>NW_026294617.1:14953975-15553975 GCF_007827085.1 Peromyscus californicus insignis | reverse complement strand
CTGGGGATAGTAGCAATAAGCTGTATGTTTGGGGAGTCTCTTGAACAGCCATGACCAACAACTCAAAAGAAGGCTTCTCATGTCTGGCATTGGGGGTTTCGTTAGGTGATCTGTGGTTTTCATAGTGAGCATTGTTAGCACAGATAAGAAAAATTTATTTAGAGTATATATGTATATTTATATCGATAATTATATATATATATATGATAGGTTTTTTAAAAAAATAGTAATAAGATTCCTTATAACTTTTTCAGACACCTTTATTGTTGTTTTATCCTCTTTCTTCTGTATTTACCTTCCTCTCCTCTGCATAAAGAGCCCCCCTATTCCCATTTTCCTGATGGGGTCATTTGTACCCTGCTATTCATTTTTACACATTTTCTTTTTAATATGGATGCTCAGCACTGAGAATTCTCCTCTCAGGTATTCTAGAAACATCTCAGCACATCTTGACAGCACAGATTTCTTTTCTCTCAATGTAAAGTCCAGACTTTGCTTTTTATTTTTCTAGCACATGGATTGTTTACAACTGGTTTGTTCTTAGATATTTGGGTTTTTTCCAGTCACTTTTAAGTTGTTTTTTAATTTAATGCTACTTCAGTCTGAGAACAGATTCATACTTGCATGATTTGAAAGTTTAAGGGGTCCTAGGACCTGGTTTATGGCTCAGAATATGGCTTGAAAATTGTGTTTTACTTGAAAAAATACCTTCTGTTGTCATTGGTTAGAATGTTCTGCAAATGTTATTTATTTAAAAACCTTTAAAAATGTGTGTTGTGGTTTTTTTTTTTTTTTTTTTTTTGTGGGGGGGGGGGGGTTGGTTCTTTTCTCCCACTACGTATGTCAAACCTAGGTCATCAGGCTTTGTGGCAAGTACCTTTGCCCATTGCATTGAATGGTCTCACCAACCCCTACAAATGTTATATAAATCAAGTCAATCATTAGCTTTTATGAACTGAGAAAATCAGATCTGCAGCCTATCCATTTTCACACAATCTGTCTGAACTTGGGCAAGCTGCAGCTTTCCCCCTTTCTTCTAGATCATTTAAGATAATTGGTTCAATTTCAACTCTACACTGTGAATTTATTTAAATAACCAAATTAGTTTTACAATTTATTTAGTTTTTATTTTTTAGTTCTTTCAGTTTTTCTTCATTTGGTTTGAAGGTGTGTTAATTGGGTAAACATTTAAGATTTTTATGTCCGCGTAGTACATGAACTTAATATTAATGTAATGATTTCTGGTTTCTTTCAATTTATGTTAGCATGGATACATCATTTTATTTTTACCTTATTTGTGTGTTTTATTTTAAATTAGTTTATAGTAGATAATATACTTGGGTTTTATTTTCCCCCAAATTTAATGGGTAGGAACCATTCATGGCTGTGTGTGACTTCGTAGACTTTTTCTTGGCAGTCATTTGGGGGAGTATGTCATTGCCTGAAGCTTTCCTGTGAATATGAGAGAATCAGTTCTTGGCTGAAAACTCAACGGGGACCCTGGAAAGCACCACATATTCTTCTCTCTTTGGTCCTCTGTAAGACACAACTACCTCAACCTCACAAACTGTCAAGTCTAGGTCCTTAGGGTCTTCGGCTCCAGAAGACTGCAGGGCCGTGCTTCTGTTTTCCTTGCATGGAACCTGGGATTTTTCTCTGGACAGTAAGCCACTGTTGGGCTTATCTTGTTTATTCCCTCTGTCTTGCACCACGTGATCCCTGTGTCTAACATGTAGCTTAACTTAGTGCTTTTCATGCTGTTTTCCGGTTGTTTCTTGCAGAGGTTTATTGCAGTCCCTGCTGCTTCATCTTTGTTGGAAGGGAAGTGTCAGTATTTTCATTTTCCTTACTTTTAATGACATTAGCATTTACAAAAAGACATACTTAGGGGCTGACAAGATGGTAAGAGCACTTGCCACCAATGAAACCTTGAGTTTGAGCCCAGGACCTAGATGAAGGAAGGAGAGAATAGACATCCTGCAAGTTGTCTTCTGGCCGCCACAAGAACACTGTGCTATGGGCACTGCCCGGCCCTGTGCACATACAAGCACACACACACACACACACAAACACACACACTAAATACACGTTATGAAAACATAAATTCAGTTTTCAATATAAATTATCTTTTACTATCTTCCAGTTTTTATTTTAATGTTTTTATAATAGTTTGTAGGAGCATTCAGGAGGCAGGGGCAGACGTATCTCTGAGTTCCAAGACAGCCAGGGCTTCAAAGAGAAACCCTGTCTTGAAAAACCAAAACGCAAACAAATAAACAAATGACAGAAAGCACAGGGGCGTGATCATTGGGAACCGAGAATTAGTTCCCACAGCACATTCAGAAATACCCGGGGGATCCGTCCTGGGGAAAGGTCAGCAGTCATAATAAATATCACAGGAGGAGACATTGTGAGGTGTGTCACAGGGGACTAATAATTTAGCATGCAGGGATAAAACAGAGCCAAGAACATAGCATAGAATGACTGCAACATAGAATGACCATCTTCATAGTCAGTATTGATTTCCAAGGGTGAATACATTATGTGATGGTTTGGGGTTTGTTTTGCCAGAGTTTCCCACACCCCAGGATCTGATAGCTCTGATGTCCAGGGAAAACAACAGACTAGAAACTTCCTCCATAGACTTAGTTAAGGAGAAGGACGAGTATGAGAACAAATAGACTATTTCACAGAGAAAAGAAATTCACAAAGCAGTGAGAGCGCAGCTGAAGAGCACTGAGGAGGTGAGTGACACATGACAGGAAAGCCAGAGTGAAGTCACCTGCACGGTGAGGCTTCCCGGCAGAGGAGGGAGACGCAGAAGCCTTACTCGCAAGGTCAGCTGGGTGCTCTTAGTGAAGGCAGGCCGACAGTCCTACCTCCAAGACAAGCCCACATCCTCAAATCCAGCTGCAAATATTGGCGAGACAATAATTTCTCCACAGAGCAGCCGCTGCTGGAAAGGAGTTCTGTTTTGTAACTGTGTACCTCAGAGAGCAGTGGCGTTTATCACGTGGAGGACGATCTTACTCTTTACAACTCAACTATTCTGAGGGCCCAAGAACAGGGAAAGCTTACACTTCAAAGAGCCCAGATTTAACCAGCCATTGCCCTGGATGAGAGAGAGTCCTGAAAGACAACTATGGGGATTAGGAAGACTGCTGGCTGGAAGTGCAGGCCAGATGAGGCAGCCGAGTGCATAATCCCATCCCCATCGCTGGAGGGAGCAGGCCAATCTCATCAACTGAGAATAACTCTGGAGTTTGATAACTGTAAGCCTTATGTCAATGGATGGATCAATTGACAGAGCCATTTATGAACTGTGTGCTGCTGTAGAGCCTGAGACTCTGAAGTGCATCCCTCAGCAGGTGATTAATTTAGAAGATGTGGAAAGTATGGAGACAGTTCTTTGCCTGTGCACATCTCAGTGTTGTGGCTGTTCCTCACACTCTGAACACTTTGAGGAGACAGCCTTCAATGAGAGTGTTAACTGCCCCAGGTGCTATCACCTGAGGAATCTCTGGAGGTGAGAGAGCCTGCCCAGTCCATACACCAAGAAGATAAATGTTGCCAGCATTTATGGCCTCTGATATGGAAATAAGGAAAGCCACCAAAGTGAAGACAGCTCTGATGGACATTAGACACGTGTCCCGCATGTTCAACAGCAGCATAAACCGTAGGAGAGGCAGGAGTCCACAAGGTCAGCTGGCCCCACAAATACATACAACTGGCAAGCACTAAGTTTCAGAGACCCAAAAAGAGGCAGGTTCGATATTTCAGCCTCCTCTTTCTCCTCCTCCTTCCTTTTCTTTTTAAAAATTAAACCTTATGCAATATTTTCACTTTTGTGTTTAAACTTTTTTGATATTGTTTTGTTTTATTTGTGGTTCTGAGGATTGAACTCAGGGCCTTGAACATACAAGGCAAGACTACCACCTAGCTACATACTTGACACCTTTGCTTTAAAAAAAATGATGGTATTAATTCTTTATGAATTTCATGCAATGTATTTTGATCATATTCACTCGTGAATATGATCATGTTCACTTGTGAACAACCAGACACTATGCCCCTTCTATAAGCCAGGGCCCTATTACAATATGCCCTGGGAAAATCAATTTAGCTGAATCACAAGACAAGGACTTCAAAGCGCCCGTTATTAATATGTTGAAGGACCTTAAAGAAGAGATGACTAATGCCTCAGTGAAGACCAAGAACACAGAACAAACAGTTGAATGGAATCATGAAAACAATCCAAGATGCAAGAGTAGAATTTAACAAAGAAATAGAATTTCTAAAGAAAACCCAAACTGAAATAAAACCTGAAAAGCAAAAGAAACTCAGGAAGTCAAACAGAAACCTCAGAGGTAAGTCTCACCAGTAGATTGAACAAAATAGAAGAGAGAGATTCAGGTCTTGAAGAAAAAGTAGAAGAAATGAATAATTCAGTCAAAGGAAATGTTAAAACAAAAATCCAGACACAATGCATCCTGGGAAATTGGACACTACGAAAAGACCAAACCTGTGGATAAGGTAGAGAGGTAGGAAAAGAAATCCAGATCAAAGACACAGGAATAATTTTAGCAAAATCATTGAAGAAATTTCCTAATCTAAAGAAAGATGCCCATTAAGGCACAAGAGGAATACAGAACACCAAGTAGAGAGGAATATTAAAGAAATTCTGCATGACACATAGTAGTCAGTTTTACAGATGAATGAAGAACAGAAGTTAGAAACTGCAGGGGGAAAAGACCGCGTTCCATATAAAGGCAGCGCATCCGAGTACCACCAGACTGCAGTGAGACACTGAAGGCCAGAGGGCCTGGGGAGATGTCTGCAGACTCTGTAAGAGCGTGATGCAGGCCAAATGTTGATAACAACCCATGGAGAAAGTCAAAAGATTCATGATCAAAACAAATTTAAACAATTCCTGTTCACCAATCCAGTCTCCAGAAGATCTTACAAGGAAAACTTCATTAGGAAGAGAATAACAACTCTCCCCAAGAAGACAGGAGAATAAATGTTTCCAGAACAATTAATTAAAAGAGGAAGAAAAAATAACAATGAAGTATCAGGAATTAATAAATACTGTTCAATGATAGCTCCTTAGTAAACACACAGACACAGACTCACAGATTGGATTTGAAGATGGGATCCCTCTTCCTGCCTCATCCAAGAAACACGCCTGGACTCATGGGCACATACACTCAAACTTATAGACATACACATAATTTAAAGTAGTAAAAATAAATATGAGATAACTTCCTCATTCTTTGGAAATATCCACTTATATATTACACATGGCTCAGAAAAAAATGGCATACATTTATGTGAAATATATGAAGAATAAAAATGAATATAAAATTAAAAATTGGTAAATTGAGACAAATGAAAACTTTCACTTTTTTCAACATTGAAGTAAGTGGATTACATTAAAATTAAGTAAATTTAGAGCAAAAACCTAAAAGTGAAACCAAAATAATTAGGAGAAGGGATAAAAACATTCAAGGCAGGGAATCAGTTAATAAAATTATAAACACACACATACACACACACACACACACACACACACACACACACACACACACACACACACACACACATGCCAAAAAAACAAAACCAAAAACACTTGGTAGCTTACGGGGACCGGGGATGAAGTGCAATGGCCGAACACTTGCTTAGCACGTGCAAGGCACACAATACAGACCTTATAATTCAAGTTCTAGAAAATCAAAGTACAGTGGTGAACTGGTGGAGAATGGCCCCATCCTTCTATATCTCTCTATATATTATGAGTTTTTATTGCTTTGCGCATCAGTTCTGTCAATCTCCATGAACCCATGGTGAGTTGACCAGTGATGCTCATCAGATGTTATAGGTTATTCCCAAATAATTTCTTTTTCTTTGAACTTTTCTTACTGTTTGGAATTATACATACATACATACATACATACATACATACATACATACATATATATATGTATATATATTACTTAAAAATGCAGTGTGTGCTCTAACATATAGGATGGCATTTACATTTTGATTCTCTAAATATAATAATATTAATTTTAATTTGAAGTATTAGCATGCTGAAGTCTCTTCCAGTTCCATAAACAAACTAAAAACCAGCATACAGTGTCTGCACTACACTTCAAGAGTAATGAGTTCAATCGTGTTAAGGTTATAATTTTGTTAGTCTGTTAATTTTTTCCCTCTCAATGCAACTAGAAATTAATTCTTTGTCAGTCTTAACAATTAGTGTTCTTATCTTTTTTATGAAATAAAGATGACATTACATCAGAATCTTTTCATTTTTCTTCCTTCAAAAAAATTCGCAGTAATAGCCTAGTCGTGACAAGCATTTGAAAATATCTGCTTAGAAAAACAGAATTCAGGATTTTGCAACTATTCCTACCAACTACCTTGTTGGGCACATGGCTAAGTTAAAAGTTCTCCCTCACATCAATCCTCAAACTTCTTTTATTTCAATTCCTTGTGTACTTCCACACGGTTCTTTTATTAATTGTTTTTTTCAGTCTTGATGAATTTGAGATTCACATGAGGTCAGGTATCTTCAGACTGTGTGTCCACTTGGGTTGGATTTGTCTGGTGTTCGTTTGTGGTTAGATTCAGGGCTTTTTCTGGGTGGGGGAGGGGGTAACCAATCCCGTGTAGTGTGTCTTTCTTGGTGGACTGGATTCACAGGCAGATGCCTGTCTGTTCAGCACTGGTGACCAGCTTTCATCAGATAGTTGGTGTAGAGCCCACTAGCACTTCCCCTCTGTAATTAGTTAAGTGTATTGACCTGAGCGAGGTATTCTGGGCTTAATATTCTGTGAGTCATCAAAATTTAGCATCCATTTTCTTTGTCTTCTTTCAGTATTTACCAGTTGGCTTTTACTTCAAAGATATTCAGTCACTATTTGATTACTTATTTTTCCTTACAGCATACACTTCCTGTGAAGCTCGGCTCAATTCTGAGCTGGCTTCTGGCTTGTCCTTTACATCCCTCCTCTCTCCTCTTGGTCTTCTTTGCTCTCCTGGGTGAGACTGCATGCCGCTCTGCATATACTCCCTAGAGCCTGACTGTGGAAGTAGGCAGCCCTCCTTAGTGCGCAGAATATCTACTTCCTGAAGGCCCGGGACGGGCTGTCTCCTGAGAGTCTATTACACCTTGCCAAGTGTACAGAATCACATGGTGCATTATAGAGGCCCTTGCCCATGGCTACTAGGTTAGTTATTACTCACATTTAGTAGAGGTCCTGGATGTTAAATCAACTTTTGCCTGGCAGTGTTCTTCCTGGAGGGTTCTCAGGGTGGTTTATCTGCTTTAATCTTCTTTGCTTCCAGAGTGCTATTCAATATCTCCAAACTGTTCTTCCATCATGGTGCTATTCAATGTCTCCAAACTGGTCTTCCACCATGAAATTATTTTCAGGTTATTATAGAATTACATCATTTTCTCCTTTCCTCTGTCCAAACCCTCCCATATACCCCTCCTTGCTGTCTTTCAAATTCATAGGCTCTTTTTCCATTTCTTGCTGTTATATGTATATGTATATGTATGTATATCCCTCAGTATAACCTGCTTAGTCTGTATAATGTCACTTGTATGTGTGTTTTCAGGGCTGATCTTTGGTATTGGATAACCAACTGGTGTGCTCTTTTCTTGGGAAGACTGTTTCTCCTCCTCTCAACATTCCTTAGTTGTCTGTAGTTATTGGCATATGGTTGAGGCCTTGTGGACTGGCCCCCATCCACTTTGGCATGTCTATTGTTATCCTTGTTCAACTCTTGTTGGGGAGACTTTATGGGTGTAGCTTCTGACATTACTAGACACAATTTCAATACAAACTCCCTGATCTCTGGCTCTTACAATCATTCTGCTCCATCTTCCACATTGTTTCCTGAGCCTTAGGTGCAGGGGTGGTTTGTAGATGTGTCCATCGGGTTCAAGCTTCACAACTCTCTCTGCTTCTGTCTGTTGCAAAGAGAAGTTTCCTTTATGAGGGATGAAGACTATACTTACCTGTGGATAAAAGGACAAATGTTTATAGATTGTGGTTAGAAATTATGCTTCTTTAGTTAATTGGTAGTTGTCGATTCTCCTCCAATAATCACTCACGAGTACTAAGTACTTAGATTTCCAGTACCGGGCACGGTCTCCTTCTTGTTGTGTGTGTCTTAAGTCTAATTAGAGACCTGTTATTTACCACCAAGCTGCCACTGCTGCACCCGTAGGGCTATGGTGTCATACTGGTCATTGATTTAGTTCATAGGGATCACAGCTGGGTAGGGCTGCTGGTGGCCTCCCTCCTGTGGAAGTTTGCATGGTAACTTCTGGTACTATGAAGCTGGTCCTCAAGGAGGGCAGCTTTCCAGTCCATTCCAGTTCGTGAGTCTCTAGGCCCTGTGTCTGAAACTACGATGTCTTCAGTGACAGGGACTTATCTTCCACTTCAGGGCAGGGGGTGGGGGGTGACCAAGGGCAACAGTAATAGGCTATATAATTTTAGAATCTCTTGAACAGCCCTGGCCAACAACTCAAAAGAGGGCTTCTCATGTCTGATATTAGGGGTTGTGTTAGATCATCTTTGGCTGTTGAGGGGAGCACTGTCAGCTCAGAAAGGAAAGGTTCATGAAAACTATGTACATGTAATTATATATCAAGTTATACATGCAGTATACATTTTTGGTGAATAGTTAATAGTATAATTCCTTGTGGCTTTTTCAGACATCCTTATTGTCATTTTATCCAAATCTCTCTTTCTGATTTTTTAATGTAGGCAGTCAGAGCTATCAATTTTCTTCACTGGACTTCTTTTTGTGTCCCAGAGGTTTGGTTGTATTGTGTTTTCATTTCGTTTAGTCCCAGGAAATTTTTATTTCTTTCTTGATTTCTTCTTTGACCATTCTTCCTTCAGTAATGAATGAGCTGTTTACTCTCCAGTAGTTTGTGTATTTACTAAAGATTTATTTGCTGTCAATTTTAGGTAGTATTTTATTGTGGTCAGATAGGATACCATGTGTGATTTAAAATTTTTGAATTTGTGAAGATTTGTTTTGTGTCCCAGGATGTGGTGATGTTATGTTCCCCAATATATCGTGCACCCTAAAAATTTATCTGGGGTCAGATAACAGAACATCCACTAGACAGACATAGAGGCCAGAAAATGGTGGCACTCACACCTTTAATCCTAGTCTTCTGGAGGCAGAAATCCATCTGGATCTCTGTGAGTTCAAAGCCACACTGGAAATAGCCAGGCATGGTGACTCACACCTTTAATCCCAGGAAGTGATGGCAGAAAGCAGAAGGGTATACAAGGTGTGAAAACCAGGAACTAGGCTGGTTAAGCTTTTAGGCTTTTAGCAGCAGTTCAGCTGAGACCCATTCGGATATGAGGACACAGAGGCTTCCAGTCTGAGGAAACAGGTTCAGTTGAGGTATTGGCAAGATGAGGTAGCTGTGGCTGATTCTGTCTCTCTTATCATTCAGCCTTCACCCCAATACCTGGCTCTGGGTTTGTTTTTATTAATAATAACTTTTAAGATTCAAGCTACACCAGGATGTGGTCTATTTTTGAAGTTTTCTGCGCTGCTGAGTAGAATGTGTATTCTTTGGTGTTTGGGTAGAATATTCTGTAGATATTTGTTGTCTATTTGATGTATGATATCAATTAATTCTGATGTATCTCTATTTTTTGTCTAGATGACCTACCTGCCTATTGGAAAAAGTGGGATACTGAAATAACCTATTATTAATGGATTGTTGTTCGTCTGTATTTTTAAATCAAATAGAAGGGTTTTTTTTGTTTTGTTTTATGAAATTGGTCATCCCTTAGTTTGTATGGTTAAATGTAATGTTTTTCTGGTTAACTCTTCCCTTGATTAGAATGAAGTGTCCCTCCTTACATCTTTTGAGTAATTTTAGTTTGAAGTATGTTTTGTCAGATATTAAGACAATGATGCCTGTTTGCTTCCTGGTCTCCTTTGATTGGAGTACTTTTGTCCATTCTTTTATTCAAAGGCAGTATCTATATTTAAAACTAAGAAGCGTTGTTTTTTAGACAACAGAGAGGTGGATTTTGTTTCTTGATTCATTCAGTCGGCCTTTTCAGTGATCTGTTCACATAGGTCTTTTGACTGGAAAATTGAGTGTGTTATTGTGGTCATTGTGCTGTTGATTTTTGGTGTTGTATTCTCAGTATTTTAATAATTATGGATTTGTGTCTCTTGCCACAGTCTCTCTGCTGTGCTCATTCTCTTCACCCCTCAGTAATGCTTCCTCTATTTTCTTTGGGTTTGGTTTGTTGGATATACTTTTTTAAGGCTATTTATGTTGTAGAAAGTTTTTCTTTCTATTTGAATAATGACAGATAGTTTTGCTGGATATATTAGTCTAGGCTGGCTGTCATAGTCTTTTAGGGCTTGGAATGCATTATTCTAAGCTCTTCCGGCTATCAAAATCTCCATTGAGTAATCAGCTATTATTCTGATGGGTTTTCCATTTATATATGACTTGTATTTTTTCTCTTGGAAGTTTTCAATACACTTCCTTTGTTATGTATACTTAGTGTTTTAACTATGACATGATATGATCCTTTTCTTTTATGGTCTTGTATATTTGGTGATCTGTGTGCTTCTTGTATTTGTATGTACATGTCTTTCCTTAGTTTGGCAAAATTTTCTTCTATGATATTGCTGCAGACCCAGTCTATACCATTGACTTAGGATTCTTCTCCCTCAACTGTGCCTCTAATTAGGTTTGTTTTTTCATGAAGCCCCATATTTCTTCTGTGTTCCTTTCTTGTGGTTTTAGAATTTTTTTTAAATATTTCTTGCCTATTTGACCTAGATCCTCTCCTTTCTCTTTGAGTCCTGATAGTCTCTCTTCTGCCCGATTCCTTCTATGTGTAAGGCTTTCCTTTGTGTTTTCTAGTTTAGTTATTGGGTTTTCAGTTCCATCTTCATCACAGCTTGAGTCCTCTTCAGGATTTGTCCCCCTCTACTGAATTCTAGTCTCAAGTCCTGGGTTGTCTTCATCATTCCCGTCACGTATGTTTGTGTTTTCTTGGCTGTCATTCAGGTATTTATTCTCCTTAAGCTCTTTTTCCTGAATTTCATTGAGCTGTTTCTTTTTGTCTTCTTTAAACTCATTGAATTCTTTGATGATCTTTATGGCTGTTCCTTTAAATTCTGTGGCCTAGGTTTCATCTTGATAATTCCTACTGGCAAACATTGCTACAGGATTGGCAGGTTTTGGAGAGGAGATACTGTTTTGATATTTCATATTGTTGGTATTCTTGTGACATGATCTAGGTGTGTGAACTTTTTTTGTTAGTTCGAAGTGTGATCCAGACAGAGGAGGTTAGAGCAGATGAGAGGATGTACAGGCAGGCTTCTCCTAGAGGTTGGAAATCACTTGGGTAGAATGAAGTCAGATGGACAGAGGGGACAGGGCTGGTGTAAGAGAATATGTTTCCTGGTCCAAGCCTAGAGTCTAAGGGTAGGTCTGCCTGGGTGGAAAGGTTGGATATGGCATGGGAAAGTCCTGTGGGTTGGGGGTAAGTGGGAATAATATTGGTGAAGCCTAGAGATTATTTGTGGTACTAGGCCAGGGCCCTTGATGTGAGACCTGGGCTAGATCTGGTAGGTTGGGGGAACAGTATGAAGCGGGAGGTCAGGAAGACTCACAGGACTATATCCTGGAGAGGGAGATGGGCAATCTGGCTGGTGGAGGGGTTGGATAAAGAAATGGAAGGATGGATGGGTGGTGGTAGGTAGGGCCTGTCTCTGTGGAAGCCTCTCATTATGATTTAAAAGGCCCAACATTGTTGCTAGTCGGTGGACTCTGCCACAGAAGAATCTTCCTTCCTTACTTACTGAGTTCAGTTTCAAATGATAATGTCCTCTACATGTTTGGTAGCTGTTTCCACTCTGTTTTTAAAACTGTTTTTAAGGGGATCAAGATCATGATGGGAAAATCTATAGAGACAAATGAACCAAGCTCTTAGGAACTCAAGAATTTTAGACCAACAGCTGTGGAACCTGCATGGAACTGGACTCGGCCCTCTGCATAAGAGAGATAGTTGTGTAGCTTGGTCTGTTTGAGGCACCCCTGACAATAGGATCAGGATCTATCCCTTGTGTATGAGCTGACTTTCTGGAGTCCATTACCTATGGTGGGCGCCTTGCTCAGCCTTGATGTAGTGGGGAGCGGCTTGGTCCTGACTCAATTGTATGTACCAGACTTTGCTTACTCCCCATGGAAGGCCTTACCCTTTTGGAGGAGGGGATGGGGACGGAGTGGGAGGAAGACTGGTGGAGAGTGGGGGAAGTCTGGGGGGCAGCTGGAAGAGGGATGAGAGGGGGATCTGTGGTTGGTATGTAAAATGAATAAAAAAATTCTTAAAAAAATACTTTTAAACTATTTTTTATCGTTTAAGATATGAGGTATTGGGAAAGAAAATTTGTATAGTTCTGATTCACTTGCTCATTTGTTCCTGGATTTCATTAAGTTCTTATGAAAGTTTTTTTTATCATATTGATATATGAAAGCAGAATTTTACTCAAGTTACAGTTAGAACTGTAAAAAAAAGTTTGCGTACACAGTACTACTATAAGTACCTGAACTGTGTTGAAAGCTCTTTAATGACAGTATCATCAGAAATAAACTTTCTCATTAAATTCTATTTGGTTTAATTAAACAAGTTTTCCATGCTCACAAATTCGGTGATTATCATGAAAATAGGTATACTTTAACAGATTTTTTTATTGTCATTTTTATGACAAATAATAGCACTATGTGCTTGAATACAACCCTCAGGTTTACGTGTTAATGACGTGCTTTGTTAACAGTGGCCTTGTGACTAAGGACCTTACTCTCTGTCCCATCTTACCGTCTCTCCATGAGATGTTATGCTAGGGCTCAGCACCGTAGACCTCACCAGGTGCTGAGCACATGCCAGCAGCAGGCTCCAGGGTTCCTAACCTCCACACTAGGTGACAAATAAAAATTTAACCTTTTTAAATTAAAGTTAGTTAATGTACGTGTGTGTGTGTGTGTGCTTACGTGCAGGTGCCATCGTGTGTGTGTGGCAATCGGAGGACAACTTGAAGTCAGTTTTCTCCTTTTACCATCCATGCGGGTTCTGGGGATGAACTCAGATTGTCAGGCTTGGAGATCAAGGCCTTTACCCACTGAGCCATTCAACTGCTCCTAAACTTCTATTCTTTATAAATGACCAGGCCTTGGGTATCTTGTTATAGCAATAAAAAACTGCTTACAACCATATTTATGTATGTGGTACAATGTGATCTTTTGATACATGTAAACACTATGAAATGATTAAATTAAGTCAACATATTTATGACCTCACATACATGTTTTTGCAGTACAAACATTTCAAATCTGTTTTAGGTATTTGAACTGTATATCATATTACTATTTACTATATGACTGTGCTGGTCAATAGACCTTAAAGTTCGAATCCTTCTGGAAGTGAAGCATCACACTCTGTGCCTGACATCTTCCCCTGCCCTCTCCCACCAGTGCTACTGTTCACCATTCTACTTTTGGCTCCTGTGAGCCAACACTTTTAAGATTCCATGTGTAAATAAGACCACATGATATTTGTATGTCTATGTCTAGCTCATTACTTTTGGTATCATGTTTCTTACCCAGCCATCCCAGATGTTGCCAATGGCATGATTTCTCCTTTTGGTTATGCATATTTACTACATTTTCTTTATCTGTTTATCAGCTGTAGGTGTTGTGAATATTTCTGTAGTGAACACGGGAGTGTGACAGGTGTTTTTGATGTCATGATCTTATCTCTTTCAGATATACACACAGTTGGAGCATGCTGGGTCAGACTTCTAATTGTTATGAGGACTTCCCATATGGATCCACAATAGTTTGCAAATACTTTCCCCAGTGTGCATGTTGACTCTATGTTAATTATTTCTGTAATTGTGCACAACTGTTCAATTTGATGCGATCTCACTATTTTAATTTTTGTTTCCTATGAGGTCATATTTAACATATCCTAAAAAATTAACTTTCTTTGGGTATTATAACCAACACCAAAACAAAAAAAAAAATTATTGCCTGTACTAATGTCATAAAACTTTCTCTTATGTTTTCTTCCAGTTTTCAAGCCTAATATATAACTTATGATCTCTTTGGGATTGTTTCTTATAACATATGATAGGGCACCAACCTCATACTTCTGCATATAGATATCTAGTTTTCTCATCTCCGTTGTTTCTCCCTTTCTGTCTTCTTTGAACCTTTGTCAAAATTCAACTGAGGCCGGGCAGCAGTGGCACACGCCTTTAATGCCAGCACTCAGGAGGCAGAGCCAGGCGGATCTCTGTGAGTTTGAGGCCAGCCTGGTCTACAGAGCGAGATCCAGGACAGGCAACAAAACTACACAGAGAAACCCTGTCTCAAAAAACAAAACAAAACATTATATATATATCAACTTGGTGCCAGAATGGAGGTGGATTTCAATGCTGTCTGCTCTGTTCAATTGGCTGATATGCTTTAACATGCTCTCTTGACATTGTTTCAGATAACAGAATCTCCTGGGGGGTTTGGAGTATAATGTGATCTGGTGGGAATTTCTCTGTCTTTGGAATAAATAAAATTACCCAAAGTACAATAGTAAAAAGTCATGCAATACGATTCAGGATGTGACAAGGGCTTTGGGTACACCTGACTGCTCCCATTTCTGTAGCTGTGTTTATCTTACCTTGATATGCAGGTTCTGAGCAGTGGGGTAACTGCTGATGGCCCAATGGAAGACTAGATTCTATACATCTACTTTGACTATGCCTGGAGAGTAACAGGGAAATATTAAAATTATTTTCTTTTAAAATACTTATTTTTTAAATTGTATGTGTATGTGTGTGCCCAAGTATATGTGTGTGCACCATATGTCTGCAGGAGCCCTTGAAGGTTGGAAGAAGTTTTTGATCCATGAAACTGGAGTTATAGATGGGTGTGGGCTGCCATGTGGGTGCTGGGAACCAAACCAGGGCACTATGAGAGAGCAGTGTGCTCTTAACCACCGAGCAGTCTCCCTGGCCCCCAGACTACTTTCTATCAGAGTCAAATTAAGAAGAATAAAAATGCTACCACTTGGCGATGGAAAACTTTTTTTTTAATCCTCTATTTCATTTAATTAATTTTCAAAGTGTTGAAGAATTTGTATGCTTTGGTGGTAAGTCCTGAAGCTAAATGGACACATATTTTGAAAGCCACATAAATAAATCAAATCTAGCCAGTGGTATCCCACGAACCTCCAACAGTTACTATAATTCAGAAAATCCCCAAAGAAAATTTACTTTTGAATTATGCATAAAGAAAGAATTCACCAAGTAAATGAAGATGAACTGTTTAAAGCAATCAAGGAAACTCCTCCACGTGATTTATAGACATTTAGTTAGTGCAAACAAAAACAACGTTAGTCATACCATTTTTAGATTAATTGATTGATTGATTGATTTTTAATGTAAAGACAAACAAATTGCAGTTTCTGGACTTCGACTCTCGAAGTAAGGAAAGAACGTCAGACCGAGCCTCCAAATGTGGTGTGGATGAGAGGTTGTGAGAACCCAGAAGAGAGCCTTACTGATCTTAATAGCAAACCAACGTTGATGGAATTCCTGGTGAGTGGCCAGTTCTGGAGAGCCTGGCTCAAGAAGGATGGCTCCCAAGGCGGACGGGAAATGCCTGGCCTTAGGATAAGTTGTCCTGTTGACGTGTGGCGTTAAGCCCTCAGCGGAGCAAGGAATCCCATTGAATTTTATTCAGAGAGGGGCATTCTGCCCTCCCAGCTTTGAAATGTGACAGAAAGAGGACAGAGTGGTGGAGACCTAGGAACAGCTTTTCATCTATGTTCTCCAAGAATCAGTGTAAAACTCTTTCATTTTTTGTCCTGGATGGGACTAGACTGTGGAGTGCCGGAATGCTCTCACTGGAGCAGCGTGGGGAAATTGGAAGCAAGCATGCCAACGCGGACAAATGAGTGCCGGTTTCCTGCTCTGAGCCACCTATCCCGGGCACCAGGGAAAGCCACAGAAGGTTAGCACCTAGGGAACTGCCGGGAGTGGAAGAGGACATCTGACTTAATGACAAACTGGGCGTCAGCGCTGGGTGGCAGGATGGCTTGTGAACAGAGAAAAGAAAGCGATGTCTTCACCGTGCCACGCCAGCGATAGGAACTCTCGGTAGCTCAATCAAGAGATGGAACCACACAGTGTCCTCTACACCACCTTGAATTTGCCTGTTTCTCCTTAGGTTTGCTTTGGTTTTTTATTTGGAGACAGGGTCACTATTTATTCCAGGTTGGCTTCAAACTCGAAATACTCCTGCCCCAGTCTCTTAAGTGCTGGAATTACAGGTGACCACCACCATGCCTGGGTTGCTTGAACTTAGGGAAAAAGAGATCAAAAGGAGACAGGCCAGCAAGTGCATCCATAGACAGTCAAGAAAGTAACTGAGCTGCAAAGAAGCCTAGTGGATGAACAGTGGATGACGTCGCTGTGCAGTGTCAGGGTCCTGTCTCTCCAGCTGTGCCTTATCCTAGTCCAGAGGTTCTCAACTGTGGGTTATGACTCCTTTGGAGGTCACATATAAGATATCCTGCATATCAGATATTTATATTATGATTTCCAATGGTAGCAAAATTGCAGTTATGAAGTAGCAATGAGATAATTTTGTGGTTATGATCAGGAACTGTATTAAAGGGTTGCAGCATTAGGAAGGTTGAGAATCTAGTCAAAAACCAGCACCAGCTTACTGAGGGTTCTGTATCAGATACTGTGCCCAGTTAGAATAAGTCCTGCTTATATATGAAGATGCCACTCTAGATACTGCATAAATAATCTTACTTATTTCTCTATTTTACACAGAGGAAAGGGAAGAGAAAGATCATAATTGTTTGACAGATTGGGCACACAGCTAAGCAAGTTGCCCTGCCCAGGCACCTACATTTTTCATTAATGATTAGAACAGGAAATGAGTCAACAGGAAGACAAAATGAACATGGAAGAGCACCTGACATGTACTTAATGACAGAATTAGTATCCAAAATCATTTCGATAGGCTGGAGCAAACGTAATCAGAGAACATTTAGCAGAGAGATTTGTGAAAGCATATGCTTAGCTCCAAGCATCTGGCCCAGCAGCTTGGAGAGCAGCATATGATTCGACTCAACAGTGAGACACAGTAGTCTGCAAGAGGAAGGAACCAAAGTCTCAATTATAGAAGGCTACTCTGAAGAAGTGGGACTAGGTTGTTCTGGCTGGGTGCGTCTAGAACCTATGATGAGATCCAGCAGAATGCTCTGGGGGCCCATGCAGAGGAAAAGGAAGATACGAATCCCTATGCTCTAGAACATATCCAAGGGGGCTGCTGTGTTGCAAGCATCCAGTGACGCAAAGGAAAAGAAGGACCCAGAATGCTGAGGTCAATTAAAAAAAATGTTTGTTTGCTCGTTTGTTTTGGAGGACAGAGAGGCTAAGGTGAGCATGAGAACAGGAAACAGACACTGAACTCCACGCTGTGCAACTCTTTAGCAGTCTTTCCTTCCTTGTCAGAACTGATATAAACAAACAAAGAAATGAATAAACAGGAGCCTGAAGACACCTGGACCTTGAGAAGAGAGTCTTGGAGCTGTGGTTCTCAAGGTGATACCTGGTTCCTCTTCAAGACCTCCTAATGTCAACTCTATAGTCCTGAGGTTCTGAAATCTGCATTCTTACCAGTAGGAGTTTCTTGACGACTCTAACA
The DNA here is from genome assembly GCF_007827085.1 of Peromyscus californicus insignis. Classification (NCBI taxonomy): domain Eukaryota; kingdom Metazoa; phylum Chordata; class Mammalia; order Rodentia; family Cricetidae; genus Peromyscus; species Peromyscus californicus. The sequence goes on along the minus strand of NW_026294617.1, from coordinate 15,536,175 downwards.
TCTAGAAACTATTGATTTAGGGATTTCTAGTTTCCACCAACTGTTTACCATGCGGTTTTGCATCTCCTTGGGGAGACCAATGAGCAGAGACTCGGTGGATACAGGTTTCTGTGATGATCTAGGTTAAACAGCTAAATGTTGGCCACCTGAAAACGGGGAGTTGGTTTTGAGGGAAGTGAGCTGTCTTTGGAGGAAATAGTTCCTGAATAACTCTCTTTTGGGGGAATTATTCAGAGGGAACTCAAACAGTGTATGATAAGGAGAAGTATCGCAATGCATGTCTAACCTCCAGAGCCCATCATGTAAAGAGCAAGCAGCAGGCCTTTATCCATCTCTAATAGCGAAATGAACGCCGCTTCAGGAAGACTTTGCCCTATTTGTTTGGCTTTGAAAGTACAAGAAAAAAAAGGTTCTGGTTTGCCAAGTCCCAGAGTTGGTTAGGGTCTCGAGTGACTATGAAATTACATCTATGAATTGAAGACAAAGAAGAGAACTGATGTTTCATTGAGCAATGACAAAAGAAAAGAACTCTTTTCTAATTAAGGGAAAGTGTTATTTCAAAGTCAGCCTGATTCTACTGCAACGTATCAGGATATCCTGGAAGTTAATTTCCTGATGGCTTTTAGGTATTATTTTATTATTATTATTAAATTAGGGTAAAAGCACCAAGTCAGAACAAACACGCTGGAAAATGAGCTCTTCTAAATTATGTGGCACAGTTAGCATGGTGGACTTCATGGCTGACTGTAACTTCACTACATGCTCAAGAGCTGGGCTGAGAACTTCCTCATTTGTTGAAACATATGCATCATTGTTGCCCTCACCACACAGCTGTGGGGGAAAATGTTTCTCGCCCTACGGTTATCCCCTTCTCTAAATTACTGTTTACTGATGTGGGAGCAAAGGACTCCAGGCATAGCCCAATAATTACTTTTGGCACTGCTCAATCATTAATGAAGTGTTAAAGAGATGCCACTAAAGTTTGTGCATCTGTTGCGGAGGGTGCGAAAGTACAAGAAACTCGGTCATGTAGCCAAGTCCAACACACATATGCCCTTCCATGTCCTGCCGGGAGAGGGCCCAGCAGGGGCCCAGCACAAGTGAGGGAGAGTGAAGACACAAAGGAGACCAAACTCCCGAACTGTTTCCAGGTTTTTGAGAAGAAGCCCAACGTGGTGAGTTGCTGTTTTCCAGGGCTTTCTCCCCTCTGTGATTTATAGGTAAGTTTTTAAATTTGTGAAAAGAAGTGTATGTGCAGAAACTACACTTCTTATCTCTCTACTGGCTGTAACACAGTACTTGTAAAATCAGCAGTTTAAAGTCATTTTGTGATGAGAACAGAAAGACAAATAACTATTGCCACTAGTGTGTGCTCCCTGAAGGCATCTCGCCCGGTTCATCAAATATACAAAATTAACAAAAGAAGGAATAAATATTTTTTTTCCCTCAAAAGACTGGTCTGGAAGAAGCCCAAGGATTAACTCTTTGTGACTCAGCCTGATTTCACAGTGTGTCACCTCTCACACTTGTCCTCATCAATCATTGACAGGGGATAGGCCTCAGACAGGCCCGGGCCTTTCCCAGGAGCCCCTGCTGTTTGGCTGGAAGTTGCTTCAGGCCAAGGGTTTCTGAAGCTGATTTCAGCTTCAGGAGAGTCTCTCCAGCAAAGGGTGTCTGCTCATGAACAGAGAAAAAAACTGGGAGTTTGAGCTGGTCATGTCCATTTCTCCTTCCTCTCCCTCCCCTCTTCCTACCCCACTGTTGAGGTTCTAGTGAATTTACACTTCTTAGTGGCCAGTTTTCTGTGTGATGACTAACAGGAGTAGAGAGCAAGAGGAAACCTTGAGGAATCAAGGCCAGGCTGCCCTATTTTTCCCTCCTTTTTAGTATGAAAGTGGTTACAGGCACTTAAAAAAAAAAAACAACCCTCTCAGCAGGAATCGCAAAGTTTCCTTAGTCATCACCTAGCAACAAAACCCAGCAGAACATTCGCAAAGCAGTTTCTGCAGCAGGACCCTCACTGAGCCGCAGACCGGACTTGGGCAAGGCTGAATTTGCCATGGAGGGAATTGAATGCTTTCTTCTTTATTCAAGTAGAGTGCTGAGATGTGCAGTGTGGATCTTGCTGGAGCCAAATTAATGTATATTAAAGAATAAGCTATAAGGCCCATTGTGAGTGGGAGGTCAGAAGGATTCCACAGGAGTTGGTGATGGGCCGGGTCTCATTGAAACTATTAAAATTGAACTTTCAAAGTGTTGGCTTTACATAAAGCAGTCTGAGAGTGATACAACTGTACTTTATCTTTCTATATTTGATAAAATGTTCTGGATCTTTGGACCCTAAAAGAAACCTATATTTGTTGAGAAATAAATTGAGAATTTGAAGATTACTCCCTCAAAAATAATATTGATAAGAATTCCCTTCAGAAAGAGAGTAAGTCTGATTTGTCTGGCTCTGGCCCCTCCTCTGTTAGCAGTCAGGAATAATGCCTGTCACCATGAAGAAGAAAAGCCACGCTGGACCTTAGTTACAATGGCCATCTGCGAGTCCCTGCTAGGGTCTTTTTCCTTAGAGGCAGATAAGACTCTTCAATGGGATTCTTTCTCTGTGCCACACGCTTGAAAACAAAAGATGAGCTCCAACACATCTTATTTCTTCTTTGTTTCTGTGGTAAATAGCCATGTGGGAAGATACGTACATCCAGTCAACTGCCTGATACAAGGATCTTAACTTGTTCAGATAGGGCCTCTTGAGGCCACAGGCCTGTGTCAATAAGGAGAGTTTCCTTAGCTTGGAGCTGCAGGAAGACAGCAAACGCATTTGTTAGGTGTGAGGCATGCCATTCTCCAATAAGATATGGGAGGTCCAACCTATGTCATGCCAGACCTCAGCTCCTGTCTGTCAAGGGACTAGAGACTCTTGGTTAAAGTAGAGAGGATTAAGTCTTTCCCACATGTCCCATAGGCTTGGTGTTGATTTGGATGCCGACTTTTTGTTCATAGTCCATATTGCTAATGACAAAATTATTGCTCTGAACATTTGCCTACCTCTGCTTAAAATGTAGCTTTAAAAAATTTATCATCATATTTTCTCTGTTCAAAATGATGCGTTTCATTAGGACATTTCCATACAAACGTCCTTTGACCATGTTTATGCCCCCAGGACTCTTGGCTGCCTTCCCTGCCCACTGTCCTCTCTCCTCCCAGATAGTCCCTCCTACTTTCGCTTCATTTAAGGTGGCCTATGGAGCCTGAGCACACCTCAATTAGCTGTAGAGAGGGCTTTGTTTCCTCTCTGTGAGATGCCGGGAATGCTGTGTTTGTTAACGATACTGACAGGATGGCTCTGTCATCATCCATCTCACTACAGTCTGAACCCTCTACCACAGTTAGCGTCTTTCTCAGCAGTGGGAGCTATGGTCTAACCTTTGCTACTCCAATGTGGGCTAGAGACCGTCAGCCCCTCACATCAGCAACCTCAGAAGTGCCACCCAAGGGGATCTGTTTTTTCCTTTATAAGATTTATTTTATTTTGTTTTTAATTGTACGCATGTATACATGTTTGTATGGCTTCCTAGCATGCGACTGCAGATGCCTTCGGAGGTCTGAGGTATTAGATTCCCCTGGTGCTGGAGTTGTAGGTGGTGAGCCACGTGATCTAGGTGCTGTGAACCAAACTTGGGTCCTCTGGAGTAGTATGAATTCCTAACCCCTGAGCCAGCCCCACACAGTGAAGTTTGGGGAGCATGGGTGATTTGCTTCCTGATGGGAACACTAGCTAACAGTGATCTTCCTACTGACTTTGCCTGCAAAATGTCACTCTCCATTCTCCACAGCACTATGGCAACTTGGGCCTTGACTGGAAGAATTATGGAGACCAAAACCTGGTGTTCACAGATGGAATGACCCTATATTCCTTATGACCTGGTGGACTTGTGTTCCATGTATCTGGGGGACATTCCATCTTTTGCTGTGTCTTGTCTTATATTTATTTATTGTGCTCTAAGCATTCACACTGATCCCTTCAGATCTGTATCCCAGGACTCTTACCATTACAGGAGCTGGTGATGGCTGGGTTGAATTGGTAGAATTCACCAGTCGATACAGTATGTTTAAAAGTCATAACATTAATCTTGGCTAAGATGAGGAACCTGGCAAGTATATGACATAAAACATCCAGGGAAAGTGACTTGAATATAACACAGAATGTAGAGTTTGATTCAATTAACCCTTCCTTTCCAGAGTACAGCTACCAGGCAAGTGGGTCCTGAAACCTATTATACACTTTTCTGGAGCATCCTTCTTATTTTAGGAGTCCAAATGTTAAATATACACCCAAAACAATCCCAAAGAAAGAAGGACCCCTGAAAGTGGAGAACATACAGTTTCAGTGGTTTTCATGAACCTGTGAATGTCTCTGTTGAGAGGAGAGAAACCAAAGTTACCCGGGGAAGGAAGAGGGCATGAGATTTCTCCGTGTGGAGCGGTTGACGTGATGGCGCTTGAGCAATGGCTGGCGATTACCCGGTATGAAGACAGTGGAGCTGTGGACTGGATAGAGCATCAAGATGCAACATCAACGTGACTTCTCTCATTTTATGTTGAAGTGCTGACATCTGAGATAGCCAATTTATATCCATATCGAGTTTAACAAAGTATGAGGGTGAGTAGCACCAGAGTCCTCAGTCACACTGCCCCCTCCCCCCACCCCTGCTCTCAGGAAGGTGACAGAAAGCAGGGTAATAGAAAGTTGTTCATGTTGACCCTTACAAACCCACATCAGGAGAGGAGATGGAACAGGCAACTTAGTTTTACCTCACAGTGAAAAACAAAAGGTAAGGTGCCTTCTAAAGGCACATATGAATTACCGCATTCATTCATTTAAAAAATAGTCAATGGCCGGGGGGATTTTTATCCTTGTTTAATAGAAGTACAAGTTTATTCAAGGGAAGAGTTGTGGCTACAAGATGATACGGGTAGAAAGGAGTCAGTACTGTGCGAGTTTCAGAAGCATGGAATTTCACTTATAGCTGAAGGCAAATCTGCTGCTTAATTAGTAATTCTGACTCAGGTAAAGGGGAGACAGCTGCTTTTCTAGGCGCTTTATGCCTCGCTGGTCCCCGGTGACCAGATGGCTTTGTTGTTACTGATGGATGAAGGAGAGAAGGAGTGGGACTCTCCACCTTACCCACCTCTGTGAAACCACAACCCGAGGTAGGGGTCTCCAAAGGAGTGCGCCTTCTCATGTATCACCAGAGGAGGCTGATGGAAGGACTGGGAATGAGCAAGTGCCTTTGTCTGCTCCCTGTCCTGGGCTCTTTGGAGAAAACCCTAAAGTAGGGCAGGAAGTGACCAGCTCTACACTTCAGCCACCTTTTGCTTAGCAAACTCTCAGTGATAGAGTCTTTCCATAACTACACATTTTCACAACTATAAAAAAATGTAATTCTAGAGAATCTAGAGTTTAAAATGCCCGTTTTCATCCACCATTTTTCCTGATCACTCAGAATAACTCTGGAGCAGAACAGAATTGAAACTTATCAAATTAGGATGATGAGGTCCAGAAAAAGTTGATTTAGTAGATGAGAATCATCAAAGCTGTTATAAGCATAAACCTGGTCCCTGATTTCCATAGTGTTTCCTTGGACACAGACATAAATGACCAAGTAGATGAAATGGTCAGTTCTTCTGGTGGTAGACATGCACTAAAAATTTCACAGTGTAGGGACTGGAGAGGTGGCACAGTGGTGAAGAGTGCTGGCTACTCCTTTACAGAGCCCAGTTTTGATTCCAACACCCACATGGTGGCTCACAGCCATCTGTTAACTCAGTTCCAATGAATCTGATGCTTCTTCCGGGCTCCTTGGCCACCAGGCACACAAACAGCATCGATATACATATAAGCAAAACACTCAAATATATAAAGTAAAACAGGAAAAAAAATCAAGATGTCCCTTATCAACATCATTAAAATTGTGACAATTAGTAGTGATGACTGTTGACTGGTAAGTACAGAAATGTACCTGGTCATAGAAGTAGATACATTCAAACATCTTCACTCTTACATCACTTCCCCTCACAGCAGTCTTCTGGAAAAATCCTCATATATAAAGAAGTTTATACAATGATGCTTATTGTTAAAGGCAATTAAAAATTGGAAGCAACTTTAGTACACACATAAGAATGTAACACAATGAGATCCTTCCAGAAACAATAAACAGGTGTGTGTGGACTGCTGTAGAAATTTTCTCAGACAACATCTATATCACTGTCCACTCCCAAGGTCCAGAGAGCATCACAGACAGGGTGAAGAGAACTTAAGAGCTGGAAGAAGAGGCAGAGAAACTTTAAGTGCCAGAAGACGGGGAAAGGTGTCATAATGCTTTTACATTGAAGCATGTATGAACACACACCAGCAATGTACACCTAAAGATTCCAACTTTGCATCATGGGTAAAGGAAGTGTCCATCAGGCTCCACCCCTTCCTGAGGACCTGAAGACTGTCAAGGGTCTGAAGGAGGGGGTTTCGTTTTCTCTAATGGTATAACCACTGAGGGACTACGTGAAAAGAAAGAGGTTCCAGAGAAAGGAAAGGGATACTAGAGAGTAATGGGAGGAATATAATCACAAAATATTTTGTGTATGTATGAAACTGCCCAAAATAAAGGAAAACATCTAAGTGAATGGATATATGCTCAGTTGATTGAGCTCACTGTCAACTGAAAATTTTGTCTTATGTAGCAATTTTAAATGGGTGAGAGCAGTTATCACCAAATGCTATCAATATTTGTATTAGTTACTTTTCTGTCACTGTGATAAATGCTAAGCAGCTTATAGAAGGAGGAATTTAGTTCAGCTTATGGTTCCGAAGGGTTAAAGTCCAACCAGTGAGATGGGAGATATGATACATAGCACGGGGCAGGCAAGGCGGCAAGAGCGGGAATGGGACCTCATGTCTTCAACAGCAAGCCAAAGCGCAGCCCTCCTCAAGGCCTCTGCTTCAGTTCCCGCCCTGACTTCCTGCCCTGACTTCTAATTGTGATGGACTGTAAGCTGGAAGGTAAAATAAAGCTAAGTCACTTTGGTCATGCCAATTATCACAGTAGTGGAAATTCAATAGGATAACACTCATTAACCATTTATCAAATGACAAAAATATTTAATTGGGGCCAGATATATCAGTAAATAGAGCAAACTTAAATGTGTATGGTTTTGTTTATATATTTTGAAAAGGTTGTATGTACATACATATGTATAAAAGATAAGTAAAAATAAAATATTTGTCATATAAAAAGTTCTGTGAGAAAATAGTGGTTACATCAACGGTAAGAAAGAGTGATGTAGTGGGACTGGATGGCAGACAGGAAGTATTATGCTTTATCTAGTTTTAATTTATTTGACCACTTAACAAGAATTACATATGTATTATTGACAAATTAAACTGTTAAGAACGTTGAGGGGCTGGAGAGCTGGCTCTGAGATTAAGAGCACTGGCTGATCTTGCTGAGGACTCAGGTTTGATTCTGAGCTCACATGGAAGCTCACAGCCCTCTGTAACTCCAGTCCCAGAGGATAGAACCTTCTTCTGACCTCTGCAGGCATCAGGCATGCACATGGTACACATATGTACATATAGGCAAAACACTCATATACATTAAATAAATAAATCTAAAAAGCTTAAAAAATCAATCTTCATATGCTTTCTTTGTGTGTATGTTATGCTCTTGTGTCGTTCATGGATATTCATATATGTGTGCTATGCTCATGTGTGTGTATGCTCATGTGTGCATGTACTCATGCATGTATCCTTATGTGTTCACATGTGTATGCTATGCTCATGTGTGTGCACATGCTCACATGTGTATATGCTCAGTTTATGTACTCATGTATGAGTTTATGTGTTTACATGTGTGTGGATGCTCATGACTGTATATCCTCATGCATGTGTTTATGTATGTTATTTACATATGTGTATATGTATGTTTACATGTGTATGCATGCTCATGACTGTATTTACTCCTGCATGTGTTTATCTATGTTATTCATGTGTGTGTGTGTATGTGTGTTTCATGATTCAGTTTGCACTCAACTGACTGAACCATCTCCCCAGCCCCCTTTTCAAGGGTTTCTTGCCTCTGGGCTACACTTCTGGGCATTGCCTGGCCATTGGAGCCATCCCTGTGTCTTGGCTGGATCTTGGCACGAAGTCTCCACATCTGCACCTAATCAGTGGAGTCTTTACATGGTGGTGGCAGCAATGGTGGTGGTGGTGTCCTTATATGTCTCAGGATCACATGACTTTCTAGAATTCCTCCACCTCAGATCTGTATCAACACAGCTACAAGATATCACATTGGTTTTTCTGAGCCTGTGTTGGTTCTGTGATTTCCGAATGCTCTGGCAGCAGCAATGGTATGTGAAAGCTCATGGGAGTGCAGACCAACTCCCTGGCAGGAAGCTGACAGTAAGTGGGACTTCCTTCAGACCATTCCCTGCTAACTCTGAGAACTGCCACCAACAGTTCCAAGCCCCCCACAGCTGCCTCTGGAAACCACTGGTGTCCTGTCATTCAGTAAAGAAGCAGGTGCTCAACGAATCAAAGAGACTCATCTGTGTCCCACTGAGTCCACAATGGTGGCACAGTGGCCTTCGGGCATACACACTCTAGGCCAGTTCTGTCGGCCTTCTGACAGCTGCTCTTCTTCCAGGTAGCTCCAAGGAGCCATAGTTTCTCAACATTTTTTCAACAAAAGACAGGAAATGGCAACTCTCAAGACTTTTTAAAAAATGCTATTCTCCGTGTCTGAGTGTTGTACAGAACATGTGTGTCTGTGCAGCACATGTGTGCCTGATGACCTCAGATACTAGAAAAGGGCATTGGACTCCATGGAACTAGCCTTACAGATGGTGTGAGCTAACAGGTATGTGCAGGGAATCAAACCTGGGTCTTCGGAATGAGCAACAGGTGCTGTTAACTGCTCAGCCGTCTCTCCAGCCCGTCTCTGGGATCTCTATTCCCTATGCTTCTTCCCAACATCACAGCAGCTGTGATGTCCCTGAATCGTCTTATTTGGATCTTACAGCATTCCTCACAGATGTGGCACATTTCAGAGTGCTGAGCCAACACTGCTCTCACCAGGGACTCTGTTCCCACCAGGACTTGATCCTTCCAAAGAGACCACACTATCCTCTATAGTGTTCACATTCTTTTTTCTTTTATAAATATAATTATCAGCATGGGGTATTATTTTCTGTGCATCTCCCAGGCTCGTTGTACAATTCACTTATTAATTACTTTATTTCCAAGATCATCCAGGAAAGACTATAATGCAAAGTTTAATTTTCTTATGGTAATTTAATTCTTGAGACAAGGCATTGAAACCTGTAATCATTGTAACCTGTTATTTTGCAGTATCTGGACAGCCCTCATTTGGTTCACACTGAGACATGATAATGAGCTAAGGATGAACTGTAAAGTTGGGGTGTGGGATGCTTGTCAGTCATTGTTCTGCTCCACTGTCCTAGCCTTGGCAAGTAGGACCAACAAGCCTTTAGCTCAACTAACCAAAAGTTACTAATTTTTATCCACATGGAATTATGGGTGACTCGTAGACCTCAGTGGTTCCTTAGGAGAGCAAATCACCCTTAAATGTCATAAAAGTCAATTCGTTACCAATTAGAATAATTAAATGTCTGAGAGCATTGTTTGATCTGTATCATGTGACACCATTGATTGCTAATGGCTTGGCTAACACAAGTTAATCCCTTTAAAATGGGAATACTTAATAACATTAGCCGTACTATAAACATTTTAACGTCATCATTGTCATGGCCACTGCTGTGGTTTACTAAGTGCCGTTTGCTTGTGTGAAAAAGACCAATCACTGTGTTATGATGGACACAGGCCCAGGAAATAGAGGTAAAGCTCCCTTCAGCACTGACTCACCACTTGAGGACTCAGTTCCTGATGCAGGAAGTGGAGGGTTTTGTCTGAATCAGTTTTATCTAAGCTGAGCATCTGGTTCCCTGACAGCTCAGAAAAGGAACAGTGGGGAAATGAGAACCACCTTTAACATTTTAAAACGTCTAAACAAACTGTTATAGTTATCAAATGAGCCTCTATAAGTAAATAATGTGTCAGCTGATGGTTAGCTATGGCCTTTTTATATCAAATATTATATATTAATAAGGGAAAGAAAAAACAGTTACTTAGTAAATATAGTAACTTAGTAGCTGAAAATTTTTGTACTTTTGTTTATAAGATATGTGTGTGTGTGTCTGTTGAATATATATGTATGCCTGGGGCACACTCACCAATGTGTGTGAACATGGGGACCAAGGCCAACATCAGGTGCCTTCCTTTGTAGCTCTCCATCTTAGGGTTTTGTTTGTTTGTTTGTTTGTTTTTTGTTCTTTTCTGAGACAGGGTTTCTTTGGGTAGCTTTGGAGCCTATCCTGGAACTCATTCTGTAGACCAGGCTGGCCTTGAATTCACAGAGATGTGCCTGCCTCTGACTTCCAAGTGCTGGGATTAAAGGTGTGTGCCACCATCGTCCAGCTTCCATCTTAGATTTTGAGACAAAGATTCACTGACCATGGTGTAGCTAGAGTTTTTCTCTCCGGGTCCCACCAAGCCCCAGCAGTCCCATAGCCCACTTATAAAATAAACATACAGACGCTTATATTATTTAAACTGCTCGGCCATTAGCTCAGGCCTACCATTGTCTAGCTCTTACTCTTATATTCAGCCCATTTCTGTTAATCTGTATGTTGCCAAGTGTTCTGTGGCTTTACCTGCTGCCTTTACATGATGCTCCCTGGATGGCAGGCTGGCGTCTCCTCCTCCCTGCCTTCCTGTTCTCTCAATTCTCCTCTTTGCTAGTCCCATCTATACTTCCTGCCTGGCTACTGGCCAATCAGTGTTTTATTTATCAATCAAATCTACAGCACTTCCCCTTTTTCTTTTTTTTTTCAAAAAGGAAGGTTTTAGCTTTAACATAGTAAAATTACATATAACAAAACAATTATCAAGCAAGAATTACAGTTACAATATTAAAGAAGATATCCTATCTATCTTATATTTGTGAGTCTAAGGTTTTATATCTAACTTACCTTTTATCATAACTGAGGAAATTATAACTCTAGTCTTCAACTACATCAAAGACCCTAGAAGGATATACTATTACCTGAGAAATGGGAGAAGGATACAAGCAACTTTCAGGAGTCTTGCAGGGTAGACAGAGACAGCTGGCAGCCTGGACAGTCATCTAATGTTCCTTTGTAAAGTTGGGGCATCTGTCTTCAGCCCACAGGCCTAGAGTCTCTCAGTCATTTCTCTCTGTGTCCTGTAGAATGTCTGGCAGTTTCCTCTGCGAAGCAGGAACCTGAAGGACCATTTCGCCAAGCAAAGTTCAGTGGTCACCTTCCTATGGGTCCTGCATGTCCAGTTGATCAAGCAGTCCAGGCAAGAACAGTTTCTTGCCCAAATGGCTATTTTTGCCAAGGTGAAGATAAACTCCATATGGAGTGTCTTCGATGTCCATCCTCCTCTCTGAAGTAAATCAGTATTGCCAGGAGCAGATATGTCTCATTGTCCAGAAAGTCTAAATTTTTAAAACATTTTTTTTTTTTTTTTTTTTTTTTTTTTTTTTTTTTTTTTTTTGGTTTTTCGAGACAGGGTTTCTCTGTGTAGCTTTGCGCCTTTCCTGGAACTCACTTGGTAGTCCAGGCTGGCCTCGAACTCACAGAGATCCGCCTGGCTCTGCCTCCCGAGTGCTGGGATTAAAGGCGTGCGCCACCACCGCCCGGCCTTTTAAAACATTTTAAATGCCATATTCTGTAGGTTTTTGAAGTGTTTGAAGATTGCCTACCTAAATGTATTATATCTACGTATACCTGGAAAACAACATGACTATAAGTTTGACTATCATAGAAGACTAATTATTAATCTGTATTTCTTAATTATCCATTACAATTTAAATGAGTTGCATAAACATAATACCTCAAATGAGAATAGAAATATATATACACTATAAGAAAATTAAGTTTAAACTTGTATTAATAAACTAAAATCCATAGCAATATAAAACATTTTAAACAAGTTGCTCTTTAAAAGCATATTCAATAATCTACCCTTTCATCCTATCATATCTACATCATATCCCCTTTTTCTTCTTTAGAAAGAGGTCGCATTTATAATCAACCTGATTTAAATAAAAATATTGGTTTTCTTTCTGTCCCACACCAGATGGGACAAAAGAATCTCAACCTTTTTTTTTTTTTTTTTTTTTTTTTTTTTTTTTTTTTTTTTTTTTTAAGCAATATGTTTGGGTTTAGAGAAGGAGTGAGCCAATTCCATCTCCAAAGCCAGCTTGGTATATTTGGGAATTTGGGCGTAGCTTTCCTTACTACTTCCTGTTGGAGGGGGGCGCTGTATCTTATGGGGACATAAAGAAAATTTTAGGATTATGGAGTAGTCTGTGAGGCTATATTGTCTGAACCAGTTGCCTCGAATCTATTCTGAATGTTGGATCATCTGGGCCATGGTGTCATCAGAGACCTTCCAGAGGGTCTTGGCTGGTCAAACCTGATGTATCTTAATCTGAAACAAATCAATAGCCTCTGGCTTTCTGTGGAAACAAAAGCAGAGCCTCCTTTCCAAAGCAACATATCCTTACATCCAAATTTTGAAGTCAAGGTACCTTTAAAATATACATATTGGCTTAACTCAACAGCTTTTATGATCAAATGTCTTTCTGCAGTTAAGAATATCAAAGACAACACAATCCAGATTCTCTGTGTAATATCCATCTTTACATGGCTTATTTTTTATACTACCTTTACTGTCTCTTTAAAGACTTTATTTTTAAAAACTATCTATTTCTTTATATAACTGCATATATTCCTTTTTCTCTCTCTTCCAAGTCTATGTGCATTTTTATACATATTGTAAAGCATTTAAAGTCTTGTTCCATCCGAATCTGTCTTATTGTGAATCTATTGCTTTAAACTGCAACATTTGTAAGACTAAAAGGGAGCTGTGACTGCTGGCTCCGTCCACCTCAGCTTCTCAACATGGAGGTGGTACATTTATCACCAGCTCTGGGAGTCATCAACTCTTAGAAACAGTGGGTCTATTCTTTTATCAAAGCAGGGTGTAGCCCAGAAACTTCTTTTTTTTTTTAATTAGCAAAAACTATATCCAACACACAGCATAGTGCACAGCTTGGAGGCACCTCTGTGTAACATGGTATAGGTCAAGCCTGCACACCACTGACCCACCATAGAGTAGCTCAAACCCGCAGCTGCCGCTAACTTGAGAGAGACAACTAGGAAGCTGTTTTTAGCTCCATTTTAGAATCTTTTCTCAGGTTTTAGGTGGAAACTCTTGCCAACTCGTTGGGCACCATTTGTAGCTAGAATTTTTCTCTCCGGGTCCCACCAAGCCCCAGCAGTTCCATAGCCCACTTATAAAATAAACATACAGATGCTTATATTATTTAAACTGCTCGGCCATTAGCTCAGACCTACCATTGTCTAGCTCTTACTCTTATACTCAGCCCATTTCTGTTAATCTATATATCGCCACATGTTCTGTGGCTTTACCTGCTGCCTTTACATGATGCTCCCTGGATGGCAGACTGGCGTCTCCTCCTCCCTGCCTTCCTGTTCTCTCAATTCTCCTCTCTGCTAGTCTCGCCTATACTTCCTGCCTGGCTACTGGCCAATCAGTGTTTTATTTATCAATCAATCATCCACAGCACCATGGAACTTGCTATCTTGGCTAGACTAGCAAGGCCCTGGCTATTCTCTACCCCCCAGCACTGGACCTAGAGGAGTGTGCTACCCCACCTGCCTTTTAAATGCACTCTGGGGATTTGAACATAGGTCCTCACTGACCCATCTCTCCAGGACCCATATTTTATGTTTTGTGACCACTTTTTAAAATAAACTATATGAAAATATAAAAAGTAGATCAAGAAAACTAAAAATGAATGGCAAAAGAAGGTATGACACACAATAATACTATTCAGCCCCCACATATGTGCAGTGACATGCACACACACACTTCACACATTTACTATTTAGCCTCTACATGTGTGCAGTGGCATGCACACCTAAACCAAAATAAATAATAGACAGACAGACAGACAGATAGATCAGTGTAAATGAGTTAAAGAATAAACAAACATTAAACAAACAAAAAAACGTACAGGATGTCTTAGTTAGGGTTTCTATTGCTGTGAAGAGACACCATGACCACAATAACTCTTCCCCACCCCCACCCCAACCCAGGGCCTTGAGCTTGCTAGGCAAGCACTCTACCACTGAGCTAAATTTCCAACCCCGACCACAGCAACTCTTAAAAAAGAAAATATTTAATGGAGTGGCTTACAGTTTAGAGGTTCAGTCCATTATCATCATGGTAGGACATGGTGACTTGCAGGCAGACATGGTGCTGGAAAAGAAGCTGAGAGTTCTACATCTTGATCCCAAGGCAACAGGAAGTGGTCTGAGACACTGTGCATGGCTTGAGCATGTATGAGACTTCAAAGCCCACCCCCACAGTGACACACAAGGCCATACCTAGTCCAACAAAACCACATCTCCTAATAGTGCCACTCGCTATGAGCTTATGGGGGCCAATTACATTCAAACTACCACACAAGGAATATCTTACAGTAGGATCTTCCTAGAGAATCCTAGTATCAGTTTATTTCTACTGCCACATAAGAATAAGCTGATTAACCAAAAATGCAGTAACACCAGAGATTTTTTTAAATGTACCATATCTTCATTTATTAGACATTTCCTCTAATCCTTAGTAAAATATCCTTGCAAGCAAATTTCCAAAACTGATACATTCTGAATTAAATCTTGGGACTGTTGCCATCTAATCCTTTCTAGAAGCATTGTGTGGTCCCTGTTCTTCCCTACTAGTATTTCTTGAAGAGTTAAAATTGCTTTGCTGCCTTGGCAAATGAATATGTCCTGGAGGCTTTGGCCAGTGCCCTGGAGTCTTGGTTATAATGAAGTAGGATCATGGTGGTGTGGAATCAGTCAAATGTCATGAAGAAGCAAAATGGAGTCTTTAGCTGTTAAGAGCCCCTGCAACTTTCTCCTTTGAGTTGATAATTTGATTTCTAGTTCACCACAAGTGAGAGATGTGGAATTAGAAACTGTATCTACAATTTCTAGAGGGACATTTCTGAACAAAGAGCCAAGGATGTACATGGAACCTTTCCAAAGGAGCTGGGATTGTGTACTTCAAGCACACTTGTGAATGGCTGGCCTCTGTCACTGCAGTATTAACAAAAGGCAGTGGGATGCCCACAGTTGTTGCTACTCCTTTTCTGGGGAAGAAAATCTAAATGGAAAATACTCAACAGAAGACTCAAAGATGGAAGGAGCTGGTTGTGAAGGAAACCTCTGGATTTCTTCTTTTTAAATGTTACCCTGGAGCTCAGAACCTATTTTCCCTGAACTTTCCTAGGTAGAGTGCTGCTAATAGTCCTAATTGCCAGGCAAGGCAGACTTGCAAATGAGCCTTTTCTGATATCCTATAAATGAAGGGGAATATAAACTCTAGTTGACAATGAAATATTGCATAATCTGATAAAACAAATAAAGCACACATTTTTTTGGCAATAGATATGCATGATGAAGGCAGAAATAAAATGACAGGTCACCTAAGGAGCAAGAGATGAAAGAATATTTTAGAGTTCCTAAGAAGTTTTCCTTGCAAAAAAGATCAAACAATAGTTGAAAGTGTATTTAAAAGCTTCATTGTGGTAGCTCTTCTATTCTCAAATTCTTCTTTAGCTATTCTATCTGAAAACACCCGGTAGCTGCCAGGGTAGCATTAAATATGAAAATGTCAAAATGACCACGGTCTCCGTGATAAAAGGAAAAGCAGGAGCTTGTTGTAAAAACAAGTCGTTAACTATGCTTCTGCCTCAGGTTCACTGACCTTGAGGCTCCAGGTTTTTCTTTACAATCATAGATGGCTCCACCCCCTGGGACAATGAACCCTGTTTGGTTAGGTGTGGGGAGAGTTCTCCTTTGAAGGTATTGTGTTTTATTGTGATGAGGTCTGGTTCTCAGATCTTCCTGGACATCTTTTTAAAAATGGCTTTCCTGTAGACAACAGTGGTGGGAAAACAACACAACCAAAACAAACATTCAGAAGGACTCATTTGGAAGATTTTAGTAGCTACTTATTTTTGCCAAATCATTTAATTGCCTTTCCTTTGCTTCAGAGGCAAGGTGCGGCAATGAATCAACTCATACTGATTTCAATAGACCAAAAGTTTGTTTCTCTCTGCCACTTCAGGTGGACTGAAAAGTACAAATCTAGAATCTGTATTCTAGGGGAACTACATTTGTATAAGTGACATTTGCTGGAAACTTCCAGGTTTGTAAGTAGCAATGTATTTGGGTTTGAAATAGTCTCTGGATCCAGCTCTCAGCCCTCTGACCATGAGTTCAGCATATGATATAAAAAGCTAACCTTGGCTTCTGTGTGGAACATCTATACATTGAATTAATAAAAGAATTAATGTAGTCTTTATAAGCCCCTTGGTAAGAAGGAATGTGTTTATAACATATTTTTAGTGAGTTTTTTTAATGGGATGTAGACATTAATATCTTAATATTAGCTACACTGTCAAGCTCACATCTCTCTGCACACTCTAGTTTATGTTCACTAACAAATGAAATGGGCTCATTTATCAGTGCTAACAATCCCATTTCTTCTAGCACCACTGTCCAGCTTTTAAAATAGGAAGTAAGAAGAAAGGCAAGGCAAACCAGGTCTGGAGAGGTGGCTTAGTGGATGAGAGGGAGAGACTTAGGAATGAGACACACTCCTGGTAGGCACACAGACAGATAGGAAGGTGGCCTTGGCTAGGTAATAAAGGTGGCGAACTCCCAAGATGGCCAGCTTCTTCCTCACCCTTCTGACATGAGACAAAAGCCTGGCAGCTTAAGACAAAGGTCTTGTAGGCTTCGGTCTCCCACCAGCAGGGCCCCTGCCTGACGAACTGACTCAACCAGTTCTAGGCTAGATCAGGACATGTTACTCAGCAGTTCTGGGCCCATCAGCCATCCTGTCTGTCTTTAAACTGACGAGCCCTAAATTAAGAGAGGAAAATTCTCCAGACATTTAAAAAACAAAAACAAAAACCACCCAGCCCTTGAGAAGAGAGAGACTGGATAATTCCGCTTTGGTAGTTGCTTTGTGAAGGGTCTTCTCTGCTTCCTTCCCCACCCCAGTAAACACCCCACTTCAACTGTGGATTCTGTCTGCTGCTGTCCCAAGTGTTTGGGGTTTCTCTGTTGCTACGTGTTGTGCTCAACAGCTCTTTAATTCTTTAACTGGCAGAAAAGACAATCTGGTCAAGGTCCTTTTTCGGGGCATTTAATGTTCTTCCCGAGGACAGGGGTTCAGTTTCTAGTACCCACATGGCAGCTCACAACCATCTGTAATTCCAGTTTCAGGGGATGTGACATTCTCTTCTAACCTCCTTGGATATCAAGCATGCATGTGGTGAATGTACATGGACATAGGCAAAAAAACCCAAAAAACAAAAAAACAAAACAAAACAAAAAAATTGAAAGTTAAAAGAAAAAAAAAACCAGGACAAATAATAACAAACCCCAACATTTTAAAGTAGTAGTAGTAATTTATTGATTATTTAGATTTGGGGCTTTTTTATTCTAAAAAGTAAAACTCACCTCCCCAAATACACAGTTGTGACAGCCAGGCCTCCCCCTTCAGCTGTGTTTGAAGAGAGCCACACTGTGTCAACTGTCCCTGCTTTCCCTGACTGAGTGCTACTACGCAATCCAAGAGTTCAGTGAGGAGTCAAGAGTTTCCTAGGCATGTGTCACTGCCTGTGAATGTGACAGATATCCTCGGCCATTTTCAAAGGGTGCTTGGTGAGAAGAAGAAAAAGAAATGAAGTGACTCAGAAATAAAATCAAGCACGTAGCGAGTACTTCTTCTATGCCAGGCATTTCATGGGTACATATTTTTTATTTAACCTGACTGTGCTGTGTATATTCTCACCTTATTTCAATAGCTCAAGGATCAGAGGCACAGGGAGGCCGAGGAAGACCTGGGTGTACTTGACATTGGAGCCCAGGATGCTTCATTGAAACACTGCTTGTGTGAACTCACATGAATCAGCCCACTTGCTATTGGGCCTTGGGTTTACAAGACGAATCAGCAAGGAGAGAGTCAGTAATCTGGGTGGATCCACTCAATCATGGAAAAAGAATCACTGTATTGGCACCTCAAAATAATTATTCCTACTTTTTTTTTAAGACTATAGCCATCTAAGGAATGCTCATATTGTCAGTGATTATCTCTGGCCCATAAAAAACAAACTTTCCATTAAGTTTTGGGTTAGTTGAGAAAATAAGATTGGTGGGCTCACATATTCACGTTTTGGATTTTTTATTTTTATTTTGGTTTTTGTTTTTAATTGTAAAACAGCAAGGGGAGAAGAAAGGCGAGCGTTTCAGAAATTGCTTTTGAACCCTCCACACTCTGTTACGTGCACATTGCAGATCTTAGCAGGTGTTGAACGTTAACAAGTTTGTTTTAGAAAGAAGAGTCAAGGGATTACATGAAACAGACGGGGAGGACCAGGCTGCGAAGGGAGAGATGAGGAGAAGTTTGCTGTTACTATGTCC
Source organism: Peromyscus californicus insignis (assembly GCF_007827085.1). Lineage (NCBI taxonomy): Eukaryota > Metazoa > Chordata > Mammalia > Rodentia > Cricetidae > Peromyscus > Peromyscus californicus. The sequence goes on along the minus strand of NW_026294617.1, from coordinate 15,517,476 downwards.
TTTATCCTGGATTTGGGTCTACCACCTCTGTGGCTTTCTGGGGGCTTATGGAGTGATCTGATAGGGTACCGATGTTTAGATAGCCAATCATGCTGTATGGCGTCTTTGCTTGCTTCCTCCGTAAAACTTCAGTGACCTGCTCTATCTGAAATACTGTGTTAGACACTGAAAGCAGAACAGCCTCCACTTACTGGGTGTGACTTACAACAGGGAACACATTCTGACTCTGCTTGTGAGCTCGGTCGGTTACTTTCTTTATCACTATGATAAAATCTCTAACAGAGACAACCTGAGCATGGGTAGGTTTATTTTGGCTCAGGGTTTGAAAGTATAGTCCATCAAGGTGGGAAAGACACTGCGTTAGGAACTTGAGACTGAAAAGAAGCAGAGAGGAGAGCAAAGCTGCTCCCCACTTCATTTTTCCTCGTCTGTGTTTATTCAGTCCAGATCCTGGCCATGCGATGGTGCCACCCACACTCAGGATGCGTTTTCTTTTTTCATTTCAACCTCTCTGGAAACACTTAGACACATCCGGAGGTATGTGTCTTTGGTGGTTCCAAATCCAGTCAAGTTGAAGACAATTAGCCATCATACCATTGAAGGCTCTGTGGGGGACACAAAAAGGACCAAGTATGTTATGACATTATGACATTATGACGTTATCTGAACTTAGTAGTTATGAAAGTATAACTGTTAAACAATAGGAGATATGTATATATCTAGTATCTACGTACCTATGAATTTATCTATCATCTATCTATCTCCATTGTCATTATCTGTCATCTCTCTATTCTGATTAGAGAAAAAAAACCCTGCTTTTTCCTTCTAAAGATTCAGTTAAAAATTGTTGAATCTACTGAGGACTTGTACTCAACTACCTTTAATAGATATGTGAGTTCCTAATGTGCTAGGTGAATGCAAAAGTTTATAAAAAGCGGGCAATAAACTTAATAAGGTGTTATATAATATGCAGAATAAATATTAGTACAGTACACGAACCTAAATGACAGCAACAAATTATAAAGCTTAGCATGCAATTAAAATCACTAATGGAGCAGTGAGAACGGGCTCCTTCTTAGTCACAGAGCGGTGATGTGGTGTCGAGCACCACCTGAACTAATGGCACCTCTTCGCTTATTTTTAAACACTTTGCCTGTCATGCAGGAGCTATGCTTTATGGGTTCTAATGTGCATCTCACATGCTAATAAAATTTACCCTTGAGTCAGAATGATCCTCATAACCAGGAGATCATCTTCAATCTGTGCTTTGGAGAAAGTCTTCCGCCATGATACTTAGGAACACATGGCTCACGGTGGACTCACCATGATTAACTTGCCAACACTGTGTGAGAGTTAAAGCTTAGGGACCAAATTGCTGGCTGCAAAGGTCGATGATCAGTTCTTCTGCTCTAAAAATTGTCATGCCCTAAGTTGGTTTGTGGGGTTTTTCCATTTGTTTTTGGTTTCTTTGTTATATTGTTTCATTTAGTTTTGAACAAGATTGGGTTTTCTTGGCTCCATGCTTTTGTGCCTAACATGATTTGGCCTGTCTGTATCATTCATTTCATCATCCATGGGTACAGACCTTACTCATATTTCAAGACCTAGGTTAAATGCTATCTGCTCCGTATAACGCTCCCCTGGTCCTCCTGTCCGGAAATAATCTCTGTTTTCTCTAAAATTTAGCAGCATTTTATTTGTACTTCTTACTGATTTTCACTATGTTAAGCATTCCATAATTGCTGTCCATTTTGTATATTTTATAATTACATTCTATAAAGTACACAACGATTTTTAGATATACTTTATTCCTTTCTTTGGGTCAGTAGTGGGGTGAAACCTATCAGAATTCAGTATGGAAACAAAGATATGCCAGCTTTGGTTTCCAAACCAGATATAAATATTTACTGAAAGCTTAGTGCTTAAGTGGAAGATATTCGAAAGATGATGGAATGGCTTTGTGCTCTTCAATGGCATCGTACATAGAGATGTCCTTTCTATATGTATTTTAAATGTCGACATCTGTCAACTTTATTGAAGAGAGAAACAGCCCTGTAAGTGGAAGTCTTTCAGTCCATCCCTACAATTGAATGGGAAGAAAGCAATGTCCTCTTCCATCCAAGAAGACAAAGCTCACAGAGTACATTCAGAAAAAAAGTGGGAAATGTGGTGATGGAAGGGAGTTTGGGCTACTCATCTGAGAAGCAGCAGGGACTGTTTGGGTTTCTGTGGCCCTTGAGGTGTGCTGCTGAGAGTGTTGTCAAGAGCACATGCTTGTGAGGGTAATTAACACACAGCATCCAGATCCTGCAATTTGGGGGTATCCTCAGCATTGGGTGTTTGCTCTTCTAGGACTGCTCTAAGATTTTTTTATATGAAACTTATGAATGGACAATAATAAGAGTGTGCTTACCAGTGAGTGGCTTGGCCAAAATCTCTGAGATTTAAAACCTAGAAGCCAAAGAACTGCTTGAAATATGTGTGTGTGTATATATGAATATATATGTATACACACACACATATATATATATACACACACACATATATACATACATATACACACACACACACACACACACACACACACACACACACACACACACACACACACATATATATATATATATATATATATATATATATATGGCAGCTGGTGCAGAACCAGACCACTTCTGCCCTATGCAGGACTCTACTGGACATCCTTAGCTCTGGAGTGTCTCTGTCCTGCTGAAACTTTGTTGAGCCGCCCAGCTGCCTACCCTTTAGTCTACAGCTCTCTCTTCTTGCTTCCTTTCCTTTCTGCTCTTCTTTCACAGTGTCAGATCAGTTCTGTGATGTGAAGTCATTCCATTATTGCCCTCTCTTTTTTTTCTCTTTATAAATATTTAAATTGCTTTGGAAATTTCATACATGAGTGTTATATTTACATCATTTCCCCTCCCCTCTCTTTCCCCTCCACCTCTTCTTGTGTCCTCCAACTCCATCTCAAATCCATGACCTCTTTTCTTGAATTATTGCTACACATTTATATATATATATGTATATTTACCTATGTACATATTTATATGTGTACATTATACATACATACGGATATGTATAAATACAGCCTGCCGAGTCTCTTTGGTGTTGCTCCTATGTATATGTATTTAGAGTTGATTTCTTAGGATTGGATAACCCACAGGGGGCCCAATTCCTGGAGAAGACTGAGTCTCCCTTCAGCAGCCACTAAACGCATGGAGCTCTTCATCTAAAGAAATCTTATGAGATTTCCCTTATCCACATGAGCAAGTCAACTGATGATGTCACTGTGCAAGCCTTGTTTAAGTATACATACTATTGAGATTTCATGGGCACAGCTTCCCTGCCATCCGTAGAAGAAACAACTTCCAATAGACCTCCCGTTCCTCTGGCTCTTCCGATCTTTCCACCCCCTCTTCCATGACGCTGTCTGAGACTTAGGAGTTGGAGCTGTGTTGTAGACATATCAGTTGGTTCTGAGCACCCCATGGTCAGTTGTTCTCTGTACCTGCTGTGTTTTCGAAATGATCTCTGTCTGTTACATAGATGAGGGGTTTAAGGACACACTGCAGTTAGAAATTATACAGTTAGAAATTAGAAAAGGGGCAGTAGGCTCTCCTCTAGGGTCCACGACCTCACCAGCCACGTGTCATTGGCTAGGTCTACACTACCAAGAATTCTCTCTTAAATCCAATCAGATGGATGTTGGTTATGCCCACCACATAAATGTCATTGGTGTACCCTTGGGGGTATCTTGCTGTTCTGGTCACAGGTTTTGTAGCTCTTGAGGACTGTTGCTTGCTTACCTCCCTTGGCAGTTTGCCTAACTCCTAATACTATGAGAAGTAGCCATCAGGAAGGAAGCATCCAGGTCAGTCCCAGCTAGATTTCTCCAAATTCTGTCTGAAGTATGTGGTGTCTTCAGCAACGAGGTCTTACTTTCAAGTTCTGTAAGGCACCAACAACAATGGCAACAGCCTATATTATTTTGGGACTTTCTTTGGCTTCCCCAACTAACAACTTAAGAGAAGGTTTTGCATGCCTGGCACTAGGGTTTTTGTTAGGTAGTCTATGGCTCTTGGGGTTCACCCCTAAATGATCATATACTAATTGTTCAAAAAAACAGGTTTCCTTGTGGCATTTCTATACATGTACATATGCACTTGGATCAAAGCACTTCTCTAACCTCGCTTCCCTCTTTCTATTCTGATAGTTCACCCCTTTCCCCCCAAATGATGCTTCTCCTCCTCTGTCTTTTTATTCTTAATCTTTATTCTGTATATGATAGCTGTCAGTTTCTCTGAGTCTAGCATATTTTGCTTGGAACTCATGTCTCACTCTGTCTCTGTATCTGCCAGAGATAGAATAAGCATGCCAGGACCAACAGAAGGTCCAGCTGGCCATCACATTGACCAAGCATGACGGCAAAGTTATACCAAATGCCCACACCCAGGAGTTCACCCTTCCTGTGATTTGTTTGATGACCAGTTTTGCTCACTTCTTTCTGTTCTGGATAGCACAGATATAGGATTAACCATAGCAGAAGAGATGATTGTTTAAACAGAAATAACCTTTGTAAGGATGCTGAATGATTGTTTTTTTCATCTTGTGTTATATCCCTGAAGATTGTTCAAGTGAATGTTTCCAAACTCTTAAGAAACTGGCATCTCAAAAGGTCTCTTTTATGACCTTTTCCATTTTTTAAACAGTTGCTTCCTTTCTTCTGTCAAGGTTAATTAATAAAGATAAATTACAGATGGAAGTAAATCTGGGGGCTAGACCCTTTGAAGTGGACAGGCAAAGCATATCTTGGACAGCATTATGGAATGCTGACTCATTGCAGCCACAGAATAGAGGGATGGGAAGAAAGTCAGGGCTCCCGACCCAAAGGCAGTGGCAGACTGGGTGCCTCAGAGACGTGGATTTCTTTCATAATCCAGCAAATTCTGCAGGTGGGAGAAATATTTGATATTATATGTATTTTGGTTAAACTCTGACTTGTTCATTTTGGCATTTATTTTAAGCTGGTCTTTTAAACACAAAACAATTACCAGGTCTCTAGGGGTTGGAAAACTGCTGCCTAAGTCCAGCCACTGCTGATTTGAGTAAGTCCAGTCTTATTGGAGTGAAAGTGCCTACCGACAGGGGCTTTTCTACGTGTTCCTTCCCGCTACAACCCAAGAACCAAGTCATGATGATACATGAGTCTGCTCTGCAAGTCTTAAGATCTTTACTATTAGACATTTTACAGAAAAAAAATGCGTTGACTTGAGAACTAAGTATTTTCACTCTGTGGACCTATTTAATGTGAAAAAAACATGTAAAAGTTTATCAAAATAAGTAGCCAGAAACATGTTTACTACTTTTCTAATCACACCTAATTTTTTTACTGAACTTGCATACTTGATATATAGTATTCCTTTAACATTTTAAACATGCCCTCAAATAAACCATGCATACAAAATAGTACAATTGTCCCCAAATCATATTTTTGTGACCACAAAATCACAAAATTGTCACACTAGACTCTAGTGTGACAGACTAGACCTGTCTGCATGGGTCCTAGCACCAGAATTTGTGCATTCCCTCATCATTTCTATTTATAGCCCTTTCCTTAATTTTCACTTTCCACCTTCCTCAAGATTGCCTTTCTGGTTCTGTAATTAAGAAGAAACGATTTCTGGCTTGTAAGAATCTTCCTAGTTGCAGAAGTATTACCAGACTTGGATGGGGGCGGGGGAGAACGGTGACTACATAAGGCTGCCGGATCCAAACTCACTTTTTAAAAAAAGCAGGGTCTTACCTTATAGCCTCAGTCCTCCTGCCTCAGTCCCCCACATCCTGAGATTAAATTATGCATACAAACTGGTTCTCAATGAGGAGACCAGAGTGGATTTCAGAACTCATGGGTGAAATCCAGGCTATAATTGCAAGGGTGACACCATTTTTTAATGGTTGAGGTTTCAAATCCCAACTGTACTTTCTCAGAATCTGGAACACCCCCTGCCTCCAATGGATATTGTTCTACTATTGTGATCTATTGCTCATTTTCAGCACCAGGCATACACCAAATTGGACATTACTTAGAGATTTGCTGCCCAGATAATTCGAGAGCAAGCTTGCTTGGCCAGTTCTCCTTTGGGGAAGTTTTGTTCTGATTTTTCTCTGTGTGACACTCTGTCAGCTACTCTTTTGAATTTGCTAGTGGGTATGGCCAGCTGCTAGATTTGTGTGGCTATTATTTCTGGGCACCAATGGTAAACACTCACTGTAGGTTCTGTGAGTACCTTTTTTGAGTTTATACCCTTATTCCTTTACTTCCTATGCTCACTCTTTTCCATAATCACAGAGAGAGATGAGGATATATCTGGGCTTTCAAACCATGAATATGCTCATAGGAGTGAGAACAAATATCTATTTCTGGCAACTTCTCACTATTAAACAAACTCGAATGCTATTTTTATACTGTGTATGTTTACACCAGCTTTCCTCTTTTTGGTGATATAGTGAGTCCTTTCTTCCCTAGATTCAGATATTGCGACCAGCTGTAATTATTATTACTTTCCTTTGCTTTGGATATTTGCATCCTGGTGGCATGCTTTCAGTCAGACCTATTGTGTTCTCGGCGCATCTCCTGTCATCCTGGAAGGGTTTGGATTTTCTGGACCCCAGTTTGGATCATTGCCAGCCTAATTTTTCATGCCTTTAAGACACAAAATCAGACACCTTCAAGGCTCCTGGTGCCTTTGAGCATGACTTGAAACCATCATCTATGATTTATGCATGCTTGTAAATGCAAAGTGGGCACACAGTGCTCTTGCTGCCTCTTTAGGGCCAAGGGTTCGATGCAGGGCTGGGAAAGGCTGTTTTGTTTGAGACAAGGTCTCACTTATAACCTAGGTGAGTCTTCAATTTACAATCCTCCTGCTTCATCCTTCTGAGTACTGAGATTACAGGCGCATAGTACCACAATGAGGTTAAAAGACTTTCTTCAAAAGAAAAAGTGCTTATAAATGTGTTTCCAAGTTTTTAATTGATAATACACTTTTCATGATGTTTGAAAAAATATGAATCAAATTTCACAAATTAGTTTTGCAAACCTGGAATTTTTTTTCTGTCCGGGATCAATGGTCTCCCTGCTGGTGTGGTGAAATTTGTGGGCTCGCTCACCTGGCCCCACTGATTCGTTTCTCTCTGCTATTCCTCTTGCACTTTCTGTGAGGATTACCATCCTCCTTTCATGTGGTTTTTCTCAGTGGTCATACACAGTGCTCCATCTTCTTAGCCGTGCTCCTGGGAGGGACTATCCTGCACGCCTAGAACTGAGACAAAGCATTGGAACTTAGCCCTGTGTGAGTAGCTTTATACTGAGAAGACGTCACTCGATATAGCAATGGGGTGGGGCCATTTTATTCATAAAGGGCATGGCCTTTTTTGAAGCGTCCACTTTGGTATTTGTGCTATGTATTTGTATGGAGTTATTTACTGATATGGGGAAATGGCAGATCATGATGTGATCATTGAACGAAAGGTCTGTGCCCTGACCCCACAGTTCTCTCAAGTTCCTCAAGCTGGGTCTTCATAAGACATCGGTGTACTGGGATAGTTTGATCTTGTTGAAGGTTTTACTTTTTACTGATCAGTGGAGGGCTGTGTCCCGAGGTGACCTTAAATTTTGCTGGGCTAACTTGCTAAATAAACAGTAAACAGTCCTGGTGACCATAAGGTCACAGTCTAGCTTGAGTGTGCTGTGTTCTTCAGCACACTACTGTTGATTCTGACTTGGCTTTTCAAGTGACTTCTGTTTGTTGGGTCTGATGTGCCAGGCACTGTAATAAATGTTTTGTAAAGGATATCTCCAGTTTCCACCAATGCTTTTGGTAGACTTTTTTTTACCATTTATAGACGAGGGTGTATGATCCAAGGCTCAGTGATTCCTGAAGGGTCTTCTTCTCATGTCTTCTGATAACTTATTCAATTGACAGCAATCCCAGTTCCACGCATTTTATAAATATTTCATAAGGTCTATGTGCCTCTAACAACTGGTCTTTGCTGAAATCTCAAAACTGTACTGAGCTGAAGGTAGAATGTATACATACAGTAACAGCTAGTTTTCTTTTTCTTCTTTTTTTTTTGGGGGGGGGCGGGTTTTGAGACAGGGTTTCTCTGTGTAGCTTTGGAGCCTGTTCTGGAACTAGCTTTGTAAACCAGTCTGGCCTCGAACTCACAGAGATCCACCTGCCTCTGCCTCCCGAGTGCTGGGATTAAAGGCGTGCGCCACCACCGCCAGGCGCAGCTGGTGTTCTTAAGTTCTCTGCTGCTGGCACCTTCTGACTCCATCACTGCCTCCCAAACAGCCTTCTCTTCATTCTTTATGAATTACATAGAGGGTAACACGAGCAGAGTTTGAGAATTACAGTTCCAAGGCTTGGGTGACAGATCTCTGACCACTTCAACTTAAATTTCTCCACTTCATTTTAGCGAGAAAACGTTAGGATTCGAGAGTGTCCGTTTTTTCAACCCTCTTAGTTTATTTAGTGACTTTGGTCTTACAGCTGGTGAGTGGTGGCTTCCATTCCAAAACATGAGTTGTTTCTACTTTTATTTTTTCTTGGTCTAGACCTCCTTCATGTAGCCATGGCCAGCCTTCCCAAGGGCCAAAGTAAACCAATCCAAATACATAGAATACTGATCACTTCCACCGTGTGACTCAAACAAGGATTTTGCTGTGTGTTTAGCTAAGTGACTGTACCCCTTGTTAGTGGAGGGCTCCACTGAGCAAACCAACCAGGACCTTGATCAGCAATGGAATAAAGACAAGATATGCTTGCTTAGCCCTCATTCCAATAATTTTCAACCTCCTTGTTTTTATCATAGTTAACACCCAATATCTTTACTTTAAAACTTTTAAGTGTGTGTGTGTGTGTGTGGTTGTTTACACAGATATGAGCATGGCATACACGTGGAGGTCAGATAACAGCCTTGAGTGTAGGCCCTTACTTTCTACCTTATTTGAGGTGGGGTCTTTTTATTGTTGTTCATATGTCCCCCTAGCTGGTCTGAGAGTTTCTGGGGGGTTTCTCTTATTTCTGCCTTCCAATTTCCCCAGTGGAGTATTGAGATTAGAGATATACCTTACTGTGCCTGCATTCCTGTGGAGTCTAGGGATTAGAACTCAAGTCTTCATGCTTGAATAGCAAGTGATTTACCCACTATCCATCTCTCTAGCCCCTCAGTATTTTTTTGTAGGACAGGATGACAGCACCCTTTATTTCCCCTCCCCCTTTTTCTTTTGTCAATAGTCATCTGATCTTGTCAAAAATATGATGTAAATGTGAGGTCCTCTATGACACTGTACCATAGCTTCCTTCACTGAGAGGGTTGCATTCCAGGTGTCTTCCAAAGAAGCCCGCGATGTAGACTCCGCGTATCTAGATCCTTGGAGCCCTTGGCTTTGCCGCTAGAGGTGCAGAGCAGAGTGAAGGGAGCTGGGCAGTGGCAGTTTTAATGCCTGACTAAAGCTGCGATGGAACTCTTCCAACCAAGGGTTTGAGATTAAATCATTACAGATAAAATGCCCACGGGAGTCATTTATGGACCACTTCAAATATAAAGCTAAAAAAGAGTCCTTTCTTCAACCTAGTGATGAGAGCAGACTTCTACCACAAAGAATTCTCAGCCTGAAAGGAGGCCATAAACTACAATTATGTCATATCAGCCCAGGCTGAAGGCAGGGGCCATGAGATCTAGACTTTTCAAAGGTTTCGCATCAGTTGATTAAAGCAATTTGTTTCATGTTGTAAAACAATGGACCTCCAGAAGCTCCAGGTACTGCTGCACGAGGATGTTATGCTCAGCAGGGTGTGCTGGAGGTGGAGGGTGGGGGGCAGTGAGGACAAGATGGAGCTATTGGAAACTAGGACGAAAGTGGAGTCACTCCTGGGCATTTCTTATCCACTGCTCTTTCACACAGACTTTGAACTCCGGACTCTACAGATAATACATCACAGTGGAGAGGCGAGTTGAAAGAACTGTGAGGGGTCAGTAATGCATGAGGAGGGAAGAGCAAGACAAGGCCAGAAGTCAAGTACGGAAGCATATATCTCTGATACCTACACCTGGAAGGCTGAGGCTAGATGATGGATCAGGAGTTCAAGGCCAGTCTAGACTATACCGTAATTTCAAGGACAGCCTGGGTTACATAAGTGTACCCTCTTCTCACCCTTTCCTAGGTGATTATTTTATCAACTTGATACACACTACAGTCACCTGGGAGGAGGGCCAACAGCTGAGGAGCTGCTCCCGCCTGACTGGCCTACAGGCAAGTCTGTAGTGCCTTTTCTTGATTAATGATTGAAGTCTAAGGGCCCAGTCCACTCTCAGTGGCACCACCCCTGGACAGGGTCCTGGGTTAAAGAGCAAACTAGGTGCATGAATCACCTTTCCTAGAAAAGTACAGAAACTACCCCTCATGGAAGAAAAGCCTCTCTCTGCAGCAAATGGAGACCCCATGGAAACAACTGCACACAAACACAGAGATCAACAGATGGTGAGGAGCCCAACCGCAATAGAGAAATCTGCATCACAGTCCCTGCGTCTTAGGGAACTGAAGAGGAGGCAGAAGGATTGTAAGAATCTGAATACCAAGAAGTCTGCTGTGAAAACAGTCTCTCCTAGAAATGGCTGCATAGACAAAATGGTAACAAGGGCAATCTCAGTGGACATGTTAACATGGACGAGGGAAATTTTCCAGGGATCTCACCCCTAGACCAAGAACTATTAGCAACTAGTGACTGCTGAGAGAATGAGAATGGCCTCTCCCAGAGGTCTGCTCTGTAGCTAGAGTTTTTCTGCCTGGCCCACAGTCAGGACAAATCTCTCTCACCTGCCAGTCCCATAGCCATCAGACCCAACCAAGTAAACATAGAGACTTATATTGGTTACAAACTGTATGGCCGTGGCAGGCTTCTTGCTAACTGTTCTTACAGCTTAAATTAATCCATTTCTATTAATCTATACCTTGTCACGTGGCTTGTGGCTTACTGGTACTTTATATCTTCTTTGTCCTGATGGCGCCTGGCAGTGTCTCTCTCACCCAGCTTCCTGTTCTCTCAATTCTCCTCTCTCTTAGTCCCACCTATACTTCCTGCCTGGCCACTGACCAATCAGTGATTTATTCATTGACCAATCAGCAACACATTTGACATACAGACCATCCCACAGCACTGCTCCTTTATTGGCTATTCAATGAAGAGCACTCAGCCTTGAAACCACATACATGCTCATAGCAAAAGATAGCAACTCAGCAGGTTGTATTTGTAAGTATATATTATATATAGTTATATATACATATATATATATATATATATAATTACACGTGTGCTTGCACACACAGGCACACATGCACAAGTAAGGATAATAATCAAAGAAAAAGAGGAAATCAACTTGAGACTGGGAGAGGGACATGGGAGGCGCTGGAGGGAGGAAATTATGTAATTCTATCTCAATTAAAACCTGTGTAAAAAATTAAAAAGTAAACTGAGCAAGCCATAGAGAGCAAGCCAATAAACAGCACTCCTCCATGGTCTCTGCTTCAGGGCCTGCCTCTAGGCTTCTGCTTGAGTTCCTGAGCTGGCTTTCCTAGATGATGGACTGTAATCTGGAAGCCAAATAAACTCTTTCCTCTCCAGGTTGCAACAGCGCCACATAACGAGGACACCACCACAAAAAAGCCAATACTCCATAAGTAAACAAAAATTAGAAACACCCAAAATATGAAAGGAAATAAAATCCCTGTAAGCTTGGAGCAGTAACCAACTGTGTGAGGTGGTAATGTCCTCAACACTACGTTCTGACAGGACATCTTCACTGAGCTGTATAAAGGCTATCTTCTTATTCATATGGCATCAGTGTCTTCACAGGTTGAGAGTTTATTCAACTACAGACATTCAGGAGCCAAGAGCTTGAAGTGTGAGCATCAGTTCTGCAACTATAGTGATGTTCTTTGCTCATACTCTTTGCTAACTATAGATTTGAAAGTGGTCAGTGCCTTACCCACACAAGTTGGGTCATCCCATTTGGTACTAAGTAACTCAGGGTAAGCAACAAAATTATAAATAGACAGATCAGATTATATATATTTTTTAAGATCAAATGAAAGAAGGGCACTTTGTAAGAAAAAGACCATATCAACAAAGACTGAACCTACATGAAAATCCAGAGTGGCTGGGATCCCCAGTGTAGGTGATGGCTTTGGAAAAGCACAGTGAGAATATGCTTACCTGGTGTACAGCTCTTGTGTACTTGTGTAATGGACAGGGTCTTGAGGGGAAGGCATTAACAGTGGCTTCCCTATCAAATAGCACACTTAGCCTGGGAGAGAAACATTATGGGTCTCTCACAGCCAAGAGGAGACAGTGTTTCCTTGAAAACATTCTCACTGCTCACTCACAGGATCCTGATTTCTAAATTGGTTTCAATTAAATATATTTTTCCCTTCGAAGAAGCAACATTCACCTGTAATCTTTCCTAACTATTGGCAGATCTGATGCTATAGCACTCCACACCTTCCCAGTGGCTGCAATTACACACATCAAGTTTCAGAATGGACCACAAGGTAAGATTCTCGAGGTAAAAGGCTACCACTTACGGTCCCCATTTTGCTCTCATGTGTCACAGCCTTTTATTGTTGGGAGTTATTTAGAGACACAGTCGCTGGCTAACAAAACCATCTGTTAGTTAACAACGACAAAATATGAGGTTGTTTCAGACTGACATGAGGGCATTTCAAGGGAAGGGATAGGGCTGCCAAGTATTCTTCCCGTCCAGTCTTTCCAGTCTTGTTAATGAAGAATGCGTTTGTTATCAAAGCCAGTTTGGCAAATGTGCTTTCACCTCTTACCTATCTAGAAATCAAAGCTGCCTGGGGAGTTATTTGAGGGTATGGTCTTCCTTTGGAGTCCAGCTTGCTCCAGTCACCCTAACAGAATTGTATATGTGCATCAAGAAAACAATACAGTCTTTATGTGGTTCCACCAACACAGCCTACTCACAACATGGTAGATGTTGGGAAAGCAAAAACAGTCTCACCAGGCAGATTCGGTGAAATTCTTCACCTTTGTGCTTTCTTGCCCTGCTCTATTATTTTTCAGAGAGGAGGGGTGGGAGATGAAAAATCTCTGCTCCCCTGCTTTTCCCTCAGCCAGATAGTTTCTCAAATCAGCTAAATATAACTCCATTTATTGTCATGCTAAAACGCTCTATTTAGCTGTGTTTAACTGGATATCATGATTCCATGGGCCGACCTTTCACTCCTGGGAAGTCCTTTTAAATTCAATCCCCAGCAAAGGAAAATCCTTCCAATTCGTTGGCTGTGAAAGGTCACAAGTGGGATGTGTTTTGATGGTATCTGCTTATGGTTCAGTTCTCAGTAAACCCGAGCACTAACGGGGCCTCAATTGTCCTTTGTTGTGGGAGTCTGAGTTTTAAGAAGCCTGGGAGAGCAGAGAGGGAGACCTGGGGCTGGGCGCTGGCATCAGCCGATGGCGCACAAAGGTACTAGCTGAAAGGTGAGGCATATGGAGCTAAGTAAGGTCGATGCCGCCTCCTTTCTGAGCTGATGGGGAGTTCAGACGAAAATATATGGTTTCTCTCCATTTCATTTGATCTCTTTAAAAGGGACATTTCCCACTTTCTGGGAGGCAAAGAGGGCTTAGGTGAGGTTAGGAAGGAACTAGAAGTGTGTGAACCAGTCAAGAGGAAATTGGAGTATCCTGAACGTTTATCCATCTCAGGGGTTCAGAGCTTAAATCCAGTGTTTCAAGCTTGAATGTTCCCTTTTCAGGAAGGTTCTCCCTGCTCAGGTCAGTACTACTTCAGTCTGTCTGGGCTTCTGCACCACCATCATACTGATTCTTTTCATGGAAATAAAATATCAATATCCATTAAATTCTGTAAAATGTCTCAATACTTGTAAAAAAAAAAACCTCATTAAGAAAGTCATGTTTTGTCAAAAAAAATGTTCAGAGTTTGATCAAATTTGAAGAGTTTAATGGGTAGGACACTAAAGGTTTTAGGTTGTGTGGGATTTTCTTTTGTTGTTGGTTTTGTTTTTTATTTCTATTTCAACTTTCTAGTCACTCTATGGCATAATCTTTCAACCAAAAACTTTAACTTACTTAAAAAACTTCAATTTAACTTAATAAAACTTCTTTTTAACTTACAAGTAGAGAGTAGCTGGTTCCATTTTTCAGGGCGCACGCACACACACACACACACACACACACACACACACACACACACACACCAAAATCCACCCCTCTCCATGTGTGAAGAAGGCAAACATTCTTCCACAGTACTTTGCTTATGTGTCTGTGGGAGTTTTCACTACAGGGCTACTTTTTTACATTTCTCTTTCTGTCAGCTCCCTGAAGGCAGCAGCAGGCCTCCTTTGCTTTCCTATGGCTCTAAGCTGTAGGATGTTCTCAGAAGGGGAGCTTTCACCTTCCCATCCCAGCCAGATAAACAGTGAGATTGCTTCCTCCATGAGACGGAGGTGGTCCTTATGTATGGGCTGCACTGTGTGAGTCACTGGAACTCTCAGGACCATCAGAATGGTCACCATCCAACTGCATCCACCTCCATTGCTGTAGCCTCTTGATGGGTAGTCATCCCGTGAACTAGTATGAAGTATAATCTCTTGGCCATGGTGCATAATCTCTGGTCTCAGCAGAGTTTGGGTAATCTCTTCTTGAATAGCTGTGTTTAGCAGAATATCGATCATCTCTCGGGGACAAATATCTCTCTGAGACAGCAGGAGTTCCTTCTCGGCTACTGTAGCATCTCTTTCACTTGACACAGGGGCGCTTCCTCCCATTCCATTGCTGCTGCGAACTGGTCCTAAAGGTCCTGATCTTTTAGGAGTGTGACCTCCACTTTGTGGTGGTACTCTTTTAACTTAGAGAAGTCCCCTCAAAGAATTCATGCTAAAATTTGTGGAAGAGCCACTGCCGCCCATGTGTCTTCCATGTGACTAGAGGTAGCTCCTCTGGTTGGTCCACTTCCTCTCTTCTTCCTCAAAGACCTCTAGGAGGGCCTCTGCTTCTTGGAGGTGGTCCACATCTACCACATTCAAATGATGGTTTAGTGGCTTGCTCCACCTTGATGGCTTATCATCTAAGGACATTCCATTCATGTCTCTGACAGCATCCTTTGCATCTGCTGGACTTCCAAAAGTGATAAAAGCAAATCCTCTTGATTATTGGTTTCTTGGTCATTCATCTAAAATACTGGCACCAGTGACAGCTGCCAGGTCTCAGAATTGAACAGAAATGACACTAGGATTGCTGCACAAGGGCGTGCAAGAGAGACAGGAACAAAGGCTGAAGAGGTGCACTAACTTCTTTCTAAATGCGAGTCTTCTATGGCCGTTTGATTGACAGGTCCTAGATCTGTGCATGTCTTCTCCTTCTATGGCTGTTTGATTGGCAGGTCCTAGGTTTGTGTGTGTCGTCTCAGCTAAAGAATTGTGGGTCTTCTTGTTTGTCTTCCAGGCAAAAACGTTTCCAAAATATTACACGTGTATTTTTGTTATTCTCATATGACTGTTATAGGGAAAGTTGTTTTTTTTTTTTTTTAAAGGCTAAGCAAATAAGAACAAGCTGGGAATACCAAACTTACACAGCAATGCTAGGGAGGTTTGGTAGAAGAACAGGTCGGTGTCATGTAAAATCCCTGAGAGACAGATGAATGTAGTTAGTGCGTTTCCCTCACCATTTTTATGTAACCTGCACTTTAGTACTGAGGAGCTCTGGTCAAGCCATATAGAATTTCTTCTTTAAAAAAAACCCAAAAAACTTTATTCTCTTGTGTCTTTAAATATAACAGTAGTAAATGATTTATAACAGCTACTCTTTTTACTAAAGCATCTGTAGTTATGACATCTTTCTTCTTTGAAAAACAATATTTACTAACATCAGCTTTATTTGTTTCAGACTAGATCTCATGAGCTCCAAGCTGACCTTTTTATAGCCAAGATGATGTTGAACATTGGCTCCTATTACATCATCTCTCAAGTGCCAGGACTACAGATGTGAGCCTATCACGTCCAGGATTATTGCAGTGCTGGGGATGTTGCCTTCGGCACACTGGACAATACTCTGCCAGCTGAGCTACATCCTCAGAGAAGCACATTCATTCCTAGTGTTGTTCGTTCCCTCTCGGTTTCCCTGATTACCACGATGAGGATAATCTCAATCTCTAGTCTTTTCAGTGACTCCATTTGGGGTTTAATTTGTCCATGACTTAATATATATGATTAAATCATTAATTTTCAGCCTTTCTTTTTGCTGTCAGAATTTAAAGCTATAAATGTCTTCAGTGTCGCACATCGATTTTCATACATAACTCATTTAAAATGTTGTGCAATAATTTAATTTTGATTATGATGTTTCTCTTTTGCCATTAATTATTTGAAATGTATTTGAAAATTTCCAGGGAAGTGGCAGTGATTTCATTCTTTCTGAGGCATTTCTCTCTGAGGTTTATTAGACTGCCTGTTTAATTTTTGTAAAACATCTTTGTTCATCTGACAAGTAACTGGATACAGTGTTTTAGAATTTTTTTTTGTCAGGCTCATTGCTAGTGTTGTTAAAAATCTATGTCCTTAGTGCTCTTCGTTTGCCTGGTCTATCAACTACAGGTTGGGTTATATAAACACACGGGCCTCTCTTACACACAGCTCTTCTGTACTTACTCACTCTGGAGCTGTAAACACACACACACACACACACACACACACGAGTGTAACATGGTTGTGTGCCCCTCGGCAAGTACGCCAGGCTAAGCCTGTGGATGGTGTGGGAACACCGTCACAAACACTAATCCCACAACAACTGTGCAAGGAATGCATCCCTGCCTCTATGGGAAATGGCATGACTGGCTTGCTCTGCCCACTGCCGTCTCCTCACTGGTATGCCTCCTCAAGCCCAGGGAGTCTACAACTTAGACACATTTCTCACGTGGCCCTGTGGCTGGGCTTCCTGATACAATATCAGTCATCACTTGTACTCTCAGGAGATTTGAAAAAAATCTCAAAAAAAAATTCAAGTATTTTATGAGACAGAAATTTTGCATGAGGGACCAGTGAGGTGGCTTGTGGATAAACATAGCTTCCAAGCCTGATGACCTGAGTTTGATTCCCATATACATGGTAGAAGGAGAGAACAAGCTACGATAATTGTCCTCTGACCTCCTTAAGAGTGCCACAGTATATGCATACCCCCATAAAAACAAATAAATAAAATAATAAAAGAAATCTGGCATGAAGCATCTATCTGTTAGCAAGGAAGATGCCTGAGATAAAGGGTTCTGGGGCTAGAAATTACACATGAAGACATGGCTGGGGACTTAGCCGTCTAGCCCTTCTAATCACTTGAAGTTATTCATTGTCAGGTAGAAAGCCCCTTTTAGCTAGTGAGAATGGGTATTGTTGTCTGTAGCTGTGCTGTGACAAACACACCCATTATGCAGAAGAGGAAACTGAGCTGTGCAAACAGGTTGTGCCTTGTGCAAGATGCACAACTACTAGATGAAAGAGTTGGTCTGGGAACCTAAGCCTTTCCATATCAGGTCAGGGTCCTTTAAGAACAGGACTGGGTTCAACTGCAGGACGGGCGCCAGTTTCTAGAAACCCCCAGAACCGTCCAGGGACTTTATATGCAGATACAAGGTCTTGGTTCACACTAACACTGTGATGGTGCTTTCAAATAAAGATGATGTGGCTCCCACGAGACTGGTCAAAGGTGTCAGAGTCTCTCCACACATTCTGCCCCCCTCTTTGGCAATCGTACCCCTTCTTCCATGCTCCTTGCTTGCCTGGATTTCTGTGTTAGTTTTGAGACTCTCTGGGCATTTGCTTATTCATTCATCCAGGACAGCACGACAAAAGACAACAGGTCTCAGTATGACAGGGATACTTCTGCAATGTCTTTCTCATGAGCAGATAATTAATAGTTTTAAATTTAACTTATGTCTTTTAAATCCAGTATAAATACATTCAGGGTTGATCCGCTGAAGGCAGAGAGGGGAGAACAGGAGAGAAGCAAAGGAAAAGAGAGCAGGAAGAGAGTTTCTACAATGAGTTGGTAGAGGTGATGCCGGGGGCGGGGAGGGGATGAGAAGACGATGATGGTTTCTCCATGCCTGCCAGTCATCGACTATGTGTGCAGACATTCTCTGCTGTGTCCCACACGTGTGCTCTCTCTTAACCGGCTTGTTGCCATTGTCTGGCTGAGCAGAGGAGTTCAGAGACGGTAATAAGGAAGCACCTCAGTCACACTCTGTTAGGAAGGAAAAGCAGGAGAGGCTGGTTCAATCAAAGCCACAGTGCGTTCACCTGGCAAGGATCGACAGCGCTCCAGAGATGGCGCCCTGTGAGCCTCCCATGGTGCATCCGGATTATACACTGCCAGCCTCCCACTCTAGGTGGGACAGTTAGATATCAGCACTTAATGCACATTTATTTATCTCCTAATTCACATACACAGAGGCACATAGACACACATACCCACAATTAACCTCCCCAAAGCAAAGAAAATTGGTTAATTTCTGTGTATACTTTGACCAAAGTCTTCTGGAATAAATACCAGAAGGAAGACATAATGGATGACAAATGGGTAACATTCTCAAGTGCCATAATTTTAGGAGTAATGCAAAACCCCTCACTCCAACCTCACCTCCCACATATATTGAGTAAACAAAGCCACATAGACCAAAAAAGCATCAGGAACATAACACAAAAAAGTGGAGGGGCCATGAAAATACTTTCTGAAGGTCCATTCCCCTAAGGGCTGAGGTCAGCCATATGGTTCTATTCATCAAGTGCTAGACAAAAGACTTGGCTATTTTATGCCCCGATCATTATTGTTGGTTAAATTAAAGCACGATCAAAAAATGTGTAATGGAATATTAATTTCAGTTACTGTGTCTAATTGAAAACATAGCAGGAGTTGTGACTATGGAAAATGGAGTGAGAACACTCAGATGCACGTCCAAGTCTAGCTTACTCTTTTCAAGTTGGGCAGTAGCATATTTTCAAGGAATGGCAGTTATCCCTAGAGTCGTGCTTAAGTGCATTAGGAGCAAGAGTTAGCCTGGGAAAAAGGAAGAAGAGCTAACTCTCAGCTATCAGCAGGTTTCAGAAATGCAAATTCAGTTTTAAAACCATCAATTGCTAATGTGTGCACGTTACAGGAATATATAATCCCCGAAGCCTAGAGCTGAACATCTTTCATCTTGCTGTCTTCTGTGAAGTCCAGACCCTGGCACTGAGATGATGCTCACCAATAACTGTTGAGTGATTGAGGGATGATTGTTGGAGACCTCTGCTGTCGAAAACAAGAGTGCTTGCTTTCTCAAATGACTGACCATCTTCATCAGTCAAAGTGTAGACCAGCAAGAATTGGAGGAGAGAGGTCAGCTGTATAAAGTTCTAAAAGATGATGAATGTAACCAGGAATTTATTTTTAAGATTTATTTACTTTTATTTTATGCATATGGATATTTTGTTTGCATGTGTATATATGTACTTCATGCATGCCTGATGCCAGAAGAGGTCATAAGAAAGTATTGGACTCCTTGTGGGTGCTGGAAATTGAATTTAGGTCCACTGCCAGAGCAGAAAGTGCTCTTAACTGCTGATCATCTCTCCAGTCCTGTAACTAGGAAGTTCTGCCTGCTTTATTTATAGCTGTATTCTCAGTACTTAGAATAGTGTCTGGTACATGTTAGGTGCTGCATGAATGCATGTGGAATTGATACAGAGATGCTTGGTATGGGTTGGAAATAGAGGACAGGCTTTGGAATGCAGAACTGTACGGTGTGGCTTTATGTCTATGCTGAGGACCGGGTTGAGTTGTATTATTATTATTATTGTTATTATTATTATTTAAGGGAAATATCAGAACATCTTCCTCAAATTGGCAGGACTTGCCTTGTAGGATTAACAAAACACAAAGGACTAGGGTAATGCTTCTACGGGCATCAGCTACAGCCAACTGAATAGGTTGTTCTAGAATGACTAAGACGTCTGGAGCCTGCGAGAGGCTGCTGGCCATGCCCATAGTAGAGGAGGTTAGCATGTCCTTGTGGAGAATTCATAGTAAGTTGGGGCCCTCTCCTCTCTGTGTCTCCTGCCTGCTAACAGGGGTTGACTTCTCCTAGAAGATGATTGTACTTGTTTTTAACAATTGTGCTTTACTAATTGACAAAGGCTAGCATGACGGGGGAGATGTGAGTGTCTGTGTTTAAGGACTGCTACTGAAAATGTTCTTACGAAGAATACCCTCCAGATGTACCCTGACTGTAGCTCCTGACAGCATAAGGGAGGGAAGCTCTGGCAAAATGAGTTGTGTGCACTGTAGCAAGAACCATTTGTGTGGGGTTAAAAACATGTCATCAGTATTCAATAGTCCCCCTATACGGCATCTGACAGCTCCTGAAATGACTGTGTGTGGTACTCCGTGCATGTGGGTGGTATTTTTTTTTTTTGCCTTCTCACACAAGTATGTATATGCCATTTGTTGTCTTCTCCTTTTGTTATGCTCTTAACCATCAATTTAAAGAGAAGGAATGAGACATGAAACAACATTTATTCTCACTTGGTCAAGTACTGCCTTTTCTGAATCCATTTTGAATTTAGCTCATGACACAAAATTGGAGAAATTTTGCCTACAATCACAGATTGGAAAATTTGTCACAAAATTTACTGTTCCTTTATTGTTTCATTATCATGTATGGGAGGCAAAGTTATGTATTCTTAATGTATCTCTTTTGAATTGTACTCCAAGATGCAGACAGCAGTTTTCACACGGGGCAGAACTGCTCCACGAGCTTTTGCATTCTGTCCAATGCCAACAACTCTGGGACTAGAACCCCTTCTATCACTGAGTGAAACTCTCCGTGCTGGTGCATATAATTTAACTCTCTTTAGCAACCAAGATGAGGGGAAAAGTCACAAGGGCAAACTCTAGACCCAAGGGCACACATGGTTTACGGATGTGAAACTTACAGTAGTTCTCTAGACAGGGAAAACATTGACTGCAAGCTGAAGCTGGCCCCAGCAATAACTCACTGAAGTGGCGTTTATTTGGCCGATAACCAAAGGTCTTGCTGAACTGGTAGTACATCTTGATGGGAGAATGAATTGTAATAGCAGTGCTTAGGAATGTTATTTGAGTTTTCCACTGTTTAGAGTGACCCTCTAGACTCCCCAAAAGCACCATGGTTCAACTTTCTCCTGTGACTTTGAAACTGACATGGTGCTTTTTTTCTTTTTTACACATCCCAGAAGACTTTTGTGTAGGTTTGGAGTGTGGTTTCCCTACAGCAGAGCAGGTGATAAAAACATCCTGTAAGAGTCTGTTCTGTTATGTAACTGAGCTATAAGTAGACCTAATAGAACCTTCGTGTACTGAGAAGCAGACGAACTGCTCCATGTAGCATGCTGGTAACTACTGTCTGAGAGTGAATTACACTGGCCCCGATGGAATAGCATAAGGACTGTAACGCTTTTAGTGATACTTGGTGCCAGGGAAAATAGGAAGTGGAGTTCTTTGTCAATACTAGTTTTCATTTCTTTTTATGTTCCTCCTAAATTGGGAATATTCATTGGCCTTCAAACATTTTGTAGCTGAAGTTTAAAGTTTGTTTATAGTCCAGCTAGAACCTTCATTGTATAGTACAGACAAATGAATATATTGGCTTTTCTGTGAAGGGGAAATTTGTCCTTTCAGACTTAAACTACACAGAACATTCTTTTCTTCTAGGATACATGTACTTCTTATACACACTGTGGATTCCTAGAGAAGTGGCTAAGTCATCCTTCAAATCCAAGGATTTGGCACTGGTTAAAAACATAGGGATGAGATCTGGAAGCTGTTTTTGCCCCCCTCCCCTCTTTCCTGGGTGTCCCCTACCGTCACAGTTCCAGTGCAGGGGCGGGGGGGACTTTAAACCTGAGCCAGACAGAAGAGTGCGCTGTCTGTGGGGGAGAACTCTCCCTCTGCTCCCCGCCTCCTCAGCCAAAGCTGTCATCTTCCTCCCTTTCTCCTCTGTTCCCAGACTTCTTGAACTTGTCTGAAGTTGCTGTCTTCCACTCACACTAGCTTCTGATGTCTTCAGCCTAGTGTGGCCCAGTGTCTGCCTCCACTTTGCAAAATGGCTTCCACTTGGGTCAGTGGTGACAGTGGCAAATCCTGAGAATGTGCTAAAATTCTTCCCATAGGCAATGCCTGCACCTGGACACTAACCGCCTTCCCATTCTTAAACCTCTTGGTTCCAACAATTCCTTCTGACCTCTCTATCACCCTACCTCACAAGCTTTTCTTCCTTTTTATGTTGCTATTCCCCAGTGGTCCCTGGGTTCCTCTACTCCTTTCTCTTTTCATTCTTTCTTTTCTGCATATACAATCTCAAAGACTTTCTGCTGAGCTCAGGAGTCAAGCTTTAAACAACCTTGTGGAATTTCCATGTACACACACACAGTAGATTAAAAATTCAACATATCATTGTTAGTCCTTCCTCTTGTATTTCTGACATGCTCAATACTCCACAGTATGATTGGAATAAAAAGTGTCCTCTGAAGACTCATGTGTTGAAGGCTTGGACCTCAGATGGTAGGTGCTACTGAGAAGCGTGGAGTTCTAACACATTGGTGAGTTCATATAGAACGGGCTATGAGGAGGTGGCCTGGTTGCAGGAAGCAGGTCACTGGAGTCATGAATCTGAAGCGTCTGTCTTGTGCCGGACCCTCCCCTTCCTTCCCTCTTTACTTCCTGACTTCCATGAACTAAGAGCTTCTGCTCTGCCACCCTTTTTCATGATGGTTCTGCCTTGCCACGGCTCTCAAAGACATGGAGCTAGCCAGCTACTGATCAAACCCTCCAAAACTGTGAACCAAATAAATCTTTCATTTTTGAAGTTCATTTTTTTCTCAGATATTTGTCACATCAATAAGTTAACTAACATACCCTACCAAGTGCCTGAACTCCTGTGTCAAAAGTTTGGAAAGTTCCTATGAATGCCACTCACAGGATTTTCACCAAATTCTCTTGGTTTTGCTTCTTAAATGATCTTCTAGTAGACCTGCCCATTTTCTACTGTAGTTCAGCTACTTGTGGGTTTTGTTGTTGTTGTTGTTTTGGTTTGGTTTTTTTTTTTTTTTTTTTTGCTTGTTTTTGCTGTGACTGCATCTTGATATGTCACCCTGGCTAATCTTGGACAACTTATGTCATTTCTTCTGACTCAGTTTCCCAGGACTGGGGTCACAGAGCATGTTAGGACATAGAGCATAACTGCTCATGATTCTTTAATCCTAACTGATTTTTTTTTAACTTCTAGCATCCTTCTCCTGATAATTAATTTTACATACTACTACAAGAATTATCAAACTATGTAGCAGCACAGGAGGCCTGTAATCCTGATACATGGGAGGAGGATTGCTGTGAGGTTGAGGCCAGCCTGGATTACACAGTGAGATGCCGTCTCAAAATGCAAAAACAAATACCTCTTCCTAAATAATTGTCTTTAAAGAGCATTACCTTAATTTTTGTTTAAAATTCTTTTATAGGTCTCTATTACCTAGAGGATAAAGGTTGAAAATATTGTTATGCCCATTGTGTAGTCAGATATTCTTCTAATTGTCTTACATGTGTTAACTCTTTTACCACACAAGGGTGGGCTAGTCATCACAAGGGTGGCTAGTATTGCAGGAGTGGGCTTCTGAAAGGTAAATTTGGCTCTCTCTTTTCTCTCTCTACTCTCTCCCTCTCTCTTCAGTCTTTCACCATGGGGTGGTACAACCTAGAAACCCTACCAGATGGGATTTCATTAATCTTGGGCTCCCCAGGGTTCAGGACTGACAGAAAGAAATCTCTGGGGCGGGGGTGCTGGTTTTTAAATCTTACTAAACTCAAACTTCTGCTAGAGTAGGGCAGTACAGACTCAAACGGGAGTGTCCACAGAGCAGACAGAAGATGCTGCTAAGCACGGCAAGTTGGTGAAGGTTAGCTGGGATCAAGCAGCAGTACAGATGAAAGGTGATCTGTTGAGCGAGGGCTGCATGGTGAGGGTGGGGAGTGTAAGTCTGCTGTTGCGTGAGACATGGCTGTACAGGCCAACCCCAGGTTCGATTGGTCAAACACGAGTACAACCGGTTCCTGCCGGCCTACCTTCTTCAGTGAAGAGGACTGTAAAGTAACATTTTGTGGATGAGGTTAAGTTGAGGAGACTCAAGGGATGGCCCCTGAGGATGAAGGATGTTCAACAGAGATACCACGGTGCCTGTAAGATTAGCCAACAAGGGACATATAACACCATCTCTGGAGACCAGCAAGAGCCCTGGTGAGGGTGGAAAGCGTTGCTTTTTGGTGGCCCAGTTTCCATGGTTTCTCTTATTTATTAATTTAATAAAGCACTTGGGAGAGAGAGCAGAGAAAATCAATTATTATCTGTAATAAGTCAGTGGTAAGGAATAGTAGCCTGGGGTTAGGGATTGCTATAGATTTGTCTCCCAATGTCACATTATTCTAGGAAATTTTACAGAGAAAAGGGGATATGGAGTTCAAATTAAGATGTCTTTATGTTCAAAATTATGTATACTGCAATAAGTAAAACGAAGGCTTTAGTCTCAAGGATATAACAATGTATGTTTAATTTCAACTTTAAAAGGAATGTGAAAGTATAGAACTTGTTCCAGAGACTAGCTCTTATCTAGGAGGCAGGTGCACCAAAAGACCAAGGATGTACAAATAAATAGTAATAGTATAACACGGATTTCAAATTTTCTGAGTGTCACATTAACAATGTGAAGTTTTCCACTGACTGATATTTGAATGTCACACCCCCAACAAACCTGTAATTAAAGTTATTTTGGCATTTTCAAATCAAATCCCTGCTTTTGGGGGGTGGGCGGGTTATAATTCCACTTTCAAAATGAGCTTCCAGATAAAATTTGACATAAAATACAAAGTCTTATCCTGGTGACAATTCCCCTCCACCTTCCACCAAGAAGCTGAAGTGTTTTAAGTCGTAGCTGCATGATTAAGGTGCCTCTCGGCTTGGCTTGTGTGGGGGACAACTGACACACACAGGGGTCATCGTTCGTCACACAGGAGAGGCAGTTCTAGGGGATTCTTCCCTGAGAGGAGCAATGCTTGCCGCGGGGGGGGGGGGGGTCTCCCCCCACCCCACACGAAAGGGACTCTGGCATAGAGTGGTGCGACTTGGGAAGTTACAGGAATAAGCGGGAGCATCAAAATCAGAGAACAAACCAGCCAGCCAGCCGATGAAGCATCAATCATCACTGGTTTTTGTGCTGTCTCTTCTTTGAATGTTCTCAGCACAGAAGTTTTGTGTGGAATTCTACTGGCTTCCTTGCCACTCACACATGGACTTACCCATGTGTCTGTGTCTGTAACAGGAAGGGACAAGGCACTACCAGGATCATCTTCTGCCTCCCCTCCCCCTTCAGCTCAGTATGGCCTCTAACTAGGGAGGAGGGCGCTTTAGACATTTCTCAAAGAGGGGGCTAAATTCTCCACTGGCATTTACAAAGTAAAAAGAGAGGATGGGGGGAATCTTAGGCTGGGGGAGGGGTCATGGGAAGGCCATTCAGTTCTTGCAGGAAGGTCACAGGGGCAGTGGGAGGGGTCATGGAAGAATGACATCTTTTAGGTTTTAGCCACATTTTGGGGGAGGAAAATGTCAGTATAGTCTTTCTTGTGCACCAGACTCTAGAAAATGTCTGCCAAGGTAACCACACCAGTCTAGAGTGGTATGGATACAGCAATCATGTATTGACATCACAGTGATCTTTCCTAAAGCTCCAGACTCTTTGGTGCTCCCAAAGTCTTTCCATGGCCTTCACAGGACATCTCCAGTTAGTAACCTTTCTCTCTTTCCTCCCCAAACGTAGGTGGGATTTAATTTCCCAAGAAATAACAGTGTTCAGTCCTTAAACACACCTTTGAAGCTCCCCTCTCTGACGGTATCAGCACAGCACATATAAGGAAGGAGCGGCGTCAGGCACCATCACAGAGTTAAACAGCATAGTCCTTGATAAGCCTTCATAGCAAATTAGAGGGTTCCCGTTTCCCCAGTCAGCTGGCCAGAAGATGCTGGGGAAGTGGTTTTGTTTTGTCTCTTCTTCCTTAATGTGAGGGCCCTTAAAAATTTGTAGTGATGTGTTTTTAATCCTGTCAGTAAACCGCTTCCTCAGGACACAGAGGCCAGTAATGGAAGCTGTTAACTAAGTGTGAAAAGCAACAGGCTGGTAAAGGTTAACCACAAGCTGCCCACTAATGACCCTACAGCCCTCAGTTTAAACCCAACAGCACTTGTAAAGACCAATCAGGTGAATAATTTCCTGTCTGAGGTAGCCTTTATAGTTCGGAATAAAAGCAGAGCTGATTTTGAATAGAAAGGCCCCTGGCGGGGGCGGAGGTTATTATTATTAAGCTGATCCAAACACCTGGGTTTCCCACTGGACTTGATTACAATTCCTCCATTACGTCTAAATATTTCAATCATTTCTGTGGCATTGTGGATTAGCATATTACCAAGGTGGATGAGACCTGGGAGACAGGAAAGTTGAGGAGTGGCCAAGACGCCTTCCTCAAGGCAATGCCATCAGGTGCAAGGCTGTTAGGCGTGGGAAGGGTCCCAAGGGTCAGAGCCATCTCTCTGCAGCTCTCTGACCCCATCCTACCTCAAGGAAGGCCATATGGAAAGACTTTCAGACTAAGAAAATTTTGCTCTTTTAAAGACCCCCTAGAGGAGAGGATTCCATAGCTTTCCCTGGTAACCCATTCCCCTGCTTTACAGCCTCACAGTCAGCCGTGGTTGTGTTAGACCCACTTTCCCTGCTGTCTTTGGGTGGCTGAATTTGCTGATCCTTCCATGTTTTATTGCATACTTCGTTAAACATTACTCTTGGTCCAATAAAATTCCTCAAGTCTTTGAAGACTTCCTCCCCACCTCCAGTCTGCAGATCGGAACATACTGGGGAGAGGCGCAGGCAGGAAGGCTCCTATCAGGAAACAATGATATGTTTAGGCTCATGGCAGGGGCAGGATTGAAAAGCAGTAATACGATTTCTAGATTCAGTTTGGAAGCTACAATTTGGGTGGTCCTTTGGGGAAGTGGGTCCCTTACTCGGTGGTTCAACTTACCTTGTTAGCATGCATCACTTCCTATCACATTTATTAGCTATATAATTGTCCTTTTCTGAATTGTATTATAAGACATAATACCAAAACCAAAACCAAAAGAACACAACTTTCACCTTAAGGGGAATAAAATAATTTACCCTAGAGCCAAATGTGAATGACTGTGGGAGCCCAGATTCAGTTTTCTCCGAGTTCCATGTGCTACCATGGAAAGAGTTTCATGAAGTTTTATAGTTGTACAGAACAAAGAAATGCATGGTGCGTCCATTGGAGAGGTGGTTTACAGTCAGATGGGAGCTTTTCTACAGGCCTTAGACGTTATCTGATGACATGCTTAGCTTTGGGGTTGGTGGCAGCTAGTGGTCTGAGAAAGTAATTGATTCCCAAAGGGTTTTATCGGGTCTAACCAGTCCATCTCTGCAGACAGGCTTTCTGAGCAGATGTTCTCGTCCACAGCACCACAGGGAGCAGCAAGCACAGCAGAAGAGTCACACGGGAAGTGGATGTGGGGTCTCGTGGTTACTTCCTGTGATAACCTGAGCTCCCCAGGCTTGCTATGTAGCAGAGGCTAGCCTTGAACTTCTGATTCTTCCTTCACTTCCCAAGTGCTGATATTAAATTCAATTTTCTAAAAGCAATGCTCCTTCCTGGAGGGAGGGTGTGGCCGCTCCTGTGCCTGCCATGCAGTGGGCATCCAGGTGTTGGTTTAGGTCCCTTTCTTCTTGTTGACAGCCCTGAATTCAGCACAGGGACTTGGTTAAGGATTCTCAGGAGGCATTCAGATTTAGCCTAGAGGACCCGCTGTTCCAAGCAGCAGACAGCATTTTAACTAACTTAAGCCAGAGAGGGAAGGGATTTCTGTCTCACTGGGTCGGCCAGTAGCAAAGGCAGACATGTCAGGCTAATCCCAGATCTCATGGATGACCAGAAATGAGGACTCCTCTGGAAACAGACACACCCCTTTCTTCTCTACCCCTCTCATAGGTTCCTGGCTTCTGTTTGTGTTGAGGCTTGGTCGCAGGGTGAGTTCCCATTTCCTATCTTTACCACTAAGAGAGGGCCAATTAACCCTGAGCTCCAGCTGGACTCTGTTAGAGGATCATGCTGGAGAATTTGGAACACGCCAAATAAGTTACGCCAAATAAGTTACATGTGCTTTCCCAAAACTGACAGATTGAAAGTTGGGAGAAAGAATGTTCATTGCCACTTTTTATTAAAGGCAACAGGGACGAAGGGTGGGTCCATTCTCCAGGAGCAGAGGCACATCCGTGATGTTCTCCACGATGGCCAATCTTGGTGCTATCACTCACTTTGGACACAGGCCAATTCTGGTATTGGTCACTCATTTCAGACGCAGTAAGCCTTACCTGAGAACGACCCCAAAAGCAACAGCAAGTAAGACTGAACTCAAACATTGATTCCCATCCCTGTGTTTCTTCCAGAGACACAGGATACAGACTCAGATGAAACCACCCTGGGTTAGCCTCTACCAGGGCTAGCCTCTCCCTGGGCTATCCTCTTCCAGGCTGCATCTGACTTAGGTCCCACCATGAATGGAACCCTGTGACTCAAACATCTCTGTCCTTTCCAATTTCTCTATCCTACAGGGCCAATTTGTCTTCTATGCATCCAAAAATCTTATCTGATAATTACTGTGTCTTAATTTGTCTATAAATTGTGTGGTGCATTCCTCAGGATGCTGCTAACACGGTAATGAGAAGAAGTGAATAACAAAAGGAAGGGGCTTGCAACAGCTTCTCAAAGATGTCATGGTCATCCAGCCTGCCTCCACCTCCACCTCAGACACACGGGCCTACACGCTAACAGTGGGGGCAGTTCCTGGCTGACTATCAAGAGAGGGAAAGATTTATGGGGAAATGCATTGAGAGATCAGAGTCATGTGCTCATAGCTGGAAATGAGGCTACAAAGCTTTCCACATTTTAGCGCAGGACTTGGTTTCACTCTCCCTGCTCTATGACAGCTTATATTTGTTCTCTGTGATTGAAACCCAGGACTCTGTGACAGGAGGTATGCAAAATCATCGAGGAACATGGTGTTTTATGAATAAAAAAAAATCCCATAGTGTCTTGTTTCGTTTTTATTGGCTTTATAGGAGCGGAAACAGAATGGAGTTGAGTGTTTGCTGAAACTGCAGAGCAGAGACATCATCCCAGACCCCAAAGATGTTGCTGGTCCCTGTGTCATGCTGCCTCTGCATGTGCATCTCTGTCACTTGTCTGAGGACTTGTAGCAGGACATCATTCATGTGCCCAATTCCATAAGTGTTTTTTAGGTGCCTACTGTGTGGTGGGCACTGTCTTGGAAACCATTGGTTCTGAGATGAATAGGACACTTCTACCATCACCTTCTCATACTCTGGTGAAATCCACAGATAAGCACATGAACGACAAAACTAACAGTTGTGATGCAATACTGAAACCAGTGATGTGTCAGAGAGACTGATGGCTATGGCACGGACTCAGAAGGGACACAGGGACTTTCTGTTTGGTGAGATTTTGGGGCACACTCCCCGAGTCTTGCCCCTCCACACTGCCATGATAGACGATCAGAGCTGTGAGGCAGTAGCTTTTCCCTAATGACAGGAGCTCATGGTAAAAATCCCCAGGCAGGGTCTTATGTATGTATCTCTGGCTGACCTGGAGCTCACTATAGCCGAGGATGACCTTGAACCTCTGCTTCCCAAGTGCTAGAACCATAGGCCTATGTCATCCAGGGAGTCTACATTTATAATAGCTCAAGGTCCTCCCACCCTTATTAGGGGAGTGTTCTCCATTTCATAGAGGACTTGTCTAAGTTCCCGCCCCAGTAGAACGCACAGTTGGCAGGGGTCATGACACAGTTGACTGTACTTGGCTCTGGAGACTTCTCACAATGCTTGGACTCATTTTCACTCATGTGGGGGTCCACAGAAACCCTAGCTTGTGGTTTGTTTTCATTTTGTCTCAAGGTCAGAGAGTCTGAGCTTTTTCTCCCCTACAAAGCTGCATAATAGGATGTTTGGGCCAAAGGCGCGGCTACCAGGAATCTTATACCTCAAAGCCTATTTATAGGATGCTTTGCCTTAAGGCGTGGTTACCAGATGTCTTGAGTACTAAGGAGATGTTTACACTTGACTGTACTTTGTACCTTGAACCGTGATGTCCTTGAAAGGGGGAGGTCTTTTTGTCCCCCTTGCTTTTGGGTATATAAAGGCTGTGAGTAATATACTCAAGTGTCTGTGGTATTGACCCAGAGCCCTTCCAAAGCTATCCTGTGTTGCTGCCTTTTTCTTCATCTATGTCTATATTTCATAGCTATCATTTCCCAATTCTGCACCCCGCCCCCTTCAGAACTGTTCAACAGGTCGAGGAACTCGACAGGTTCCTTTAAACCTTCCATGTGAAAACAAGGAGAATGAAGCTGCAGAGCTGGATGTCACCACTAGGACAGGTAGAGCTGGCTAGGACTCAGGATGGCTTCCTTAGAGTTGAGCCTTCTTCCCCGCAGAGGAAATGTAGGATTTGGACGGGTGTAGACACCGTGGCCCTGTCCCTACTCTTGCCCTGTTCACCATTACCACCATGAGTCCCATACTGGAATCTACAGAACATCTCCTGCCACACAATGAGGTAGGCTGGGATATAAGAGGATATCGTCTTCCTGGGCTTAGAAGGGATGGTAAAGACCAACCTCAGATCCTTGCTTAGAAGTTGTTCTAGCAGAAGGAAGAGTAGAATTTGTTCTACAAACCCAACACACTACGCAGAAAGCAGTGATCTGAAATATGTATTTTAAAGGAGCAATCAGAGGCAAGGGCCTTGTAGCTGCCTCATGTGAGACCTGGCAGTGATGTAAATGTTACCGTGTGCCCACACAGTCCAGCTTATTAGCAGACGGATCATAGTGATGCATTGTGAAACATGTGCTGTGAATGGAGTTTCCTGTACACTGGAGGTCAACAGCACAAGTCCGTAGGTGAGCCCTGGTCTCACCTCCAATGGCAGTGTCCCCAGAAGCTTTCTAACAAGAGCTGCCTTGTCCTGGTCCTGTTAGCTTGTCCCAGAGACGGCAGCCTGTCTTTGGTACTCTGCTGAGGAATTCTGCAGTCATCATTCTCTGTGAACAAAAGTCCCTCCATGTGATTTGAACAACACACAAGGCTCTCAATGTCTATATCTCAGCATCTTGAGAAAATATGACCCTGTTCTTTTCTTGAGAATGTGGTAGATACTGTTTACTATTTTTTTTCCCTGAGAAATATATAAAGAAAAGAAATGTATGACAAGTGCAAACTTAATTGGTCTCTCACTGTGACCTGAGGTTAGACCAGAAGTTGGATAGAAGCACTTCACAGATAAGAAAAAAAAATCATATATGGGAAAGCTCTCAAAGAAATGAACCCTCTCAGAAACTCAAATGAAAGTACAAATAAGTTCAAAATATGTAATATATCACATGTGCTAAAAGGAAGATAAAACAGTGAATGCTAGAAACATGAGGAAACATTACAAACTGGATTAGTGGGGATGTGGTAGTTCCTTTCTACTTCCCCCACCCCTGTGTGCATGGGGGGGCAGGGGTGGAGGTTAACTTCTGATGTCTCTCCTCAAACTCTACTCACCTTGTTTTCTTGAGACAGGGTCTTCTACTTGCCTGATGGTGGCCAGGCTGAGGGATCCACCTATTTCTGTCTCCCTTGTGTTGGATTTATAAGCACATACCACCACACCTGGGTTTTCGATGTGTGCTCCAAGAATCAAACTCAGGTCCTCATGCCTCCTCAGCTCTTGATGATGCTGCCCTTAAGAAACGGCTTCCTAGCTCTCTGATCATTCTTCTCTGACTGGATGGGCATGGCTCTGCTGACATTAATGCTGTCCCCTGCCCAATGCTGCACTATCCCCATCACAAGCACTTAATAGGTCCTCTGTGTTGGAGCGATGCCAGGAATGATCCCACTGAGATCTCCATGCTGTATTGAGTTGCCCAGTGCAAGGCAGGTGCTCACCAGTTGTGCATCAATGAGCACATGGTGAAGTAAGCCTTTGCATCTTAAACCCCATTGGAAAGATTAAACAATTGTCTTTAAAGAATGATTTCTGAAACATAAGTTTGGGAAGGCCTCATGGTCTATATACCACTTAGTGTCATTATGTATATCATTTATTAATTACTCTTAGATGCTTTAAAGTAAAATTTATTCAACCTGGTGTGATCTCTGAAGATGGAATCATGTCCAGGAGCACTGAGCAAATCCTGCTCAGAGAAATAATACCTTCAAAGTTGGGCAAGAATCTGAACTAGTTAGTTCTAGGTGTGTGCTGAACTGTACACAAGACCAGTTTGAAAAGGAGATGAACTAATGTGAAAAGATTTGGGAAATTTTGCAGTGGGACCATGGAGGACAGACTGAAGCTTGCTAGAGGGTAGAAATGAGGGACCATAGTTTTCTGCTCTCCACCTACCTGAGACAACTCCCTTCTGCTGCCAGAGCTGACTCTGTGTGTGGTCATGGGGGGTTGGAAGAGCTCAAGCACACCTAGGAAAAGCCCTTCTGGTTCTGGGGTTGTGAACTGCTGGGTGTGTCCTTCTGGAGTTGTGATGACAGCATGGGAAAGGAAAGACACCCCACACCTTTTCTCTTCGCCGCTGTGCACAGAGCGTCTGATCAGTCTTGCCTGGTTCTAGCCACCTTGGATTTCTGAACCTGCCTTCCTACTTAAAGTCTTCCTTATTCCCGTTAGCGAAGAGGAACACACAGGGAATCTGGCTTCATTCTGCAGCTTCTTGGTAGAGCGGCCTGAGGGGAGCTGTGAAGAGTGAAGACACAAATTCGGGTAACCCTGCTCCCTTAGCAACTGCACTCCAGTTCAGGAAGTGTCCATCTTTAGTTCATATTTTTTACCTGAAACTTGCAAGCTTTTCCAGTGCATGGATTTCACTGGTGCAGGTGGTCTTTGCAGTGTCCCTGGCCTGGATTCCTTTTTGAACTCTATATTTGACCCAAATTCATATGCTTTGGAAAAAGTATAGCTTCTCCCATGCTGCACACTCCCCACTTGTTAAAAACCTCCTTGCAAACAGACAAGTAGGGAGGCATGCTGCTTTCACACGCCCACTCCTGAACCCCTGCCTTCTTTCTGTGCTTCATTTATATTTTCCCTCCCTGAGCAGTGACGGTTTAGTTAATTTTTCTCTCTTACAAATTTGTAAATTTGGCTTTCTTGCTTTGCTAAATGGATTTAAAAAAAAAAAAACCGACCTCAGAGATCCAGGTTGAGAAAAACGCTTGTATTAAAAAACAAAACAAAACAAAAAAACCTTAACTCTTAATTTATCTGATAGCTGTTTAGAACTTTGTCTGAGAGAGGTAGATAAAAGGCAAGACCATTCAAACTCTTGTTCCTGCCTCCAAATTTCTGTTGGGATTGTTAGGGAGAATAAATTTGAGGAAATAAGGGAAGGGGAGAGGCAAGAAGGGAGAATGGAAGCAGGGGAGAGCAAGGGAGAGAGTGGACAAGAAAGACGAGTGTGTTTCTCTCTGAGCTTTATAAACATCTACACTTTTCAATGGGAATTGTTTCCTTTTTATTATTTTTTTCAAAGCAGAGACCACTATGTCAAGCTTCTCATGAGATCCCTCTGAAAACAGATAAGCTGGGTCTCCTGAACAGATTGGGTCCATCCTTCCCAAAAGCATGGGTGTCTCTTCAGTGTTCACAAAAATACATCTGATAGGTCCTGTGCTCAAAGACCTAAAGGTATCTCCGGGGTGAGATGGCGTACATTCACTGCAGAAATAAAACCCCGTTGGTAAAAACGCTTGCTGCATGTGACCTGATGCGAGGCATGGGGTCTTTGTTTTTATTGTATGTCCTTGTGTCTTGTTTTTGTAAACATATAGAGCCTTGATGGCATACTAGAGGAGGTCTGTGTCTATCCGTGCATTTGTGCCAGTTGAAACAGAACAGCAAAACAAAACAAAACAAAACAAAAACAAAAAAGCACTTCATTTAGAGTCCTCTTATCCTCGGCTTGGTTGAAACCATTTGTAAAGGTGCCTTGCGAAGGGAAGAATACTGGTTCAAAAACTGTTAGAAAGAAACTGGCCTGCTCTCTCCCATCAGCATAGGTTCACAATCACTTGAGAATGAAGTTTCTGACAAACACCTAATTTTGACTAAAGGGACTTGACTCATTAAAAATCCCCCTGCTTTCTCTTCTCCTGTTCAGATCTGCAAGGTTGTTTAACTGAAGTCCTATTTTGTGGGCGCAGATGTAGGACGAGGTTGAATCATCAGCCCCATTTGGTGTGTTTTCGATGCTGTGTGTACCTCATTACTATTCCCAGAGTGTCCAGTGGACCTTATGCTCCTCCTCAGGAAAATTCAGAAGCATGAAGCAGTCAAAGGGTCCTTTCTTCTCCTCCTGCCCCTCGCCCCCATCCTCATTGAAACTTTGCCAGTATCAGATCTCACTCTGTCTGTGGTGCATTAAAATGAAGTGTCTCCCTCCCGCTCCGGATCCCCCACCCTCTGCTCCCCTCTCCAACCCCACAGTTTCTTCCTAAGTGGGCAGCCTCTTTGCTTGCTGTGGATGAAGAGTTGTCGTCCCCCTCCCCCGGCCTTTCCCTCTTCCATTTCTGCCCGGCTCCTTAGTGGTGGTTTTGGATTGGGGGCGGGGGTTGCGAAGGGAAAGAGGGGGAACCGGCCTGAGTGCTGCAGGAGCAGCTGCGGCCACTTACTCGCTGAAGCGCCTGACTCCCCCTCCAGACCAAGGGCGCTTCACGTAATCCCCTCCCGCAATCCACAGGGTCACTGCAGAAGCCCCAACCGCTAGGGCTCAACTTCTTATTGTTGTTACAATTATTGGGTTGTTGTTTCCTTCTGATAACAAGATTTTCGGAGCAGGGACCCGAGAGTGAATTATGTTTTTGTAAGTTGAGCTGCATCTCCAGCAACAAGGCTTTTTGCCTTGCTCCCCGCGCGCGCGCACACACACACACACACACACACACACACACACACACACACACACACCCGCCCCCGGTCCGTCCTCACCCCCTTGAAGGCCACTCAGGAGGTTGTACATGTGGAACTTTTGTGTGGTTCTGCAGCCTTTTATTGTCCTGTGGGCCTCATCCTCTTCTTCAGAAAGGGTCGGGTGATGAAAATGGTTTTGTTGAACACCAGCTTGTTTTCTCAAGGTTTGCATACGCCTCTGGCAATCACCGAACTGAAGGGTCCTTTTGTTCTCGGTTTCCTTTCGGTTCAGCCGTGAGTGCTGGAGTCCATAGAACAATTACTTCATGGTTTTTAGGAAGAATGGGCCAGGGAGGAAGAGAACGGGCAGGTCCTTGTTTTTTAAGTGGCATCAAGAATGCCTAGACGATTAGGGAAAATACTTTTATTGCTGATTTAAAGGAAATCTTGTATTTTGAGGGTCAGAAAACATACAAATAACTGACATCGATGTCTAATTTGAAGTTTTGAGCTGCACATCTTAATTTTTACTTTTTAATCGAAGTTTAACTCTTCTGGAATACTCTCATGATTTTTATGCTAACTGCACACTGCCTACCACTCTGTGTCTAAATAGCACATTTGTTCTATGGACTTAGTTTTGAGTAATAATTTATTTGCAAGAGAAACTAAAGCTACCAAAATATCACTGCTACAAATGATAAAGTAATTAGTCTCAAAGAGAAAGTCATCGTAAAAAGTAAACAAATGGAAATGGTTGTTAAACTCAGCACTGCAGAGCTGTTCAAAGTGGGCAGAGACTCCTTCCTGCTGTAACTAGAGAGATGGACGACAGCATTGCTTTTCTTAAACCAGTGGTACTTACTGCCAAGTCTGAGTGCTGCTGGGTCCTCCTCACCTCCGGCATCAATCCCACCAAGGTGCATGGTGCTGCTTAGGGTACTGGTGGCCCAAGTCTACCATGGACATGGTTCTGGAATGGCTATTTCAGCTGTCTGGTAGGATATATGAAATAAATATTTCTATCAAATGAAAGAAACAGCTGCTTTTTCTGGTCTAGAGAATAAATAAGAGTCTTATAGAAGAGTCAAAATTCAAATGTTAGCGGAAAAAAAAAAGTAAGAGAAAATGAATTCCAAGATCTACATAGCAGTGATGGGAACCAAGAATGATAGAGACCGATGGCCAAGCAGTTTAAATAATATAAGCATCTGTATGTTTATTTATTATAAGTGGGCTAAGGAACTGCCGGGTCTTGACGGAACCTGGAGAAAAAACTCTAACTACAGACTGAAGCATGCGGAGTAAGTGTGCTACTGTCAACAATGGGGTAGTTGAATATACTTAAGAAAGCAGGCCGGGCAGTGGTGGCGCACACCTTTAATCCCAGCACTCGGGAGGCAGAGCCAGGCGGATCTCTGTGAGTTCGAGGCCAGCCTGGGCTACCAAGTGAGTCCCAGGAAAGGCGCAAAGCTACACAGAGAAACCCTGTCTCAAAAACCAAAAAAAAAAAAAAAAAAAAGAAAGCGTGGTGGTCAGTGCTGCAAGGCAGGTGAATCTTTGTGCCCCACCCACCACCCGGCCCCACCCACCACCCACCACCCACCATGCCCACCACCACCACCCTGCCCCCCTCCCGCCCCCCACTGCTCCACCTCCAACCACCACCCTCCAGCCACACTGAACCACACTCCCCTTTCTCTTCACTGTGGGGCTCTGGGGGTAGGTTTATATGCTTCCCTAGGTTTCTGTTGGTGTATCCGGTAGATGGTAAAATGGAAGTTCCTAATGTAGTTTGTTCCAATTATAATCAATATGTTTTGGACACTGGACATTGAAGGTGATCTGACCATTTGTTCTAAGTATGCTGATGACTGTTTAGCAAGGACTAAACTACTGAGGACTGCCTGTGTGAAAGGCTCTGTGTAAGGGTCTAGGAGAAGGGAGCATAGCAGACTGTAGTGGAGTTTGACGAAATCTCCGACAAGGACAAGGATCAAAGAGCACAGCATATGTGTGATTCCCTAAGCAACTAGTGGTTGGGAAAGTTGACAGCCTGTGGCCAAATAGGAACTAGTTAAGTGGAGTGTGAAATGGGGTTTCTAGCAGAGAGAAAGAGTATTCCAGAAAAAAAAAGATCCCCCTAAACCATCAGATGGTGAATGTGGTGAGTTCTGAGAATTTAAGTGGTTCAGTGGCTGGAGGATGGTTAGGGGAGATAGCATGGTGGGTGGAGGTAATATGGTGGGTAGAGATAGTGTGGTATTTGAAGGTAGCATGGTGGGTGGAGGTAGTATGGTGTTTGGAGGTAGCATGGTGGTTGGAGGTAGCATGGTGGTTGGAGGTAGCATGGTGGTTGGAGGTAGCATGGTGGTTGGAGGTAGCATGGTGAGTAGCTACAACATGGTGGGTGGAGATAGCATGATGGGTGGACGTTGACAGAGTTGCAGATGTAAAGAAAGACCTTGAAGGAGTTTAACTTGTTGTGAGAGGAAGCAAGACCAAGGCTGAGAGTATGTGAGGTGAGAGATGTGTGGCTGGCCAGTATAGGTACCAAGCTCATAATAGCCACTAGGGCCTGATTCTGAGTGTGTAAGTGACCACCTTCCCAGACACCTTCAGACCCCCCACGCTGGGGTTACAGGCACACTCTCTTCTAGGGTTCAAACTCAGGTCCTCATGCTTGTCTAGCAAGTGTTCTTACCCACTGGCCTTTCTTCCCTGGCTCTGAAGACAGTAGTGTTCGAAATAGAGTTGGACAACATTAAGCTAAGTGGGCTTGGTTATGTGCCTGTTACAATGTGTCTTATTCTTTGTGCTTTTATCTTACCTGACAATTAGCTTTCTGTGTTAAAGGAAATAACTACTTCCACCATCAGGTACGGGGAAGGTGTTAATGAGAAGTGACATTAATGAGTCACCCTTGCTGAGTAAGCACAGTGTAGAGCACTTGACCTGAATTTCTTTGTTTAATGTTGTCCTCCAAACTCTATGAAGTTTGTTTTTTTTTAGATGAGATCACTAAGACCCACAAAGAACAAACAAGGCCATAACCAGATGGTAGAAACAGAAGACCACGAAGGAAACCAGATTGCTGAAGTTAAGGAGGTAGAGAATGCTTTCAGCACTGAGTCTAGTGATGAACTGTTAAAAAAAAATAGACATTTTAAATAGAAACAACAACAAATAAAACTCATTAAAACCTCTTCAGGCTGGCTGAGCAGTCCTGGCCCTGTGCCCCGGGGGTAGGTGGTGCCACTACAACAAACAAATATATAATGGAGCGGTGGGAAAGGTAGAAAAACAGAGAGGTTCATGCCCTAGGGAGACAGGCAGACAGACATGATGGCCGGCCGTGACAGGTGAGGTCTACATGCTGTCATTGCCCAGTAGGGTCAGCGGCATGGGTGTAGAACAGCCTGGAGTTTATTCCAGTGAAGACTCAGTCCCTGAACCTGCCACCCGGTAGGAGGATCCCTGGCTCTGGGCAGAGACTGAGGCCAAGACGAGGAAAGGTTCACTTTTAGGATTGGACCTCCTTGAAGGACTACCTTGGTCCGAGATACCACCAGAGGCCATGTTGGTGTCAGTGGTACATGCTGCTGCTCCAGACTGTAATGAAGCCTGAGATCCATGTGGACTGATGCAGCCTGTGCCCCTGTCCGAAACCTTGGTGCTGTCCTCAGGTTTTGCTGCCTCCGGGAGCCATGCTGAGATGAGTGGCATGTGCAGCCTTACCTGAGACCATGTTGAGGCTCGTGGTATGTGCAGCCGCTGAGGGTCATGAGTGGGTCAGCGGTCCTGATATGGCCAAAGGTTGTGTTGATGTCTGCAGCCGGTGATACCACCAAAGCCCATGTAGATGCCAAGGGTTGGGGCTGCTGCCTGAAGCCATGTTAGTGTCCGTGGTTGCAGTAGAGCTGGCCCCAACCCTTGGCAGTGGCCGCTTGTTGGCACCGGCAGTGAATGTGGGAGGGTTGGCCCTCCCCCTCGATGGCCCACAGTACTGTGGTGCAGGCGATGGCATCGGCATGGGAGAGCTAGTACCACCCTGTTCCCGCCTCTGCAGGGCTCTCCTCATTTGATGGCTTCCGGTGTGGATGCAGGTGGAAAAAGACTCATCCTTCCTTGGGGGCAGGGAGCGGGGACTGGCTCCTAGGAATTTGACCATGCTCCAGTAAATATATGGACACACAAAATGGACTTGTTTTTTGGCGGGGAGGGAGGAAGCCTCGGGGGAGGGGGCCAGACATGGGAAGACTGTGCGGTGAGCATGATCAGAGTGCCTGGTGTGAGATTCCCAAATAGTCAACAACAACAAAAATTAATTAGAAAGGAACTTATTAAAAAGTGTTTTTTGTTTGTTTCTTTCTTTCTTTCTTCAACTTTCTCTTGGAATTATGTTTCAAGGAAAATGCTTGCTTAATTAAGATTTATGACTAATTATTTTAAGTTAAACTTGGTTTTACTGAGCAAGCAAAACCAAATACAAGCAGGGCAATGTTTTTTGCATATATTTGATATCAGTAAGCAGTTCCTATTGTTACACTGCACATTTGGAGGCAGCTTGCACAACATACTTATTTTTAAAAATCCAGGGTTGATCTATGTGAATCTTTAGTAGCTATTCTGGTCTCTTGGGAAAACAAAGTTAGTTAGCAGAGTTCCTGCGCCACCCTACTGTTCTAACGGTTACAGGAGTTCAAACTCTTCACTACCCTCATCCTATCCATCAGGAAACCAAGAACCCGAGCTGACAGCAACTTTCTTGTGTGCAGCCACAGTGTAAGTCTGCGTCAGGATTTCAGGATGGAGTCCCCCATTGCAGAAGGGACCTTAGCCCAGGACACAGTGCCTGGAAACCATGGTTTCAGTTACCTGTGGTCTACTAAAGTAAGAACACATGAAATGCAAAGTTCTAGAACTATTAATTCATAACTTCAAATCAATTTCAGGATGGTATATTGTTTTGAGTATTCCACCCATTTTCTTATTATTGCCACTCCTTTCTGAGCCTAGGTTGCAAGAGGTGTGAGTGTGTGGGAAATGGTAGATGAAAACTTTGGCACTCTTTGGGTCCCCTAGAATCCCCTAAGCAAGATTGTAGAATGTAATCCATACATAAGGTGGACAGATCTTGGTCCATCTTCCTGGACTATTAGATTCACTCTAAGATTAAAAAGCAACCAGGCAATTTAATTAGAGTACTTAGTGACTGAAATTGATTTTATACTAAAATGAACATAGTCACAGTGAAGAATAGGAGTTATTAAATAAAACAGAAGAATCCAATGAGATAGCCCTGTGAGGAAAGGACACAGAGATCAGGAGAGGCTCTGTCTGCCTCGGCCTTCATGACGTGTGTCTGATGCTCAAATATGTTCTCTCTTCTTTTTTGAGACACTCGGGGTTCTCTGTGATGGACAGTCATAAAAAATTAATTAAGAACACTGCTTATAATTATTCTGTTAAATGTTGTTGTTCAGTGTAAGAAGCATGCTTTTGGTTTTCCATTGATACATAATTTAAAATTGGCTAAATATTTGTCACTAGATGCTGTAATATAATCAATTTTAATGTTTATCTACAACATTCAAACTTTAAGCCAATTTCAGTAAGTAATGTTCTTGATTACAAGTGAGCCACTCACATGCCGAGGTGGTCTTTGAAATGATGTTAACAGCCTGTTTTATCCTCATAGTATGGTGAATGCTAACACTTCATTCTTAAATGTGGAGTTGTCATTAGGTACAGAAGCTGATCCAATCTTCTAGAAGGCTGTCCAAACTCTGGGTGGTCTTGGCAACTGTACCATATGAACTGTAATAACAATAGAGGGAGTTAGGATTGTTTTTTTTTTTTCAGTTTTAATTCTGAATCTTACAACTCCTGTTGGTTGAAATTGAGTCGAACAATAAAAGGCTACATTTATGTGCTGTAGCATAGTTCTCCATGAATTAAAGATTGTAAGTACTTGATAATTTTGTTTTGTTTTTTACATGTAGGTTGTTGATTTACTTAGGCAAACGAACTCAGACTGCAGCAACGTAAGCAAGGGATGGTGCTGGCTGTCTGCATGCTTGTAGAAGAAGATGCTGCGGAGAGGACAGCAGCTCTTTATTAACTGTATTTCTAATTGAACCATCCCTTCACAAGTTTCGGAAGAACAGTACAACGGTCTCAGATCATTTGCCGTGGGTGTTAGGTAAACCATCTCATTAGAACCAGCACCCTTTAAAAGGCCGGGACTTGAGTGTTACATATATTTTAAGCTTATTTATAAAAATAGTTTAAAATGCCCTAAATACAGTAAGCACCCAAAAGCAGCTATGGATTTGAATTTTTATAAGAAACACTTCCTTAGAAGTCCAGAATAGAGGAGGGATGTCAAGCTCTCTAGCACGTCTGTGTTTTTTGAGTGAAAACTGGTCATATGTGTGGTTTTGGTAGCTCAGGGAGAGACATCTCCTCAAGAACCATTTTTAATGTAAGACAAGCATTCTTTTTCTTTTTAAAGCTAACTTTGTGTAAATATATTTAAGTGATGGTGAGATGAGAATGACAGTACATTTTCCAATATGTAACCAGAACGACAGACAAGCTGTCTCTCATCTCTGGTACATGAGTTACAAGTCTATATAGATTTTGGAAATATCCAAATACAAAATCTGCAACCACAAAACAAAGTTCAGACTTAAAATATGCTGCTCTTCTCTCTGGCGTGGCTGATTCTCCCACCCCAGCCAGGCCAGCTCCCCTATCCTTCCAGTGTAGTCTGAGAAATCCCAAGGAAGCTGCAGCTATTCTCTGGGGAAAAACTACTGAGTTTCCACCACAAATTTCATTTCTAGCTTAAAAGACAATCTTAATTTGTTTTTATTTATGTCATTCTTATCCTGTTTCTTTTTCAAATCTTAAATCTTAATCCTTGTTCTTTTCATCTGGACCTTCTGTCTCTACCTTCCAAGTGCTTTGGTTTCTTGCTGGCTTAGCCTTAATAAATAACATCAAATTGCCTCCTCCCCCTTCTCAGTCCCCCTCTCTTCCCACCCCTCTTCCCGTCCTCCTCCTCCTCCTCCTCCTCCTCCTCCTCCTCCTCCTCCTTCTCCTCCTCCTCCATCTCCCCTGGTCCACACTCCCTGTCCCCTTTGGTAGCCCCTGGGATGACACTGCTCCTTGTTGAGTCTGCTCATTAACACTGCTGCCTTGGCTCGGTGGTGGGGGCCATCCGTCATGAGAAAACTGAAGAATGCGCCCCATTTGCATGCTGCTCTGCCAGAATGCAACTTTTTCTCAGCTGTTCTTTGTGTAATTTCCCCTTGAGCATTCAACTTTCCCATGAAGTCCTAGAAATCATATTATGGCTCTCCAGCCCAGACGAAATGCTCCCCATGTAAGTTTTACATACTTGCTTCCTTCCCCCAACAATTTCAGAGTTAGTTGCAAACAGAACAAATTAGTACATAAAAAACAGGTTTTGTCTCTTATTGTTTTGAAATGTAGGGCACATTAAATGAGCAATGCTGCTTTGAAAGTGCAGGGGTACACATTATAAGTGCAAATATATATTTATTGCACATGTCCCAAAGAGGCCACCACACTAATAAATGCGAGGCAATCTCGGCCTGCCACTCACTCACGGCTACTGCAGAGCACATTTTGTACCCCACCACAGAGGACTGCCCAGGAGTGGCACAGACCTGCTAGATGTGGCACTGGCTGTTTCTGTTGCTTCAGGAGCGGGAGCTTCCCACAGACTCCAGATCTGCTTTGTAGTTTTCAGAAGAATACAATTTAATAAACGAACACATTAATTCGGAGCAGATAAGCAGCTGCTGATTAAATAGCAAGTCTTACTATATTTTTTTCTTGCATTAAAAAAATGACCATTACAACTCTGGGTTTCACAACCTGTTAACAAGATGAACATCCTCCAAAAATTATGATGTACATAATGTGCCTTTTGCACAGGTGACCCCTCACTTCCCCAAAGATAGCACATTCATTGTATTGCATTTGATTAACAATTTATTACACATGCAAATTGTCTTAGTCCTTTCAAAAGATATGTTGCTGTTTTCATTGTCATTATATGCAAATCAAGAGTCTTTATTTCTACAAATTTTATCATCGTTATTCTAAAAGCTGAAGGATTACACTGTTTATTAGATTATCACTGGTCTGCTGGTCATATGTACTCCTTTGAGTAAAATGATGACAGCATTTTTAAAGTGTTTTAGTTACAACTACTTAACATCTTAACTGATGTCATGATCATTTGGAAGAAAAAAATGAATTTAGAATGA
Source organism: Peromyscus californicus insignis (assembly GCF_007827085.1). NCBI lineage: Eukaryota > Metazoa > Chordata > Mammalia > Rodentia > Cricetidae > Peromyscus > Peromyscus californicus. Next base: position 15,473,945 of record NW_026294617.1, on the reverse strand, counting down.
GAGAAACATGAAATAACCAACTTAAAGCTCCCTGGGCACCAAAGAGAATTAGAATAACTTAAAGATAAGCCCCTCTACTAACCCCAGGGGGAAATAAATTTCCTAAAATAAAAAAAAAAAATTCACCGTGGGTTGTTCTCTCACAGGGTGATGAGAGTTACATTGCAGATTTCTTTAGTAATAACTGACTGTTTTTCCTGGGGCACACAGCCCAGGTCTCCTGGCCCCACCACTCTCCCTGCAACGCTGGTTCATCTCTAACTGCTGTCCAACCTCCCCCTTAATCCATCTCTTCTTGAGCTGATGGGAACTGCTTTCGTTCCTCTCCTGGAGGTAATGAAACAATCTTCTTATTCACTTGGTTCCTTGGGGCCAGCGACACCCAGCATCAACAACAGAAAAAGCGAGCACCCTGATTAATGGTTGCTAATTAGCAATGTTAATGACCAGGTGTCCAGGAGCAGGCAGCTCCTCTCAGCGTGGAGCGGGCTCAATGAGGACCCCGCAAATCCTTTCCGTGACCCTGCCCCTCAGCTGGCAGCGAGGAACCGACTCACTGTTCCCAGGGGAGGCCCAGGAGGGGACCCAGGCCTGGACCCAAGCCTCCACCTCCAGGCTAGTGGGTCTGCCATGAATTAAAATGAACGTTTCTTGCCCCCCAAAATGCTCAAAGGTAATGAAGTGAGGCGACCCACTCAAACCCTCATTTGTTGGGAGATTATTACTTTCCTTCCCTAAATGGAAGCAGTAGTCACTTTCCACGATTCCTCGCACATCTGTGCCCCATGAGGTATCAGCTCCTCTGCATCTTTCCTCTGAATCTTTATTATCCCTGTATAACGCGTGGAGTGATGGAGTGAAGCTTGCTCTTCTGTTCATCCCAGGTGACTGAGTGGTCACAGCTCACTGCAGCTGGAACCCGGCTCTGAAAAGGCCATCTTGAAAATCTTTTCCTGCTTAGAACTGCAAGTGCGGTTAGCTTTGCTATTGGAGTCAGAGAATTATTTTACCTTTGAAACAAATCAACAGAACAAAACCAAGAGCTTTCTACAAAGACCCCAAAATTATTTTACTAATTAGAGCAGGCTCCTTTTTAAACGCTGACTAGAAGGTTGAAAAGTGACAAGTCTCTGCAGATAATTAACTAGTGCCTGTGTTGCCAATTGGTGACAGACTGATTCTGTCTATGAGTTACACAATTCTTCATTTTCTCTATACTGCAAAATAACCTGTGCTTTCTCCAAAGGGGGGGGGGAGAGAGAGAGAGAGAGAGAGAGAGAGAGAGAGAGAGAGAGAGAGAGAGAGAGAGAGAGAGTTGTTTGGAGTGGAAGAAACACACTAAAATGAGAGAAAGCATACCACATCACTGTTTTGTTTTGTTTTTTTAACGTGCTTTTTTTTCTTATCTATCAAGTTCTTTATCTGTATCTCTCAGGTTAGGATAGCATCTTGGGTGATTTACAAATTGCCTAAATATGTTATTAAAGGAACTTACGTTAGATACTATTGTGATCTGTTTCTTTCAATTACTTTTAAAAGAATATATAATTTGCTGAATAGAGCACTGTTATAAAAATTACAAACTATTCATAGATGATGAAATGCAAGCAATACATTGAATCCAAAAGCAGGATTTTCAAAAAATTATTGAGATATGGTATTGGGAATGGTGGGCATGCCTATAATGCCCCATTGAGGAGGTGGAGGCAAAGATTGCAATTTGAGACTAGCCTGAGCTATATAGTAAGACTGTCCAAAACAACAACAACAACAACAAAACCCTGGACTGGAGATACAGCTCCTTGGTAAAATACTTGCCTAGCATGTTCAAGACCCTGGGCTTGATTTTCCTGACACAGAACAGCAAGTGTGTGTGAGTGCGTGTGTGTGTGTGTGTGTGTGTGTGTGTGTGTGTGTGTGTGTGTGTGTGTGTGTGTCTCACTAGGTTGGTGGTAGCTAATGGGTCCAAGTAAAATTTAACAGGCATTGTGTCACAATTTTACTTCCAAGTGTTGGCAAGTTCAAACAATATTACTCCATCGGCTACAAAAAGTGGTTTTTATATCTTACCTTTTGTTGCAATAATATTATAATATTTGTTATAATTTGGAGGGAGGAGAACGCTCACAGTTAGGGAACTATACAGTTTCCTCTGAGAAGGTGCTGAAAAGCATCCTCACACATGCTCACGGGCACTTGCTATGTACAACGTGCTCAGTCCCACGGACAATTCACCAAATTAGCACATTGCCGTGTTGCTAGTCATCTTTCTATGTGGGTACACTTCATAACGTTTCAGAAATGGCATTTTACAATGAATGATCTAGTTCAGTGTGTGAAATGCTCCATAGTAGCATATTATGACAGCCACTGTTGGAGTAATAACTCTTCATTAACCCGGGCTGGTTGAGAGAAACGCCCGGAGTGAATCATTTTATGGGGAGAATTCCCAACACTGAAAGATGGGTACAGGCACCATCTGGGGAGCCCTTCCTCCACAGTGAACTGAGGTTTTGTTGAGGATTGGGTTATACCCCTCCATCATTGTCATACCTTGCTCTCCTCTTCATAGACCACAGAACAGATAGAAGGAGCCAAAGGAAGGGGTGCACTGAGAGGCACAGAGCCCAGTTAATTCATCATTAACAAAGAAAGGGGTGCATACAGGGTAGGCTTCACAGGGGCCATGCTGTCACCTCACCTGAGTGGGGACAGTCCCTACAACAAATGGAACAGAGACCTGGTTCAGTATGTTCAGTGAGGACTCTGGAAACGATTAATCTGTCTCTTGCTTTTCATGTACTTACCCTCTGTTTTGTCAAAATAATAGGTCTAAAAGAGAATTTCTTTCCCAAAACATTTTGACATTAAGACTCTTCCTTTAGACTTAACTAACATTCATTCTACCTGAAACCCATCCATTTTAAGATTGAAAATATTTTACTTACTTTCTCACATTTTAATTTTTATAGCTCAAAATCCACATCTAGATACAAATACACACCGGCTTAAGAATTGAATAAATAAGCTTTCGGTTGCAGGGGAATTAATTAAACTTACTGATAGTCAAAGTTAAGCAGTATGGAATGTAGGAGAAGAAGTGTTGTTGATTTCACTTTTATTTTTTAGCTTAGGAAGTACAAATTTCTTCTAAAAGGTGAACATAATTAGCAGAAAATAACAACCCTTCCTCAGAAGATGGTTTGCAGCAATTAGCCAAAGAAGAAACTAGACCCTGTTAGAAAGGCCCTTCCATTGTGTGTCCAGAAGCAGCTGCTGCCCGCTCCTTCCTCACCCACCTCTGTTGTTTGTTCAAGGGGCAGAGCAAAGCCACATGGGTAAATTTAGCCTGTTGTAAGGGCAAATGAAGAAGGCTGTGCAGCGTCCGCCCTTTCCTCCATCTACCCACCTTGTTGTTGTATTAATCAACACTTTGAAAAGCCTGTTTAAGCATCTCTCTACAGCCCATTGTCCATTGAGTCAAATAAGATGGAGGTAAAACAGGCAACAGTGAAACACTGAGCAAGTGTGTGAAGTGAAAGGCATGACAGATACTGATGTCAATCATTTAACAGGTATAGATGGTTTTATGTCCATCTCGGGCTGGGGTGTTTCACAAGCGAAGAGACTAAAGATATTTTTAAAAATGTATATATATAAAATACATTTTTTATTGACCCAAGGACCTTGCCTGTGCTGAGCAAATACTCTTCCTCAGTTACAGGCCCAGGCTCAGATTTGTTGTTGTTGTTGTTTTCTTTAGATGGCGCTGGAGATGAAACCTAGGGCCTTCGCACATGCCAAGCAACTGTTCTACCCCTGAGCCATAGTTCCAACCCTGTTGAGGCTCACTGCTTCTTAGACTGGGCTTTTCAACTTCCTCGGTCAGCCTCCCAATTAGCAGGAATAACAGGCCTGTGCCGCCAGATCTGACTTATAGCCTACGTTTTAACCAAAGTTTTCTGACATTGATATCTTGGCTTAGTATATGATTTTTGGAAAATTAGACTCAGGTTTTTGAAATCTGAGTAAAACAATAGGTTTTGAAAGTCTGAGTTAAATAAATGAAGTGGGATGATTATAATATTTTGAAATATCTGAGAAGTGAAGAAAATCAATCTTGGCTTTCAACTCTGTGGTGGTTATTATGTCAAGGATTCTACACACTGTAATTAATCTTTATAATTTCAAAAGTAGTATTATTTATGAATTATAGACACAAAGGTTCAAAAAGTCAAGTCAATAGACACAAATCCTAAGTCTAGTCACCACGTGATTCAGAGGCTCCCATGACACCAGGCCAGTGTGTTGTGTTGATGCAGATCCCTGCTGTCTGAAAAACTTTAGGAAACTCATCGCTGATGTTCTTTTCCTTTAGGGGATATATTAACCCTGAGTTGGGTGAAGCTGATTTTTGTCACCCATGTACTTCCCATCCGCTCAGTTTATGTGCACATGAGTTCTAGTGGTTGGGTATATGCATGACCATCCACAGTCTTGCGTTATAACGATACATTGTTCTCATACAGCTATTGTTGTCTAGAAAGGCAGGCCCTGGTAATGCAGCGCTTGATGAAAATCTCTGAAATATCAAAGAGAAGGTTTTGTAATCAGTAGCTGCTGTGGGATGGTCTGTATGTCAAATGTGTTGCTGATTGGTCAATGAATAAATCACTGATTGGCAGTGGCCAGGCAGGAAGTATAGGCGGGACTAACAGAGAGGAAAATTGAGAGAACAGGAAGCTGGGAGGAGAGACACTGCCAGCCGCCATCAGGACAAGGAAGATGTAAAGTACCGGTAAGCCACAAGCCACGTGGCAAGGTATAGATTAATAGAAATGGATTAATTTAAGCTGTAAGAACAGTTAGCAAGAAGCCTGCCACGGCCATACAGTTTGTAACCAAAATAAGTCTCTGTGTTTACTTGGTCGGGTTTGAGTGGCTTGGGACTGGCGGGTGAGAGAGATTTGCCCTGACCGTGGGCCAGGCAGAAAAACTCTAGCAACAAGTAGCGATCTTTGCCTCCAAGGTAAACCTGGGAAACAGTATGATTGCTCTCAGAGTTTTGGAGAGGGTCCTACTGAAGTCAGGTTCTAGTTGGAAGTACTGATGCTTCAGTCTTTCTCATGTGTCTCTCACAGTAAGCCTGGCTTGTTTGTGATCTCCTCAGAGCAGTGCCAAGCTAATGTGTCTCAGACTCTCAGGATGCTATAACTGAAGCACTTAGAGGACACTGGACTTTTATATCCACAACATGTGACAATTTCTTCCGCCACTCTTTAGGTATAGAATGGTGAAGTATTTTCATTATGAAGAGACCCCTAAGAGGTCTCAGATGAGCACTTTGATAGACACTAACACAAAGTGATTAGAACACTGGCTCCTGGTGGTTGCCTTTTGAGAAAGAGGCAGCAAGAAGCTGCCTGGACCATGAAGGACCTACCCGAAGAAAACAAAAAAAAAAAAAAGACTCTGATGACCACGCCTGGCTAGGGACACATTTGTGACTCTTTGTGAGAATCCCAAGGATTCTCTTCCCTTGAGCTATTTGAGAGATGCTTCATTTTCAAGGTTCAAGTGTGGGCGCAGTTGCAAGATCTTCCACAATGGTAATAGTCAATATTATAACCATTAGTCACAACAACTCTGTTAATTCAAATTAAATATAGTTACACAATTGTTTAGTCAAAATGCAATATTTTGAGTGCTCATTAACAGCAGGTAGGTAGTGATCAGTCCACTGGATAGTGTAGGAAAATGTTTCCATTATCAGAAAAGTTTCCATTGGAGGGAGCCTGACAGTACATGTGCAAAGTAATAGCAATAATGCAAGTCTACTTTACTGGAAAGGATGAGGGTATATAAGACTTGATGTTTGGGACTGGGGATACAGCTCAGTTGGTATAGTGATTGTCTTTTAAGAATAAAGACCTGAGTTTGAGCCCCAGAACCTACAGGAAAAAGTCAGCCATGATGACACACACTTGTGGTCCCAGTGCTGAGAAGATGAGTCACAACCTAGACTAGTTAGAGGATTCCAGACATGTGAGAGACATTCTCCAAATAGTAATAATGATAATAATAAGGATGATGATGATGATGGTTGAATGATGTCCCAGGAATGACACTGGAAATTTCCTCCTTTTCTTGGCATGCATGTGTACTGCACACACAGTAACACACGTATGTTCATACACACACACACACAGAAAGAAGGAAAATGACTTCACATTTTGAAGATTTCACTGCCTTGGAAGATCTTTAGCAAAAGAAAGTTTAGTGGCATATGCACGTTTGAATCCTCAGCAAATCAGTAATAATAATAGTATCTAATTGCTCCTGACTTCAAATGTGATAGGTACTAATCTAATCCCATTAAAAACATAGATTCACTGAAGTGGGTGACATCACATCACTGTTTGAAGGGTGGGGACATGGTATGCGTGAGGTTAACAACTACACACATCTTGATAAGGAAGGTGGACCCCAATAGTGGCTGAGTGTGCTTCACATCTTGGCTGTGTAACCGTTATTCCACAATTTTATAGGCTTACTCAGGAGAAACTTTGGAGAGCACGTTACTGATTGGAAATGGAAATATTGAAAGGTTCTTCTTCAAATGCGGAAAGGGCTGAAAATCAAGTGACACTTCCCTTTACATGTTATCTCTGTGTGTGGACATTGACGTCTGTAAAATAGCAATCATAGATATACAGTTATACTTCTACACATTACATACTGTCCAGCAGTCACAATTTTTAGTGTGTTTGCATCCATATGCATCCATTTATGACAGCAGCAGTCAGACTCCAAGCCAACGAGACTGAACAGAGGGGCTCCTGTAGCTGAGCAAGGACAAGTACTGTATAATTCTGTTGGTAAAACTTCCTGCTTCAACCACAATTAAAGGAGAAACACATTGGTTATGAGTAAAACCCAAATGGGCTAAATGTGATGTTTCTTGAAAGTTTTCCAATTTGTAAAGTAGGTTTTAAAGTTCTGCAGATATTATGAGGAAATCTTGGGCCAGGACTCATGTTTGACTTAAAGACCAAATCAAATCCTGTTACTTCACCTGTGTGTAAAATGTAAGAGTGAAAATGGAAATCCTCTACAGTAGGCTTACTCAATGCTTCTCCAAATGGCGCTTTATTACCCATCCATCTCAGTTAGCTTCACAAAGGATGATCACGGCCCACAGGAAAAACCACATCCTTATTGGCGACACTGCCTTGTCACACCCTGAGCACTGTCTTCTTGGCATCTTCCTGTCTGTGTGGGGACTGGGTGCTCGTGAATACACGGGTACTTAGAAGGTGCTCACTCAAGAGAAATAATATTGAAAACAATCAAGTTTGCGTTATTAATGATGTCTTTCAGTTCTCAAGTAGAACTCATTCTAAAATTCAGTTCATTTTCTAATTTCTAATGAGTGATTTTAAAAGGGTTAAGTATGAGCTCATAGTTTTTAAAAATAAAAATACAACTAATATTTTAAGATTAGTTTAAAATTACTTCCCAGACTATGCTATTAGACACAACATTAAATTATTATTATTATTATTATTATTATTATTGGATCTGTTAAAGTGCTACCTTAACAAACTGGCTTGTAATGTATAGCTTTTACTGTAATGACCATATCTGAAATTTCCTCTTAGATCCTCAATAGCTGTAATCTTGCATTTCCTATACCCACCTTAAACCTTGTAATATAATGGAAAGTTCCTCAACATGGGCTGACACAGATCAGAGAACATTCTCAGTGCTTGGACCAATGTTCATTTTTCTTGAGGGACTGCTATATTTGGAGTGTGGTTATTTGCCTTTTTAATCTCAGACATTCTAGATCATAACCTAGAACCCCACGGAACCTGCCAGAACTGGGACTTGAACCCCAGGACTCTCTTTTTAGGAGTCAGCAATGGTCTAGGCTGTTAATTTGTTTCTTAGCTGCATCCCAGACACAACAAATCTTGGTTGGGTAAAGGTTTAAACCACTTGAGAAGTAGATGGCTACCTCCTTTTGTGTAGGATCCCACTCCTTTTGATGAGTTCCGAAAATTGCCTTAAGAAACGCATAGGTACTGTGCTCAACGGAGTACTATGAAACTAGAAAGAAGGACACCTTTGGGATGATTAAGTCCGATGTCCTTGGCTGCCAGGTGGAGAAAGTGAGAAATTAAAGGGCCACATAGCTTAAGGATCCTCTACTCCGGGTGGCCTGACCTTAAGAGAACCCTTTCTCCTGTTATTTCCAGTGCAGTACACACGTCCCAGGGGACGGTCAGGTGTTCAAACAAGATCCGAATACTGTTGTGACCTATTGACTCTTTTTCTAATTGGTGTATGCGTGGTTGGGACATTGACAAGGCATAAACATTTGCCAAAGAATCACGAGTAAATTCAGCTGGACATCACTTTGATAGGCAAATAATATAAAATATAAAACATGAAGAAAAGAGTTTCTTTCATTTTGCTTCTTTATAATTAAAAAAAAAAAGCGATAAAGCACCCGGCTGAGGCAAGCCTTGTGAGAAAACGGCGCTCTCCCAGCATCTCCTTGCTCTGGGCTACTGCATCAGAAGTGGGACCTTGATAATCCTTGCAAAGAATAATGAGAAGAAAGAAACCTGCTTGCTGACAGCAACCTCCAGACAAACGAAAACCTGGACTATGCCCTGCGAGTTTTAGGTAATCCAGGCTCACAATTTGATTTGAGAAGAGCTACTCCAGGCTACTGTGTAATTACGGCAGCATTCAGTGGGCTGGCTTCAGCTCGCCTCGGCGAGTTCTACTTCATTGCCCTTTATACCAAAGCTCCTGTTGATGAGAGGGCGGAAGCAGTAAGTGCAAATGAAGCAATTAGCAGGTGAGGAACGCTGCCACTGTTTAAGGCTAACATACAGTCTTTATTGGTACTTATTAAGTAGATATCTAGAGCTTGGAGACAAAGAGAACTATCCCAAGCCACAAAAAAATAAGAGTGCGGAAACAAAAAGAATAAGGGGAACTTTTAAGAGCAACTTATCTATTTTATATTTTACAAATCTGATCACAAAGCTACTTTAAAAAATGACATTAAGCGCCCAGATCACTTATATCACAGTGCATGACAGTCTCAAGTATGAGTTGAGTTCTGTCAGCATTCTCTTCCCCTTCTGAGCTACTCTGTTATCACGTGAGTTAACTCGAAAAATGTTTTCGCCAGCTGCTGTTTTGAGTTTGGGTTGTAATTAAACCCACCAGCAGGGGGAGTCAGGGAGAAACAGCAAACCTTGGCAGCATCCAAACCCTCCAGGACCCAGCTACAGAGTTGAATGTGCCCGTTAAGGATAAGAAACATAACGGGCAAAGGGAGGGAGGCAGGGGAGCTCTGGATGGTTTGGAATCCTAGTATATGGTGTTGAAGGTAGACAAAGAGTAGTCCACAGTTTCTACCTTGCAGAGCTATTGTACAGTCGACTCTGTCCTGAAAGCGGCCACCCTTGTGCTCAGCACACAGTCTTGCTTTTCTTGCGCTTGCCTTGTTTGGGGTATGTGGGTACTGAAGCAAGGTGCACAGGAGTGCCATGCTTGGAGCAGGCCCAAGAGATTCCCTGCCTCTGATTCTGGCTTAGAGCTTCGTCCTCAAACGGCCTCCAATTACAGCTCTGGTGGCCATTTCTGCTCCCGTAGCAGGACGTAGTTTCCAATATGCGTAGCAGCTTGCCAGTCAGCTCACTAGATAGAAGCGCGAAAGGTTGCAGAGAGAATTATATGTTTTGGCTTTGCTTTTAGTGAGCGGTGGTGGGGCCTGTGGCTAGGGGGCCATGCATACTTCTGTTAAGGTAAAGTTTAGGGATGGAGGAGGAGCACCACATTGCTGCACCATAGAGCAAAATTGATGTTGCGAAACTCGGCCTTCATCCTTGGTAAAGTACAGTCTTGTTGACAGCCTAGTTTTAGTGTGCACTGCAGGCTTATTCACACCTATTTTTTTTTTCCTTGTCTATCCTTCTATCTCTTAGTAACCACTTAAGGCCAACCAAGAGAATCAAAAATAAAGTGTCATGAGCACTGATTGAAGAAAATGTTGGTTTCACCCTTTGGAAGTAAGTACATGCGAGGACAGGACAGGACAGGAATGTCTTGGGCAGACGGAAGGCTGCATGTGTTGGTGATGAGACCTTGAAGTGTCAACTGGGGAATATAATTCACCTTAAAAAACGGACAGTAACACCCCAGTGCACATGGTGGTGGTCAGTGCTCTACTATCTTTCAGCAGGGTCAGTAAATACAGGAATCATGAAGTGTTTTGAAAAATCATACATTATATGCTCAAAATAGCTTTATTTTAGGGTCAGCTTCACAGTCATGAACTTTCACCATCACTACAGTTCCGCACGTGAGAAACACCAGAATTCTCAAGTAACAAATCATAGACCAGACTTTCATAACATGTGGAATTTCCACCTCTGTTCTCTGTCACCGCTGTCATCATCTCCACAATCACCTGCACCTCCTCTGTTAGTCACATGCTTCCCATTTTCAGATTCCTAAATGCAGTTCTTCTCATCAGCCTTGTGGATCTCACAGCTGAGATTGCATCACGATCTTGCAGACGGGGAGACTGGAGAAGTGAGTAGCTGTTCAGGGGCATCCTGGTGTCTAGTCTATCTTAGTCAGAAGTTGTCTCCACTTGTTACCAGTTTCAAGATACAAATGCAAGAAATTGGAATCTGTTTCATTAATTATTAAGCTTTTGGAAAATATTAGAATCCCATTAAACATTATTCACACACACCCTGAGAGTAGGAATCCTGGCACTTTGGAAATATGGCAACAGGCAAAATGGAATATGAAGACCACAATCCACCCTGTCATTCTCCTTTTTGCATGCTTTCCCTGTGGTATCAGGCTGCAAAATAAAGTAATGAGCAACCCTGGATGGACAGACAGCCTGGTGACCCTGATTACTCAACCCTATAAGCAGGGCTTTGAAAGCAGCTCCTCAGGGTACCTCTTTAAGACCTCCTCTATAAAACCCTACTTCCTCCAGAGAATAAACATTTGATGGCATTTTAAAGAGGTTCTCAAGAATTTAATACTTTGATGACCCCCAAAGAATGGTCTAGAATGGTACAGCAATTCTGTTCCCAGTTCATTGCCCATCTCAACTCTTAAAACTCTTTTGCTTCCATGTGTAGAACGTAGCTCACAATTGATCAGTGAATTTGGAGTGATGGTAAGAACTGTTCTAAGATTATAGCCGCTGGCAATCAGACTGGCTGGACAAAAATGGCTTTCTCTTAAGCAAGCTCATCAAGTTGCAATACTTATGAGTTGTAGTTGTTGTGCTTGGGGAGGTTTTTTTTTTTTACTCTTTACTCATTTGGGGCATCTACTACCCAGCTCTGAAATAATCACACAGAGTCTTATTCTTGCTTATGAATGCCTGGCCTTATCTTGGCTTGTTTCTAGACAACTTTTCTCAACTTAAATTATCCCATCTACCTTTTTCCTCTGTGCTTTTCCCTTCCTCTTACTTCTGTAAATCTTACTCTTACTCCATGGCTTTCTGTGTGACTGGGTGGCTGGCCCTGATGCCCTCCTCTCCTCCTTTTCTCACTCCTCAATCTTTCTTCCCAGATTTCTCCTCTCATTTATTCTCTCTGCCTTCCAGCCCTGCCTATCCTTTCTCCTGCCTAGCTATTGGCCATTCAGTTCTTTATTAGACCAATCAGGTGTTTTAGACAGGCAAAGTAACACAGGTTCACAAAGTTAAACAAATGCAGCATAAAAGAATGCAACACATATTTGCAACATTAAACAAATATTCTACAGCATAAACACGTCTTAAAATAATATTCCACAACATCAGGCTAAAACAGTAAAAAACAAAAGTAACGATTGCAGGTTTTTCCCTAATAAAGGAAAACATCAGTTTTACTTGATTGGGAATGTAACCGGAGATACCTATAATCCTCCTCAAAAACAGTGCCCCTCCTGGGTGCTTTTGATGCTTGCTTCTGATCTTGAGGGCAGCCTTCAGCCTCTTCGGATGTCACCTGAAAGACACCCAAGTGAATCTCCTTAAACAGTCAACAGTAGAGCATCAATGACCATGGCACCTCTCTGCTGCCTGCAGTCATTGCATTTGACACCATCTGAAATGCCTGCAAGACATGCTGGGTGTTCTGCTTCCAGACGCCTTCAGAATCCCAGACAAGTCTTCTTGTTCCCCCACAATCAACAGCAAAACATACATCCTGCTGTTTAGGTAAAGACTAAAGAACTTGTTTCAAATCCACAACCCCAGTCTTCTCTGACTGATAGAACTTATTTTTGATAGTGTACCATTGACATAGTATGGTTCTGTGTAAGCACCCCACACTGACCTATGGAACCAGTGGAACATTTGATGGCTCTATATTTGCTATGAGCATCTGGTGACAAACTGGTCTGATAGGGATAGAAAAACACCTCCCTTCAGAGCAGCTAATCCCCACCAGATATTCAGGTCTATTTCTTACTCAGCAAGTTGCCCTGGTCGATCCTGTAAAGGCAGTTTCAGATGGTGGATGGAGGTCACAATTTGGGACATGTCTCTATGCTGTCATTGGCCTCTCAGAGACTCTGGGTTGGAGGTCTATATACATGAGCTCCACCCATCTTTTCTGGAACAGAGGCAAAGTACACACCCAACCGCCTTATAAAAGCAGTACATCTAATCACATAATGCTTCTGTAATGTGGTTTTTTTAATTAAGTGACCCACGGGATATTAATTTGGTGGTAACAACTCCCAAGGGATGTGGCACTGGCAGACACTTCAAGAGCAGGGAGGGCTGTTATTAGATGTGACGTTCATTTCATCTGAACATATGGAAAGCAAAACAGGCCATGAGAGCTCTGTACATGCTATATTGTTCCTAGACCTGTCATAAATAAGAGTCTCTTAAAAAGTAACCAATTAATAAATGTGCATTGAATTACAGTGTTTAACTATTCCATAACATGGGGCTCTTCCCTTTGCCTGTATTCCCACTCCTTCGGGGGCCTCCTCGTTATTCAAGTTGTTATAACATTTTCCACTGTGTGGCACATCTCAGTTTTGTTGTTGTTGATTGAGTTATTTGGTTGGTCTGCTGCCTTAAGAAAAAAAAAGAAAGAAAGAAAGAAATCTGTAAGCTATAAACTGCATCTCCTTTCTTCCTTTGTCTGGGCATTAGAGTCTGGCGTGGCGCTACACCCCACCCCAAACCTCCCACCAAGAGTCTGTCGTATTTCTATAGGCTCCTACATGCTCAGCTCTACCGCTTCTGAAATTATGCCCAAACCCGGCAATGTTTACATAAGTAAAAGGGAGTTTTGCTTTTATGCTCCAACTTCTGCACGAAGCACAGAGTTTTCCTAGTCGCACCTTGTACTTTGTTCATAGCTGAACTTCTATTTTTCTAATGTGATGGTTTTATCCAGCTCTGACAACAGATTTCTTTAGGAGATTACACACCCGGAATGAACTTTTTTTCTGCCAAGAATTATGGCACACCTGGAAGACCTAAATCATTTTTATCTGTGTTTTAGAAGCTTTTCATATTGAAATTGCTTATCTTGAACTGGACCTGTGTCTTGAGGAGAGCTTAAGGATAACAGTCAGAGGGGTGTGAGTGTGTGTGTGTGTGTGTGTGTGTGTGTGTGTGTGTGTGTGTGTGTGTACTGGGATTATGAAATATATATATATCTAAGGCACATTTCTTTCCCATCAGTCAAGTACTCACCACAGAACACCATCTCCCAGACTTCCTCACTTCTTACAACCCTGCTTCCCGAATAACATCTGGGAATGTGGCTGTGTGCTTTCCACAGACTGCTTACACTGGTTCTCACACTGATCCCTATTAATGTTTGATATGGTCCCCAGCTGGTTTAAGGAGTTATCAGGTGCCGTATCTTTTGCATGTGTTTGGTACTATATACACTTTGGCAAGGGAAATGATAAAGTTGTTAGGAGGTTAGGAGCTTTTTTTTTCCCTCCTGAAGACTTGTTTGATAATTACATGATGTATTTTGAGAGAAGAAAACATTTTCTATGACTGCAAGAACACCACAACATAGCATCAGTTGAGTTTAAAAAAAAAATCACTCAGAAACTTTGCTCTGAAGTTTGAAGTTTGCAGACCAATATATTTCCAGTCAGTTGCCAAACTGTTGGTGAGGCTTGCCAGTCACACCTCAGGAATATAAAGAGAGCTGCGTGGTCAGTGCAGAAGTTGTCCCAAATGTGTGTTAACACATGAGATAATGCTGCACATGTTAGGAATTAGTTAAATGAAATTAAGGAAAAATCCCTTCATGTCGTTCTGTGGCATTGGAGCTCCTGGTTTTGCCAGGAACCCCAAATCTGCTTGTTTTTCTGACAGGAGTCTGGCTGAATAGCCAGCACATGCTCTCTGTCCCTCCCCGCTAGGCTCGGTTATACCTAGGTGTGCCAAACTCGTTTTGTTTATTCTTGTTGAACAAGGCTAATTTCTCCTCTTGGTTGTCTCTGCCACCGAGTCAGCATTTTGAAGGCCAAAAGTTCCCATAGTGATAGATGACATGAGCATAAACATTTATTTTGTTTGGACAAAATCCCTGAGAGATTAAGAGAAGGATTAGGAAAATCATGGATAAGTCAGAACATTTATTTCGATGACTTTTAGGCAACCCAAGGATGGTAGTGTGATATTACAAATGATATTTAATAAGGGGGTACAGAAAAACAAATGCAAATGCATTAAAATATATTGACTGTTAAATTAACATATAAATCATTTAATTTTCCAAATTACTATTTTCTGTTACAATGGTTTAATTTTACACACATGTTACTAAATTCTGTCCCAGGTGTAGATAAAGTCATTCTGTTTCTTTAAGAAGTTCAAATTTCCTGATAAGCAGACGTCAAACCAAGAAACAAGCAGAATTAGTAGACAGTCTAATGAATGACGCGAAAGTTGTATCTGCCTCATCCCTCGTTCCCACACACTCTGGTTACCTCATTACCTGCCCTGGGAATTTGGGGGCCAATTGGGCTGAAGAGCTTGGGTCAGGTGACCAAAACATCAAAATGTGTCTGAAACCCTAGCTGCCAGATGGGGTTTCAGCAGGGCCTCTGGGTAGCTGACTCCTGCAGGGCTGCTGTGCAATTTTGGGATTTGATTTCACCTTTGCTTTCAGGCTTAGCTTTGGGTTCCACAGGCTGACTGCCACAGCGAACTCGTTGATGTGGGTTTTCTGTGCAGGTGCGTGGGTTAAATTATTTCCTGTACTACATACTGCACCCCGTTACGCAATAACTAAGAAAACAAACCAAAACAAAAACCGCTCCTCTGCCACCGACTGCTTTTCATCAGCAGAGGGGGATTCTAACTTGTTCTTTTTCTTTTATCTTGCTTGATTTGTTGTGAATAACTTTGTGGGGTTGATTTTTAGTTTAAATATATATATATATATATATATATATATATATATGTATGTATGTATACACACACACACACACACACACACACACACACACACACACACACACACACATATATATATATATATAATGTCTAAATTTATGAAACTCCCAGTTGAGGTTTGTGGACCCACAGGACACACCTCCCTTGTTTTAGAGGGTCGGACTCTGTAACTCTATAGCCTTGCTAAGGTTTCACAGGACAAGGACAGTGATGACAACAACCACTTGTTCTGTGCAGATGGAGAAAAGCACTTTTTTAAAAAAATATGTGCAGGAAGCCACAGAAAGTCCGGTCTTAAGGGACAGGTGAGTGCATTGGGTTGCAAGAAATAAAGCAAATCCTCCTTAAAGCTGCAGCAGCATAGACAGAACCCAATCAGGACACCTCTGGACTTGGTTCACGTTCAGGTTGACATTTGTCTTGATGGTTATGATAAGCGCCGGGAACTCCAGTGCTCAGGACTTGTCCCTAGTTCTTTGGACGGTAGACCCCATCAGAGAGGCAAAGCCCACTGGAAAGCCTCCTTGAAGAGTTGTCATGAGGTGCTCAATGATGCCACCAGAAAGCAGTTCTTGAAAGGAGGAGGAGAGTCAGGTGTGAACTGCTTTTATTAAGAACCATGCCAAGGAAAACAAACTGACCTTCTTTGTAGATGAAAGGACTACATGTAAAATACACTCCATGGCTTATATACAAACTTTAGTAGGCACTAATGATTATACTCCAGGGCAGGAGCACAAAGATGATAGTCAGGGTGCTGGTCTGATGGTAGTGTCTCCATTTATCCAATACTGCATGAGTTGCTCCACCACGTCTGTGCTCATCCTTGTGGACCAGAGAGGACTACCCTATCCTGCCCCATTACAGGTGAACATGCTGAGACTCAGAAAAGTGGAATAATGTGTTGAAGACCACAGTGATCGGATCCCACCCCGGTCTGATTGAATCTGTGACCTCTGTTCCCAATAGTCCCCCACTGCTAGCTAGAGATGGAACAAGGAGATCATTTTTCCTTGGTCTTTAAAGACTTTGTAAGGCCTGTGCTGGAATAAATTAGATGGAGAAATAGCTGACACTATGCACATTACCATGTCTAAGCAAAGCATTCTTGGAGAGTCAAACCTTCAGGGAAGAAAAGGTTGGGGCTGGAACGTTCCCCAGGAGCCTGCGTCTGCTCTATGGCAGCTGAGAGTGAGTGGGAGACGCATGCTCTGTGGTCGATCCTGGCAAGAAATCCCATGGAAATAACTGATCTCCAGTCTGTAAAATGATCATAGAAAGTGTTGTGTAAGTCAGAGCGAACTTCCATCCCGACGGGGGCCTGCCAAATAGAGTAACTAGGTGCTCACATATTTTCCAGTACAAGTGTTTCATTATTAATTCATGGTCCAGGTCTTCGGCACATGCTGTTACTAATATTAGGTTTCAAAAGAGAATAATGAATGGGAGCACTGGTCTAAATGTCTTAACATTTTTTAAACAATGTTTGCAGTGCTAAATTCTATTTCTGGCCTAATTGGGGTCTTTACATAAACAAGAGGAGAGCTACAGTGTGTTGGGGAGGCATAATTGTCCTACAGCTTAGTGACAGAAAAGGTGCCGGTGGTGGTTCTCGGCTGGGAGCGGGTGTAGGTGGGAATTTCTTCCCTTTGGGTCTCAGTGTGTTAGTTTATATCAGACTAGAGGAAGAGAGATCTCCAGAGTCCAGCCAGAAAGCTTTACTCTGAAAGAAGAGAGAGGGAGGCCTTGTCCTGGTGGGGAGACATCCTGTTCCAGTGGCCCCAAAACAGGGCCACTTCCCTTTTAGGCTCTGCAGGCACCCGATCCTGGGAAACCCGCGGTGCTTTTAATGTCTTAACTTTAATTCCACTTAAAGCAACACCACTGAATCCATTAATAGTGAATATGTGATATTGAGTTTGGCCTAGTTTACATTTATCTTTGTACCAGTGCGCTTGTAAATAGAAGCTTTAGTTAGGTCTAGAGGAAAGACGTTGAAACAGTGCCTGGGTTCCTGAACGTTATCCCGGGGTCCTTCTGCAGGAGACTTTTACCAAATGGTCAGGGAGGGATGACTAGACTAGTCGAGAGATTCTACTCTGTCTTTCCTCACCAGTGTTTTCTCTCTGTGGATCTTATTGGTGGTGAAATATTTGAGGAAATAAAAAAAGAAAAAGGGCAAATTATATATACTAATATAGGTTAATATATACTTAATATGTATTAAACTTAGAGTACCTGTAGCTTCCCATGGTGCTCTGCCTGGCATGGCATTAGCTTTCCTCAATCAGTTGCATTTAGTTACAGTTGAGTCAAAGAAAAAGCACTGACTTTAACGAATGATGTGCTTGTTATTTACTGAGGGGAGATGCTGCAGGCTGGGACACGACGGGAGATGATGGGTGGACATGCTCCCTCACCTCACAGGGATCTAGAGAAATGTCCAATGTCAAGAAAACACAGAAACGGGCATTTATATCCAGTAGAGGGCAGGCAAAAGTGAGGTCGAGAATCTCAGATTCCTGCTTTTCATTTTAAAATTTGTCAACTGGGGGTGCTGGAGAGATGGCTCAGTGGTTAAGAGCACTGGCTATTCTTCCAGGACCTGGGTTCAATCCCAACACCCACATAGCAGTTTACAGTTGCCTATAACTCCACCTCCAGAGGATCCCACACTCTCACTTAGACACATATGCAGGCAAAATACCAATGCACACAAAATAAAAAACAAATCATTTTCAAAAATATGTCAATTGGACTGAACCTATAGACTGGAGTTATAACATGGCACAACATACAAAAGAACCAGGACTCAACCCTTGGCATCTTACACACACACACACACACACACACACACACACACACACACACACACACACACACGTGTCAAGGAGAAGGAGATTTTCCTCCATGGCATTCAGATACAAGCTGAAGTCATCATAAATGACTGTATATGAAGCTGAGCTATTTAAAGGTGGGTTAATGGTGGAACCCAGCTGACTGTGTTGATTGACATTGGCTTTCTGATTGACATGGACTTTCTGCTGCTGGCAGGCCTCCCAGGGTTCCTGCTCCATTCTCAGAGTCTACTGATACAACAGTAAATTTTGGCAGTCTTTGCAATGTGAGGTGTAATAAACCTTGGGCTCGGCTCCCTTAGCATCTCATGCCCGCACTTCACAGCGACGACATGTGGGCCTTGCCTGGTCCTCACACAGCAGCTGTGGCTGTGCTCACTGCTGTCTTGAGAGGGGTCATTTCCCAGAGGGACAGATGCCGAACAGTTCCACAATATGCAAGGTGGCAGGCTTCTGAAAGTGCCCCCCCCCCCAGAATATCTTTGGGTTGTTCCTGTGCCGGCAACCCAAACTTTCCTGGCATCCTGTCTTATATTGGCCAAGTCATTATGCCTTCCCTAGCCAGAATGCGAGTGTGTACTCAAGCTTGACCAATCAGAATCTCTGTTCTGGAGTTTGGCAGGATTGGGTGTTGATTCCGCAGGCATGGGACCAGATCTGAAAAGAAGACAGCTTTTATAGTCCGTTTATACAGCCATGGACAGCCACGGTGGACTAGATCTTGTGTGAAGGATGACTCCTGTGTTAGTCTGCCATTGACAAAGTCATTAAACCATATCGATTCTAAATTTCCTTCACCAGTTACTTTCTTTTTGGAATCAATAGGGATCATTAAGAATAATTTCAATATAGCTATGTGAAAAAGCTGGTGTGTCGCACAGATTGGAGGCCAGGTCCAGCCCTTTCATCAGGCCTCTGAGGGACTCAAGCAGCTCCCTTACCCCTCTCCCCTCCAGGTAACCACTGCAAGACTGAAACCTCACAGGACACTGGCCTAGAAATACCACCCCTTTTTCTACCTCATTTCCGCTGCCTTCCTCCCCACCCACTGTTCTCTTCGGTTAGGAAGTTGCCAGATTGGCTACAAATATTAAGATACGGTCCAAAAACCGTGCTCTAATGACTGGATCAAAGGAAAACAGAGTTGGAAGGCCATTCAGTGACTGCAGATCATGGAGATGTGTGGACCGGAAATTCACCAGCTGCCTCAGCCCATGGCTCGTGAACTCTGCACGGCAGGAGCCACTCTCCTGCAGCACATCTGTGAGGGCCACATCACCAGCACTTGCAGAACGAAGGATTAATTTTATTGTGCTTTCGGCTCAGCAGATCTGGTGACATAATATCACGCCACGAAGGAGGATTACTCACCAGTTTCTGGAAGCTTCAATTTTAGAAATGAACTCCACTTAACGCTAAGCGTTGGAACTAACAACTTCCCCTCTCCCTCACTCCTACTCTCCAATCACCCAACCAACAAATATTCCTTAATGCAAAAACCGGCTCTCTTGGGACCAGATGGATATAATTTGCCTTTAGGATGAAACTTCAGTTTACTAAAGTAAAGGTTTTATTGTACTTCTTTGATTATTAGAAACAGATGTGTCATGTTTATGATATGGCTTCAAGGACCCCCTCCCCCCCACACATGAATTTATGGAAAGCAATTTGTGTAGGGTAAAATAATATAGCATTTGTGAGTCATTTCTGAAGGAAAAAGAAGTAAAAACCAAACAGACAGGAAAGTGCCGTAGTCTGCAGGATAGCAGGAAACAAGAAGTTTAGAAGTATCTTTTCACCTGTGCCGTTCTGCAGGAAGAGGAACAAAGGCCAGGCTGCTGCTAAGGGTAACCGTGTCTGATGTGGTAAGATCTCAAACGGCCACCACCTAGTACCACTTTTCCATGTCATCCAGTGTGTTCATGAGTGGTCCCTGCCCCTCCTCACCCTCCTGCTTAGTGGCATACCCTCAAACCACCCCTTCCTTGTTGTAGAGCGCATTCTTTGTCCCTTCCGTCATTTCTATGTGCTGCTGGTGAGGCCACCGCTGGCCTCCAGGCACTTGCTGGCTTGAAGCCTGTGAAGTGTGCAGTGTCGGGTGAGGTCGGCCCCAGGAACAGGCATGAACATGCAGTCAGTGTGCGCTGCTGACTGAGTGCGAGGCCATGCTGTGCACTGGATTTGGAGTTTGTCGTGTGTACTCGCCGTGATAACTGCGCAGGAAAGGGGTTCGGAGACACCTGCATTTAAACCCTGCTGTGGGGCTAGGGAGGTGGCTCAGTCAGGAAAGTGCTTCCCTTGTAGTGTGAAGACACCAGTTCAAGCTGAAGACCCCCTCCCCCACCACACACAGAGAACGCTGGGTATCCTGGAGTACCCTGTAATTCCACTGCAGGAGAGGTGGAGACAGGTAAACCTGTGGGCTCCCTGGCCAGCCAGGCTAGCTGGTGGGCAAATTCCAGGCTAGTGAGAGACTTATCTCAAAAAAAGTAGCTGGTAACTGAGGAGCAGCACCCGAGGTTGCCCTTGGGTCTCCACAGAAATGCACCCAACACACAAAAATGAATTAAAAAAAAAAAACTAAAGAAACCTCTTTTGCCATTCATATTCAGAAGGATATAGTTAATATTCATATTTTATGGCTTATTCCCATATTATATGTTATAGAGTTCCAAAGCCCTGCTCTTTATCACCTGCATATCTAAAGAAAAATGTTTTTAAACAAGTATTTTAAATAGTATCTTAGCAGGTCATGGTAGGGTGTGACTATATACTCAAAATGAGGATGCAGGATTATTTAAAGTTCAAGGCCAGCCTGAGCCACATAGTGAGACCCTATTTCAAATTAAAAAAAAAAAAGAAAGAAAGAAAAGAAAAGAAGGAAAAGGAAATGTATTTTCTCCATATTCTTTATATCCAGAGCTTTCCTGTGTAGGACAGAGATAGACCACGTCCATTTTTAATAGCTCAGAGTGATAAGGAAGTGATTCACATGATGTAAACTGCTCTGGTTTAGTCTACACATGCAGCAGACAGGAAAACATAATGGTCTCCTTATTCTGCTGTGATTGACAGCCAGACCCTGGGGTAATTTGATCTGATCGGATAGCGGATTTTCTCCCACAGCCTTAAGGTCCGAGCCTCTCTGCCCTTTATTGTGACATCATTTTCCCTTTGATCCTTTGGAAAAACTGAAGCTCACATCATCTTAAAGTCTCTCCTTGGTCCTCCACGCATGTATACAATAAGTAATTGTCTCTATGATATGACCACACGGCAGCAGAGCTCATTTTTGAACTTATCCTAATTGAAATTGTAATCAAACGTTACTGGAATGTTCTAGAAACTAACCTAGAGACCTGGACTTGTCTTTTGAAGTTTTGGTAAGATGGCCGTACTTTTCCTTATGCTAACCTTTCCTTACTTTATGAAGAGGGGGTGGGGGAGTGAGGGAGACAGGCACACTGAGAGCTAAGGCACACTCTTGCACAGCCCTCCCTGCCTTCTTTTCCTGGAGCAGAAAGTGACACCACAGCTTGGCTGGTTCATGGGGTTGTGCTCAGAAAGTCCTTTTCACCTGCGCTCTTTAAAGTGGAAAGAAAAGTGCAGTTGAAAACACACCCTGAGGGAAACTGTCTCCCCCGATCAGGCCGCCTCTTTTCATCTCCAGCTGAAGGTGGCCTGGGCCCAATTTAATGTATCGTTTAGTTCACCATTAGTGGAAAAAGCCTCCCCAGGCTGGCTCACAACAGCCATAGGGCTCCACAAAAAAGGTAGAGAGGGGCAGGTAGCAGTTCTCACTTCCCTGTTTAGAAGCCCTTCTTAAGGTAAATGGCACACATGGACCTGGAGCCAAATGGCGAGGTTGACGAGGACAAGCTTTAAATGATAGAGAGGTACTTTCATGAGAGCCTTTGGATGTTGTCGCCCAGGAGACGGGGAGAGCTGGGTACAGAGAGATGTGTAGGAAGCAAACAAGGCTTGTTCGAGGAAGGAAGATGGTCTGCAATCTGCTGTACCGGGGCTTTTGGCACGATATCAGCTCATCATCCCAGGCCATAGGTATTTTCATTATTCTGTCCCAGAGGCAACCAGTAGCAAACAGACACACCCAGAGGGTGGGGGAATTCTCCAAACAAGCTCACTGGTAGCCGAAGCCAGGTCCTAGTCTCTCTACCCTTTCCCGTAGATGTCGACCAGTATTGATTCTAGTATATTTACTAAACCAGGCTTAAGTTTAGCTCTTGGAGGTCTCTGTGGCCTCCACCAGAATGTGGCCAATTAATTTCCTTGGGGCTTCTTAGAGAGGCCATTTACACCCTCCAGAGGGGAAGGACAGGTGCAGTGTGGCTGGCTATTGGGCTGTTGTGCCTATAGTCTATATTATAGGTGTATCTGGCAACCACAGTATTGGGTCTATAATTCACAGCCAATCAGTTGTAAGGCTTATGGTGGCCTTGGTCCCTGTCTCTACAAAGCGATGCTTAGAGATTTTTTTTCAGTTGTGAAACTTATGGTTCTGTGCACTGGGCATGTTCAGTCTTGATTAGCGTAAATCGCTATGGAATTGCATTCAGGAACGTGACTGCCTGTCCATGGGTCTCCTTTCAACTGACAATCCTATCTAATGTCTGCGTGATTCACCCAGGAAGATGCAGTATGATGTTTTCTACAATATTGCACGTGTGGTGAAGCATTTTCTACCCTGGGTTATACAGTCTTGAACACAATATTAGAAAGTTCTTTTGTGGTTTGTCACTCAAGCAAAATACCGACAAAACCAGCCGTAGCGGTGGGATGCTAATATCAGAGTAAAGCTTCCGGGTAACTGTAGTTCTAATTATCTTTCCTCTTCTATCATACCTTCTTAAATGGTGGGTCACAACCCCACAGGAGGTCCGATGAGTGAGTGTGGGGCTGTGTGTGAAAGAAAATGTTGGCAACAGTAAGAGGTTTCGGAGCATAGCAACCAAAAAGTAATAAAAACCAAACATGTAAAGAACCTGAGGAGTTTCTGCCAGTGCTTGACCGTGTTTTGTCATGTGATCTCGCTGCAGCCTTGGCTCTAAGCACACGCGTGTTCCAGTGCTCACACTGCCAACCCTGAGAGACCAACAAAAGCAGACTGGGGCTCAGGTGTGAGGTTAGTGCGTGTAAGGAAGGGCGGTGATGCACGGCACAGAAAGTTTTCTGCACCAACACGGAAGCCACGCTGCTTTTGTGAGCCCGGGACTCGCTGCGCAGCCCTGGCTGGTCCGCAACTCCTTTGTAGACCAGGCCGGCCTCAAAGCCACAGAGATCTGCCTGCCTCTCCCTCCCGAATGCCAGGATTAAAGGTGTGCTCCGCCATGCCTGTCATAAAAGACACACTTAGGCTTTCCTAACAGCAGTCCTCAGCATGCAAATAGCAAAGTAGGATATCCTTGGATTGTCTTAGAATGTTTGATTTGAAAAAGAAAAAATGCTGTTTAAGTTGGTTTCTTGCATTTCATAAGAGAAAAAAGAAAAAGTTAAGTGAAGGCCGGTGAGACGGCTCAGCCTGATGACCTGAGTTCGCTGCAGGACACACGTGGTAGAAGGGGAAACCGATTCCCACAAATGGCTTTCTGACTTCCACGTGTGCACTGTAGTGTGTGCATGTGTGCACACTCAGGTGCACACATGCACACACACACGAGAAATAAATAAATGTACTAAAAATTTGAATTAATTTTGACTTGGGATTAGGACAAAATTTCCAACAGTTTCTGAATAATCCCTATACATAATTCTTCCATTTGTTCACATTTATGTGAAGTGGCATTCTCAGCCTTGACATTATAAAGTCAAACTATCAACCAACTCTGAAAAGTATGGAATCTGCTCTGTATCACGGAGTATCAAATATTCAGCAGAGATTTAACTGTTTATGTAAAAATAAACAAGCATACCCACCTCACTAGTATTGGAATGTGTTTTTTGTCTTAAAAATGATAAAATCGTGTGTAAACCAAATAATTGTCTTAAAGTAAATTTATTTAATTTCTGTTCTAGTTTGATTTCTGTTGCTAGGATAAAATATATTCAGACCAAAAGCAATATGTGGAGGAAAGGGTTTATTAGACTTACACTTGCAGATCACAGTTTTTCATTGAGAAAGTCAGAGTAGGAACTTAAGGCAGGAACCGTGGAGGAATGACTCACTGATTCACTCTCGGGTTTGCTTACAGGCTCATCCCAGGCCCTCCTGCCGAGGGATGGTGCCACCCACAGTGTGCTGTGCCCTCCTTCATCAACTCATCCAGACAGTCGCCCACAGACATGCCCACAGGCCAATCTCATCCAAACAGTCCTGCAGTTGAATCTTTCCTCTCACGTGCCTCAAGGCTGTGTCAAGTTGACAAGGCTAACTTGGACAGATTTGTGATTAATAATTGATTTGTGCACCTATTTTATATACCTGCACATACATGGGCTTTTATAAAATTTCCTGGACAAAAATGGTCACTGATGGAAAAATTGTAAAAGCCCCGATTTAAGCCAGAAATTCAAGAATTCCGAGGTCCCTGATGTGGGTCACATACCAACTCTTATCACTTATTTGCTGTACATTTCTAGGCCAGTTGCCTCTGTTTTGTAGATTTGGTATTTTTCATCTAATTATATTATACAGTTGACATATAATATATAATAATACAGTATTCTATAATTAATAACACCTTCCACGGTGTTTGTGGGGATATGAAGATTAAAGGTGAAAGAGTGACTGTTTGTGGACCTGGGGAGTGTGGGCCACATACTACAGATTCTCATTACATTTAATTTATTCCTATTAGTCCTGAAGAACAGAGGGTTTTTTTTTTTAAAGTTTTGATTAGCTGGAATTTGTTGATGTTATTCCGAACTTAAAACTTGCACAAGCAATAATAATATAGAAATAGTTTTAATTATTTGAACAAGTAGATGTATAAATCAACCAAACTCATAGTTGGATCACTAATGGAAGAGGGAATATGTGAACATTCTTCTTATCAATCTCTAATTTGGGCAAGCTATTGTGCACAGTACAGAAGTTATGCGGGGTCAGCACTGGCATGGAGGTGTGCTCTATGTTTGAACTAGTAAGAAGTAATAAGTCATGATTGGTTTACGTAGAACAAGATGCACAAGAGTGTAATTCTCTTCTTTTTTTTCTTTTTGAGACAGGGTTTCTCTGTGTAGTTTTGGTGCCTGTCCTGGAACTCACTCTGTAGCCCAGGCTGGGCTCGAACTCACAGAGATTTACCTGCCTCTGCCTCCCCAGTGCTGGGATTAAAGGTGTGAGCCACCACTGCCTGGCCGTAATTCTCTTATTAATTTCCAAAATAATGTGTATACGTCATTTGTATTTAAATAACTCTTCTGCTCAAACTTGTGACAGACATAATATAAAATCTTTATGCTTTTTTAAAAACCAGACAAAGTTATAGAGCATGGGAAGTGTTTCAGAAAAGAAATGACTTTTCTCTTGGTACAGGAAAGAGCCAGCTTCACACAATAGCCCATTACATCTCAGCATAGGTTTGCTCTCCAAGGATTTTATCTAAGCCTTTCATACATGTCTTTAGATAATGAACTCTTTTCTAAAACATAATTCTGTTGGTTGTCCAACACCAACCAGTAACATTATACAGAGGGAGCAGGTTGTACTAAGAAATATGTGTGTATACACATATATGGATGTAACAACAATAAATGAAAAAAAGAGGCCATGACTTAGAGAGAAAGGATGGGTATATGGCAGGGTTTAGAGGGAGGAAAGGGGAAATTATGTAATTATATTGTAATCTCAAAAATAAAAGAAAAAAATTATAAAAAAACAAAATTATGCTTTGTAAGAGGGGTTATTTTTACCTCTAGCTCTATTTCTCTAACTGGCCAAGAAGAAAGCAAAAATCCCCACTCATGCTCAAGTAATCTCAAATCATGTTAATAACCCATCTGTTTGGAAGTGCCATGCATATTATGGATGTCTCCTCCTCCCCTTACTGGCTCTAAAGAACTTTGTCTTATAGAATTTACTCTTTGTCACATGGCTTGAGATTGGTAGTAAAATAAGCTATGACATGTAGTCCACGGAAACACTTCATCGCATTGAATCTTCCAGATCAGAGTGGGAATTTATAAGATGGGAATGCTCCACAGGAAAACAAGAAATGCTGCTAAAGATGCTGGTTGGAGACATTCTATCTGTCACTTCCCCTTGGTTTTTCTTTCTTTCTTCTCATTTGGTGGGACTGGAGATTGAACTGAGGGCCTCCTGCACGCAAGGCAAGTTTCCACCACTGAGTTACAACCCACACCCTGGGTTTTCTAAAGGATTCTATCGATTTTTTTTCTACTGTTCAGTGTTGTCTAGGTTACCAAGATCAAGAATGAGACATTTCAAAAAAAAAAAAAAAGCAAGCTGAAAATACAATGTGCAAGTCATTTACATTACATGTTTGCACAGTGCTAACAGCAGACGCTTGTGCTGGTCCAAGACTTTGATGATCTGTGACAGCAGAATCTCTGCTCTGAAGGTCGAGAGCATGGAAGAACTTAGTGCCAGGAAGCAGATTCGGACTCCGCTGGAGATAGGCTTCTCCAACAGTGGTCCTGGCTAGGCATGTTTTCTTAGTGAAGAGAAAATGGACCTTTCTCTCCCTCAGCCTTACTCTTTCCCACCTGGGTTTTGTTCTTTCCTAGCCCCTTCTGTTCACCTATAAAATGTAAGTGTACTCATAGGGCAGATGTAATCAAAGGTCATTTGTCAATATAATTATGACAAAGAGACTAAAGTTGGGCAAAAATGAAATGAGAGTTTGGGTCTAAAGTAAACATGTAGATACATTTAAAAGAAAATTTATAAACAATTTTTCTACTATAATAATCTAGTGGGCAGAATAATGTTCTCTGATCCATCCCCAAAGATGCCCATATCCTTGTGGGAGACCAGCTGGGAAACCGGCTCCCACATTTAACCCCAGGGTACTCTTGAGGAGTGAGGGAGAAGAGATTTAGATAGAGGGATAGAGGGGAGAGAAACAGAAACACAGGATAGCCTTGGGAGGGCCTGGATTCTTATCCACCGGCTCCTTCTGTCTCTTCTAAAGGGCCTTTTATAGGAATGTCAAGGGGTGGAGCAAAAGACCTCTCTCCAGCACAGCCAAGTGCAGACCCTTTCTAATCACCTGGTAACCATGCACATGGTCAAGCAATCCTCTAATGCAGCTCTGCTGGGTAAAGCAAGTTCAGATTTCGTTGGGAAACCTTTGTGGGCCTCCACATATCCTAATCCTTAGAACCTATGAATGTGTAAAGGCATATGGCAAAGGGAACAAAAGTTACAGCTAGAATTAAAGTTGATAGCAGAGTAAAATTATCCCTGATTATCTGCCTGGACCCAAGTAATCACAAGTGTGTGTGTGTGTGTGTGTGTGTGTGTGTGTGTGTGTGTACAGATGGATACGCATATGTAGAGACCATTGGAATGTGTCATCCCTCAGCAATCAATCATTCACCTAGTTTTTTTGCCACAGGGTATCTGAATTAAGTTAACAGGAATTCTGGGGACTCTGGCTGAAAATAGGAAGCACTCAAAATCAGAAGGGTGAAATGGAGAAACAAGACTTGGAATAATTGGTAGATAGCCTGCAGGAAGCTGTCAGGGGACTTTAGGAGGTGAGAAGTGGCCCTCAGAGTAGTCTATGATTACATATTTACTCTTGGCAGGAAAAGAACTTTCATTGGCTTGCCAGTAAAAAAGGAAAATTGTTTATAAAATTCAAACCTACAGTGCTAAGAAAGAGAAACAAAACCATTAGTGTTTTAAGCCTTTGTAGTTTATTTAAGAGGATTTGGCCTTTTAAAGTAAATGTCAGAATTATGATTCAGATTTTAAATGTGCCATCAACTGACTATTTAAAGATGATTATTTTTAAATTAAAAGTTTAATTTATCAAATTGGAAAGTTTGGGTAGCCTTTGTACTTGCAGGGAGTTGAAAAATAATGAATTTATATAACTAATGAATAATATTTTAAGGTATTTAATTAATTATATCTATAAATTTGACCAAATATGAATCCATGGCTTTTTAGAACTGATTGTTAAAATATGATAGGCTTACATAGCGTATGTTGCTAATTTAAAAGCTTAAATAAGTTACAATACTTTTTATTGAGACAAGGTGTCACTATACAGCACAGGCTATCCCAGAACTCTGTAGCCCAAGCTGGCCTCAAATTATCTGTCCTCTTGACTCAGCCTTTTGAGTGCTGAAGATTATAGATATGAATCAGTATACTTCACTGACGCTTTCATTGTTTTAACTATGATGAATTAAATTTAAAATTATTAAGCAAATTAAACCACCAATATTGTTATTTGTGCACAAAAGCTTACCCCATGAAAAATTGCACCCTTAGTGTTATTGATCCTTAGAGCAGGAGATTCTAATAATGGACATCTACCTATCAGTGGGCTGGTTCCCAGACATTTTAAAATTTTTACAGCATCAGAACAGGTTCAGTCAACAGGCCCATACTATTTGGGCATTAGACATCATCTGATTGTTCTCTTAATGATATTTTGACCCTTGATAATTCCCTGTGTGCGGGATAGTTTTATGTCAATTTGACACAAGCTAACATCATTTAAGAGGAGGGAACCTCAATTGAGAAAGTGCCTCTATAAGATCAGGCTGCAGGCACATATGTAGGGCATATTCTTAATTAGTGTTTAATGGGGGCAGGCCCAGTCCATTGTGGGTAGTACTAAACCCTGGGCTGGTGGTCCTGGGTGCTCTAAGAAAGCAGGTTGAGCAAGTCATGAGGAGCAAACCAGTAAGCAGCTCTCCTCCATGGCCTCTACATCAGCTCCTGTCTCCAGGTTTCTACCCTGATTGAGTTCCTGTCTTGACTTCCTTAAGTAATGAACTATGATGTGGAAGTGTAACCCAAATATACCCTATCCTCCTCGACTTGCTTCTGGTCATGGTGATTTATCATAGCAATAGTAAGCCTAAGTAAGACAGTGTGGATGATGAACTTTTCCCAGATTTTAAATTTCATGTGTTCATCTGCTTCTGAAGACAGAGAAACAAGCAATATGCATTTAACATGTATCTGAATGAGAAAACAAAGCCTGGAAGAGTTTTGGCTGAAAGAATGTAAAAAAAAAATACTTGATGACAAGATGAGAATTATAATAAAAGTCTGTATGTTAACTACACTGTTCACTAAGAAAAACACAGGTTAGTTTGCAGATCCTTTCCCCTCCTCCACCTACCGCCACACACATAAAAGATTAAAAAAGACAGGAGGAAGGGAAGTCAGTGAGACCGTCCTGTGATCACACAGCCTAAACAGTAGACTTCAAAGCCTCTTGAGAAGCCACTGTTGTAATCTACAGCTTAGCTTCTACTAAGCACCAACTGGCAAGATGGGTTCAATGACTTAAATATTTATTAGGATGCTCACCAGGAAATAAGCGGAAGATGCATGAACAGTGGCACAGATTGGTAGAGCTCTTATAACTTTCTCTGTTTTAGTTTAACAAGTCGTAAGGTCAGTGAGGACCTGCTACTTCTTTCGTGGGTTTTGCAAATGTCATCTTTTCCTATATTTACTCATTCTCCATCTGGCAGATAGCCATAGCCTCTACTCCATGCAAGATTCTGCCTGGAGTTTTAGGGGCAGAATTCAATTAGTGGTGCTAGAGTCTGAGCTGGAAGGATTCAGTGGACTGGCTTCTCCCCCCAAATCCTTCAGCTACAGCCTTGGTCTTACCTGCTTAAATAGATCTTGTTGTTTGTTTTTGCTCTTTTGGGGGGCCTGCCACCCAGGTCCCAAATAAATCATACATGGAGGATTATTCTTAATTATAAATGCTTGGCCTTAGCTGGGTTTGTTGCTAGCCAGATTTCCTTAAATTTAAATTATTTCTTTTACCTTTTGCCTCTGGGCTTTTTCCTTTTCTTCCTTCTGTAATTTTACTTTCACTCTCATTCTGTGGCTGGCTGTGTAGCTGGGTGGCTAGCCCCGATGTCCTCCTCCTTCTCTGGCTACTTCTTTCTTCTTTTCACTCCTCCACCTCTCCTTTTCTTCCTCCCAGATTTCTCCTTCTGTATATTCTCTCTGCCTGTCAGCCCTGCCTATCCTTTCTCCTGCCTTGCTATTGGTTGTTCAGCTCTTTATTAGACCATCAGGTGTTTTACACAGGCACAGTAACACAGCTTCACGGAGTTAAACAAATGTAACATGAACAAAGGCAACACACTTTAAAATAATATTCTACAATATTTCCCCCTTTTTGTCTAAATAAAAAGAAAGGTTTTAACTTTAACATAGTATAACCATATACAACAAAAACAATTATCAAGTAAGAATTAATTTACAATATTCAGTACATTTGTAGTTGGCAAAATCAGAGAAAATAATGTATCCTATCTTAGTGAATCCAAAGTTTTATACCTAACTTACTTTCTATCATACCTAAGAAAAGTGCAACTATAACTATCTCGTCTTCAACTCCATCAAAAACCCAGAAGGATGTAATATTATCTAACAATGGAGACATTTGGCTGCCTGGACAGTTACCCAAAGTTCCTCTGCAACATTGGGGCATCCATCTTCAGCCTACAGGTCTAGATTATCTGGCAGACTTTTCTATAAAGCAGGAATTTTGAAGGATTATCCTACCTTATTTTGGCAAAGTTCAACAGTCACTTTCCTCTGTGTCCTGCAGAATATCTGGCAGACTCTTCTGTGAAGCAGGAATTTCAAAGGAATGTCCTGCCTTGTTTCGGCAAAGTTCAACACTCACTTTCCTCTGTGTCCTGCATGTCCACTCTGCACAGCACATTATCAGCAGTCAAAGACAAAAACAGTTTCTTTGCCCAGTGGCTAACCTTGCCACAAAGAAAGCAAACTCTATAAGGAATTTCTTCAATGCCCATCATCTCTGAAGTAAATTGGTGCTTCTAGGAGCAGATATGTCTCATTGTTACGAAAAATTTTAAATTAACAAAATATTTTAAATGCCATATTCTATAGGTCTTTGAAGTATTTGAAGACCATCTATCTAAAATATATCTACTCAACCTAGAAAACATACCTAACATATCTGTATATTTGATTGTTATAAATGACTAACTACTGACCTATGTTTCTTGATGGTCCTATATAGTTTGTTATAATAGCTTTCAAAAACTAGAACTTTACCTTACATTTTAAATAGACTGCATGGGTACAATACCTTAAACAAGAGCAAAAACATGTATGATATGTGGTAACAAAAATAACCTTAAATTTGTATCAAATTACAAAAGTCCTTTAAATAAGAGTAGAAACTTATTTACAGTGTAACAAAAATAAATTTAAATTTGTATCAATATACTATATTCTCCTAAATGAAAACAAACATCCATAACCCACCAAAGAACCAAAATCCTCCCACAACCCAGCTCTTGGAAATGTGGACATCGTGTTCTCCAAACTGCTTCCTGCTGTCTATGGATGAAGCATCTTTAGGGTCCCAGAGAAAAAAATTGAGATAATGTCCAAGTCCAGGGAAGACCAGCTATAATTTTTGCTGATAGATATCACTTGTCAAGGTTCAGGAGGTCTCACCTGATCAAACCTAATCCATATTAACCTGGAATGAATCCACAGCCTCCTATATCCTGTGGAAACAAAACTCCAAAGAATTTTTAATTTCCAGTTGAAAAATACATCTGGCTTCTTTTTTAAAGTTAAGATAGCCCTAAAGTATCTAAATTGGTCCAATTTTGCAGTCCCACTCACAATCCCATGCCTCTCAGCAGCTGTCTTTTGCTTCTCAACAACCAGAAAAAAAAAATTCAAATCAACACAATACTATACAGGATCCAGACTCCCTGTGTATTTCCCATTTTATGTGGCTTATTCCTTTTTCTATTAATTAACTTCTCTCTTTATTTTTAAACAATTTTTTTCTATGACTATACCCTTTTCCTTTTCTTAAGTCTATGCACATTGTTAAACGCACTGTAATCTGTTTAGAGTACCCCCCCCCCAAAATCTGAACCTCTTTTATTGTGGATCTTTCAGCCTTTTTGACTGCATGAACAAACTTTAAACTGGTAAGTGGTGTGCATCTCTACCTGAGTCTTTAGCGGCTGGCTCCACCCCCTTCTCTAGTCGAGAAAGCCAAGCCGAAAGCTCATGAGTCTAGTTAGAGGTTAGTGCTGCAAACTCTGTTCAACCTTCCTAGAGTTCTAGAATGCCAGTGTTTGTGCTGTGGCAGGCGTTTTTACTTAGTTTTTTGTTCCTACTTAATGTACCAGCTGCTCGAAGGCTTGCTGTCCAGCAGAAACTGTCTGGCAGAAACTCTTAAAGGAATTGTATTTTTTTTTCAAAGCTTTCTCAGGCCCTATGAAAATATGCCTCATGTTGGGCACCAAAATGTTGTTGTTTGTTTTTTCTCTTTAGGCAGGCCCCCCAAAAATTATAAAAACAAACAACAACAAAATCTTAACACACACACACACTCACACACACTATATATATGTATATAAAATATGTAAGTATATATACATATACATACACATATATATGTACTAAAGAAAAAGGATAAATCTTCATTCTTTATGAAAGGAAATTCCTTGGAAAATACCAGAACTTTAGAGAAAAGCTTCCTCAACCTTCATGGCTTTGAGATTGACTCCCCTGGGTGACGAGGGAATGAAGCAAGGACAAACCCATGCACAGAAAAGCTGGGATCAAGTGGGCCATGCTATCGGATGGAACCCTGAAGCATGGAAGTTTTATTTCACACATCTGAATCGAGGAGGCAAGTCTATTGTGTACAACTGAGCAAGGAGGAAGGTTTAGCCAGTTTTGGTTTCCAGGGAGCAGTCTCAGACTGTAATCATGCAGGAGGAGGAAGCTGTCGTTGATACTTTCTACACACAGGGTCGAAATCTACACACAGACTAGGGGAAGGCTTTTCTATTTTTATGGAAATGATGCATTTGGGGTCCTTGATGTGGCTGTGCTCCTGACAACATCACATTCACTCAGGAATTCAACCACACGCACCCCCAAAAGAAATAATACAGGATTTTGCATATTATTATTAGCATGTTTAATGTTTATTTGGCTAAAAAAATACCCCCAAAACAAGTATACTCTCATGCCACACACAGCACAAAACATTAGCTATGTATTGTTAATATATAAAGAATACCCCAGCTAATCACAGAAACTATAGAGACCACATTCTCAGATCACAAAACAATAAAATAAGATAAAATAAAGAAACAGTACCTTTCTTTCCATCTGCCTACTTAGGAAGTACACATTATTCCTTAAAATTAATTGAAAGAAAAAAACATAGGAAAAACCTAACATTGCATTGGGATTATAAAACTGGATTCCTTATACTAGTGATCTGTGTAGTGGAGAGGTTGAAGGTCTGTTCATGGAAGCTGTGCTTGAAGAAACAGTCAATCTCAAGCCTTCGTGTAGCTGTCTGCCTTCATTTCAATACAGCTAGTGTGAGATGGCACATGGGCACTGTCAGAGCACAGAGCACTGAGAATTCTTTCACATTTGGAGCAATTGAAGCCAAAGGTGTCAAAATTAAATTGATGACATAATGAAAAGTTTAAAAACATGAGATGGAGAAGCTGGGCATGATGGTGTACGCTTTGTAATCTCAGTACTGGGGAAGTAGAGGCAGGAGGATTAGGAGTTCAAAGTCACCCTTCATTATACATGGAGTTTGAGACCAACCTGGACTAAAACTAAGTTTAAAACAAACTAAGCAAATAAATAAAGCTACAGATGTACCAATATAACTATTTTATATTTGGAGGGATTAAGAGTTTAAAAAAAGTTTATTCTTATATGCTATAAAATGTATGCCCATCTTAGAAGGTAATCTGAATGAAAGAGAAGACTGTGTAGATGACCAAAATTCATCGTGTCTTTGCCCTGAGAGATAGCAATGCTGCCTGAACTAGTCAGGGTTCTCTAGAGACACAGAACTGATAAAATGGTTCTATCAATCTATTTATCTATCTATCTCTATCTATCTATCTGTCTGTCTGTCTGTCTGTCTGTATCAATCATCTATCTGCTGTCTACATAAACAGCATTTATTAGGGTGTCATAAAGACTGTAATTTGGCTATTCCAAAGATGGCTGTCTCTCAGTGGAAAGTCCAACAATCCAATAGTTGTTGGAGTCACAAGGCTGGATGTCACGGGTGGTCTTCACGATTTCAACATATATTGAAGATAGCGCTAATACCAGCAAAAGAATAAACTTGCCAGTGAGAGTGAGGGCGAGCAGGCAAAGAGCAAGCACTTCCTTCTTCCATGTCCTTTATACAGGCTGCTACCAGAAGGTGTGGTCTGGATTTAAGGGGGTCTTCTCACCTCAGATGATTCAATGAAGAAAATCCCTCACAGTGTACCCTGCTGCTTGGGTTTCAGTTAATTCCAGATGCAGTCAAGATGACAACCAAGAATAGCCATCACACCATCTAACTGGAATGTTCTTTAGACTTGTTGGAACAGGGATTGAGTCCAGCAATTGAATGTGGTTCAGTGTCAAGACTGAAGGTGAAAGGCACTCCTGGATGCTGGGTAAGGTATACATCCTGGGCTGCCATGTGTTTTGGGGTCTTAGATAAGGAAGAGATCAAAAGCACATTACCAACCCACAGTGAGTGAACCAAAATGGGAGTATTTTCTGTCTTAGCCAGAATTTCTTCTTCTTAGCCTGTCCTTTAACTGTTTTTTATTTCAAACCCCAAATAGCAAATGAGTCAAGGATTCTTTAATAAAATACTCTAAGAGGTTTTATTGCCTATAGATAGACATCTTTAAAAGTCAACCAGAAAACAAACTGCCTCTCTTATGTTCTCTCCAAACCCTGAGAGCAGGGATGGTTGTACAATTGGCACCGTTCCCTGAGTTCAACAGTCAGGGCCAATTAAGGGGATTTGTCCGTGTTAATTTCTTCAGCAAGGCTGCCTTTTACTCAGCCTAAGACAGCCCTGGGCTGGGACATAATGTTGGGATCTTCTTCATCGGATTACAAAGTCTGATAAAGAAGGGGAGTGTCTTAACGTGGGGGAAACTTCAACCCTCCTCGAGAAGGAGCTGGTCACATAACAGCTGTCAATAGTTGCACATATGGGCTTCTTTTAATTAAAAGAAATTTAGTTCATTATCTTCTCTGTGAGGTACCAAGGCTGCATCACAGGGCAAGAAGAAGATGCGTACATGGAGACAGGTAGATTTTAACTTTGTCATGTATTTCAGCCCTGCATTGATGCTGGGATTAACGTAAGATCCACCTCCATTATCAATGTCAATGCACCTGCTTCCCTCTGAGGGCTTCTCACCATATCCTCTGTGGGATAGCACAGGACATTAAAGGAGAATTATTGAGCATTGTTTTTACACCTAAAAATATCATTAGTTCTGAAGCTAATGGGAAAATGAATGTCTGCTGCTTTTCTAAAAAATACTTATAAAAGTTGAATGGCTTTGCATAAATTGTTCTACAGAAGAGAATTCCTTTGCATTAGGCATTCTCGGCTTTTGGCCTTATTACACCATAAACCCAAATGAAATTCTCTGTAACACACTGTATGTACTTTAGAATATAATCTGGAGACTTTTTAAATTATGATATCAAGCTGCAAATAACTGAGCTCTCGTAGGCAGGAAAGTATGCTACCTCTAGTTGTCCTCTTCCCTAAACCGTGCACCACTGTTAGCAAACAGCTCTTTTTACATGACTTCCAAGGGGAATCGCCTCGAGTCATCTTCTACAAAGGTAGAGAGAGCCACAGGAAGGCGAGATTTATAGGTAAGCTGATTTGTAGAATAAAGTGTAACAGTAGAGATAAAAGACGTAGGATGAGGTTGTGGCGTTTTCTCAGAGCACGTTGCTGACATAGGCTCCCTCAGGCCAACACAGGGTCATGTGACATCAGCTCTGAAGGCTGAAGACAACATGTTGGGGAGTGAGTCACCTCAAAGTTGGCACCACATTTAATTTACCTAACCCCATTTTGATTGTTGCTGGTCAACTCTTCTATATTTTGAAGGGATTGCCAGAGCTAATACATTTAGCTCACTTTTCCTCTTACACCATATATATATATATATATATATATATATATATATATATATATATATATATATATTAGAGTAATACAGTGATGGTAGAGTAATCCAATGAGTGACTTTCTGGGAGGTTCTATGTGTCTCTCTTTTGCCTTTCTTTTCCCTTCCCCTATTATTATTTTTTTTCTTTCTTGAGATAAAACCTCACTTGAAGGCCAGGCTCCTGCCTCAACTCCTAAGGTGCTGGAATTAAAGTGTGAGCATCACACCTATTTCTGTTTTCTAATCTCCTCCTCTTGCTGTTTGCTCCCGACTCCCTTGGCTACAGCCGAGCAGGTCCTGCTGCTGTGTTTCGGGACCCATGCACTGGTTGTGCTGATTGCTCTTTCTGTCTTCATAATCCCATACAAGACTTTCTCCTTGAAGCTGGAGTTTGGAGGTCTTCCCTGTCACTCTTGTGCACTGGGTCATATTTCTTGTATTGTCCTTTTCTCTATACTACTGTCACCAGGTTGGGAGGAAAATACCACTCATTTATTTGGTTATATTTATTTGTTGTGTTTCAATGGTTATCTTTCTTCTTTATCTAGAAGTTTTGCTGGGTCAGAAACAGCTTTGTTTACATAGTTGGTCTTCAGTAAATGTTTGTTGAATGAACAATTAAATGACTGAACAAATGAACTAGTGGGCATAGGAGAGGTTTCCCAATGCTTCATCTTACATCCTCCATCAAGCCAGTGCCCTTAATACAACCCCAGGCCAGCTGTGACTCTTCTGCACCCCACACCTTTTCCTGGTACTCTTTTCACATCTGTTTTTCCATTATATTATAAAGTTGTTGGGATACTGTTGTTGTTTTTTACTCTTTGACTCTTTTGGGGGGCCACTACCCAACTCCCAAATAAAGCACATGGAGTCTTATTATTACTTATAAATGCCTGGCCTTAGCTTGACTTTTATCTAGTCAGCTTTTTTAAATTATCCCATCTATCTTTTGCCTCTGGGATTTATCTTTTTCTATCTCTGTATACTTTTTTTTTTACTTCTTTCTCTCTGACTTGCTGTTTAGCTGGGTGGCTGGCCCCTAGAGTCTTCCTCTCCTCCTCTTCTTTGCTCCTAGATCTCTTCTTCCATTTATTCTGTCTGCCTGCCAGCCCTGCCTATCCTTTCTCCTGCCAAGCTATTGGCTGTTCAGCTCTTTATTAGACCAACCAGGTGTTTTAGACAGGCAAAGTAACACAACTTCACAGAGTTAAACAAATGCAACATAAAATAATGCAACACATCTTTGCATCTTTAAAATGAATGTTCCACAGCACAAACAAATGCAATACATCTTAAACTAATATTTCAGGACAGGATATGGTGACAGTGTTTGTTTCTCTGGCATTCTGAGAGCTAAGTTTGGTCCCTACTATAGGTATAATTTTATCACACAGAACAAACAGACTTAGTGCACCTTGACTGTGATCTAAATCAAGGACTGTGATATTCAGTTTGGTTTGATTGGTTTGGTTGTGCTGCATACACATATATCTCAAGCTTTACCTGACATAGACATACAAGGCAGTGTACATTGCATGTATGATACCTTTTTCAAGAATTAAAATATCTGGTTGAAAGCATTGGCTTGTTTTTCTTGTTCACAGAGATATCTCAATGACATTTGATTTTGTAAACCTGGCTCTTCAGTCCTGGGAACTGGAAAACTAGCGGAAAAGCTACTGAATTGCATCAGCAATAAAACCTGCTCTATCGGCAGAACCTACACTAGGTTGGTGGCATGCTCTTATAATCCCAGTGCCTGGGAGATAGAGACAGGTGCTTCCTCTAGGCTTGCTGGCCAGTCAGCTCAGCCTACTTGACAATACTGGACCACTGAGAGACCTTGTCTCAAGGGAAAAAAGGGGATTAGTGCTTGAGGAGCACACCCTACCCAATGAAGTTATCCTCTGGCCTCTTCCTGCATGTGTACACAAGTACACATTCAGTGTGCACACATACACACACACACACACACACACACACACACACACACACACACATACATAAAAATGACTAAATAACCTAACCACAAGAATAACTGAACCAAAGAGTGACTGTAATATAGCCTCTTCCTGCCCCCAAAGTCAACATGCCTATGTCTGCCTTCACTGTGCTGCCCAGCACCAATGAGTGATAAAATATTTGTATTCTTTTGCTATCACCAGCAATATCTGTTGTTGACTGAAGCAGCAGGATTAGCCATGACCTTCAGGGATGTTATCTGCAGTGCTGACGATTCTTATATCTGTTCTCAATCATTCGTAACTTGAAAGAGAATGATTAAGTTAGACCACATTATTTTTCACCTGGGTTTTATTTCTTATGGTCATGTGATCTTACCCTTGAATCTGCAGCCATCAGAGGCTACCTGTGTACAGAACGTTTTAATGAATTTAACTTTCAGAGAGGCAGGTACAGTGTGAGGTGTATACCATGTCTTAAGGTAATAACTCAGCAATGTTGATATAATCAATCACTTTGGTATAGCCACCCTTCTAAGGTGAATGGTGGATTGACACCACAGTATCTCAGCAAATCTCTAAGGTACAGACAACTACCTCTAATGGCCCAGATGAATCAAGGCTCTGAGGCCAAACAGACTGCAGGTTACCCAAGATTAACACTCTGACGACTTTTTCTCCTTCATCCTCATAGCCAAGCAGTCCCCTGCTCCCACGGACTTCATCTCTCACATCCACTAAACTGATGATCTTGATGGCATCTATAACTGCATCTCTTAGGTCTTTATCTTGTCTGGACTTGTAGTAGACGCCTCACGTCTGATATCTTAGTCTCCCTATCCTTTAAACTAACGAAACCAGGAACCAAACTTTCTAAAGTTGAGACATCCCTAAGAGGGCTTCTGTTGCCATCGAAGAGTAGTACCTATCAAAAGGTGGTGTTTACTCACATTGCTTAAATGAAAGAAAGAACAAATCCTTTAAAACAGTGGTTATCAACCTGTAGGATGTGACCCCTTTGGTAATAGCCATTCACAAGGGTTACCTAAGATGACTGAAAACACAAATATTTATACTACATTTCATAACAGTAGCAAAATTACAGTTATGAAGTAGCAACAAAAATAATTTTATGGTTGGGGTAATCACAACATGAGGAGCTGTATTAAAGGGTCACAACGTTAGGAAGATTGAGGACCACTGCTTTAAGAGAAATCC
The DNA here is from genome assembly GCF_007827085.1 of Peromyscus californicus insignis. Classification (NCBI taxonomy): domain Eukaryota; kingdom Metazoa; phylum Chordata; class Mammalia; order Rodentia; family Cricetidae; genus Peromyscus; species Peromyscus californicus. The sequence goes on along the minus strand of NW_026294617.1, from coordinate 15,434,247 downwards.
ATGCAAGCAAAGCTGAGGAAATATTTTACTAAAAAAAAATGTATTTTCTCCAGTGATTATATATTTTTATCAATTGCTACTGGTAATTGGGAAAGTTACTGATTTTACATATATAACAATGACATGGAATATGTCTACAAAATAAACACATTAGGAGATAGCACCAAATTCTTTTCACGAAAGACTATAAAGCAAAGCCCAGCAGAGGTAGGATGGCACCAAGGCCAGCACTGGGAAAGCAACAGGCCCACCTCTGAGAGTTGTCTGCATATTCATTCATCTCTCCTTGTTTCTGCCATGATGTTAACATTTGGTAAAAGTAACCTATTTCAAAGACGACTAAAGCCAAATTCATTTTGGGTCTATCTCAGAGAAGGACCTGGTTAAATGCTAATTGTGAGGATAGTATTTAGACAAAACTGCCATGTCAATAGATATTGTCTTCAACACCCAGCCTCTGAAGATTGCCATTGAGTATACAGACATGCATTCTGAAAATTGGTTCAAAAGTGGTGTTTTAAGCAATATTTTTATTTTATATATATATCAAGAGGTTTCAGTGCAAAGCATAAAAAATCAGTCCCTTATTTGAGCAATCAGTCTTTTGAACCAAATGGTAGAAACCTGGACTCACAGGCTTCATAAGTTTAATAAATCAAAAGCTTCCTCCTTTGGTCTGTATTACTATGAGTCATGCTTGGCATTTTCAAATAAAGATGTTGTCTCCTGAAATAACTACTCTAAACTCTGCAAGTTGGACTAAAAAGAAAGCACTGAATTCTACAATTTAGAAAAAGAAAGTGCAAGACACATTTGAAACATTTTTGTTTGTGGACAAATGCTCTGTTTCGTATTTACATGGACCCATGGAGCAAAGAGTTGAAGGGCCACGGTGATGTCCGATCCCGTCAGTCAGTGAAATCGATCAGGGAGGTGGAGCCAGCGGTGGATTTAATGGCTGACCGGTGAGGTCTAGAATCTAAGCTACTTTCCAATGCTCAGCTGAAGAGGGCATCCCCTCAGGGGCCTCTTCTCTTTCCTCTCTGTTCCCAGAGTTCCAGGGCCTGAACTGGCCCTTCCGTAACGGGACAGTGTGATTTGTTTGCACGATTACATGAGATGAACGAAGGCGAGTATGTTTAGAGCTGCGACTCTTTCCCAGAATGGATCCTTCTGTAAGCAGGTGTTTACTGCATGTTAGGAACGAGTGTTAGTTATGTGGAGGACACACCAGCGGTGGCGGCCCTTCAGGGTCCCTCAACCTCAGGGGCTGAATTCGTGAACAGTGAAGTAAGAGAGACTTAGGTGTTAAAGAAAGCCCTACCATGCACATTTGTCAGTTTGTGAGAGGTGCTAGGAGGAAGCCAGATGTTAAATAGACTACTTTTGAAAAAGAAAAGGCTTCAGGTAACGCGAGATCTGTTAGGAAAAATGCCCGTAGGAAGATTTCACAGGGCTCTGTGATGACATTTAAAATTAAGTTTCCATTAAGAATTTTAGATGATAGTCTCTAAATATTGTATCCCTGAAGCTGGTGCCAGGTCCCCAAGGCGCTGTGGAGAAGTCGCAGTGACATGCCTGTCTGAAGCCCTGCTAAGGAGTAACTCCCGTGGTGGGCACAGAGCTGGCTGCTGTTTTGCCGAGGCCTGTTCAGCAGCTGCCCATGGCTTTCTTGGTTTACACTGCTTTTCCATCTGTTTTACCTGTCTCTTCCTCTGAATAATTTATTTTTCCATCTGCATAAATAGAACACCTGTCTGCAGCTAACTCCTTCACTTAAATAATTCAGAGAAAATAAACCCTTCCATCCTTATTGAAATAATGTAATGGCTTTCCAGAACAAGGCCCTTAAATAAATAATCCTTGGGGACATTTCTAGTATTTAAGTATTACACTAAGAGTCTGAAACATTAATATAATCTATTTTTTTTATTAAAATGCTATCCCCCAGGTTTTCATTAAGATTGTGGGCTTCAGAAACAGTTGTCTTTTAACTTTCTTGCTGGTGAATCTCTTCACTCAGGAGAACTATTATCTTTGGGTGATTCTAACACCATAGATGTTGACAAGTGTGTTTGTGAGAACCTTTGCTCAGCTTTTGCCTGGCTATGAGAAATGGGGACCTTTCCATGGGCCTTTTGGTGACAGCTATTCCAATAACCACTGCTTCTTCCATCAGCTGACTGGCATGGCAGGCTGGGGCCGGATGAGATGCTCTCCACAGAGGTGTCTTGCCAAAGGAACTACTTCAAATTCCTTTTGGCTGTGGAGAAGATGCTACTGGGGTCCAGATTTGTGAACCGACGCTTGACATACGAATTTCTACAGATCAACTTGTTTATTTATTTGAATACATTGATGAGTGTGTTTGTGCTCTTGGGTGTGCTGTTTGTGGGGGGGGGGTTCAGAAGTCGACTTCAAGCATCTTCCTCTATTGAGCTCCAGCTTATTTTTTGAGATTTTATTAAATATTAATTATTTTATAATTAAATATATAATATAAAATTAAATATATGTATAACATAAATAGAACAATAATTATTAATTAATTATTAAATAATTTTTGAGGTTCTTACTGAACCCAGAGTTCATGACCTCAGCTAGACTGGCAGCCAGCAATCCTCAGGTACCTTCCCTCTTCCTCTCTCCAGTCGTGGGATCATGGGCTCTCACTGCCCCTGTTCCTCCCTCCCCTTTTATGTGGTTGCTGTGAATCTGAACCTGTTCCTCCTGCTTCTCTCAGCCCTAAGGATCAAGTTATTAATAATCGTATGAACGCTTAACCATGCAAACTTCAGCGATGACAAGAATAGAAAGTGTCTCACATCAAACCTCTGATCAGCAGCTGACTACCTACGTGACCCTGGGTGATTTTATTTCATCTTTATGAACATTGGCTTCTTCATCCTGAGCAGAGGTGAGGGCAGAGCCTGTTCTGTGAGGCAGGGGTGATAGCGAGACTTCTGTAGGCTCCAGTGTGCCTGGAGTGAGGCATTTGGTTCCAGTGCCCTTATGTGGTGATCATACCAACTGTTAACGAATTGACAGTTCTGGGAGGGCGGGAGAGACAGCTCGATGTCAAAACACTTGCTGTTCTTCCAGAGGACACTATTTATCTCCGAGCACTCACTTGTGCTCCAGGGCATCTGACACCCTCTTCTGGCCTCTGTGGATACCTGCACACATGTGGCCTTCACTCATACAGACACACAGACACACATAAATAAAAATAGCAAAAGTAAATCCTAAAGAAAAATTGGCAGCTCTGATGAGCAAAGTTTGAAACAGTTTTTAAAATTAATAAATTTTACATAAATTATAAAATATTTTATATGATTCTTCTTTTCATCCAGAGGGTATGGAAGATAATTCTCCATAATTTGCCTAGTGTAGTCTCTAATGTTATCAGTGCCAGCCAGTATGTACAGTGCATACAGGGAACTACTGTGTAGAATAACCCAGCGGTGCTCGCCAGCAGTCAGTGTGATTTCTGCTGACTGGCCCTGGACGGTTGCTGTCTTGACCCCTTAGACCCGCTTTGCTTGGTTTCACGTCTTTCCCCGGCTTTCAGCTGCCACTTCTTGCCATGTGTGCAAGCTCACATGCATCAGTTTGCCCATCGGTGTCAGTTTCTGCTTGCAGTTGTAACAGATGTGTTTCCTGGGAGTGTCCTTCAGTGTGAGCATACAGAGACATTTGGTTTTTCATTGGCCGGTGACTCAAACTGTGCCAGATCACTTTGGACTGGAAGAGCACAGAAATGGGATAATAGGGAAGGCTGGTCATGAAATAATGTTGGTTCTGTGCCTAGAGCTCTGGATTAGAGTGGGAGGAGGGGGTCATGGAAAGGCTGTGTGCAGAGAATTCAGGAGGATTCCCATTTGCATTCCCGAAAGGCTCATTTGATGGTAGCTTGGTGAGTGGCTGCAGGAAGAGTGGAGACACAGTAACGCATGATGGGGTTAATGCAACGACCCATGATGGCAGCTGTAAATCCTGAGTTCAGGAAGTGGGATATGTAGCTGGGCCAGGGATCAATGAGACTGGGGGAGCGGCTGAGTGTCAGATGTGAACTGGGGATGAAACCTCTGAGAAGCCTTGGTGTAGGAGACTCAGGGGCAAGTCCAGGTTCACAGCCAAGTGACCGGTTGACTAGCTGTGCTGGTCACAGTGGAAAGCAGGGGAGCAAAGCTTAGGGAACAGTACATTGAGTGTGGGGTATGTTGATTGTGAGGCACTCTGGCCTGACTTAGTGACTTCTGTAGTATGTAGCTAGAGCAATGGATTAGTGAGTACATATTATATTGTAGAAATTCAGTGCTATTTAGTTGCTAACCAATAGCAAGATTCATCTGTTATGGTTAGAAGCAAATAATTCTGAGTTAACACAGCTTCCAGGAATAAGGTTTGAAGTAAACAAGGAAAGGGACAGTAGAGCTCTGTCATGCAAGAAAGTTCCAGAAAATTTATTCTTAGAGTGGTTCAACTCCAATCCCTGCTGGCAGAGGCTGGCATAGGGACTGGCGGTGTGGTACATTCTCCTTGTGCTGGACTTCTCTGGGCTCCCTCTCTGTCTCAGTCTCCACTAGTTAAATCATCCAACATCACGGCTTTCAGGTCTTTTCCATCACTTCTAATCTTCTTAGGGCAAATCACTCCATTCTTTGTAGTCCTGTAGTTCTCTACCAAAATTCTCTTCTATCTGTACTTACTCACTTTCCATCTTTCAAATTCATCAAATTTCTGATAAGGACATCATTTTGTTTTTAAAAATTATGTACCTTGATGTTGAAAATTGGACCTTGTTTTTATGGATATAAGCTGCATGTATGTGATTATGTACTATGTGATTATGTATTTTATGCTTGTACCACATAGTAGTACTTATGTTACTGATAATGTAAACAGGTACTTTGTAAAACATAAGATATAATTGTTTCTGATATATTTGTAATTTAGCATATTTATTAAATGGATCAATCAAAAGGTATGGTTAAACGTACTATCTCGATCTGTTTGGCACATGTGTTTTCTATCCTGCTGTTTGAGTACCCAGAGTGAGACGGTTGGGTACCAGGTGCCTGGCAGGGCGTTACAATCTTCGCTGTTGTTGAACAAGTACTGGAAGCTTCAATACCAGAGAAGTTCTTTTTTCCTACCCGATGGTGCCAAGGCTGTTTCCCTGTTCTTGCTCATGTGTTGGTGGTTTCAGGAGTCCCATTGGCAGAGATGGTCTAGGAGGCTTGCCACTCACATATCGACAGCATCATTTGGAATAGGTCCAGTGACTGGTAGTTGGCGTCTCTTGTCATGTGATCATTCACTCAGATTCTTCACAGCTGCCAGGCTCAAAGGGAAAGAGAAGAGGCTCATAAGGCTTCTGAGAGGCTTGGAAGCCTTCAGAGGCACCTCGGTGGCATCGAATTGGTCAAAGCCAATTGTTTAGGCAACCCAGAAGCAAACAGAAGGGAAAGAGGTGGAACAGGAAGAGGAAAAGTCAAATTACGAAGAGGGTGGGAGGCCGTCATTGACATGTATGCTTGCTGTGTCCCTCAATGGCTCCTGTGTTTACCCGGCCCCCAGCTGGTGGCACCATTTGTGGAAAGAGGGGAAACTTGAGGAGACAGAGCCTTGCAGGAGGCCGTGTGTCCCTGGGGGTCACTTAGGGAATTCTAGACTGGCAGCAGCCTGTGCTTCCTCATGGAAGCCACTGCCTCTTCATCCAGTAAGCTGTAACCTCGCTGCCAGGCCTTCTCCTCCGGGAGGGACTGGAACCCCTTAAACTGTGAGCAAAACCAATCTTTATCCCTTAAATTGCTTCTTGACATGCTGAGCTCGGAGCTGAATTTGACCACAGTAATAATAAAGAGGAGAAAAGAGAAAGGCATGAATGTGTGCACGCTAAGAAGGTTGGGGGTGTTCGTGTGGGCTGTGTGATAAGAAGGGTTGACACAGAGCACAGACGGATGCTGATGCTGCAACTATAATTTCATACATTTGTACACATGCCACATATACTCATGCACATGCATCTACACAACACTCACATACACATGCTTATACATGCATATATGTTCATGTATATACACGCATATACACACTTACTCATGCACACACATACATGTGTAATACACCTAAATACATATTCATATACACATGCATAGATGCTACATGTTCACATATGAATATATATGTACATATTCACATATATACACATGCACACACACATAAATACATTCATGTATACGTTCATACACATCACACACACCTATACTTATGCACACATAAGTATACTTATACACATACACAGACATCCAGGTACTGCACACATCTACATACTCTTCCGCCATCCATGAAAAACAGCAGTGTTTAGGGCCACTTAATAGATGGGCTGGAGTGATACACTCAAGTGAAAGTGGAGAATATGTTACCTTCAGAAGTCAAAGCCCCAAATGCACTGCTTCCCTTCCTTGGCTGTAGGAGGGAACAGATGAAATGTCCTTCATTTTAGAAGGGTCATTTCCATGAGTCTTACAGCACTAGACTCTTAGAAATTTCACTAAAGTAGAAGTCCCTGAATTTCAGATAGATCTATAGAGCACAGTATCTTCTCAGTGAATCTCGAGTAGTTGCTGTGTCTGCTCCTTGGGTCCAGCGTAATGCCTTCAGTTTAGTGGACAGATGTGGTATTTTATGAAGAGGAAAGGCAATCGGGATGCCTGCACACTGACTTAAGACCTGGGTTTGCTGAAAAATTGTTAGATTCCTCAGGCAGGGCTCTGGAGGAGTTGCTGGCCAACTGAATTTGACAGTGGTAATGATGAAGAAGAGAAAAAATACTGAGACAAAGTGACAAATTGGAAGGATCTTTTTTACTGGCTTTCTAGCAAGATGAAACCACAGAGAGCACAAGGAAAGCCTCATTCTGCAGCCAAGATGGCGCTTCCTACTGAAGATGAAGCGTGGAAGGACATGGCCAAGCAGGTGGCCGCTAAATGCATGTGTCTCTACACATCTGAGTGTGTGGAGCACACGTTCCTGCCGTGCTGCCTCCTCCTTACTAAGGGCAACCTTTTCATCCGCAGAGGACTCCAAGGAAGATCCTTTCTCTGATACAAAGGAAACATGTCTCTTCTCCCCGACCTTGCCAATGCTCTGGCTCTATCCCGAGGAAAGTGAAGCTACTCCTGAGTAGTGCAGGTGAGCCAGCAAGGGATATCCAAGAATGCAAGATGGCAGAAGATGACTGGAGGTTTTTCTTTTGCTTGTCTAGGCTGGCCCTGCAGCAACACTGTGCCTCATGGCTGAGAATAAAGTCCAGAAGGGAGGGGAGGGGGAGGAAGGGACATCAATTCCCTTCATAAATTGTCCAATGATTGTGACCTCCTACTGTGGGTGATGGCCATGCTCCTCTTTGTGATATGGGAAGAGATTGACTAAATAACTAAATCCTCCAAATTACATTGCAATTAAATCAATAATTGGAAATGAAACTTGTGATATGATTGATGGCCACTATAAGATATAAATCTTCTAGTTGATGACAGTTCTCTGATATTTATCACTACTGTACAATACAGTCACAATTTCTTCATTAGATACATGGACTGTACCTTTAAATGGTCATTTCTAAAGATATCTATATATCTTTATTCCCTATAAAATTTAAACTAATGCCATAGGCCTGAATGTATAACCCAGTGGCAGAGTGTGCTTCTAGCATGTGCTTAGCCTTTGCCTCCTCACAGTAACTATTTACAAATGCTCATTACGTGAGTAGGTGAATGAAAGATGAATAAAGGCTTCTCAGATTAGTGATAGCAGATAATCTTGTGGTAGCTGGTGGTCTCTTTGATATTCACAATTATATTAAAGTCATTTCTATGTCTTTGTAACTTCAGTGATTCCCTTGATGCCCCACATCACAGACACAACAATGGAAAGATGTAGTGTTACTCTCTCTGTTAATATGTAGTTAATCTTTTAAATTCTTAAAGGGGATATTCCAGTTCTTTTACAAATCCACCTAATTCTAAAAGAAAAGCGCATCCTTCCAAGGGATGCAAGCGTGTTTTCTTCAGGCCTGTTTTCTCAGCCATACACCATGTTTGTTCCCTCCTGGGACTACCGGGCACATTCCCCTTTGCTTCTGTGTTTAAAAACTTGGGGTCAGGGATTTCCAAGGTGACACTTAGTTGCAATTGCAAAGCAGTGAGAAAGCACAGTGAGCAGACTAAAGCCCAGGTAGTTTCTGGCCCCCTGCCTTCCTCTGCACTTACAATGGGGGAGAACTCGGGAGACACTACTCCCTTCAGGAGTCTGTTTCCTGTGAGCTGTCTCCAGCCAGGAGAGAGACTGACAGAGCGATAACACCCGATGCCAGGCTCTCTTGCCCACTCAAAGACCCTTCCTCAGGTGTCAGTTGCTTGGCTGAGCTTTGAGGTCAACTAGACACCTCCCTTGAGGCTTACCTGGCCTGAGGGACACAGTTAGCAGAGGACCCTCTCAGAGACTGCAGCTGTTATCCGAGCTCAGATCAAAGGCCCCCTCTGTACTCCAGAAAAATATCTTCCAAACTGGCTCTCTTTCTCCATGATTTGAATGAATGTTGAATGAGTCCCCAGGGACACCAGTTGCTCTGCTCAGGGACAAACTTAGAAATGAAAAGTCACCTCCCTTTAAGGCCCGTCTGTTTGAGCATTTCAGTTCATTGGAAGCCCATCAGAAATGAACCAGGAAACAAGGCAACAAAGAAACATGAGGATTAATATTTTTTGACAGTCTTCATTTGTGTATTAGGTTTTGTCTCTTTTTTTTCTCCTGACATATGACATTTTTTGTGGTAACTTTCACAATGTCAGGAAAGACACAGAGAGCATTAAAAAGCTATTATTCAACTATTTGGGTTTGAACATGAACGCATTAAGAGTAACCATTAACTTTCCTGAATTGGGGTTGCAAAGTGATAGCATCTCTCTTGCCTTAGAACAAGTCTTTCAGAGCAGTGCACAGTGGTGACCTAAAACTAGCTGATCTGATTGTTCCTCATGTAAGGCTAGGAGTCCAAAGGTTCAGACCACAGTCTCCCATCATGTAGAGACCTGGGCTATCCCTCTAGTGATTTGCAACTACAGAACCAATTCAATGAATTAAAGGTAAATAAATGATAGGCATAGAAGGCGTACTTAAGTGAATGCAGCATCTGAAAGTGTACTTTTCTGACGAGGCCTTTTGAACGTTTTCGTTCTTGTCAGTCAGAATGTGTTTTGCTGACACTGTGGTACAGCCAGTTTTATTCCACAGGGTTCAGGTTTTCTAGTTAAGATTTCTGTGATTGGTAGCGTTGCCAGTGGTAGGTGAGGGGTCAGATATTTTAGTCATGGCTCACACTATTGTACAGACATCTGTTATATTGAATGGATTATTTTGTTTATCAAGTTTCTTTGAATAGCAATTTCAGTTTTGTATCTTATTTCCTTCTTTGATGAGGGTATTGCTGGCAGATGCATGCTACATATTGGCTTGTTCCTTGTAATTCTCTGGCTTTTTAAAGGTTTCTTTTTCCTCATCTTAGTATTTTTCTTCTCAACAACTTTATCTTTCTAAAGAAATTAAGTATTTCAACACAATGTCATAAAATGAAGAGCCCACAATTCTCTTCTTAAGAAATGTTTCTTATCTCCTCAAGATCATTACTAATGCCTCAGCTTCCTGTTCTTTCCTTCTTTTTTGTCCTATTTGCCTAATTTGTTTGTCCCAGGCACCTAGTTCTTCTTTAACAATGAATACTATCTGAGAGAAGAGTTTGTGCCTTTGTTCGGTTACTCCTGAACAGTTGTTCTCTTAATAAAGTCTTTTCAACCCTCTGGATACTCATTTGTACCCCAGTTTGGAATTGGAAGGGTCAATGTCAGATGTTTAATCTCAATAATCTGAAAGTCAGATGATGTAAGCATGTGCTATGATGTAAGTATGTGTTATGGTGAACTTCTGGATGGTATCTTAGGGAACAAAGAACCTACTTTCAGAAAAACCGGTTGGATGATGATGATGGTGGTAATGGTGGTGATGATTTTGGTAGTTAGCACTCACTCAAAATTTAATGCCAATTATTACTTGAATCATCTACCTGTCATCTATCATTTATCTCTTATCTATTTATCATCTGTCTATAACTGGTTACCTATCTATCATCTATTAATCATTTATGTCTCCATCTTTCCAACTATCTGTCATCTATTATCTATCTTCTCTCTCTGTGTCTCTTTCTCGTAGTGACCTATTATCTGCCTCTCTCCTTATACAAATCCCACAGCAAACCAGTTTAGTGTTTTCATTTTCACATCACACCTAAGAAGACACAGAAACAATAACACTAATTCCAGTCCCTAGGTTCAGTGTAAGTGATGACTAGTGAACATAGATAGGTGCTTGGTAAGTGATGGATGATGGATAGAAAGATGATTGACAGATGTACAGAGCTAGGATTCAAACCTATGTAGCTGGGGCAGCAAAGTTGTGTCCTTACAGCTCTCTGTCACTCATAGCTACATAACAGGAAAGTGACAGCTGGCTATTTCCAGATGTTGCACTGGGTTGAGGGATGGAGGGCCAACATGTCTTGGCTTTAAGAGGCTTATAGTCTAATGGGAGATGCAAGTGAAGCCACATTGGTTCACACAGGAGAGGATGGATGTGTGGAGATGAAGAAGGTTGAGGAAAGATCTGTGTAGACCTGAGTCAACCTGATCAAAGACTCTGAAGGAATTAAGGTAGTTAATGAAGAAGGTGCAAGGATTATAGAAGGTAAAGAAAAGTATGGTCAAGGCAGAAGGATTAGATGTCCTCACGTGGCTATGAGTAGAGTCCCTTCCTACAGCATTACTGGAATGCAAATGGCAATCTTAGGGACAGGAGATGAACACAGAGAGAGGTTTCCTGTGCAGCCTTTCCTAATAGAGTGTCCGGAGGCCTGCTCTCTGCAACATGAAAAGCAGAAAGCGGTCAGCACCTGATTCTCCATCTCATCAGCCTTCCCGGGGTGGGGGGTGCTGTCCTGGCATGTGGGGCTTGTGACCAGAGGCTCACTAACCATTCCCTTGTTCTCCTGTAGCACATGGCCTTAATCTGAAGTGTGTGGTGGGAAAGGGCAACTGATTCCTTCACCTGGACTTGGTAACTCCATAACGTCTCTTGACTTGGGGCTGCATTGCTATCCTGGAGCAGGAATGGGAGGCAGCATGTTGGTAATTCTCCCTGTTTGATGACACTGTGCCTGCCTTCCTCCCTTCTCTAGCCCCTTGCTCTTAAAGGGTCACAGCGATTTTGTTGATGACTGTAGCTGGAAGTTTTTCTGTGTTCTGCCAGGACAAATCTCTCCTACCTGCATCCCAAAGCTGCTTAGTCCCAAGTAAACACATAGAGGCTTATATTAATTATAACTGCTTGGCCATTAACTCAGTCTTATTACTGACTAACCCTTACATTTAATTTGACCCATAATTCTTATCTATGTTTAGCCATGTGGCCTGGTACCTTTTCTCAGTTTCTGCCTTGTCATCTTGCTTCCTCTGTGTCTGGCTGCCAACTCTTAACTCAGCCCTTCCTCTTCCCAGAATTCTCCTTGTCTGCTCACCCTCCCTATACTTCCTGCCTGGCTACTGGCCAATTAGCATTTTATTTATCAACCAATCAGAGTAACACATATTTACAGCATGCAGAACAACATCCCACAGCAGATGACCATCTGTACATTGGTGTAACAGCTTGGGAAAACTGGAAATCATCTAATTAGCAATCTTAAGAAAAAATCAGAAGGCCACTGTCTTAGTTAGGGTTTCTATTGCTGTGAAGAGACACCAAGACCAAGGCAACCCTTATAAAGGAAAACATTTAACTGGGGCTGATTTACAGTTCAGAGGTTCAGTTTATCATTGTTATGGTAGGAAGCATGGCAGCACACAGGCAGACTTGGTGCTGGAGAGGTAGCTGAGAGTTCTACAGCAGGAAGTGAACTGTGTGCCATACTCGGCATAGTGAGCATAGGAGACCTCAAAGCCCGCCCCCACAGTGACTCACTTCCTCCAACAAGGCCACACCTACTCCAACAAAGCCATAGTTCCTAATAATGCCACTCCCTGTGGAGGCATTTTCTTCCAAACCACCACAGCCACCAAATATGTAGGAGGGAGGGGTTTAAAGGACTTTCTAATGTGAAGTGACGGCAAAGAGCAAGGCAGGGGAGCCTGAGCACATGTCTTTATTACTAGACCATGAGGTCCTGAGTCTAATGTTATTTCTCTCAGTGTTTCCAATGCCTATCTTAGTGCTTGACACAAAGGTTTTTTTTTTTTTTTTTTTTTTTGGTTTTCAATAAACGTGTGCTAAATTAAAAAAGAAAAATCATTGAGAGATATGGGTCTAACATGTTTGGTGGGGAGTTGTGTTATAGAAACCAGAGGGCTTAGGATGGGACCTTGCAGGTGGAGGGGGAGCGGATATGTTGAGAGAAGTGGTAGGCCCGGCAGCCTCAAGGGCATGGGGTTTGGCCTCAGAGGGACTCTGGTGTGAATCATCGCCTACCTGGCTCTTGTGCTTCCTCAGCTGGGAACTGGCCCAGACCCATGCAGACAGCAAGAACTTGTGGAGGTGTCTCAGCAGCAGGCCCCAGGGTGACTCTGAGAGCTTCTTCCCATTCCTCCAGCGGCTCTCTGCCCTCCTTGTTTTCTCTCTGACTCAGCCACCGCCACTTCCAAACAACCCTGTGTGGCTGGCTCTCTCCCAGCCCTTGCGTCCACCTCCAGCATCCCTGTGTCATTCCGATTTAACGTGGGGAGTGGTGGGGAGCCTGGCTGTCTCTTCCACAACGCACTGAGTCTCATATTAGCTATTTGTGAACCATATCTCGTATCGGGGATCATCGAAGTTATGCAAAAACAGCCAACCAATTAACTTCACAGGTTAGCCAAGCAGTCTTCCAAATTCCCAGCAGTTATCCAGACGAGAATGAGAATCCCTGTGGCTGAAGACAAGCCTTCTGTGCTCACCATCACTGCCAGCGTTTGGTGCCGCCACTGTCTGTTGTACCGGCGTGTGGTGCTGCCCCTCTTTAATTCACAGCCCTGATGGCACAGGTTGTAGAATTTCCTTTTCATGTTTTTTATTTACCACTTACGAATCTTTATTGAAACATTTGTTCAGATCTTCAGCCTACCTTTTATTGAGTTATTTTCTTCTTCGCAAATGGCTTCTCCCACTCTGGGGTTTTCCTCACCCCTCACTTATGTCTCTGGCGGAGCAGAAGTCTTGAACCGCATCAGACTTGTTGGGTTTTGTTTCACTGACTGCCTTCTTTGTGTTGTTCCTGATGGTTCCTTGCTTTACCCAGGGCCACCGAGATTTTTCTCTTTGGTTATTTTTCTAAGTGCTGCGGTTTTGTTATTTTACATTTTGTTCTGTGACCCACTTTGTGAAAAGAGAAATGTCAGTGGTACGGTTGAATGTGAAATGGTCCCTGCAGGCTTGTGGATTGAACTCTCGGATTCAGCTGGTGACGTTATTTTTGGAGACTGTGGAAGCTGTAGGAGTTGGGGCCACTGCTGGAAGTTGGTCTCTGGGGGTGGCTTTTGAAGTCATTACCTAGTGTTGGTTCTGAGATGTTTGTTGCTCCCTCATCCACCCTGGTGTGAGGAGTACCCCCAACAAGCTCCTACTGCAACACCTTCCCTGCTCTAACGGAGGCAAAGCTGGACTTCAAACCACAAACTTCCCACCTTAAGTTGTTAGGCAAGTATTTTAGTCACAGCAAATCAACAGTAACTGATGTGTTCAAGTGCCTAGACTCATTTGTAATTCACTTGTTAGGCGATTTTCCTGCCCTGTCCCGGTGGCTCTGTTTTGAATCTAGTCTGTCTGTCTTGCCTGAGCAAGTCTGTATATACACACAGAATCATATGGTCTTCACCACGCTTCACCCCTCACAGGCTCCATGACAAAATACGTGGATTTGAATACTTCCCATTGGTTTTTCTCATATTTTCTAATGTGTAATCGTTACAGTGCTGAGATAAAAGATCTGTCCACAGCAAGGAAAGAGGAGTTAGACTTACTGTAGCAATGTTTCTACAATGGCACCAGAAACTGTAGTGTATCTTTTTAGTTCTTAAGATAATAAACTCTTGTACAGTGTTATTCCATTTCATCATCAAAGAAGCAGAAAGCAGAGGGAGGTCCTAGAGGCAGATCCAGGATTTGAACCACAGTGTTTGCCATTCCCTTCGAAGACAGTACCTTCCTCTCAAGGTGCGGGAAGGTGCTCTGGATATCGTTCTGTATAAATAAAACACTGATTGGCCACTGGCCAGGCAGGAAGTGTAGGCGGGACAAGGAGAGAGGAGAATTCTGGGAAGTGGAAGGCTGAGTCAGAGAGACACTGCCAGACGCCAAGCAGCATGTGAAGACACCGGTAAGCCAAGAGCCACGTGGCAAGGTATAGATTTATAGAAATGGATTAATTTAAGATGTAAGAACTAGATAACTAGAAGCCTGAGCTATTAGGCCAAACAGTTTAAATAATATAAGTGTCTGTGTGTTTATTTTATAAGTGGGCTGTCGGACTGCCAGGGTTTGACGGGACTGGAGAGAAAACTCTCCAGCTACAGGAAGGCTAGGTTATTTGTTATCGGGCTGAGCCACAAGGCTTAGGGGCTCACGTTAGTGTTTGTCTCAAGAAGGCAGAACAGGATGGAGGACGGGCTATTAAGTAGACATCAGGGACTTTTGTTCACTCATCACCCAGGCACCAGTAGGTACTGAGCATTTAATGAGGAAAGTGGCTCTGATTAAAGCCTCTCTAGGGAAGCCATGGGGATGGCAGCGGGGGTGGGGAGCGGGAGGGGTAGAGGGGTTGGGGGGTTGGGGGGTTGGGGGGTTGTGGTGTTCAGCTTGGAACATGGCCTTCCTCCATCAGGGACATGATTCTACCCTGTACGATTAACTCTGTGCCTGTGGGAAGGCTTTGAGCCGCAGCATAGGTATATAACAGGTGATGAAGACGAGCCCAGCACAGAGCGCCCCAGGAAGCATGGATCTGAAGAAATGAGCTTGAGAAAGGAGAGACCATCTCACTGTGAGCAGTAAAATGGAAAGAATAGTGATGGGTCCTGGGCTGGAGTGGTTCCTACTTGCGATGCCTGAAATCTGCCCCAGCCTCTGGTGCAAACTGACTAACTCCAGTCCTCCTAGGAAGCCTGGACCGGGTTGTGTGGATATGGTGACCCGCAATCATAAAACAGAGGCAGATTAAACTGTCCTGTGTGAGGCCATGTACAGAATGGCGAGGGACGATGGGAAAGCAGAGCAGGAGGAAGAGGGAGATGTAATATGACTGACAACAGGAGAGGAAATGAAGTCAAGAAATTAGAAAAAGTGGAACTGGCTTCTGGATGTATTTGAGATCTTTCTCCAAAGATCTGTAACAAGTAACAAAAGAGAAGGATTGGGAAAAGGCCTCCAGGTGTGTGTGTGGGGGGGTCTGTTGTCTGTTATCTGCAGATGGGGGAACCGTGCATCCAGCTGTCTTGGGTCAGTTTTGTTTGGGGGGAGGGGGAGGTCAGTGTCCAGTCAACTCCTTTGACTTGCTTACATGTCAGTAGTGGAGGTCGACACAGACTGTGCAGCTCTGCCACTGTCTTGCTGCCATGGCGACACAGTGCCACCCGGAAGCCTGATGGAGCCCTGCACTCCCAGGCCACATCTGGAGGTGTGGAAAGCCTGTGCCTGCTGCAAGGCTGTGAGGCAGGGCAGATGTTTTCTGTGTTTCCCATCTCTTCCTTCTTTATGAGACAAATTATTTTTCTTCCCAGGCTGACATTTCTTTTCACACCTCTGTTGAATATGTAAGTGGCCTTCACTCTGTTCAACCCCTCACATTACAATTTAAAAACATGTAATTATTATGTTTAATTGTCACACTGATATTGTTGCTTTCTTTTGCCTAGGCCTTGGGAAGCCAGGGGCCATAGGCTTTCCTCTTTCCTCTTCGAAGCTCTTCACATGGGCTACTTCGCTGGTGATAGCATTCTTTCATTTTTAAATTTACAACCCAATCCCCTGCTTTCTTGACCCCTGCTCCCATCAGAACACTTCCTCTGAAACTGTCTGCGTCTGAGCTTGGCACTGAGATTTGCCAGCCCGGGACCAGTGTTGTACCATGAAAGGCATCTCTGTGAAGGGGGTAGAAGGAACTTTGAGACGACATAGAAGACATGTCTGGTGTCGCAAACAATGATTTCTGACCAATCTGATTCCTGCGGTGCTGCTCTGGGATGCTCCCCAAGAGTCCTTTCACTACCGCTCCAGCAGAACGGCCACCACGACACTGCCCACAACCCCAGTCTCTGCCATTGTGTCTCTTTTATAAAGTACATACCCCCACCATCTTTAAACAGGTTATTCTGTATTCAATTCTGTCTGCTAACATGTCCGAATGCTGCTGTGGATACAAATCATGAGCTTTATCCTTGTCCAGGAAGAGCCTGGCTTACCAGAGTCACAGTTTGTGTTTGAAGGACCCAGTGGCCAGGGTTACAGAAATACATTTGATGGAATACTAACTCCATAAGCAGTTAGCCACAGAGAGAAGTCTGAGCCACATAGGAGAGTATCTCAAATCCAGGCCAATTTCATTTCAGTATATTTGTTTGCTAAGTTGCAAGAACTGGGTGGCTGAGTGGAAACCTCATTCTCCCTCATTTTTAACAAGTCCAGAGTCAAGACCTACAGTGTGGAATCTTCTTGGAGCATGAGGGAAAGACATACTCCCTGTGGCCCCCTTCCTGAGTTGTGGGCGCTGCCCTCCCCGTGTTTACACTTGGCCTGCCTGTCCAAATGCTTCCTCTTTACAAAGGTGCCAATTAATTGGATTAGACCCCACTCTAGAGATTCTCCTCTTACCCAATTACACCCACGGTCATCCTGTCTCTCGAAAAGTGGCAGTCTCGGGTCCTGAGGTTAGAGTTTCAATGTGAACTTTGAGGGAATACAATTCAACCCATTCCTTTAGGTATCCACTTTTCTACACACACACACCCCACACACCGCTGCCTTCCAACAGCAAAAACTCCAATGCATAATACATTCAAGGGAGGATGGCAGATTGTAGCTTGAAGTCTTGTACATCCAAGAACACGTTCACTGTCTTAAAATATTAAGTTCAGGTAAAATTGATATATGAAGCCACTGAGCTGAGTTTATTTTATTTTATTTTTTATTAGATTCTTAAGATGTCAGGGCTGGCAGACAGGACATTGTGAGAAACTATGTGTGTTTAATGTTTCATGTAAGAGATGATGTGCCTTGCTCAGTGTTTCTGTGGGAGAATGTGGTAGTTTGAATAATAAATTTATACACACACACACACACACACACACTGTATTCAATCATATCAACTCACCACTTCCCATCCAACTCTTTCCAAATCTAATACCATAACCCCCTCTTAACTTTATGTCCTTTTCTACACCCCATTGAGTCCAGTCGGCACTGGCCATGGTTGTTGGGTGTAGGGCTGTCTACGGAAGCATGGACACGTCCCTGAAGGAGACAGGTTCTCCCTGACCCAGTAGTCTTTAGCTATCAAGGCTCCTCAGGTGGGGACTTGGTTGCTTTGTAACCACCTGTTTCCTATCTATGCTGTGGTGGTGAGCGGCTTGATTTTGTACCTCTCTTACACAGACATCCACTGCTTCTGGGAGTCCATGAGCACAATGGCTCTGTCACGTTCAGAAGACACTGCTCTGCAGCATTTCCCACAGTCTATAGCTCTCACATTCTTTTTACCCCATCTTCTGCAATGTTCTCTGAACCATGTTGGGATGGTGTGTGAAAAAAGATGTCCCATTTATATCTGAGCACTCCACAGTTACTAGTTCTCTGCACTCTGTACAGCTGTGAGTCTCTGAATTACTTGCTGTCCACAGTGAAAAGAAGCCTCTGTGTTGAGGGCTGAGAGCTGTGCCGATCTATGGGTCAACAGATTAGCATTTAGAAAGCTGTCTCATACTGTCCATTTAGCAAAATAATAGTAACATTCTCCCTGAGGACCTATGGCCTCACCAGCCGTGGGTTCTTGGTGATGTTTACAGAACCAGGCATGAGCTATATCCTGTGAGATAGACCTTATACCCCTTTAGGAAACAGTAAACCTCATAATGTTCATTGTTTATCACTCTAGTTGGTGGTGTGAACCCAGGACAGTAGAGCCTAAAAATAAGGTGGAGTCACACTATAGTCAACTTTATTTAGAGCATCAGACAATTTACTCTGAGGATTAATCGTCACGTGAGTAAAGTGTCCAGTCACAAGGGCAAGCCACACATGGTGGACAAGCCGCATGTGGCAAAACATGTTTTTTCATAGAGGCATGTAAACAAGTAACAACGGCCAGTTGTAATGAATAAAGTGAACTCGCTCCTATATGATACTTCTGGGAGGGGCATGAAAGTACATTCCAGGAACAATTCCATGTTTTTGAGGAAACTAAGGTCACAAAGCTCTTGTCTTGTTTTCTCGGAGTTTTCTCCCAGTTCATGTCAGTATTGCGCCCATGGGCATGTCTTTCCAGGTGGCTTGTTATTGTAGTTCACAGGATTTACAGCTAGGCAGGACTAGTGATAACTTTTCTTCCCTAGCAGCCTACACAGTACCTTCTAATACTACGAATGAGGCTTCCAGGTCAGTGTAAGCTGGATCCAAGCACATAGTGTCTTCAGCAATAAGGTCTTCCTTGAGTTCTGGTGGATACCCAAGAGATAACCATTTCTTGGCAATAGTTTCTATTGCTTTGAGAAACAGGACCTCCCTGACAGACAGCTCACAGGGAAGCATCCTACGCCTGGCACGGGATTTTTTGTTTGATAGTCTATGGCATCAGGACAAAAAGTAGGATAATGATTTCTTTTTGGACTGACTGTCTTAGAATCATGGGTTAAAGTGAAAATTCCCTGGCCCCCAGCAGGCCCAATAAAGCAAGTTTCTATGGGTGATGTCAAGGACTTTGGTAATAAACACCAGTGAAATCTGAAAGCTGTTAACACGATAGAGCGGGAAGATTATGCAGGAAGTCTGGTTAACTTATAGACACATTATTACATCCAAATGTCAGCGTGGGGATCAATTTTGTGGAACTTTTCAAAATGCAAGGGCTAGCACTGGGATTCATAACCAGTGACCCTCCGTGATGTCAGCAAGGTGGAAATGAAGACAAAGGATGTTTTGAAGATGTTGTTTTCCTCCACAGCCATTCCAGCCTCTCAGGGAAGAATGAATGAAACTGGTCTTTGAACAAAGGAAAGAAAACCTTAGACCTGAAGGGCAAACATCTGTGTGCTGTACCATGTGGGATGAAGGTGGTCTTTTCCTGATGATCCAGCCTGAGGAGGATAAGGCCATCTCAGCACTGTGATGGATTGCTATGCAGGCGAAATACACAGCAACTACAGCTTTTGTGTTTAATTTTCTTTCAAATACATATAGACAATATGTATTTGTTTTTTCCCTAGATAACATTTCTTTATTTTTGCTCCAGGGTGAAAAAAAAATCCCCAAAACATCAAGTATTAAAAAAAAAAACCAAGAAGCAATTTAGGAAAGATTAAAAGCAATTGTTCTGTTACCCCGGCAACAGAATCTAGATGCAGCCAATCAGCAAAGTTGATACATTGTTTTGACACACGTGCACATATTTCTAACATAAATAGCAACAGAGACCTAATAACAGTAGGTTTTAAAGCTGGCAACTGATGTCATTTCAAAAGTGTCAATCAAAGAGAACCTGGGAAAGTGTTTTTCTCAGTCAAGCTGACATTAAATATATACTGCAATGGCTCTCTAAGTGACGGCAGACTTCTGTCAGGTCATCCAGAGAGGCTAAGTCTATAATTACATTCCTGCTTCTTGGAATGTGTCCTTTAGAACATCTCAAAAAACAACTTTAATAAGAAAATAAAATTTCAGTCTTACAGTAAAATTCATCTATTTGCATTATCAAAAAAAAAAAAAGTGTGTTCAAGGGAGGGAATGAAACAAGACTACAATTAGACTGTTTATCCCTAAAAAGATGCATCTCTTTGGTTCCTATGTCTGCCGAGTTTATGATCAACTTGTGCCAGTAAATTCTGCTAGTTAAAAATGTTCTTAAGTCTCTCAGAAGCTAGGATTTGGATGGGACAATAGTAGAGAACAATAGTATTAGGCTGTGCTGGGGAAAATAAACGGGTGGTTAGGAGTCAGCTCTGGGGACGCTGACTACCCAGGATGGAAGGGGACAGGCAGTGAGTTGGAGTCTATCCTGCCTGGGACAGAGAGTGATGGTATCAGTAAAAATAAAAAATAAAAGGTACCATTTCTCAAGTGCTTACATGGGGCACCCACCATGTCAGGGCTTTACAGACAAGAGCTCATGGAATCTGCACAACACCTTAGAGGTAGGAATTGTCCCACCGTATAGAGACCGTCTTTCCCAGGGCTTCTGGACCCCCCTCGTGTGCATGGTCTTGTCTGACTCTTCAGTTTGACAGGACCCGACCATTTCTTTGGGTCCTGGTCCTAGGGATTCTAATTCACAGGTATGCCTGAACATGATTGACTGATCTACACTTTAGCCTTTCACAGATGGTGGCTCCCCATAATATCAGGGATTTCCTCCAGCTCTCTATCCTGGTTCTATGTAGAGCTGTACCTACGTCCTAGAGCAATTAGAGGTGCCGCTGAAGTGTCTGATAAAGGCCCTGTGATGCTTCAATCAAACTTGGTTTTCTTCCTTTCTAAGTCTCTCTCCAAAGCACCAGGTGCTATATTAAATGTTTTGATCAATATGCCCAAGAAGCAACTCTCAAAATTCAAATCATATTTTGAACAAAAATACAGTATTTATCTGAAATATTATATTTTGGATATTTAGCATGGACATCTTCATAAAGATACAAGCATGTGTCTTTTTTTTGACCCTGCTGCACAATGAAATCATCAGAACACCAGGAACCTGGGCTCATTAGAGCTCTGTGCTCTTCTTCTCACCCCAGACCCACCACCATATGCATTCCGTCACTATATACTTACCTATTTGGGATGTCTTTATGACTGGAGTCATGTGTATAGTGTTTTATATCTCTTATCGTTTGCTTCAAAGCAGTGGTTCTCAACCTGTGGAGTGCGATCCCCTTGGGGTCAAATGACCCTTTCACAGAGATCACGTAAGCAAAATTGCAGTTATGAAGTAGCAACGAAATAATTTTGTGGTGGGGGTCACCACAGCATGAGGAACTGTATGGAAGGGTCGCAAGTCTGAGAACTGCTACTTTACAGTGTTCCTGAAATTCACTGCATTTTATCATGTAGTGTTATATAGTGTTTTATATCTCTTTTTTCGTTTTTCATGCTGGATAGTACACATTCTACAGATCATCCTAATTTGATGATCCACACATCTGTTGATGGGCATTTGGCTAACCCCATCTCTTGGCTATCATTAATAATGCTTCTGTGCGCATGTGCATACCTATACTCATTCCAGTAAATCTTTCTAACTCTCATGAGTACATACCTAGCCGTGGGATTAAGACCATGTGGTAATTCTGTGTTTAACTTTTTGAGGCCCTGCCAAACATTCTTCCACAGCATAGATCCCCAGTCAGTCCCTATCAATGCCACACAAGGGATGTGCCCATGTCCTGTAGGCGCAGTCCCTTTCAAAATGATTGACATCCTATTGGGAGTCTCATGGACATGGAGGTTGACTTGGCCTGGATCCCATGACCGACATTATTAATACAGTCTGTGTCTTTGTTCTTTGGCTGTCTGTACTTCCTTCGCTCCAGGATATTTGATCAAGACTCTCATAAGCACTGGTAGTTTATGGGTTGTCAGTGTGTCTCCTCTTCAAGGCCACGATGCTGACCTGAAGAAGAGTCACCCATAGCAGAGAACACGAAGAGCACTGAGACGAGAACCCTATTTGCACACTTGTGAGTGAGCACTACACGCCATGTTGCCGAAGGACCCTTTCACAGACAGGAGAATGAACCCTCAAATGGGATCAAGTTATGCCTCGCAAACTCAAGGCAGGATGAAAAAACAATTTGAAAGGCTGATTGTATGTTTAGTGTTAGAATCTAATGCCTTACATGCATGGGAGGCTAATCCAAAGGGCTAACTTTTGATACATTTTATAATAAGAGTACAGATTTTTTGAGGCATTATGATCATCGAAAGATGGTAATAGAGTTGAACTGCTGTTGAATTCTGAAGAGAAGGGCAAGTTACTTGTGTTCCCTGCCATCCGTGGGCTATGGCCTTCCTCCCTCTCTCCTTCCTTCCCGCCCTCCCTTCCTTTTCTCTCTCCCTTCTCCTTTCTCTCCTTCCCTCCTTTCTTCCCAGTCCTTTCCTTTACCTCCCTCCTTCCCTCTCTGTTTTAAACAATGCTTCACAGGTAAACAGTGTGGTGTGTGAGGGGGCATTATTTTTCCCTACTAAGAAGCCCATGAGATGTGTGATCATTGTCAGTTTCCTTTAGTTGAATTCTTGGAATGCCTGTTCTGAAATGGCTATGCTATAGAAACCTGAAAGATATCTGCTTTTTTTTTTTTTATTGCTCACTTTCAACACACAAAAAGTAGTACTTCACACAGTGACATCCAGTGGAGTTTTATTGGCATTTCAGCCAGGTGTGCCAGTACCCTGGCCATCAGCAGGGCTTCAGGTTGGGTTCTGTAGGCAGCTGGACCTCGGAAGGGACAGTGAGAGGGACATATGCTGGGAGCCCCTTGTGCTGCGGACTAACAAATACTGCCCAACTTCACAGACACTCTGGAGGAGAGAGACGGAGCCCACACTAGCTCTGGCCTCAATCTAGTATCATCCTCTTGCTTGGTCAGTGGCCAGCAGAGCCCAGCATAAGGAGTCACTTGGATCCCAACTCTGGGGCTGATCTTGGAGAAACCTGGAGCTCACCACAATCCTTGCAGCTGAGTATCAAGCAGTTCCCTAAATGGGGTTCTGAGAGGTTTACCTCCATGGTTGTCATGTGTAGAACTCATATGGGCAACTATGGTCTAGAATTAATAAAAAGGCCAGACAGGTGTTGTATTTGTAATGTAAGAGGTGCAGAGACATGATCAAAGAGGTCAGTGACCAGGCAGCTTAGCCTACTTGGTGAGCTTCAGGCCAGTCGGAGACCCTGTTCCAAAACAACCAGGCAGATGGGTCCTAAGGAACACACCCAATGTTGTCCTTTGGCTTCCATACACACACACACACACACACACACACACACACACACACACACACACACTCACACCAGACTATATAACCATGCACACATGTGTACACCTGCATGCATGTGCATCACACACACACACATCAGCCTATATAACCATGCACACAGGTGTTACGCCTGCACGCATGTGCATCACACACACACCAGCCTATATAACCGTGCACACAGGTGTACACATACATGTATATGCATCACACACACACACACACACACACACACACACACACACACACACGGCAAGAAAATGCTTGCTAGCCATCACCTCCAACCTGACACCCTCTTTGAAGAAATAGTACACTATTACTGAATTTCCCAAAGCTTCCTGCAATAACACAGCCCATACCACTCTGGACTTGCTAGTTATCCATATCTTTAGGACTCTCCCTTTGACTGACTAATTTCAGTGTCAAAGTGTGGTTAGGAGGCAGTGTTAGCTCACCGATCAGAGGGAAAAGGTCTAGCGCAGCACCTGCTCATGGCAGTGGTGAGAAAGACTTGTGAAGTGGATGCTCAAGCAGTTAAGTTGCGCGAATAACAAATTGCTCTGAGGCTCTTTTGCATGCGGCTTCCATTCCACGGGCTGAAGAGTGGTAGCACAAGGCCAGATTCAAGTGCTGTTTTGAGTTTCTGGAAAATTTAAAGCTACTTTTTTTTTTAAAAGATCTTTGCTGTGTTTCAAGTATTTGGATCATGGCAACTGCCCAAATTCAAAATGCATTTTACAGGAGAATTTTCCACTTAATTGTAAAATCCCTGTGTGTTTTAAGGAAAATTCAACCCACATGTGCCATTATTTAATTTACACGTAACCATAAAATAGTTGTTTTGTAAAAGTCTGAAGTGCTAAAGCATCCAGTCAGTCTTTGGTATGTTTTTTCCGTTTTGCCCTAAGAAGTGGGAAATCCTGCATATAACAAATGCAAGAAACACACACAGTGGGAAGACAAGGGCTGAGAAGGAGCTAAGAATTCTGGGTGTTCTGGTTGGATTCCCGTGAGGGGCCCTTTCTCTTCCTCCTCTCCCTGTCCCCAGGTAGTGGGTCTCCATTAGATGGAATGGAGACTCCTTGTGAGCCCAAGCAATCAGCTCTTTCCTTAGGATTTTTAAGGGTTGGACCCTGTGGTGATGCCAATAGCTACTCACTGTGGCCTTGATTTCTGCTGTGGGCGAGAGACGACTCCTTTCCAAACCTCAAAAGTAAAGCTGACGTCCCTTGTGAGCCTGCAAGACAGCCCTGCTCGTAAGGACGCTATGCCAAAGAGCCTGCTCCTGAGACAGGAAGTACCCCCACTGTAAATTAAGGTTTAATTAAATATGTGGGCAAGAAGGGGAGCATAGTTAATATGCTTTCCAGATCTTTCTGTACGAGTATCTGAACAACACTTGGGAACAGCAAGCTTTTTTCATCACAAACATTAGAGGGTTTGTGCCCAACAATTTTATTTTTAAGTGTCCCTAGTTGAACTTAACATAAAAATTAGCATTTGGATAGGCATTGCATTCACATCACTCTCTTGAGAACTCACCTAGGGAGTGAACCTGTATGTAGAAAATATAGGTATAGCTCCAACACATTGCCCAGCTCGCTATTTGAGAAGTTGGAAAGACGTGGAGTCAGATGGGTGGTGGTGATTACAAAATTAAACTTGAAAATTCTTTCTTCATTAACACTCCATGGCTTGCTTGTCTTATGAAATAATTTGGAATTCCAGATCTGTGGAGCTAAGGCCTTCCCAAAGATTCTGTATAGTACAGATTTGAGTATTTCTACAAATGCAAAGAACCTCCTTGTAATACTTATTGGAAACACAGGAGGAAAGGATGACCTGACTTGTATTCTTAGAATGAATGCGCGTCCAGGTCAGGTTCTGGTTTAACATTCTTGTTACAGGTGAAATCTGCATCAGGAATGTCTTCTCTTGTGCTTTGTCACATAGACATTTATAGCGTTGGAGAAGAAAGACAGTGTAACAAGCCAGTGAAACTTTGAATCCCTCAGCACTGCTCCTGGCAGAAAACTTGACATATGCTGATCTTGCTAACTTTTAGCACTGGGCAGCTATAGTGAGGGAAACCTCATCACAAAGCTGGCCTTCTACAGCTCTGTCTACACAGAAGCACCAAGTGCGGTCTGCATAGAGACTGGGGGAAGACATGGATCCTTGTGGGGGAGAGGTATGTTCCCATCTGAACAGGTCTCCCAGTTGGTAATCACTTCTGTCTCAGTTCTCTGCTTGCTCAATCCTATCCCAGGATTAGTCCCAGACCCTGGGTTGCAGTCCACAAAATACCATTTATAAAGTGAACCCCAGAGAGCTGGCTGGTGACATCACCCTAAATAAATTGTATCATTTTTATAAAAGTGTCCTTTTAAAAATGATCTTAAAATACATGTATTATATGTCTTAAACAGCTGAATTGCACACTAAATCTTTTCAAGTTAAATGGTGGAGATAGGTAATCAAGAGACAGATACTTGCTGCCAGAGAAGATGGCAAGGATGTGTTAACCTCTTGCAAAAAGATTAGTCATTTGTTTTAATTTTTGAAATGCTGTTCAGGCTGTTCTCAATCTTACAATCCCCCTGCCTCTGTTTCTTCAAGAAAGACTCATAGATGTAATGAAACCTTTTGGCTCGTTGTGTTCAGCTCTTATCCTGTGGTTTCACTCAGGGACATTCTTTCAGAAACTATATTTTTTTTTAACATGTTATATTGAAATGTTTTCATATAAAAGTCATCCCATATCTGCCATCCAATAATGTGTTACTACACTGTTCCAAGTTCCTACTAATTTTTCTGTAAGGATAAAGTTTGTGTCAATACAGACACTGTTGTTCTCGAACTCTGGCCTCACTCACAGACAATATTCTCCTCTTTCCAAACTGTGAGTCCTTCCTCTTCAGCTTCCTGCCCGTGACCAGTTTCCGCTCTCTGTCCTTTCTTACTGGGTATCTCTTCCTTAAAGGCTGAAGGCTGGCTGGACCAGTGGCTTTTCTGAAAGCTCTGAAGAAGATTGCTAACTGTAGTTTTGTTTTGAATTGTGTAAACGTGCTCAGGCCTCCACCTGTGCGCTGTGATGCTTTCTCTCTATTCCAGGTGAGTTGGTGTTAGTTTTCAGAAGCCTGAAGTTAAGTGGAGGGAGCATGCGCTGGAGACACAACAACCCAAATGCATGGCCATTTTTCCTGAAAAACACAAAATGCAGCTTTCTCTGTTTTGTTCATGGATGATCCAGAATTCCTGAACATAATAGGTGTGCAGTAAATGCTGCCTGGGTAATTCAACTCCTGGAGTCCAGCTACACTGTTAACGGTTGATTGTTCTCAAATGCTAATCCTCTAGCCCAATTTCTTTGAGATTGTAAAAACCCATGTGTGACCTTTTGACCCCCAGTTTCCCTGTTAATTTTGTGAAACAGGGGTTGTGATCAGGTGAGCAAGTGCTTGAGACATGACCTCCTCTTTGTTAAAAACCTTAATGACAAAATTCTCCAAACTCCCGCGCTGTGCGCAGAACTCCACGAGGCGAAGGGGCTGAGCTGTGAGAGCCAGGCAGCCTTTCTTGCTTCTGGCCGGGGTCGGGTGACACGCAGCTAGTGTCCCATGAAATCATGGGTGGTATCGGCTTCTGTTAGCTGCAAAACTACGGAGGCCGCTTGGCTCTTCTCCTGATGTGGTACTGTTGAAGGGAGAGTGTGAGAAAGTTCCTTCCGTAGTACTGAGTTGTGGAAACCACCTAGTTCTCCAATAACAGAGGTTAATATGAGCTATAGTCGTGTGCAATTTTTTCAGCAATGAAGAAGAACGAAGTTACATCTTTTTTTTTTTTCAGGAGATAATCATATTCAGTGAATTAAGCCGTCTCAGGAAAATAAATATCTACTTTCTGTTCTGTGGTCCCAGGGTTTTGCCAGTCACATATAATCATGTGTGTCTACAGAGAATGAGAACTGAAGTAGAGTTGTCTTGGAGAACATGGAGGACAAACGAGAAGGGGGAATGAGAGCAAAGAAGGGTAGGAGGGGCTCACAGGGGCATAACCTACAATACAGACCCACACAGAGACTGAAAGTAAAGTCATTCCTGAAGGATGGGCCATAGAATCACATCTTTTCTCATGATAAAATGCTGGGACCCGGGGAGGTGGGAGATAGTACTTACAGAGCATGTGATTCTTTTGATTTGGACCCTAAATGACTAAGAATGCACACCTGTAAGCCCCCCCCCCCTTCCTCCAATCCCCATAACTAATTTCCCCACTTCTTATTGTGTTTGAATTACCTGGAGTGAAGCGCGAGGCAGCCCCTCAGCCGCTTGTCATGAGCACTGTATCCATCTGAGGAGGAAAGTATTAGGTTAGTCAGGTGACAGGCAGGAATGGGAGCCATGCACCTTATACCCAGTGGCCTGAAATCTAAAAAGAAAAAAAAAAAACGTATCAATTCTTTTGGAGATCCTCAGCACAGACAAGAGAAGGGTAGAGGGGGAAGTGTTCAGGTTGCATTTCTGGGCAGTCCTTTCTACCCTAAACCCAACACTCTGAGAACTGAAATTTGGCCCCTTTGCGAGATTAGGCTTCCCAAATTAGCTGTCTTTGGTGACAGCAAAAATACCCGCCTGTCCCCTTAAGCAAAACTCTCCCACCTGAGTGAGAAACCAGAGGCATGGCCCAAGCCCAGGACAGGTGTTTAACAGGATGCTGAAAAGCAACAGGCTTCCACACGCAGTACCTCTGAGCACATTGCTGGAGGGATTTGGCCGTGTGAGAAGCCTTGATTACTGTGGGGCTAAATTAAAGGCAGGTTCTGTAATACTGGTACAGGAATCAACAGGGGCATATTTGTTGGCTCATAAGAAAAGTCCTAAGTCTTGTTACATCTTGAGAAAGTGGGCATCTTTTAGTGCAGTCAAAACCTGTGGTAAGAAGTGAGTTTTAAGTTCCTGGCTGTCGGGATGTTTCTCCATGGAGGGCTATTATTATTATCTTTAAGGAAAACTACCCTTAAAAGGAAATTCTATAAGAGTTGTTCTAAATAGTGTGTGGAATGTTGGAGATGCTTTCCCATTCGGGCTTATTTCACACCCTAAGTACCTATGTGGTGTGAGCAGTGTGAGCGGCAATGGCACGTAGAGGAGAAAGGTGAAGCAGCGTGAAGAAACGAGGTTATGTTTGTTTTGCGGAAAACTTTGTTCTGGAAAATGCACACTCTTTCTTTAGAAATGCAGTTTTGTCAAGAAATCACAGGAAAGAAGTCCTCTCCCAGTTCAGTCTGAATTAGAACACCCCTGCTTCCCGTGCCCTGACTCTTTTCCTCTCCATCCTTGGAACCACACAGAAGCACACGTTTGACTGTTCATTCACGGAGCCCTGTGTGACCATGAGGTAGGTGTGCTATGACATCCAGAAGCCCCTAACCCCTGCCTAGTACACGCGGCATCTTGATACAGTTGCTTCTCTTTCAGGATCGAAGGGAGCAAAACCATAAGCAATACATTTATATTTTAAAACATTAAAAAGCGACAATATGAAAATTTTGAACTGGGCACAGTGTTGCATGCTGGTAATCTCAATCCTCAGGAGGCTGGTGTAAGAGGATTGTAATTCTGAGGCCAGCCTGTGCACTACATACTGAGACCATCTCAAACAAACAACAAAATCCACCTCACCTTGCAGGAATGTCACACAATCCAGAAGGCAGTTCTCCTAGGGCAAGGCTCAGGCTTTGCTATTGGGATGTGTTGACATTTTCCCCAGTTCTAGAAACTTGGCTGCACAATTGGTAGTAGTGGAGGACTTTTCCCTGAGGAAGACAAAGAATACGAAATTTTTATCAGTGAATAATAATCTAGGTGAAAAAATAGAAAATCTCCCTTTTTATTTGACAATTATAATTGTTTGAATATCAAAGGGTGCATGTTTTTACTTGAAAAATCTTCAAGACTTTATTTTACATTTCATTTTGTGTATCTCTGTGTTGTGGGGTGTGCACATGAGTGAAATTGCCTATATAGTCCAAAAGAGGTCATCAGATACCCTGGATCTGGAGTTACAGAGGTTTTGAGCCTCCTGACAGGTGCTGGGAAAGTTGCTTAGGACCTCTTCAAGAGCAGTAAGCATTCTTTACTGATAAGCCATTGTCCCAGCCCCAACTTTATTTAATATGTTTTTTTCTTGATCTTTTTCTTGATCACTATAATAATAAGAGAACACATAGTAAAAATAAGGGACTGTGAGGGCATCAGCGGTGTTTTCTAAAGATGCGTAGGATGCTAGATCTGGGTCTGAGCTAACATCTGGGGCCTAGCCACATAGACTGTGAATGTACTGATAAATCCACAGAATGTGTTCACATAGAGTGAAGACATTTAAGGTGGACTGCAGGAAGTACTTAGGCATAAAAGGCCCTCATAGTGGACTGCAGCATTACCAACAGGGCCAAGAGAAGTGCACACTAAGCGCAGACTCTCGTGGCTGTGAGTAGGGGGCCCAAATGTGGCTCCTCTGCATCCACAGTACAGCCCTTTAGCCACCTTGGACCATAATGTTAGAACTCAGTTTAGAGAGAAGACATTTCACAACCCCTTAAAATTCATGATATTTTACCCCTCCAACTCTTGCAGTATGCTGTGTGTCCTTTTTAATAGGAATCTCTATAAATTTAATATTTGTGATTAACTGTTTAAATGCAGTTCTGCTTGTATTGGGAGAGGGGATTCCTCTTTTCTTTGTGAATTATACCTATGGGAAACCTAGTTGTTTGGGCCACAGAGCTATAATAACAAAGGCTCAGGAGTCCACGTGGTGACTTCTCATCCTACACACGAAACAAGTACCTGGAAGAAAGGTTCTGGCACAACTGGGTAGAGTCATGGCATAAGTCTTAGGCTGAGGTTGGTGATCTGGTGTGGACTCGTCTTGTGGTGGCCTGCTGGTCCAAGCCCACTGTCCATCTTTCTCACAGCCTTGTTCTCTCCCACAGAGCCAGAGAAATAGCTTTCTAAACTGTTTACTCATTGCTAGGCACAGCTTTGTTCTGGACCTTCTTGGGCAAAGAGATCCAGGACACTTTGACACAGTGGGGCATTAGTAGCCAGAATCAGGTAAATCTGGGGACCTGGCCTAGGATCTGGCCAGAACCAGGTCAGTCAAGTATAAATGAAGTTCAACCAAAAAAAAAAAAAAAGTAGGACATAATCCTGTGTGTATCACTGGCTGGCCAGGTTAAAAATGATGCTCTGTTCCTTCAATAAACATTCAGTTTCCACACGAGTATATTCCAGGTCATCATGGACTCAGTGTTGACCTCCACCACCTGACTGCTTTCTGCTCTCCTCATGCCCTTCTCCTGGTTCTAGCCAGGCCAGGTGAAGGTCTAGTGTAGTAGATCATCACTCAGAGTTATTACTGGATAGTAACACAAATCACGCCTCTGCACTCACCATCAGAAGGAAAAACCATCCAATCCATTGGCAAGTCCAGGATTTTAAACTACTTCCAAATAACCGTGCTAGAGAAATGTCATTTAATCTTACTTAGAACAAACTGACCTTTACCAAACAGGACTCTTGTCTCCTGGCCCCTCTGGAAGTATTGACAATGGATTCTCCTTGTCACCACAGTATCTGTTAGCTGCAGGAAGACTGGTGAAGCTCTATGCTGGGACTGACTCAAGCCAGTCTGTGACATGAGGTCTTTACCAGGTATTTCTCTGAAATCCAAGACAGAGGACTGTTCTGGAGCTCCACGCAGTGGATCAAGCCAAGGGCCTTGTTGTCTGAGCAGTCTCCCTGTTGTTGCGTTTTATGGCGTCATCCTCTGGATTGAAACCATCTCTAGCACGATGCTCCCGTTCTCAGGCCCCCAGATGGCTAAGAAGACTGAGTAGGAAGCTGTCCGTCCTTCTCTTGGGAGTAGAATTGTGTGGACCTAAGCACATCTCAGGGAAGTGCTACAGGGGTCTCTTTTCCTATTTGTGAGATCATTTACAGGAATACATCCCTGCCAAACACTTCACCTGTGCCTTTGATTTTTAACCCCTCCCCCCAAGAAATCCTGTCCATAATGATACGATTTTGGCCTTTGTGATGCCAAGCAGCAGTGGTGTCCCTTCCCTGGGCCTTTTCACACTCTGTCTAATCCTCTGTCCCCCTTCCTGTGGCAGGCTAGTGGCTGTCCCTGTCCACAAGCGATGAGCGGCAACACCATTATAGGATTCACTAACAAAAGACTTCCACGATCATTTTCTAGCATCTTGGAGATTGACAAGGTCCCCTCCTGTTTCCCAAGCCCATTTCCCCCTGTATTCCTGGTGATTTCTTTTCTTATACACCAGAAAGAAAGCACCTCGCTGAGTGGTGACCTCTCACCACACGGATACCTGCTAGAAACAACAAGCGTCACGTGTTAAAACTGCCCCTTGATGTGTTGGGATTGGTGTGATGGGCCCTGTTTGATATACGGGGCTGCTTAGAGCTGCCTTTAAAAAAATCAATCCATATTAAAAATAAAAGTTCCTTTTGAAAATTACTGTTCCGATTTCTTTGGGGGGGGGTGTGCCACAAACCAGCTGAAAGTGCTGGAGAGAGTCATAATGAAGCCACCAGGACCCTGGCAGCCGAGGGAAGGAGGAAAGGCCCTGAGTAAATTACAACACTTGGCAGGTTTCAGCTGAAGTCTCCCTTTCCCAGTGATGCCGGGTTTGTTCTCTGGGTGAAAGGCCTGCAAACTTCGCAAAGATTTTCAAGGTGTCAGTTTTAATCAGCTACACAATGTCTTTCAAATTGATAAATATATATGTATAAATGTATACACAGCACACACACACAGTTTTAGGAATGTGTGGGAAATAATAGCCTATGTGTTTATCGGGACTAACTATTCCGTTGATGTTAAACACACTAGACCAAAGCTTTATATTCTCTCCTTCCTGTTAACAGATTTTCTGCCTTACTTTTATTTAGAGTAAATATTTGCTAAAATAAATAATTTGAAGGGACGAATATACTTTTTTTTTAAAAAAAAAGCAGAGTTCATAAAAACATAGAATTGAAGGCTTGCTTTTTTATAAATAATTTTTTCTATTTCTATACCTAGTCCCACATGTCTCTTAATCACCAACATTTTCACCATATTCGTGCAAATAATGCACGTTGACACACATCTTCTACCATATGCACATGGACACCGTTCAGTTTTCTTGCAAAGAAAATTTGGTGAAAGTCCTTGACATGACTGGGTCAAGCCCTGGAGGCCAGGTGTGGCGGCTCATACTTTGTTGACGTGCAACTTGGGCACTCAGCCAAATGGGGAAGAGGAGCGGAGCGGACGGTGAACAGCTGTGTTGGTTTAGAGGCCGGTGAGAAGGGTGAACTTGAGAACTTCTGGTGCCGTATTCCAACCACAGGGAACACTTGGGCTGGGTTTTCTTTCACAGCTCAGGTAATATATGGGAGTGTGACCAGCACTCCTCAAGCAGACTCAGTGGATTAAGATGAATTTGGGCAAGGATGTGAAGAGTGGAGTCTTTGCCTGAATGAAGGAATGCTCCTATCAGTCTAAAGAATTAGGGTTTGAAACATAAAGAGCCCCATCATCACCCAGAGGTTGGTTAACTCTTGCTCAGGTTTGTGACAGGACTTAGGAGTGATCAAGTCTCTACTCTTAAAATAGGCTTAAGTCCCCCCTGACACTAAGTCCCAGTACTGAGCCCAGTTAAGCTCCTCCAGGCTCGACCATGAGCTGTCTGTCCCCCTGAATGGTATTCTTGCTGCATCCTGCGCTCTGTGGGCACTCTTGTCCCATCTTCCTGCATCCAAACCCTGCTGGGAGCCCTTCCCAGCCATGGCATGGTGAGAAGTTTGCAGGATGGGCCGAGTGGCTCCTCTGTGTATTGGCTCCATGACACCAAGAATCTTAAATTCCTCCACACTTGTGTAGTCCCAAGGATGATAATACCAATTATTTCCATTTTAATTGATACTCCATTTTCCTTTTAGCTGTGCTTCATCAGGAGATTGTAA
The DNA here is from genome assembly GCF_007827085.1 of Peromyscus californicus insignis. Classification (NCBI taxonomy): domain Eukaryota; kingdom Metazoa; phylum Chordata; class Mammalia; order Rodentia; family Cricetidae; genus Peromyscus; species Peromyscus californicus. The sequence continues at coordinate 15,400,894 of NW_026294617.1, read as the reverse complement.
TGTGTCAACAGAATACTCAAAGTATTCAAAGGTGGGCTTTAAAATGCCCATTTTTCTCAAATAAGAAAACCGATGCTCAGAGTTAGCATTAACTTGGGCCTCTAAGCAGGAAATGGGCAGAGACAAGATTCCAATCCAGAGGGCATTTGTTTTAATAATTTCACAGCCAAACCTTTTCTGTCTCATTATCCCTGCACCTTACAGATTTTAGTGAGGATTTCAAACAATGGGCGTAAGTTACTCAGAACATAGTAGACGTTTGATAAAGTCTGATGGCTTTTTCTCAGCCTGGCTTGTCCATATCATGCATCTGTCATCAGCCTTAGCTGTTCATGTACTGTGCTGATGCCCAGGAGTGTCTTTCATTCCTGAATGCATGCTTTTACTCTTAGACAAAGGCTGAGGCAGTTTGTGAGGCATATCTTTGGGGAGACTTTTCCTCCCAATTCTCTGTCTCTTTTTTAGGGAGCAGTACAATGCCATCTATACTTAAACAACGGGAAGACATGCAAGGCTTCCCTACACAGTAATGATTTATATTCAAATTCATCTTAAAATACCCAGAATGGGAGTTGGGAACTACCGTAGGTAATAGGAATGTAAGATAAATAAGAAAAATCTCCCTTCAATGCAGACTTTGAGACAGCAGCTGTCAATCATATGTGGCTCCTGAGCTCTTGAAAGGCAGCTGGTCTGTATTAGGATGTACTGCAAGTGTATGATGTACACTAGATTGACAAGATTTGGTATGTAGAAATAGTGTAAAGTGCCTCATGAATAATCTTTTGCATGGCTGCATATAGATACAAGAATATTTTGTTTATATTAAATTAAATGAATATACCACTGAAATAAATTTCACCCATTTCTCTGAATGTGACTCCTAGGAAGTGCACCACAGCACATGTGGATGGATGGCACTGTGGCATCCCTACAACATCACTCCACATATGGATGGCACTGTGGTGTCCCTACAGCATCACTCCACATATGGATGGCACTGTGGTGTCCCTACAGCACCACTCCACATGTGGATGGCACTGTGGTGTCCCTACAGCACCACTCCACATGTGGATGGCACTGTGGTGTCCCTACAGCACCACTCCACATGTGGATGGCACTGTGGCATCCCTACAGCATCACTCCACCTACGGATGACACTATGGAGTCTCTATAGCTAGGCCTGTTTACAAGGACAATTAAGGGTGACCACTTATATGGATTTCATTTTACACAAATTGAATTGTATTGCTAATAACTGGGTTGTAAGCATGCGTTCCCCACTCAGTAACGGGGGATACAACCCTGAAGCTGGCTAGTGGACCAGTATAGACTGAAGACCTGAGTGTTGGCAGCACTAAGCCTTAAGAACTTTCTGACAATGTGACATGAGACCAGATGTGTCACCTGTGTGGAAGCATTTCTTCTGGTTCTGGAGGCCAGGAAACACTAGGTCAAAGCGCTGGGGTGGAAAGGCAACCTGCCATTGTCCCAATGTGATGGGGAGCACCACCCCGCCACAGCACAGGCGAGGTACGGCTTCTCCAGCAAAGCTGTTCTTACCACTCCTGTCCTGAGCCCTGACTTTGGCACCCCGTAAACATCCCACCTCCCACAAGGTCACAGTAGTGGTTGCATTCGGACCTGCATATTGGAAAACATCCGTGGTATCCATGGTGTCAAGCCATGGGGTAGAGTATAGTGCCACAGCTCTTTTTTTTTCTTTCTGAAATTAGCACTTGAACATGGTCACACGGCAAGGACATCTGTCTTTTCTTGGCGATATTCATGACACACACTCATGACCGCTCTTCTGTGGTACTGTCGTCACTTCTGAACAAGTTGGAAAAGGCTGACGGAGTCACACTGCTAGTGACGGCAGACTAGGCCTTAGAGCAGGCTTACATGACTTCAGACAGACTGGAGCTTTCTCTCTTTGAGAGGGATCATGCTTGGTTGTCAAGCTGGTCTCAAACTTCTGGGTTGAAGAAATCCTTCAATCTCAGGCTTGAGATGCTGGAACTACAGATACAGGCTGTCATGCCTGACTTCAGCCACTTCTTAATTACTACTCCAGAAGTCCTCATGTCCATCCATTCATTCATTCATTCATATTTAATTTGATCCTTATGGATTAAATCCAGGGTCTTGTGTGTGCTAAGCATGGACTGTACCACCCAGCTATGCCCTCGGTATAACCAGACTTCTGGATTTAGCATACTGATCATTTTCTTAATGACTAAAACATAGGCTCATGTTGTTTTTTATCAATGACGCACTGAATACAGCGATTCCTTGTATCGCCGTCCAATTGCTATGATTTCATAAAAATATGAGTCTTTGCCATGTGGTGGTGGCACATGCCTTAAATCCCAGCACTTGGGAGGCAGAGCCAGGCAGATCTCTGTGAGTTCGAGACCAGCCTGGTCTACAGAGTGAGTTCCAGGACAGGCACCAAAACCACACAGAGAAACCCTGTCTCGGAAAACCAAAAAAAAAAACAAAACAAAACAAAGCAAACAAACAAACAAACAAAAAATGAGCCTTAGAAATTTTTAGCACTTTGAATAAATGTAGCTTATTTTAAAGAAATCCTCACTTCATGGCCTGTACTTTCAAAGTTAACCATGCAAGGTGAAAGTTAGGACAGAGAAGGGCAGTGGGCTGGGCCTAGTGTTAGGGAACTGTGTAATTGTGGCTGCAGAAGGAACCCAGCTAGTGCAAAGCCCAGCTCTGACCAGGCTTGGGTTCCTGGATTCGTCTAGAGGTGTTTACTGCACTGCAAATAAGTATATAAACAAAAGAGTGAATGAATGAGTGAGTGAGTGAATGAATGGTGCTGCCCATGTCATCTTTCCCTGCTCATCAGCAACCCCTGGGGCAAGGTCCATATCACTCTGTAGGTTTGTGCTGGCTTGCACCTATCTTGATTGCTTTACCTGGAATGTGGAGCAGCCAGTGGGCTCTTACTCATCATCAGGGAGTCTTTGGCCTCCAGTGAGCTGGCTCAAGGGAGTTTCCCTCGTCTGTTGTAACAAGCTGATAGGTAGACCACGCTGCTGCGGCCATCATTGTGAAAATAGTACACACGTACGGTTAGAGGCTCTGACTCTGCTCTTCTTCACTGGCCAAGGAATCCTAAGCCTCCCTTGCAAATGCAGTCTCCCCCACGGATGGATGCTTGGTACATTTGGAGGGCTAACTAGACAGAGCAGGATTAAGTCAGGATGGCACACACTCTGCGACTCATTTTATAACACATGTGCTGTACCACACGCCACTCCCGTTTCATGACCATTAAATGACAAGTGTCTTGAAAGAGCTTTTATTTTTCTCTGGGGGGAAAAACAAGCTACAAATGTTATCAGCCAGCTAGGTACTACTGTTGTTTTTGTGCTGATTTTGAACCTTCACCTACTGACTTTGAACTCCGTGAAACAGCAAAAGCAATACAGGTTAAAGGTCACAGTCTCCACAGCATTTCACACAAGAACTCATGAGAATAATTGGGGATTCTGATGAAAGGGGGCCCAGTGTTAACCCACGATGCTGTGTCTGTGCTGGTGAACCCTCCTTAGACACTGGGTCAAAGAATGTGTGCTAGAATAGAAATTAAAATCCCTGTTGTTGCATTGATTGTTTTTACATTGCATTTGCAAAAGAATACTTTAAATTAATTAGAGCAGTTGATTTCTTACAGGTGATCTCACTCAATACACGTGGACTATTATAACAAATAATGGAAGACAGCAACATTTAAATCTTTCCTCCTGGAGAAAATTAAGCTTCTGGTGCCCACTTTTCCATAACTGTTTTTTAATTGATAAAGGAAAGTTTTCTTTCATCCCAAGGTTTCTAACCTTCCTCAGCCTTTTGTGTATTCCCTCAATCAAAAGGTTTTGATTATTTAAAGAAATGACACCCACTGTTTCGCCTTTACAGATCATTTTGTCGCCTCTTTCAAAGCATTTTAACAGGTTGGGGAGCCGGGATTTACCCCAACAAAAGCCAGGCTGCCTGCTCTCTTTTGTTACCCTTGCCTCTAAGCAATTTATAACTTTCTCTCAGTGCCCAGTGAATTGGTTATACTGGGATCCAAGAGCAGCTGTGGGGGGCCCTGGATTGTTTTCAGAGGATCTTTCTAGAAAATGGTGGCAGCACGAAAATTCTCAGAGCTCAGCACAGTAAAGAGAAAAAGTTTTCTTTTCAATCTCTGTTGATTTCCGTTTGCTACTTAATCTTGTCAATTATTTCCCACTGCTAGATGCTGCTGCCCTGCGTTATCTAGGGTTAGGACAGGTTAGTGGGGGACACGGGAAGACGAAATGAGGGGCAAAAACATGGCTTTGAAGGGAGAAGGCACTTTCCATTTTAGATTCTCCAGAGGGGATTGTTAGAAATTTAGAAATTAAAATGGTAAATATAATTACAGGGCGATGAAGGCAAAAACGTACGTCACTGCTGGGTAAACATAGCTTCAAGGTGGCAGTTCACGCATTTATTTTTTTTTCTGTTCCACAAAGGAAGCACAAATTTGTTTGCTTTGTAAACATTTTAAAGGAAAAGCAAATGGGAATGAGAGTTTCATCCCTGTCCATCCTCAGGTGAGACGTATCCATCCGGCACCCTTTAAACATTAATTTCTTCATTCTTTGAGACCACAGTGCCTTGTGTAATCCAGTCTAGCCTTGAACTATCTAGTAGCTAAGGATCACTTTGACTTCTAATCCTCCTGCCTCCACTTCCTGAGTAAAGCCAGAGCCTCATCCATGCCAGGTGAGCACTACCACCTGAGCTACGGCCCCATCCCCCCCCTCCCCTATTTAAATACAGGTGTATAGTACAAACACATATTCTACCATTTTTCTGTAATGGATCCCATGTTATATAAACTACACTTGCATTTTATGGGTGTCTGAGAACTTTTCACACATTAATGCATGCCGATCTACTACGTCCCATGTAATGGCACACGCTGTTTCATAATGTGAACATAGCAGGAACTATCCAGTTAGTGCTCTGTTGATATGCAGTTTCTGTTTCTACATTCTCATTTTTGTTTTTACAAGTGACAGTTCATGACATCTGTGTACACATGGGCATCTGCAGGAGAATTTCTTACAATCGGAATAACTGCTATCATCCACTCTTAATAAGCAGTAGTATTCTAAAGCATCCCTAACAAATACGCTGGGTTCCAGGGTCGATTGCTCAAGCAGCCGCGGGAAGTTCTTGGTCAAACACTGACCATGTGCTTTCCTAGGGCAAACGCTTCAAAGGCTTACTCCTACTCTTTGACCCGAGCTGTGAAGTTCTCTCTCCAGCTGCCTTTCTAATGGTTTCCTGTGTGTATGTATTTTCTCCAAGGTAGAAGGGGATTTGTGGAAGTGCGAGAGAGTGGAGACGGGTTTATTTGTACATAGCAGATTTCTGAATTATCTGACCGTAGTGTCATGTGTGTGGCCATTATGTTGCACCCAGAGTCGCACTGGGTGAAATACTTCTGGTCCTTGGAGTGTGACCTTGTGAACCAGAGACGTCTCATTACAGAAGCCCATTAGCACTTCCATCCTGACACATGTAACCGAAACTTGTATTCTATTAGTCCCAGAGAACTCACTTGCATGTGAAAGTGTGAACAACACTAACCTCATTAAAATCACATTGTAGGGGTAGGGGGGTGTGGGTGTGGGGGTGTGTGCATGCATGAGCATATAGAGGCGAGAAGCCAGTCTCAGGTGTTGTTCCTTGGGACCCGTCTACCTTGTTCTTTGAAGCAGGTCTCTTACGGGGACTTGGAACCCACTAGTGAGGCTAGGCATGCTGGACAGTGAACTCCAGGATTCTCATCTCTGACATGTACCACGACTTTTTTCTTGTTCTCTTGTTCCTGTGGGTGCTCGGGACTAAACTCAGGACCCAGTGTTTGTGCAGTAAGCCCTTTACCATTTGAATGATCTCCTCCTGGCTCTCCATCTTCAGAACTATGATTATTCACGTATTAATGAGTACAAGCCTCACCTCGCAGCAACTGTGTTTCTGTTGCTCTTGGTGGGGGAGGGAGCAGGCAGGGCATTGTTAGTGCTTTGTAATTTCCTAAATCACCCCAAGTGCAGTGGCTGGAGGAAGACATCGGGACTCAGGCCCTGTCCCTTGTGTTGGCCACATTAGGCGTTATCAGTAGCAATTCAGTGCCCACATTGTGCCAGACCGTTTTTCCAATCCCCCACCTTCCCCATGACACAGTCTTCAGTGACTCCTCAGCCCGTGTCCATCAACAGGACAGCACCTCAGAGCCAAAAGCCTGCGATGTGTCCACTCCCTTCTCTGCCCTCTACTAAATGAGACCTTTGGTTCCACTCAAGGTTCAAGGTCAAATCCTACACCCAGGATTCTGGCTTCATCTTTTACAAGTGTCTTTGCTCTCTTTCAAGCAGACACCTGTAAGAGGTAGCCCCTAAGAATATACCTTTCAGGGAAGCCTGCCTTTTCATTTCTTGATTCCAAAGAAGGGCCCAGCTCAGGAAATGTAAATGAAATCCCAGGCAGTTTGGTATATGCACATGGAACTTGCTTACTTCCCCCTAGGTCTTGGCTTCTAAAGAAAAGTTTTCTCTGGGCTGTTAGCTGCTCTCCAGAGCTACTGTTCTCAGCAATTGGAGACCAGCCCCAGCTCCATGCAGGTGAGAATGTTTGCTGAGGCAAGCTGGTAATCCTAGGTGGAGAGGCAAGTGCTTAGAGCGGGTAGGGAGGGTCTCAGTGCCTTTCTTTGGAATGTGATATTATCACTAGATTAAGAAGCTAGACACCTGGTGAGGAAATATTAGCCTGATTCTGTCTGGGCGTTTTTGATGTCTTCCTGGATTACTGCTGGTTGGAGGGTTTTTCCGTTCTAGTCAAGATTGCCTAACCTGGAGCACCTCAGAAATGAAACTAAGAGAACAGAAGAAGATAACCGTGGAAAAACATGTTTAAGAGATGAATCTCTAGATTGCCGGCTATTTTTGGTGATTGTCATTAAGTTTATGGTGATTAGGTAGGAGGCCTTCACCTGTCAATGGAAACTTCATGGTGCCAGACCAACCATTTGTAAGTTACTTTATTTGGATTCAGTGTTCCCTCTAGGTCAAAAGCCTCCACTCACACTGCCACAGAAAAGGGCAAGCTACCGTATAGCCTCTAGAGCAACTACTGAAACCTCTTAAGAGTAAATGTAAGGAAAAAATGAGCATGCATGTGTCCAAAGGGAACATTATGTTATTCTTGGATGACAGTGATAAGGATGTGATGCTGGCATGAGTTTAGTCCCGCTCAAGAAGGGAAAGAAGTCTGGGGAAAGAGCCCAGAGGAAAGCATGTTCGCTGTGAGAGCATGAAGACCAGAGTTCCATTCCCTGGTACCCACATAAGAAGCTGTGTGTGGTGGTACACATTTATAATCCTAGCACATGGGGTGCAGAGATTGGTGGGTCCCTGGGGTTCACTTGGCTGAACGTCTGAGCTCAATCAGCAAGTCCCAGGTCCCCATGAAAAATGTCTCAAAAAAACAAGCTGAGTGATGTCTAAGAAACAAAACCTGAAGTTGAGGTCTGACCTCTACATGCATGTGCACACATGTACCAGCATGCATAGGAATGTGCACCCCCCCACACATACACACAAAGAAAGTAAAGCCATAGGGATGGCTGAGGAGAGAGCAGACACTCACCCTCAGGTGTTCAGACCTGCCTCAGAGGATCCTCAACTCTAATCTTTTGGAGAGGTTGCAAATGCTCCAGTGCCAACATCTGTGATAAGTCACCTCTCAGGTGCAAACTTCAGCCCAGAAAAAAATAATTGGCTGAAACTGTAAAAAGTCTCCTGTTTGTGCCTTACAACTTGACAATTTCTTTGAAGAATTGTTATTGAATCTTTTTCCACAGGCTGTGGACAGTCTAGTAGAAAAGTCAAAAGCCAAACAGAAAAAGAAAGAAGGAAAGAAACATAGATCATAAAATTTCCAAGCTTAAAAAATTCGCTGGCACGTTCAAGCTTTTATTGTTGTGTTTCATTTTTAAATGATACACTGTAATCTTACAGGAAAGTGCTAAACCCTACGGCTGAGTCTTCTCCAATTTGTTCCTTCTCTTCGGCTGTGTCCTTTGCCATTGTCTTTGTGAGATGAGAACTATCGTGTGACCAAGACTAACTTCAAACTCCAGATCCTCCCGCCTCCGCCTCCTGGTGCCGAGGAGGCAGGCATGTGCTGCTGCATGCTGTCCTTTATTTTGAAGAAATGAAGCTTTAGCTGGGTTTAGGACACAGGCCTGTCATCCCAGCTACTCTGGTGCTGAAGCAAGTTCAAGACCTGCCTGGCCTTTATCCTGAATCCAAGGTCAGCCTGAGCAGTAAGGAAGGCCTTGCCTCAAAAAAAAAAAAAAAAAAAAAAAAAAGAAAGGAAAGAGAGAGAGAGAGAGAGAGAGAGAGAGAGAGAGAGAGAGAGAGAGAGAGAGAGAGAGAGATGGGAGTGAATGTAGCTCTTGGCAGAGTTCTTGCCTGGCATATGTGCATCTCTGGGGTCAATGCCCACCCAGTACCACAAAGAAAAAAATTAAAAGAAAACTTACCTTGAACAGACATGGCTTGTTTCACTACAGCTTGTGCTGTCAGGGTTCTGTGTGTTGAGTCACAGTTCTTGTCCACCGTCTGGGTTACTTGTGTGACTGCAAACTGACACAGCCATCTCTTTAATGAATGATGGGTATGTACATCGTCTGTGATTTTCAACCACAGCATTATTTGTTTTCATTTCAAGTCTTTTATGTATCCTTTTCTGCATAACTATGAACTCCCATATCGAAGACTAGAATTCTGAGTTGAATGGAAACAGATCTTCAGCAGTCATAGTTATTGCCAACAGAGCAGGACTTTTTAATCTAAAAGATGTGTGTGCTGTAATTGTGAACTTTAGTGGTGAAAATGTAAGCCTTCAAGTAATCCTGACTCTAACGTGCTGATCTGCATTCCACAGTTTCGTGTCTGGGACGTGCGCTCAGCTCTCTGGTCTGGCGATGCCACCTGGAAGTTAGGTGTGACAGGTTTTGCCTTTGAAATGCAGTGTGCATGCTTGTCTTCTCTCTGTCCTGCTCTTCTAACAGTAGTAGAGGTAAAGCTTGTCTTTGTGTGTGTGTGTATACGAGTGTGCTCACTGGTACCTGTAGATAAGTATGTGTGTGCATGTGGATGCCAGAAGTCATCCTCCAGGGTCATCCCTGGGGTACCCTCCACATTGCTTTTGGAGACAGGCTCCCTCATGTGACCTGGAATTTGATGCTTTTCTAGGTAGACAGAAAATGAGCTCCAGGGACCCACACCTCTTCATTTCCCCAGCACGGGCTTACAGGCATACCAACCATGCTCTGCTTACAGGCATACCAACCACACTCTGCTTACAGGCATACCAACCATGTTCTGCTTACAGGCATACCAACCACGCTCTGCTTACAGGCATACCAACCGTGCTTTACTTACAGGCATACCAACCATGCTCTGCTTACAGGCATACCAACCATGTTCTGCTTACAGGCTACCAACCATGCTCTATTCTCCATAGACTTGGGGATAGAATGCAGGTCCTCACACCTGGGCAGCAAGCATTTTGCTGATTGAGCTGTCTACCCAGTCCCGTTTTTTTTTTCTTTTAAAATGTCAATCACAAATGAATTGGAATTATAGAACAAGGACCTGTAGATTAAATTTAAAATAAGCATTAGTTGAAAGCTTGCTTACAAAGCAACAAAGTAGGTTGGAGGGCAGGGATGGTGGGAAAATATTTTTCATCCAAATTCTAAGTTCCTGTTCCATTATAGGAAGGACCTTGATAAGAATATATTAATGATCAAGGGGCTGGGCCTTTTCTCCTGCTTTCACATCTTCAGGGTCAGCTCTCCCATACCTATACTTTCAGGTACAACTCTACTGTGTTGCCCAGGCAAGGTTCACAGGCCACTCTCCCAAGTGGGGGTGAACTAGCCCAGGCAGTGCTGGAGAGCTCACCCTGGGGTGACGACATGGACTAGCTGGCAGGCTGACCAACCCTGTAACTACCCAACCCCAGAACCAGAGTTATGAGTTGGCCTACCCCAACATCCGCCCCATCTATGATCTGCTGGAGCACATAAAGGGGCCGGTCCTGCAGACCCAAAGCTGCAGGATCTCCATGGCACAGGGCAATAACAGGATATCTAAGAGGAGTCCAGGGAGGGCCCAGCATCCATAGTGCAGCAGAAACCAGAGGCCTTGAGCTAGACCAGTGACTCTTTGCAATGTAAAGATACACGGACAAAAGGGTTACTAAGCGTGACTCACTGTGTCACACTACAGCTTCAGTGAAATTTTTCCTTTTTTTCTCTTAAATTTTACTTTATTTTATAAATATTTGGGAGGGCAGGTTGCAAGGTCTGAGGGTGGATGTGAAGGTACAGGAAATGAATGGGATCAAGGTGCATGTTATGAAAGACATAAAGAATAAATAAACAGAAAGTTAAAAAAGTAGAATGTATTAATGAATTAACAGGATTTCCTCTTTGGTCTTGTCTCCTGATACTTTTAGGTAGCTGGGTTATAGAAAGAGACCATCAAGGCATTTTCTATTTACAATAAAATGTTTCCATGTTACAGAGAAACTCAAAGTCTTCCTTCATATAAATCTTTTCAGTAATGTTTAGCTCAAGGTACCAAGACAGATTGATTTGTTAAGTTGGATTGAGCTCAAATCGCATTATATTAGTGATATCTTCAAATAAAATTAAGACACTTAAATACTCAGCTGAGCTCAAATTTTTTATGTAAAAGTAAACAAGTATGCCTATCTAATCAGTATCAAAATTAGATTTTCCCTTTCAATAAATAGTAAAATTCCATGTATATCAAAGAACTCCTTTAAAATAAGATTCTTTAGGGTTTACTATCCGAAAGTGTTTGACTTCCATGCCTGCGTCACCTTTAACCTGGGCTTATGTGAGAAGCGACATGGGCGGAAACATTTGCAGGTGTGCAGCTCAGGAGCAAACCCCCCTCCCATTAGCCCCCACTGCCTGTCTTCATTTTACTGTGTGGATTGCCAATCTACTTTTGTGTCTCTGAAACTCTAGAGAAATGATACTGCACCTACGTTTATTTGAACCTGATGGAGGAACCGTTCCAGGAATGACTCCTGAAAACCCCTCCGTATTCTCAATGGAGAACTCACAACTGCTGGGAAACACTTTCGACATTCAATGGGTAGCAGGCAAAGACCTATCCAGTTCAAGGGCGATGTTCTTTGCAATATCTGTTTCTTATTCCATTGTCAAACTTCTGTATTTGTAAACACCCTTGCCCACTTGAAATTGTACTCAGTTATTGGTGTGTCTGATTACCCCATAAAATTGACAGCACAAACATTTACTTCCTCCCAACCCTCCCATCCCAGACTGGGTATAGAACACTCATATCTAATTTTACCTTCTTTCTAAAATTATATTAGGGTCTGTTACTCAGTTCAGTGATTAAAAGCACCTGCTGCTTGTAGAGGGCTAGAGTTTGATTCTCCGAGACTACGTGGTAACTCACAGTTGTCTGTTAACTCCAGCTCTGGGGATCTGATGTCCTCTTTTGGCCTCTGAGAGAACCACGCATTCACATGGTGCACATAAGTACATGAAGGCAAGCACTCATACACAAAAAATAAAAATAAGCAAGTCATTAAAACGATATTAATGCTAAGGAAAGAAATAATCCTTGAAATTGCATAGCGATGCATGGATTGGTTTGAGAATTGGAAAGAAACCCACACACCAGTGAAACAGGGTGATTTGATCAAAGTCACAGGCTTAGCTCACCTAAAGCAGACCCTGAAGACTGTGTGACTCAACCCCTGCACTTTTCATATTAGTGAGCTGAACAGGAGCACACAACACAATGCCTTTCAATGTAAGTACCTACAGTGTCATCCCAAGATGACCTTGGTTCTTGTTACAGAAGTGACTGGTGCTTTGTGTACCTTTGTGTTAATGTAAGGTTGGTACTTAAATATACCCACACCCCATGGCTGCAGTTGCAGACTTGAATGCTCAGTAGCTCTCTGGGAACCTCACCATGGAAACAATGGTCTGGCATCTTCAGATTGCATTTCTACTTTCTTCCTCTTGAGCAGATAAAGGGGGGCTCCTGCAGGCCTGGCTTCTGTCAGGGGAGACTTTAAGTTTCTAAGAATAAGATTCCTCCTGGCAGGACACGGAAAAGCGATTCCCTGCTAGTTGGGCATACAGCCTGTCCCAATTCTCCTGGACGACCCTTTAAAAATCTTGATGGAGAGAAAAAACTTGTTCTCGGCATCCTGGACTCGTCTATGCTCTGAAGAAATGTCGTTGCTGCTTGTAGCTAGTAGACAATTGCTGCTTGGAAAATCTGTCTAGGTGCTGAGTGTTAATAGAGTGATGAAGGGGTGAAAAAGCCAAGACTTATCTTTCTTAGCATAATGAAGAATATTCCTGTGGCCAGACCATAATCAGGGCAGAAAGGCAAGGAATTTTTGGAGTGGAAGACTGAGGACTTGGTTTTAGATCCTAGAAAACTTAACAGTTGCTAGGTAGTGGCTAAAGGGATGTGCGTGAGGGGAGAGCAAGGGGCTCATGTCACTCTTATTTTCAAGCTGACACAGCATATTTTAAGTGGCTGGTGTTCGGTTTCCTCTCCAGCAGCATCTGCCTGTGCTCTACCATGTGTCCTCAAACGCTCAGTAATTTCGTAGCAGGTTGGAAATGGCCGATGTGTAAAGTGAGACTCTGTTACTATAGGAACAATGACCCCCTCTTATTTTAAATTACCATGCTAGCAGAAGGTGACATTTGCTTCAGGACTCAGGAGAGAAATGAAGTTATAAATTACATCATACATGTAAACTTGTTGAATTCTCAAGTCCTACAGAACCTATTCTTAGGATACTAGCTGATCAGGGACCACTATATTCTAATCAGCTCTACATGGGCTACGGTAATTTTACATTGGTGCAAAAGGAAAAAAAGAATGTTTCATAACAAAACTTGCCTGCTGTATTTTGTGCTCCTGTAAGACTCATGCTGAGTGGCTGGTTCTTTTTCCTCTTTTGAGGCATGCTATTAATTATTATTATTATTATTACTATTATTATCTCAAGAACTGAATGAAACCCAAAGTATAAAATAGATCAACTCCAGATTTAATATTGGGCATATGACCTGGCTTTTTTCCCATTTTGACTGCTTTATATTAGTCTTAAAACACATCACTAAGTGTGTTTCTTGAGTCGTTTAAAGCAAGAGTCTCCTATAAATATTCAGGACAGCAACCAGATGAGCTTACATACATACTGCACTTATAAAAAACATCAGGATATCTTCACAGATACAACTTACAAATATTCTCTAGCTTAAAAAAAAGAACAAGAAAAGAAAAAAGGGAAAAAAGCAGGGTTGAGTGGGAAGCAGGTGAAATTCAGGTAAGACACTGAGTCATCACTGTGGCCCTTTGTCCTGCCTCAGGATTCATTTCAATCTGGAAAATGGACATGCTTCCTTTCCTGCTGTGTCTTTGGTTTTGAACATGCCTGATTTGCAGTTGCACAATGAAGCGTGGCTCGTGATTTAGATCCAGCGAATGAAGACCAGCTAGGAGGGTCCCAGGGGCCTGGAGCATGTTTCCTCTAGTGCTGAGGAGTGGTTGGAATCTGTCATTTCTGGATGGAATAGGTTTAGTACAAGCATTTGGGAGTCATAGGTCTCCATGGGTCCTGGGCCTCTGGAAGGCACATTAACTTTTAATCTTGAGAAAAGTTCAGCATTTGGCTATCATTTATAAAACTATGATATGTTCTTTGAATATTATTGCCTGGGATACTAATAAAGGGAGAAGAGATAAAAATATATCTATTGTAACTAGTGTTAAAAATGATTCAATCTTCTGCATTAATGGGACTTGCTTTGGGGCTCAAACGTTTTCTGCAAGAGTTGGTTATGGCTCAATATGTATTTATTTTGAGTAGTTTGAATGATGAGGGGGTTGGTGACATGGAGATGAGGTAAAGGGCTGAGGGGGCAAGAACAATGCCATGTGGTGTGGGCACAAGGATCAGACTTGGGCCTTTTTTCCAGACTCTTTCCATTTCTCCCTCTAGCACGATGTTCTTAAGACCTGTCCTCTCTCTGAGGAAGCTTGGAGCATATGTATTCCAGCAAACTGAGAGTTCACTTCACTTCCAGGCATGAAATGTTCTTGGGTAAAGCACAGAAGCAATTCTTCCCCCAGCACACCCATTTTTGAAGAGCTGCAATAAACTTGAATGGTAAGCTGTGCGATAAAATGCCACCCAGGAGATGAGCTGCCCCGCCTCTGCTCCCACCAAACAATGGCCACTTAACCATTGCTTCTGTGCATGGCTGTGTGCCCTTCTTGCTTGGTTTCCTTGCTCAGCTTGTTGTTGAGTGCTCTCGGGAGGAAGCCGAATGGACACTGGTGGGAGCAGTGGAGAGAGGCCTAAGCGTTCTTGGGTTGTGTTGCTAAGATGTTAGACTATGTTGGGTTCCCTTTAGGATCCACACCAATATGAGGATCTAGGAGAGGAAGGTGCATTAATGGCATATCCTACACTATGACAGGATATCTGGTAGAAGGAACTTGAGGAGGAATGGGGTTAATGCAGTCCACCATGGCAGAAGTACAGTTCATCATGTCAAGGGTACAGTTCACCATCACGCAAGGATGCAAAGACAGCCTGTAACCCCCTCAATGTCTTAGAATCCTGCTTCTACCACTTGGGTCCCGTGTCCACATGGTTCTACAGCCTCCCAGCACATCGCTGTTATCTGGGCACCAAGCCTTCAAATATAGGAATTTGTTGGGGGATAGGGTTGGGCCTTTCACACCCATACTATAACAGATGATGTTTTCATACTACAAGGCCCAAGATTTGAACCATGCCTCTGAGAGTAATGCCTATGATCAATGAGTCAGGGTCACACTGGGCTTTCTGTAAAGGAGTGCTAGCACCCTGGCTATCTGTAGTTTCTGTGCTTTCAACTAAGGAAGTTGACGCTAACTTGCATTTCTATGGGACTGTTTTCATTTCCCTGACCCCATTCAGTTTGTGACAGATTGTTGGTCTGACAGGAGACACATGAGACCACCCTCATCATCAGCTACATTCGCAGAAGGTGACTCTGAATATGTGTGCATTGTCTTTTAAATAAAGGACATAGACACCTGAATTTGTAGAAGGCAGTTTGCTGCTGTACTTATAACTAAAAGATAGAGCAGAATCGATCTCTGGCCTTGCTCCACCGATAATATGGTCCTATCACCCATACTGTGGTTTGCAAGAGGACTGGCTTGAAATCCGAAACTTGGGCTCAGGCATCTCTTCTGCTGGCCAACAGCGGGATCATTGCTGAAGCTCATGACGAGGCTCAGGATGTGCGTCAGTTATTCGAACTTCCCTTTGCCTGTGTCTGGGTCCTGTCTCTGATGAGAGAAGATGCTGCCTTTACTTCAAATCGCTCAGCTGTTGGCAGTTTGGCATTGTCCCACTCAGAAATGAAGACATACGACTTAAAGTATTTCTGAGGAATTTTAAATAATTGTTAGAATCAATTTGAGTCCTGTATAAACCTGTGCGCATTTGGGGAGTGAAAACAAAGGGCTATTCACGCCACTCATCCCTTGCCAGCTGGGGTGTACGGAAGCTTATGAGAATTTGCTTATATACCTTAGTATAGTGACTTAAGCCTTAAGAATATAACACCTTGAAATGCCTTAAATTTCAAGAGGGTTTTACTACTCATGTTTTCTTTTCAGGCAGTGATACAGACTGAACAATATAGGTGGGCAAGTGATTCTCCAAGCATTGTGCTTGGCACCAAGGGGGAATTAAACTACAAGGCTTACGGATTGCACAAACTAATATAGCAACAAAGAGAGCCAGCAGGAAGCAGTGAGCTGCTCTTCTCCCAGGTCAAGCAATCAGAGCGAATGGGTGCGTCACTTTGGTCTGTTAATTTTAGCCAACAAAAGTAAGCTTGAAAAAAAGAGGTAGAAAGATTCTGCTCCCAGAGTGAGTCAAAATAAGCAGTTTGCCAGTCATCAAGCAAACGGGGTGGACAGACAAGCGGACTCTTGGCATGGTTTGGGCTTTGTACATGAGACACGTGGACTCCAGCAATAATGTAGCAACTGCCGTAAAATACAGGCTTGCCTTTACCAGACAGTTCAAATTCACATTTTTCTGGCTGCATTGACTGCTGAGAACCACCTGGCAATCTTAGCGATCAGTGTCAGGAGCGACATCCCTCTGGCTTCCGGCCACAATAATGCCTCCCCTTAGGATCTGCTACAATATAGTTATTGCCTTAAAACTCTGTAAACTGTGAGTCCTCAAATGCTTTGCAAACAAATAAGGGGAAAATGTGTTAAGTGCCACTGAGGTAATTTATTACCTGTTTTGAACTTGAGATTTAAAAGAAAAACTTGGGCTTGTGGTGGTATTTTACTTGTACTGAAATGTGATTTTAATTGTATGTTAATAAATAAAGTTGTCTGGGGGTCAGAGCTATTAGAGCCATAGCAAGTGCGTGGCGGCGGTGGCACACGCCTTTAAGGACATGGAGGGCGGTACATTCAGGCAGTGATGAGGCAGTCACATGTTTGGGTTTACAACCAATGAGAAGGCAGAACAGCTAGAGTATATAAAGTCATACACACAGGAAGAGGCCCCCTTTTCGGAGAGCTCTCTTGGCTGAAGAGGATCCCTGAATCAGGAAGGGTGAGGCTCTTAGCTCTGACCTCTTGGCTTTCTTCTCTGAATCGGCTCTGTGTTTCTTATTTAATAAGACCGTTGGTTACATCTACATGGGCTGTTTGGATTATACAGGTAGTTGTAAAACCAAAGTTAGAGGGACCAGGGCTGTGTGGAAACAAAACTGATGCAAAGACTGAGTCCATCATTCTTTAGGGACACAAGACACTTCCTGCGTTTCTCACATTTGCCCATCATGTGTTGGCATTGTTGTGCCTCAGACCCAACACACACCTATGTGTACCTGTGTCAATGCAGACTCTTTGAGACAGTTCCCCTCTACAGATGCCCCCTCACTGCTGAACACCCAATCTCTGCTTGGTGCTTTTTAAACTAAACCACACTCACTTCAAAAACATGGCTTTATTACTGTCCTAGGCATTGTTTTTTCCATTCATCCTGTCTCTTCATGTATATCTTAGACTGTGCATCTGTGCATGTGCGTGTGTGTGTGTGTGTGTGTGTGTGTGTGTGTATTTGCTTGCAGAGGCCAGAAGATAACCTTGGGTGTCAGCCCTCAGATATCCACTTTATACTTCGGGACAGGGCCTCTCACTGACCTGAAGCTCACTGTTTAGTCTGTGCTGCTGACCAGACCGCCTCGGAGATCTGCCTGTCCCAAACTACACACCAGTGAAGTTACAAGCGGGTGCCACCATGCCCAGATTTTGATGTGGGCTCTGATGGTTGAATGCAGGTACTTGTACTTGCCAGGTGAGAACGTTACCGACTGACCTATCTCCCCAGCTCCTACCATTATTTAATCTACACACTGGAATCACTGGGACCAAACAGAAAATCTCACTGCCAGAAATGCTGGTGCTTGATATAGACAAAGCATGGCCTCAGCATCAAGATTGTGGAGTTAGAAGTCTAGGCACACTTAGGCCTCTCATTGGCCAGAATTCCTTGGAGAGTAGTGTCTAGACGTTCCTGTCTTTGCTTGGTTCTCTCCTACTGTTTGCTGTTCCGTTCCAACTGTGTTTCAGCAGCGCTGTTCCAGATCTGTCCTAGACACTTTGCGTGTGAAAATAAAACACAGCTCTTTCATTTTACAGCTAGCAGAGGTGATTCCATCCATCCATCCATCCATCCATCCATCCATCCATCCATCCATCCATTCATTCATTGTAGTTTGTGTGTATGCATGTATGTGAGTATGCATGTATGTATGTGTGTGTATATGGTATGTGTTCGTGTGGATGCGGAGGCCACAGGAAGATGCCAGGCATCTAGCTTTATCATTCTCTGCCATGTTCCTGGGACTCTCACCAAACATGGAGCTAGATTGGTGGCCAGCAAGCCCAAGTGATCCTCTGTCTCTGCCCCACAGAGCATCAGGGTTATGTGTGTTTGTGTGGCTATGACTGGCCGTTATGTGAGTTCAGGAGATTTGAACTCAAGTCTTCATGCTTCAGAAACATGCACTCTTACCCAATGAGCCATCACTTTGGCCTCCAAAACAGCTTGTAAAATAACAAATCCTTAATAAAACTGAAAATCGATAGTAGAATAACTTAGGATTGCCACACACCTCTGCCTCTCTCTGTCTCTGTGTATCTCTCTCTCTGTCTCTTTCTCCCCACCCCCACCCCCACCCCGCCCCAGGCAGCTTTATTGAGTTTGTCTTCATCATTGATGTATTTTCTCCAGTTCTTTACAGTGTTAATCAGAAGCTTGGCCATAGGCAAGAGTTCTTCAAACTGCTGACTCTGAGCAGAACAGTTTCCAAGCGAAAGGGGAAGACGATGCACTCTGACAGGGTCATCTGTCTTGAAGAAGGACTTTAGGTCAACGTAGATGTCTGATACAGACATTTTCACCACATACCTCCAAATGGAAAGTCACCCACCCCCTGGAAGAAAGGACTAGGGTATTTTTAATATCGTTCTCTGACAGCTACCACATCCTTAAACCTTGCCCTTGGGTTCAAAGACACGGTAAGTTATTTAGGTTAATCTCAGAGATGAGAGTGAGAACTAGGCTCTCCCTTTCTCTCCAATGCCACTGGGTGTGGTTCAAGTGCTTACACAGCAGTGTCACCGTGCTGGCTCCAATCTTCAGACACAGAATTGAAGCGACCTGTTCTTGAGTCCTTAGATGTGATTGGAACTACAAGAGGCTTCTGCAAATCACGTGGGTGCTTTGCAAGCAACTCCCGTGGCAGTACCTTCTCCTCTGCTTCTGAGGGCTTGTTCTGTGTGTGGTGTGAGCCTGTCCTATGCTTACCAAAGGCAACAGATGTTCTCTCCTTTTCTAGCAAACAAAAAAGTACAAAACTAGCAGTTTGAAAGGAGCAAAGCTGCAGAGAGGCCCATGACCATTCTGTGGGGAAGAGCTAAGGTCTACTCCGGAGCAGCTCTATGTTGGGAGGCAGGTTAATATCTCCAAGGAGACATGAGAGCAGGGACTTTGAAGGCACATCTGAAAGGTGGTGAGCAGACTTCATTCTGTGGAGACAGGCTGACAGTGAACTTAAGGGTGTGATCATCACACGTAGACTAGATGGCCAGTCTACAGCTGGAGTCTCACAGTGTTTCTAGACACTCACCTACCCACAGTTTAAAGGTACAAGTTTCTAGCCCCCTCATCACCTTGCATCAGAACCTGGGGAGAGGCCCAGGAAGCTGTGTGTGCCAGCTGGAGACTGAGGCTTCCCACACTGCACCTTGAGCCACTAAACCCAAGGTAGAAAGGCTGGTTTTGAAATACCTCAAAATCAGGGACGGTAACAAAGTTACTTTGTACTAAATTCCTAGAAAATACTGCACAAACATTTATTGAACAAATGAATAAAGTCCGAGGAGATGAGGGCCTAGTGGAGAAAATTGCAAAGAGACGATGTAAGAAGTGAGCAGAGCCCCAATCCCATCTGGAACTGTTTCACAGTAGAACTGGCCCCCATCTTACTGGGGTCTAGCTAAGTCACTGTATAGGGTACAGCTACGCAGTCCAAGAACTAGTGACCTGCCTGCCTCAACTTCCCCAGGGCTGGGGTCATAGCTGTGTACCACCACTTTGGGATTACAATGGTCTCTTAATGAGTTCCATTTTGAAATTATTTATGAAATTTTCTCCTGTTGGATCATTGCCAACACCAAAAACCGTATTGAGATTTTTTTTCCAGAGGCCATGAGTGAAGAAGATTTGGTAGCTTCCTCCATTGTAGGCCCTCTCTCCTACCTGAAGGAGAACTCACGATTAACAAGGTGATGAGAGCCGGGCGGTGGTGGCGCACGCCTTTAATCCCAGCACTCGGGAGGCAGAGCCAGGCAGATCTCTGTGAGTTCGAGGCCAGCTTGGGCTACCAAGTGAGTTCCAGGAAAGGCGCAAAGCTACACAGAGAAACCCTGTCACGAAAAACCAAAAAAAAAAAAAAGAAAAAGAAAAACAAGGTGATGAGGGTGTGCTAGGGATTGGCTGCCCAAATTCTAGACCGTCAGAGGGTAAGGTGGAAGGAAGCAGGCACAGCCAGGATGGAACAGACCCTGAGTGGTTAGGACCTGGCAAGCCTGAAGCTGCCATGCTGCCGTTCTGAGTGGAGTCCAGTCTTGGAGTACAGAGCACAGAGATCCAGTCCTTACTGTCTTTGATTGCCAAAGGGATGAGCACTCCCCCTCCCCCCTGAGGGGATTAGGCAGTGACAGGAAGTCACTTTTGGATTAGCATTTACTCTCCACCATTGTCATAAAAACGTCCCATTTAGTTTCCACCATCTTATCTGGTGTCGTTTTATGAGCTGGGTCAGAAATGCTGATTTGCCTGAGATCACACAGTAATAGTGCTGAGATACCAACCAATAGCCAGATTCTAAAGCCTGAATCTCCTCTTTTCTTAAGAAATTGCATGAGTGTATGAGGTTATGGTGTCAGCCACCACACACCCATGACGTCTAGTCTATCTGCTCACCTAAGCAGTGAGGACGTCATTGTAAGTAACATTGCAACTGATGGCTTAAGTGCAATCTTGTGACTTGGTGCAGAGGGTTGGTCAGAAAGGCAGAGCTGATGGCTGCATTTCAGTTCATAGCACCTTTAGCAGCACGGCATCTTTCCACCCCTTCTGGTCTACCTATGCGTTTATTCCTAGCAAGTGGTTTTGTTTCGTTTTGTTTTTATTTTGTTTGTTTGTTTTTCAATTGTGTGTGTATGGTGTGTGTATGTGTGTGTGTGTGTGTGCATGTGATGCGCACATGTTTGTGTGGTTCCCGTGTGTGTGTGTGTGTGTGTGTGTGTGTGTGTGTGTGTGTGTGGTATGGAATGAATGCATGTGTGTGTATTTGTATGTGTGTTTGTTGTAGAAGCTGAGGAAAAACCCTCAAGTACCATTCCTTCTCGGGCTCCACGCAGATATCGTCCATCTTGTTGTTGTTGTTGTTGTTATTTTAGACACTGTTTCTCGCTGTCTTAGAACATGCTAAGGAGGCTTGGCTGGCTGGCCGATGAGCCCCAGAGATTTGCTTGTCTTGGCCTCTCTAGCCAAGCACACGCCACCATGTGTAGCTTTGTTCAACATGGTTCTTGGAGATCAAACTCAGATCCTAATGCTCATGGACCATCTCCCTAGCCCTTTATTGGCTGTTCGGAAATGTTTTCTATGGAAACTGTTTGGTCTCACTTTCCTATAAAAGCCGTACACTCTCCGACCTCTTCTGTCCCATTTCATGACTACTGACTTTGAACCCTCAAGTGTCTTGAGACATGAGATGTCCACTTGTTTCTAGAGAGAATGAGGCCCTAAACTCTTCCCATTCCTCTTTCTTCCTCCTGTGGGATTGCTACTCATCAAGACACTTAGCAAGCAACTTGATCAAAAGACTCTTGGAAACAAGAGGCTTGATTTGAAATGTTGGTTGGTGGGTTTAAGCCACAGGGTCTTAAAAATGGCTTTCATTTTACTTTCCATTTCAAGTGCAAATGTGTGTTTTAATATTTGCCTTGAGCATATCTGAGGGGGAATAGTGGTGGTACGAAATGACTGCACTGGTTAATTCAGTCAAATCATTGTGACAACTCATTTTAGCTTCTTACAAGAAAGATGTAACATAAGCCAAGTACACATGCCACACATTTAGTCAGTAAATATGCTGACAGTGTTTAGAAATTTTAAAGTTTTTTAAGGGTACTATGGGGTAAAGACTAAGAAATTACCCTTATTAAATAACATTTATAATACCATAATTAATGGAATTTGGTCATTAGAGTTCAATTTCCATCTCTTGCTTCCAACAACTACCCATTGCTGTGGCAAAGGCTTCCATGGTGCTCAGAGAATCAGCTGGGCTGCTTTGGGGGTGCATAGGAATACGGGGGTCCTGGAGAGCCAAGCTGAAGCCCAAGAGCTCCCTAGTTTTTGTTTCCTGAGTCTTTGACATCTGCAACTAAGAGGAGACTGTGGAGACAGTGCTAGGATCCAGCCAGTGTACACAAGGACAACCCTCAGCTCCAGCCAGTGTACACAAGGACAACCCTCAGCTCCAGCCAGTGTACACAAGGACAACCCTCAGCTCCAGCCAGTGTACACAAGGACAACCCTCAGCTCCAGCCAGTGTACACAAGGACAGCTCTCAGCTCCAGCCAGTGTACACAAGGACAACCCTCAGCTCCAGCCAGTGTACACAAGGACAGCTCTCAGCTCCAGCCAGTGTACCCAAGGACAACCCTCAGCTCCAGCCAGTGTACACAAGGACAACCCTCAGCTCCAGCCAGTGTACACAAGGACAACCCTCAGCTCCAGCCAGTGTACACAAGGACAGCTCTCAGCTCCAGCCAGTGTACACAAGGACAGCTCTCAGCTCCAGCCAGTGTACACAAGGACAATTCTCACTCAGCTCAAACACTGCAATTCCTTTCTGCTGGCTGAAAAATGGCAAGTTCTCTTAGATCTTACTAAACTCACTCCTGTGCACACACATGGTCTTCCTTTATGCTCCTTCAGTTTACTGAATCCAGTAAGTTAAGGTTATACTTAATCTAGCAAAGAGTCCTACGAAAATTGGCCACATTCACCATGCTAAAGAGTCTGACATATTACTTTGTTTTCTATTGATATGCGTAATCTTCTTGGATCAGGATTTCTTCTATTTATGTTTCTATATGAATTTAATACCAATTTAGAATAGATGGGAGGGAAGAAGATGAGAGGAGAGAGAGGGAGGGAGGGAGAGAGGGAGGGAGGGAGGGAGGGAGAGAGGGAGGGACAGAGAGAGAGAGAGAGAGAGAGAGAGAGAGAGAGAGAGAGAGAGAGAGAGAGAGAGCCCACAGGCTCACCCCAGAGATGAGTTTGGTCACATTCAACACATTCCACCTTATTGAACATCTTGAAGTGTTCAGAATCCAGTGGTGTTCTGTAAAGGTCCAGATGTACACAGCCAGGTGCCTTGCTCACAGTTTTTAAACCCATTTTATGGAGGATTTAATCCATCTTTGGAATCACTGACTTTGGAATACATTCCTAGAAAGGCCAACTGAGATGATAAAAAACAGGTCCAAAGATGATGTTCAAAGATGCTATTTATGGATTGGCAGAAAGGGGCTGAGGAGAGAGAGACTTGGGGTTGCTTTGTGGAGTCGTTTCAATGTGTCCTGTTCTAGAGCACAAGGGAACTCTTGAAATTTCATAATCATAGGATCTTTTTATTCATTTCCCAAAGAGCATGTTTTTGAGTCAGTGTATAATATAGCTATTTGTTCTCTTGAACACATCTTAGGGATGAAAAAGGAGTTAGGAAAATGAGGCCATTGTTTTTTAAAATTAGTGACAAACTTCAAAATAATTCCAAACAAACCTCAAATAAAACATTCTCCCCCTACTGTGAATCCCATTTAAGCTGTTTGGGTCAGTCTGTTTTAATGAACCTCATTCATGCTGACACGTCCACACACTTCAGACAAAGACAACTGTACCTCTAAACCCATTTGAAAGTGATGGATGACTGTCAGCTTTGTGAGCCGAGCATGTGGTGGCTTGATAGCACAGTGAAAGCAATCGCCGAGTGTGAGTCTGTTTCTTTTGGCAACGGAAGGGGTTGCTAATGGATTCATCATTTTCTGTTAAGCATGAATGTCAAACAAAAAAACATTTAGGGCTCTATTCAGCAGAGTTTCCGGCTTGATGCTTGCCAGCCATGGAGGCCCTGTGACTTGGAACCCGCACAGCCCAAGCCTGATTTTTATTTCCCAAGTTCTGTGGAGCTAGAGCCCCAGTACCTGGAATTCTGCCAATGGCTCCTTCCTCCTCCTCTTCCTCCTCCTGTCCCTCCTCCTCCTGCTCTTCTTCCCCCTCCTCTCCACTCCTTCTCTTCCTTTGCCTCCTGTTTTCCCTCCCCTTCTCCCTTTGTCCTCCTTCCTTCCTCCTGCTCCTCTTCCTCTCCCTCCTTCTCTTCTTCCTCCTCCTGCTCCTCCTCCTCCCTTACCCCCACTCCTGCACCTTTTCGATCCCTCTTGTTTTTCCTCCTCCTCTCCCTCCTCCTTTTTCTCTTGCCTTCCTGTCTTCAGCTCCTCTCTTCTCTAACCATATGACATCACCAGCCATGCTGCTGAGGTAAATGGCGTCTCTGGAACAGAGCTTGAGGCCAGCTCTTAAGCCGTCACCCACTCCACCTCAGAAGCACACAGGGTGTCCACTCATGGAGGGGTGGCTGGGTAAGCACTGGGCATATGCCCCATGGAGCTTGCACCTTGGAGCTGATTGAATGAAGTAGGCATTGCCCGGTTTTTACTTGGGACTCGTAAACAAGCGATGTGCTCTGAACTTGTTCTATACACAGAAAATGAACACAAAAAGTAGAAGCTGAGATACCCAGGCTTTTGAAATGTTATGTTGCTCTCTGAATGGAACATGAGAGGGCTTGAGGGGAATGCTGGCTTTGCCACACAGCTCTGATTGTATCATTGACCACAGAAGAACCTCCTTTTGTCAGAGAATGGCTTCTTCAACCACACGCACAGTGGACAGACGTAGGAGCTGAGCCCAGACAGAGGGGGCACTGCCCCACTGGCCGAGCAGTGGAGAACTGTGACTTAGACCCTGGAGTCACTGTGGGGCTGGCATGGATCTTGGGACCAGCTGTGACATCTTGGACAAGTTTGTAACAGCCTCGGTACCTTAGTTTTTGAAGATTGTTCTTTTGGAGGTCAAATGAAATAAAACAAAGTCAATAGTCTAAATTATAAACTCACACACATAGATTATTAACTAAATTATTTCAACTAGTCAAATGAATTAATAATGAAAGTCAGGAGGCTGTGTGATGTGCAAGAGCTCAAAACATCAAACATTACTGATGCCCCCTCGCTTCTCTGCTAATCAAGGTGGCGCTGCCTTTCCAGGCTCAGTGCCTACTCTACTCACTGTGGATGTGGTTGAAGAAGCTGTGCTCCCACAGAAGGGGGCTCTTCAGTGGTCACTGATATAAAAAGAGCTAGATCTTCTGTCTCTAGTCCTCACAGTGCTGCAGCTTTAGGCAACTGTCCATCCGTACATGGCTTTTGAAGTGGGTGCTCCATCCCAAACTCCGGTCCTCAGACTTGCACAGCACGAATTCTCCCTTTGAGCCATCTCAAACTGGAAGCTCATGCTCTACTTGAGAACTAGTGATTCGACAAAGGTAACTGGATTTAGGCACAGGGTTGGTACCTGTGCACTAAGAAGGGAAACGGAACATAAAGAAGGTCCACTTTAACCTCTTTGTGGGTGTGGCTTGTGCGTCTCTTATCTCTAACTCTCAGTGATATTTGGAGGAAAATTAAAGTAAGTTGTGAAATGTTGCCAGTGCCTTGTAAATGACAGGACTACAAGTGATTTAATGTGACAATTATATTTATGCCTTAGCTTAGGGAGTGAAGCTAGACATTGAAAAGGTAAAAATAATGGTCTTATTTGAAGACACACCATCTAAACTATCAAATGACACCTCCATCTGGAAGCTTTCTCAACCACCTACATGGAATCAATCATGATTTCTCTCATTTGTTTGCATGTTTATAACACACCCATATGTACTGTGACCAGGCTCTTTGAATTCAACATCTCGACAGTGACTAATGCTCTTAAGAATTCAGCAAATATCTGTTGAATTTAGTAGACTCATATCTGAAAAGTAGAGAAAGTTGTTCTACTGCATCAAGACTTGTTCTACCTAGCTGTCAATCCTGCTGGTTTAGTCGCTGCTCATATGATGTTTTCATCAAATTAAGTAACATTTTGCTAACTCATTTTGCTAAGTTTTACATGCCTTTATCTCTCAAAATGTAACTGAACTCTGCCAAGAACATTCTACATTCATTACATTGCATCAGGGGAGCTGCATCCCAGATGTCCGTTTAACCTGAAGAAATGGCCAGATCCCATTCCACGTGGCTGATTTCAATGAGGAATTTTCAGAATGATGAGGCCAGATTTAGCTGGGAGCAATTATTGGCACATTTCACATGAGCTCAGCATGAAGAATAAAACTGAAGTAAGATTAAGTCTCAAAGAGTAAGGGAGAGGGGGAAAGATGAAAAGAGAGGCCAAAAGGGTTTGAAAAGCAGGAAAGGCCCAGTTATCTGCAGGAAGCTGGTGTTCTTGTGTGAGATGTGTGCCACCCAGCCTGGGTTAGAATGTTATCTCTATGTGATCTGCAGAATTTTCCTCTTGACTGTGGCAACTGCAGAAGCGTGAATTAAAGTCTTAAGGAGAAAAATCAATAAGAGGGAAGAAAAGATAAAAAGCAATAAGACTAAAGAGCATTTCAAAAACCAAGTAGAAGTCTCAGAAATGGTCATGGAGGACCAACCAGTATTTATAAGGGTTTAACAGGAATCCCAATGGGAACAGATTTGTGGGTCACCCTAGGGGAACTGAAAGGCTTCTGTGTGGTTTATGGCATTACCTGGCTTTTCACTCCGGTGTGTGGCAGATGGGAACAGACACTGTCTGAAGAACTGTATGAAGCCAAATCTGGTTGCCACCTTGATGGCAAGAATTTTATTGGAAAGGAATTTTGAGAGCACTGGGGCAGTGCCGCGGGTGAAGCCGAGTTTCCGAGGATTCCACACGCTACTGCTTCTATTTTATTTCTAAACTGGAAATTTCTTTAAACCTTAAGTCAGAAATAGATGACACAGTCATTTAGTCCCAATAACAACAATGCTTCCTTTACTGTAGTTTTAAAACCTGTAAATGGTTTCTTCTTGGATTATCATATATGGAATTCATTCCAAAGCCAGCCAACTTCTATTTAAATGAGAAGGCAGAGGAAATAAGAGCGGAAACATCAGTGAAAAGGGGTTGTCCCTTTGGAGAAAATGGATGGAGGGTGTTCCTACTGGTCCTGCCACGTTAAGTAAATTCCAGAGTTGAGGAATCTAGATTTCAGGACATTAACAGTAAAGGAAGTATGCTATGGGATAGTGCTCTTGTACACTGTAAAGATTCGTCACTCAGACTGACCAGTAGGCAGGCAGGAAGTACAGGCGGGGCAACCAGACTAGAAGAATTCTGGGAAGAGGAAGGACGAAGTCAGAGTCACCACCCTGGCGCAGAGGAAGCAAGATGAGAACGCCACACTGAGAAAAGGTACCAAGCCACGTGGCTAAACATAGGTAAGAATTATGGGTTAATTTAAGTATAAGAGCTAGTTACTAGTAAGTCTGAGCTACCGTACATTTTTAAGTAATAGTAAGCCTCCAAGTCAGTTGTTTAAGAAGTGGCTGCTGGGCATTTGGGAAGAGGCCGAAGGGAGAGAAACTTCCACCTACAGAAGTAGCTATGACCTTCCCCTCCAGGATCCATGCTGGGAGAACATTTGACACCACATGCATCTAATCATGAGTTGATTCATCTATGAGTTCTGTCCTGAGTTTTCATCATGCCATACTTACTCTTACTATGGAGAAACATTTAGAGTGAAAATCTGGTCATACAATCATGAATATTCCTAAGCAGGAAGGAAAATGGAGTGTGTGTTATGATGAA
Source organism: Peromyscus californicus insignis (assembly GCF_007827085.1). Taxonomy (NCBI): domain Eukaryota; kingdom Metazoa; phylum Chordata; class Mammalia; order Rodentia; family Cricetidae; genus Peromyscus; species Peromyscus californicus. The sequence continues at coordinate 15,373,090 of NW_026294617.1, read as the reverse complement.
GGGTCAGTGTGAAGCTCAGCAGACTTCAGGGTCTAGAAATTACTCACGTGGTAGAAATGCATGCATCCATCACACCACTAAAGAACAGCTGAGAATCCAAAGCCTAGGGGAGGGAGGATATGATCAGGGAAGGGGGCTTTGGTTCTGACAGGTTGAGTAAGGTTGGCTCCCTCTAATGCCACAGGAAGAACTGTGGGTGCCAGTACCAGGGCTGCTGAATAAGGGGGCTCTTGAGTGTCCGACTGTCCAGCAGAAATGGGGAGGAACACAGATAATGCATTCTTCTCCTGCTTTCATCCCAGCGCACTGTGCATTGTGTACTCAGACCCTCACCTCAAGGCTATTCCTACTCCAGGCATTCAGTGACCACAACTGGCCATCTGTGTAGTCTGCCTATTGAGCCAGTGCCTCTCTGGTGGCCTCTGAGTCCCTGTCTTCTTCTCTGCATGAAGTCTTGTGTCAACAACCCATCTGTCCAGAATGAGCATCTGCACTGCTTTGACCAGCCCCACCTCCAGAGCAATGAGCATTCTACTCTTTCTTTGTTGGCTCCTCGGGGCAAAGCCCTTCATTTATATTGCCTCCAATTTTCCCCACCACCTACAAGGCTGTTATTCACACTCACAAAGGAGGAAACCAGGGCTCAGTGGAGTGAGCTGTACAATGAATCCAAAGCCATGAAACTCATGATGATGAGATAAAATACAAACTCATCTCTCTATCTCTCCTTCCCTTTCTTCTAGTCCCACAGTTTTTCACTAGGAGACATGGGTAACAGATAGCCAAGTATCCCTTCCAGGCTCTGGATCGGCATAGGTTCCTCCTTGCTCCTGGGAGGTGGCACCAGTATACACCCTTACCTGGAGATTCCTCCGGATCTACCTGCTCTCCTCAGCCAGGCTAATTTCACATGAAGACAACAGGCATGCCTACCCAGATTCTGTAATATAGCTTTTTCTCTTAAAAATCCCCTAAAAAACTGAGACGTTCTTTTTGAATCATTTTTAAAAAAATGTGCTTTTGCCGGGCGGTGGTGGAGCATGCCTTTAATCCCAGCACTCGGTAGGCAGAGCCTGGTGGATCTCTGTGAGTTCGAGGCCATCCTGGGCTACAGAGTGAGTTCCAGGCACAAAGCTACACAGAGAAACCCTGTCTCAATATATATATATATATATATATATATATATGCTTTGGCCCAGATGACCAGAGCTTAGTGAAAGTCTGTTGGTTTCTGATGTTAATGTGTGAACCTAATTCTAAGTCTTCATTTACTCATCTAAAAAAAAAAAAAAAAAATAAGACCAATAAGAAATCTTTTGGGGTTGCTGAAGGGGTTAAATGGATTAACTGATGCTAATCCTTCAGAGAACATAGCACAAATCTGCTGGACACAGGGTGACTCCGGCCACCATCCCTGTTGCCATTGTCATCGTCAGAACCATCGCATCAAGACAAGGAAAGTCTGCGGGGGAGGAGTGGTGAGAAGTCCCCTCTGACCTGGCCTGGACCAGAGGAGGGGATGGGGCTGAGTGTTCAACAGGCCTGCATCATATTGCCTGCTCACTCACTAGCTCCTTTCCTCCCATTGTGTGTGTGTGTGTGTGTGTGTGTGTGTGTGTGTGTGTGTGTGTGTGTATGCATGTGCATGCGCGTGCATGTGCATATGCATATACAGGGTAGATGACAACCTCAGCTGCCATTTCTTAGGTGTCATTCACGTTATTGTTTGAGACAGGGTCTCTCATTGGCCTGAAAGTCACTAAATAGGCTGAGTTGGCAAGTTAGTAACCCCAAAGTCTGTCTCTGCCTCCCCGTTGCTAGAGTTACAAGCACACACCACCACAGCTGGCTTTTTTTCTTTTCTGTGGTATATTAGTTACCTTTTTATTGCTGTGACTAACAATCTAACAAAAAGACAACTTACAGAAGAAAGGACTTACTTTGGCTCACAGTTCATCAAGGCTAGGGAAGTGAGGCAGCTACTCATATTGCCTAAGTGGAGAGATACGGATGCTTCTATTCAGGTAGCTTTTTCTTTTTATCAGGTCTGAGCCCCTAGACCATAGAATGATACTGTCTACATTTAAGGAGAGTCTTCCCTCCTCAATGAACCTAATCTAGGAACTCCCTCATGTACATGTCCATATTTGTTTCCATAGTGTTCTAAATGCCTTCAAGTTGAAAATCAATATAAAGTCTTGATTTCCTTGTGTTCTCTGGGGATGGACATGATGGCCTTGTGTTTTATCGATCTCTTTGCCATCTACAGTCCATGACTCAGCATGTTCACATTTGAAAACTCTGGAATGAATTACTGTCACTGCTGCTTGGAGTTGCTGCTCACAGATCTCTGGACCCCTCCAATGTGTACTCTGTGATACTCGGGTAGAACAAGGGGAGAACGGAATTGGAGACATGAGCAGTGGCTTGCCTAATTTGGGAGTATGCATTTGCATCGGTTTTCCAAGACTGACCTAACAAAGTTTGACAGGCAGGTGCCTTGTGCAAAAGAAATTGTTTCTAGTAGTCTAGAAGCTGGGTATCTAAGACCCAGGAGACAGCAATATGGTTTCTCTTTGGTTGCTCTCCTTAGCTTACAGATGCCACATTTGCCATCTGTGTGTCCAGATTGCTTCTTATGCAGACAGACTTCAGACTGTATAAGAAGCCATTCTAACCTTCTCTTTAACTTAATCACCTCTTGATTATAACTATCTCCAAACATTGCCATTCTGAAATATTGGAGCTTGGCATTTGAACATTAAGAACCATAAGAATGCACACAGTCATATCTGCGAATGTATCCCAAGTGAACAGAGTGCTTACAATCCCCTAGCGTGGCAGTCCTGTCTGAGCTTGTGAAGTATGTGTGAGGAGAAGAAAGCTCTCTGGACCACACTGTCAACACGCTAAGTCTGGGGATGGGGCTTCTGGCAAAAGCTGAAGGATATATTCTCGTGGCTTGGGAGCTTGTGGGTTAAGAAGCAAGATGTCTGAATATATAGAACAAAGTAATACAAAGTGTAAGTCACAAGTTAGGATTCTTCCAAATATAAACGAGAGTGCAGACTGCGTATTAGGGACACTGTCAGTTTCCGGAAGCAATCATTGTGCTGAAAGAAAACTGGTGAGAAGAGCTGTGTCCTCCCACAGGAACCAGATCTTTAGTGGATGATGGGAAGCACCTGACCCTGAGATGGCGCGAGGTTGAGAATGAGTGAAACACGACAGAAATCGCATTACTGCTCTTGACTAGATCTTGTCTATGCCTCAAGCTAGAGTCCCTGTCTACCATAGGCTAGAGTTCCGAGGAAATGCAAGTACTGTTTATATTGGGACAGAGAAAAAAGGAAAAAAATAACAGCTTCACACGAAGCAGCCTAGTGGTCAATAATTAGAGGATAGATTTAGGAAAAGTATTCTGTTCTTTACAAATACACTACTAATAGTCTTAAGGTTTTTATTATACAAGTCTGTCACTTGCTTGGTTGGAGTTATCCCAAGATACACATTTTAAGTTATTATAAAAGGTATTGTTTCTCTGATTTCTTTCTCAGCCTGCCATTCGTTTATAGGGAGGGTACTGATTTTTGTGTGATAATTTCGTATCCTGCTACTTTGATAAAAGTGTTTATCAGCTATAGACATTTCCTAGTGAAAAATTTTGGGTCATTTATGTATAAAATTGTATCATCTGCAAATTAACATACTTTGACTTGTTCCTTTCCTGTTTGTATCCTCCGGTCTCCTTCAGTTGTCTTACTGATCCAGCTAAGACTTCAAGCACTATATTGAATAAGTATGGAGAGAGTGGACAACCTTGTCTTATTCCTCATTTTAATGGAATGCTTTGAGTTTCTCTCCATTTAGATTGATGTTGGCTGTGCGCTTGCTGTAATTTGCCTTTATTATGTAGAGGCATGTCCATTGTATCCCTAATCTCTCCAGGACTTTTATCATAAAGGGACATTGAATTTTTTCAAAGGCCTTTTCTACATCTAAAGAGAAAATCTTATGGGTTTTTTTGGGGGGAGGGGTTTTTTTTTTGTTTTTTTTTTTAATGTTTTATTTTTTGGTCTTCAAGTCTGTTTATGTGGTAGATTACATTTATCAGTTTATGTACGTTGAACAACCCCTGCATCTCTGAGATGAAGCCTACTTGATCATGGTGAATGATCTTCTTAATGTGTTCTTGAATTTGGCTTGCAAGTATTTTATTGAGAATTTCTGTACTTATGTTCATAAGAGATATTGGTCTGTAACTTTCTTTCTTTGTTGGGTCTCTGCATGCTTTAAGGCATTGAAGAAATTGAAAGGACATCAGAAGATGGAGAGATTTCCTATGCTCATAGATCAGTAACATTAATATAGGGAAAATGATTCAACACAATTCCCATGAAAACTCCAGCACAATACTTCAGAGAACTTGAAAGGACAATTTTCAGCTTCATATGGAAACATGAAAAGCTCAGGATAGCTAAAACAAACCAATCAACCAACAACACCCCCCCCCCCAAGCATAAATACTAAAAGAATTCCTGGAAGTATCACCATGCCTAATTTCTAGTTGTACTACAGAGATATAGTAATAAAAACAGCATGATATTGGCATAAAAACAGACATACTGCCCAATAAAATTAAATAAGCCTGGCGACATAAACCCTGGGACAACTGGTTTTTTGACTAAGACTCCAAGAAGAGATACTGCAACAAAGGCAGCATCTTCAACAAATGATGCTGGTCATCTAGATGGCCGAATGTAGCAGAATGTAAATAAATCCATACTTATCACCCTGCACAAAACTCGACTCCAGATGGATCAAAGACCTCAACATAAGGCCATGTACCCTGCATCTGTTGGAAAAGAAAGTGGGGAACAGTCTTGAACTCATTGGCACAGGAAGAGACTGTCTACATAGGATGCAAATAGCACAGGCATTAAGACCAGCAATTAATAAATGGGACCTCATGCAACTGAAAAACTTCTGTATGCCAAAGGGCACCACCATTTGGGCAAACCAGTGGCCTACAGAATGGGTAAAGATCTTTACCAATGAAGAATTAAGAAAAACTGAACATCAAAAAAAAAAAATCCAGTGAAAAAATGAGGTATAGAGATAAGCAAAAGGCTCTCAAAAGATAAAACACAAATGGCTGAGAAACACTTTTAAAATATTCAACATTCTTAATCATCAAGGCAATACAAGTCAAAACTATTATGAGATTTCATCTTACTCCAGTCAGAATGGCCAAGGTCTACAATATAAATGATAGTGTGTACTGGCAAGGATGTTGGGTAAGGGGAACACTCCTACATTGCTGGTAGGGGTGAAAACTTGTATGGCCACTATGAAAATCAGTGATAGTGGTTCCTCAGGAACCTGGGAATAGATCTATCTCAAGATCCAGCTCTTAGGTATATACCCACTCTTAGATATATACCCAAGGGACTCCACATTTTGCTACAGAGATACTTGCTCATTCATGGACATTGCTGCTCTATTCATAGTAGCCAGAAATTGGTAACAACATAGGTGTCCATTAATAGATGAATGGATGATGAAAAAATGATACATTTACATAATGGAATATCACTCAGCTGTTAAGAAAACAAAACATGAAATCATGAAATCTGTAGGTAAATGGTGGAGCTAGGAAAAAAATTCTGAGTGAGGTAACCCAGACACCAAAAGACAAGTATTGTATGTTTGACTTACACACGAATGTTAGCTTTAGCTTTTAAGCATTCAATGGGTGTGCTACAATGCTTATGACCACAGAGATTAGGTAAAGAGTGAGGGACTAGAGGCAAAGGGAGGATCTCCCAAGCAAGAGAAAACAGAATAGATAGTTTTGGAGAAACAGGAGGGAAACTGAAAGGGGAGAATTAAATGAGAAGAGGGAAAGAAGGAAGGGAATATGGGTTGGGGGTGGAGACAATTAATACTAAGGGCCCTTTGGGGAGTCATATGGAAACCTACTACAGTTGAAGCTTCTTAAAATACATATGCATATGAAAGAAATCTAAATGGAGTCACCAGGTAATGTGGATACGAAGCCCCAATTGCACTTTTTTTTTTTTGCCATGAAGTGACACCTCTAGGGCCAGGAATGGGTTACAACTAGTTGCGTTGTTGGCCAAAGGGGCCCCATGGAAACCCCCAAACATCTCAGACTATTGCCAAGGCTATTGCTTTTTTGTTTTCCACAAACTGATGGTAAGTCCTTATTGCTGAAAACAATACTATCATATCTTACTGAACATGTAACAGTTGAGTTAGTGCCTAACTAGAGCTTTTCCCCGACTGACTAGTGTTCCTGGTTCTGAAAAGCACTCTGCAAGCTACTAGAGGAGAAAGGTAATCATCAACCCAGCTACAAATTCGGCACTCTACAGTGACATACCTGGAAGATATTCTGCTGCAATAGAGGAACAAATGTTTGGGAGTCACCAACCACTCTCTGATGGGAATGAAGACCCACTCCATGAGGCAGAACCCATGCCTGCCACTGCTCAGGCGGCCAAGAACCAGGAACTGGATAGGACATGGGCCTAGGGGAGAATTAAATACTATTGTTCTATTAAAGACCCATCACAATGAAATGACTCCTTTTGTTCTTCTGGTATACACATAGATCAGTGCCTTGCTCAACCATCATCAAAGAAGCTTCCTCGGGCAGTGGATGGGAACTAACAGAAACCCACAACTGAGCATGTGCAGAGATTGAGATATTTTGGAGCACCCAGTTCTAAATGGGATGTCTTCATCAACCGCTACCCTTCAGAGCTCAGGGAACTATGAAAAGGAGGTGGAAAGATTATAAGAGCAAGGGAGGATAGATGACTCAAAGGAAATTGTGCCCCCCAGACACAACAGGACTGATGCACATACAAACTCTCACAGACTGCGGAGCATTCACAGACTTGCACAGGTTAAAGTCAGACATAGTCTCAGCTCTGGGAGAGGACAGCGGACATGGGCTCCATCCCTAACCAAGAAGCTCTCCCCAATTCACATCTACTTGTGGAGGGAAAATTAGTTCTCTCCAAAGGAGTCTTACTGGGTATGTTAACCAACCTTAAGGGTAGACCCCTTTCCCAGCAGCAGATTCCAACCCAGAGCAAACTCAAGGGTATTTTTGTAGACTTTTTGTCTCATATTGCTTTGTTTGGACACTGGGGCGGGGTGTCATATTGTCCTTTTGCTCTTATATTGTGGTTTCTGATTTTGTGTTTTATGGATTTGTGTGTGTGTGTGTGCTTAATCTGCTTTTTCTTTTTCATTGTGTTTTTGAGGAGAGAGAGAAAGAAAGAACGCATGGAGTTGGGTGGGTGGGAAGATGGAGAAGTTCTGGTAGGAGTTTGAGAATGGGAAACTGTTCAGAATATATTGTATGAAAATTTATTTTCAGTAAAAACCCTCAAATATACTATTTCTGTGTACCTATTAAAATTATATTGTAGAAGGATATACATATAACATTCTTGAGAAGTATTCATGATATAGTGCTAATAGAATTATTAATTATAGAATAATAATTTTGCTAATAAAAGTTATCAATTACCCATTAAAATGGCACATTGCATACATGATAAGCTGTGGATACCTTTAGCTGAGAGATTCAAATTATTTTTTCCTTACTGATTTTCTGTGCTTCCCCCCAAGTTTTCTTATGGTGCACATGGGTTATTTATAAAATCTGAATTTTAAGAGAGTTTAATAAAAGAATCCTAGCTCTGTGAAGATGGGAACCAGAGTGATAGCTATCATTAGACTGTCTATATGATGGGAGAGGGACTGTTTTCTTTTTCTTTGTGAAATTATCTTTCTTTCATTAAAATATCATTTTAAATAAAATGACAAAGATAGCAGATAGTAATTTAAAGTGCATTTACTCGGGAAAAGAGAAGTGTGGTAACCCTTTGTCAACACTATTCTTTAAAACATTTTCTTACATGTCTCCAAGATCCGGAAGTCTAGAATCAACTGCAGTAAATATTTTATAATTTACCATGAAAGTCTCACACATGCATCTGAAACAGCCATGCTCTGAGTCTTCCCTCTGCTCTGCTGTGTGTTGGCTGGAGTTTCGTCATTATTTCTGCCCACAGGATCACCACAGCGTCAAGGACCTCTGCAGTGGTTTTGGGTGGTATTCCTGCCTGCCTCTGCGGTCGGCTCCATTACTGCATGCAGTCCCCGTGCACTACTTGCACATTTCTATTGATATAAGCATGTGCATCTGGACATCTATACAAATATATACACACTGCTTTTTAAGTGGTATTATCGGAGAAGCTATTATAGAATGGTCTCAGTGCTCCTCTTCTGCATTTGCTTATGTATAAGCATGTATGTATGCTGTAGAATATTATTTTAAGGTATGTTACTTTTGTTTGTGTTTCATTTGTTTAACTCTGTGAAGTTGTGTTACTTTGCCTGTCTAAAACACCTGATGGTCTAATAAGGAACTGAATAGCCAATAACAAGGCAGAAGAAAGGATAGATGGGGCTAGCAGACAGAGAGAATATGTAGAAGGAGAAATCTGGGAGAGGGGAGATCTGGAGAAAAAAGGAGCCAGAGAAGGAGGAGGACTCCAGAGGCCAGCCACCCAACTACACAGTAAGCCACAGAGTAAGAGTAAGAGTTGCAGAAGTAAGAAAATGGGAAAAGCCCAAAGGCAAATGTAGATAGGATAATTTAAGTTAAGGAAAGCTGGCAAGAAACAAGTCAAGCTAAGGCTAGACATTTATAATTAAGAATAAGCCTCTGTGTGTTATTTACTTGGGAGCTGGGTGGCAGACCCTACAAAAACAACAACAAAAAAACCCTAACAACATATGTATTTGTGTATTATTCATTTGTGACAAGCGTATCGCTTTATTTTAAACTTAACCAATTTGGTTTTCACATATCTCACTTGTTTTCAACCTTCAACAAGACTTTTGCTGCCTTGTAGAGCTGACCGGAATGATCCTATTTAATTTGATTCTTGGGTTTGAGCTGTAGACAATATTTTAACCATGAAAGAACTATCATGTCTTCTTCTTTATGAAACATGACTTAGGTCTCATTGTCTTCTTTTATTCATCTAAAGCTCTGTTTCTACTCTAACTCTTCAGTGTGTACTCTTCATGTTTTCATGCTTATTTTTTTAATAAAAAGAAAACAACACTAAACATGAGATGATAAGTGGAGTGCAGTGGTGCATGCCTGTAGTCACAGAGCATGGGAGGTAGAGACAGAAGGAGAAGTTCAGTGCCAGCTTGGGCAACATGAGACTTTGTCTCAAAAAAAAGAGAGAGAGAGAGAGAAATAAATGATTAATTCAAGTTGAATTCTTTGGAGAAAAGTTACATTCCCTTTTAATATATTATGAAAGATAAATCATAACCAAGGCTAATTAAAATGTTGGATAGGATCTATAATTATATCTGATATGACAGAAAGAATTTCAATTTAAAAACCACAATAATTGATATTCAAAATTTATATGTTAAATATGTAATGGAGCATTTTAACACAGTGTACCATGTGTTAATCGAATAATATGACTCTGTCGAGGTGGTAGGGTCCACCAGAGAGGAGGTCAGACTCTGGGAAAAGAGAGTGTTTTGCAAAAGGCTCAGTAAAGTCTGAGTGTTCTGAGGCTCGTGGAAACAAATGCACTAACCTTAGAAATTTACCAAAGGATGAGGTCAAGTTCTACCATAAGATGTGAGAGGATTAAGATTTGTTCACTTATGCTTTGCCTGTGTGTGTGTGTGTGTGTGCACTCAAGTGAGTGTGGAAGCCACTGCATGACATCTAGTATCTTCCCTTACTGATCTTCACCTTATTCTTTGAGACAGGCTAGCTTACTGAGTTGGAAGTTTACCCTCTTGTCTTGACTGACTGGCCGTCTGTCTCTACCGTACCAGCACTAGGATTTTAGATATGTGCAGACTGTTGGCCCTTTTTGTGGGTGCCTGGAATATGAACTCTGGTTCTCATGCATGCACAGCTACCCCTCTTACTCACTGAGCCATTTCTCCAGCCCTTCATTTCCCTAAGCCAGGAGATGGAAAATAACAATCCCAAAGGGTTTATCAGTCTTGGCTCTGATAGTATTTGATGTTTTGAATGTGACCTGGCTGAATAAGAGGAGAGTTTCTCTACTGGAAAAGTGTCCTTATTTTTCTATTTCATTACACTCAAACTCTCTTTCAGATCCCTGGGGACTCTGCTTCTTGGTGCAGACCCAAAACTTGTTCCCACTGCCCCTGTCAGTTTTCCCTTCTAGCTTATCTCCATTCCAAGCTACAAGAACACTTTTTACCGGGGACTCCCAAGTGGCATCACTGGGTTAGGGCACAGGGGGGCAATTTTCACTATTCTTCCTGTCCTTCTATTCAGTCTCTCCAGACTTCCTCACAGTTATGCTACAGCCTGCCTGCAGGAGCTCCTACCCCACCTCCATTCTCTGGGAAACTGCTCTTGGTGTGGACCCCAGTCCCCCTAGCTCTTTCTTAGTGACCTTCTCAGCATTTCTGCCTAGCCCATTTCCATTCCTTTTTTGTCACTCACTGACCTGCAAAAAAGTGCTCTCTACCAGGGTCCTCCCAGCCACCACACTTCCAGAGTGAGCAACAGCAAACAATGAACATAACACCCACTCACCAAAGACAAGACCGAAAACCTGCACATCTACACCAAGAAACATTCCAACTCCAGATGCCTAAATAAAGCACAAAAATGTAAACATGAACAACCAAGACAATATACCTGCTTCAGAAGCCAGCAACCATATTGTGTTAACCCTGAGAAAAGCAATTTAGCTGAGGCACAAGACAAGGAATTCAAAACAGCAATTACAAATATGTTCAAGGACCTTAAAGAGGATATGAATAAATGCCTTGATGAAGAATGGAAAAACTTAAACATAAAAGTAGACTGTAACAAGAAATAGACCTGCTAAAGAAAACCCAAACTGAAATAAAACTAGAAATGGAAAAACTTAGAATGGTAAACACAAACCTCAGAGGCAAGCCTTACTAATAGATTGTAAGACATAGAAGACAGAATTTCATATCTTGAAGACAAAGTGGAAGAAACGGCTTACTTACTCAAAGAAAATGTTAAATCTAAAAATATACAGGCACAAAAAACCAGGAAATCTGGGACACTGTGAAAAGACCAAACCTACAAATAATAAATATAGAGGAAGGAGAGGAAACTCTGGTCAAAATCACAGAAAATATTTTTAACAAAATCATGGAAGAAAATTTCCCCAATCTAAAGAAAGAGATGCCTATCACGGTACAAGAGGCATGCAGAACACCAAGTAGACAAGAACAGTTAAGAAATTCCCCATAACACATAATCAAAACACTAAATGTACAGAACAAGGGAAGGATATTAGAAACTGCAAGAAAAAAATAAACAAGTAACATATAAAGACAGACCCATCAGAATGGCACCTGACATTTCAATGGAGACTGAAAGCCAGAAGTTTGTATGGACAGATGCTCTACAAACTTGGAGAGACCACTGATTCCCCCCTACCCCCTTTCCTCCCACCCCATATCTCCCCCACTCCCCCACCCCCCATCCTACTGCCTACTATACCCAGTGAAACTATCAATCACAATGAACGAAGAAGGAAAAGCATTTCCATGGTAAAACCAAACATAAGCAATTCCTACCTACCTATCCAGCCCTACAGAAGGCATTAGAGGGAAAACTTCAGTACGAGGAGGTTAACTAGAAGAAGATACAAGAAATACATAATCTCAGAGCAGTAAATAAAAAAGGGGTGGGGGGACACTCATACCCAACTAACAGCAATCAATAAAAATTGCTCATTAATAACTCTTCATATTAATGATCTCTGCACCCCAATAAGAAGACATAGACTAACAGATTAGATTACAAAACAGAATCAATCTTTATGCTGTCTTCAAGAAACATACCTTACCATCAAGGAAAATATCCCCTCTGCTGTAGGGTGTCATTCTGTATGCTGTGAATATGTGTTGCTCTGACTGGTTGATAAATAAAATGCTGATTGGCCAGTAGCCAGACAGGAAGTATAGGTGGGATAAGCAGACAAGGAGAATTCTGGGAAGAGGAAGGCTGAGTCAGAAGTCGCCAGCCAGACACAGAGGAAGCAAGATGACAAGGTAGAACTGAGAAAAGGTACCAAGCCATGTGGCTAAGCATAGATAAGAATTATGGGTTAATTTAAGGGTAAGAGCTAGTCAGTAACAAGCCTGAGCTAGTGGCCAAGCAGTTATAATTAATATAAGCTTCTGAGTGATTATTTTATAAGTGGGCCACAGGACTGTGGGGGCCTGGTGGGACCGGAGAAACATACAACTACATCCCTCAGGGTAAAAGGGTAGTAAAGGTTATTCCAAGCAAATGGACCCAAGAAGCAAGCAGATGTACTAGCTATTGTAATATCTGACAAAATAGGCTTCATCCCAAACTAATCACAAAAGATATGGAAAGATACTACATACTCATTAAAGAAAGATTCATAAAATATTAAAAGTCTAAACATTTATGCACCAAATACAAGGACACAGGACCCTATAGCTGAATAATATGGAGGGTAAGAGATTGTGGAACACTCCATCCTAAACGGGATGTCTTCATGAAACCACTTCCTTCGAGGCTCGGGATCTGTGTGGAAAAGGAGGTGGCCACGGTGTAAGGACCTGAGGTGATGGATGGATCCAAGACAACAGGTGTCCTCCAGGCACAACAGGGCCGATATCCACATGAACCCACAGAGACTGTAGCAGCATGCACAAGACTTGTACAGGTTCAAGCCAGATCCCAGCACTGAGGAGGGAAGTAGACAGGCCACTTGCCCCTAACACAGAAGCTATTTGTGATTAATACTTGCTGGCAAAGTTTTATCAAATGGTGTACCACTAAGTACATCAACCACACTCCAGGGCAGGCCCCATATCCAGAATGAGGTGGCCACAGAAAACAAAGGACATTTTATTGTGGACTTTGTTTCATTTTGGCACTTTTTGTCAGTCTCTTGCTTATTTGTCTTGATTTTTGTTTGTTTTTGTGGGGTTTGTTTTTGTTTTGGCAGAGAAAAAGAGTTGGCAGGGAGGTGGGGGAAATCCTGGAGTAGCTGCAGAGGGGAAAGAACATAATAAAAATATATTGTGTGAAAATTTTAAATTAAGGAAAACCCAAAGATATCCTTCAGATTTATGCAGATTTGGCTTCTTTTTCTGTTTCTTTTCAAGTTCTCAGTAGTTGTTCAATACGTTTGACTGGGTTAACAACTAAAAATGAATGGTGTTTCAAACTTTTTAAATGTACTACAAAGAATTTCAAACATGGTAAGAGACTATTAAAAGAAATTCTTACGTGCCAATTGCTCAGCTTCAACATCTAGTCATTGTATTACTTTTCCAATTGTCATGACAAAATAACTCGCAAGAGAAACATAAGGGAAGAGGGTTTATCATGGTGGATGGTTTGAGAAGATAAAGTACATCATGGCAGGGAAGGCATAAGGCAACTACATTACTGATAGTCAGGAAGCAAAGGAGATGAATGCTGGGGTTCAACCCCCTTTTTATGCACCCTGAGATCCCAGCCCAAGAGATGGTGTCACTCACAGTTAAGCCGGGTCTTTCCTAGTTGCCTTTTTGGACTACCCTCCATGGTCCCCCAGAGGTATCTCTCCTGGGTGGTCACCTTGGTTATTTTGTTAAAGCAAATCCAGATATCCTATTATTTTATCTGTGAATATTTGAATATGTGTTTCAGGGAAAAAATAAGGACCATAACTGCCCAATATAATCCTCACTCTTGACTCTCTGGTCAAGGATGTCCTAGCTGTGGTATGTGGCAGCTGTGTAAGGCAGAATCCTAATAGTGTCCATAAGCTGCAACTGAAAATCACTCAATCCACATACGCCCTGAGCTTTTTTCTCTTCACGTTTTGTTGGTTAAGATTCTTTCTGTAGAGGTTTTCAGGCATGAATACAGCTGTTTGTGTGCCCCGAGTGTTAACTGGGATGGTTTCTGGTCCCTGTTTTCCTGTAAAGTGATAGTTTGACAGACAGGCTTGATCAGATCCAGGTTTGATTTTCCTCAGTGAGACTATTCCCTAAGTGGCACTGTGTGCATCCATCAGGAGACATGTAATGCCTGGTTGTCTCTCGTTCTGAGATGTTAGCAGGTATTAATGATCCTTGCCAAGTCCCATTAATTCATTAAAAGCATCAGAATCCACTGCTCTATTTTTCCTTTTTCGTTTACCAGCTTGAAAACATCTCTAAAGAAATATTCCTCATCAACTCCTATTTACTTTGGGATAGCCCCTGTAATTAAGGCTGAACACATGTTAACTCTTTCTCTTTTTAACCAATTTCCAGAATAATGCACTGCATTTCCATTGTTCTCCAAAAGGAGTTGATGAGTTTCTTAAAGTGTCATTATTGACTGGAAGATTTAAGTATACCTGGTAAGTTTCAACGCATCACACATATTTCTGTATTGCTGCTCTACCCTCAGCCAGTGGCACCCAAAGACCTCTGCCTGGGCAGCGGGGGTGGCTCTTGCTTCTGAACTGGACACTGTTTTTCAGTGGTCTGAGATGAGGAATGAGATTTATTTTCCCCACAGCAGTTCACTCTACTCACAGTTCAAAGTTAGGATGGCAAGGGTTGCTTGCTTGCTTTTTTTACTTAAACTCTCCTTACATTGTGTTTTTTTGTTTCACAATCACAAAAACAAGGCAAAAAATACTTGTTCTTTGTAGTTTTCTTGATCATTCGAATATATCTAGAAGAAATGAATATTCAAAATATTGCATTTTAAATGTATGAGTGATTTTTCTCTTCTACAACAGATACCCAGTAGTGTCTCTCATACACCACACACAGACACAGATACACACACACACACACACACACACACACACACACACACACACACACATGCATACACACATACTCACACACCTCTATTACTATACATTTTCTTTCCACCTTTCCCTTCTTCCACCTAGCATTGTGTACTGAACGGAACTCCATAATCTCTATGGAATAGTTCACATTCCTTTCTCCTGCTCCATTGTGTAACTATGTCAAACTTTACTTATCTCTTCCGGGTTGGTCTTGGCTGTTAAAAGTAGTTTGCATTTTTTAATGCTTTTACAAACCAAGTAAATGAGTGGGTTTGTGAATTCTGTGTGTTTGAATGTCATATTTTGCTCATGTGTACTTGTGATAGACATTTATGGGGAGGGGGCTTGTGTCGATGAATAAATGCACTGGAATGCATATTGTTGAGATACTTGCCTGCAATCTTTCTTTCTCATGACTAAAGTATGAAAATGCCTTAGCTCACTCTCAGCTAAAGATTATGTTGTCCAACAACTCAGAGCAGATTTAACTGACTTTTTGTGTATGTGTTTGTAATGAAGGAGGCTGAACATACTTTCATACAACTTAGGATCAATTATGTGTTGTTTTGGCAGAAACCAGCTAGTCTGTTTTTCCATAAAGTTGGAGCTTTCAACTTCTCAAGTGTTAGAAGTATTTTGTATATTGGGTTACTAACTCTTTGTTAGGTAAGTGGCAACTTCTGTACTCAGTTTGTCACTGGAAGCTTTATTTTTCCTTCTTTTATTTTCCAGACAGGGTCCCCTATAGCCTAGACTGGTCTTAAACTGGCTGTGTAGCTGAGGATGGCTTTGAACTTCTGCTATTCCTACCTTCACTTCCCAGTTACTGGTATTGCAGGCTGTATTGATACAACAGTACTCCTGGCTGTATCGATACAACAGTACTCCTGGTTGTATCGATACAACAGTACTCCTGGTTGTATCGATACAACAGTACTCCTGGCTGTATCGATACAACAGTACTCCTGGCTGTATCGATACAACAGTACTCCTGGTTGTATCGATAAGCCTAGCTTAGTTTTGTTTGCTTGTTTGTTTGTTTTGTTACTACTTTTCTGTCTTTCAAAGATTTTTAAAAGTGTATGTATGCGTGTGTGTGTGTGTGTGTGTGTGTGTGTGTGTGTGTGTAGACACTTGAGTGCAGGTACCCACAAGAGGGAGGGGTGGTCAGGGCCATTAGAAATACCCAGCAGGGACACTAGAAGTCAAACTCAGGTCCCCAGTTCCAGATATTTTATTTTTCCTAAAGTGTTTATTTTGCTATAGAAATTTTGAAAATTTGTATTCTTCTGTTTAAAAATTGAAAATATATTTTTCTCTCATACAATTCACATTGACCACAATTTCCCCTCCCTATACTCACTCCTCCCAGCTCCTCCTCACCTCCCCTCTCCCCTAGATCCACTCTCCCTCCATCTTCCTTCAGAAAAGAGCAAACCTCCAAGAGAAAACAACCAAACAGCACAAAGCAAAACACAACAAGACAAGGCAAAGCCCTCATGCCGAGGCTGGACAAGGCAATGTCCAGCAGGAGGAAAAGAGCCCCAAGGGCAGGCAAAAGAGTCAGAGACACACCAGTCCCCACAGTTAGGAGTCCCACAAAACACCACACTGAGAGCCCTAACATATGTGCAGAGGACCTGGTGCCGACCTCTGCAGGCTCCATACTTGCCATTTCTTTCTCTGAACCCTTGTGAGCCCTGCTTAGTTGATTAGATAGGCCATGTTCTCCTGGTGTTCTCCATCCCCTCTGACTCCTACAGCCTTTCCACCTCCCCTCCACAGGGATTCCCTGAGCTCTGAGGGGAGGGACCCAATGAGGACCTCCAATTTAGACTATTTCTCCACATAATGTCTGGCATTTTTCTGCTCCCATCTGCTGCCAGAGGAAGCCTCTGTGACAATAACTGAACAAGGCACCAATCTTGAGTATTGCAGAATATCATTAGGAGTCATTGCATTGATATTTATTTATTTATTTATTTATTTATTTGACAGTCACATTTGGTTCTACCCTAAATTTCTGGGATATTTAGTCTCATGTTCTTGGCCAGCCAAGCAGTATTGGGTATGGACTCCCTCTCATGGAGTGGGCTTCAAGTTAAATCAGACATCAGTTGACTGATCCCACCAGTTCTGTGTTACCATTGCCCCAGCACATCTTGCAGGCAAAACAGATTGTAGATCAAAGGTTTTATGGCTAGATTGGTGTCCACATTTCTCTTTTGATAGCCTGCAGAGTACCTTCCCTGTGGGAGGCCACATAGGCTTCCTAGTGAGAACTTACTCAGGGTCAGAGAATCTGAGCTTGCTTTACCCAGAAGGGCTGCATAAGGAGATGATCTGACCACAGGCATGTTTACCAGGTGTTTGGAAGGGTCTACACTTGGCTGTACGGTTTGCTTTGATCTTTCAAGGGGGGGTCTTTTGCCTCTCTCCTTGGCATATTATAAAAAGCCCTTTTGAATAAATGAGGAGGCTGTTGGGTATCGATCCAGGCCCTCCCGAAGCTATCCTGTGTTTCTGTCTCTCTTCTTCTCATCGTCTAGGCCTATAATTCTACCTGATATTTTCTTATCCCGCTCTCCACCACCTAAGACCCCTTCAAAAGGTGGAAGCTGGACTCCCACACTTAAGATACTAGAACATAGGGGTGAAGGCTCCTTGCAGGCACTAGCTCGACCTCTCCATGTCAATGAGCTATGCAGATGTTGTCCTCAGCAATGCCCCACCATCAGTTTGCGGAGAGCAACTCTGATGTCCTATCATCAGCCTGGGCTGTTTGGAAATCTGCATGGTGATAGGATCTCTAGCCATGCTGTCATGACCCTGAATGCGCTGGCAAGGTGCTTAGTCATTTCCAGGGCCATATGTCCTATGTAATCTGTACACTTCAAGGTTGTATAATTTACATGCAGCATGACCATGTAATCATAGCATGCGTGGCGTAGCTACATAAGCCCATATGCACATGTGCGGGTGAGTCCATAAAAGGCAGGTCCCACATACCCTCCTCCTTTTTCTGCACATGTCTTCCAAATAGGCCTAAGTACATTCTTTTCTGTCCCTCCCTTCTTCTAATAAACTCTTATAGTGGGTTTTGTTGTGCTTCATGACTTTTCTCACAGGGTAAACAGTGCCACACAAAACTAACACATGAGACACCCATACCCTCTGCCAACAACTGAGCTGAGTGCACCAATGGCCCACCACTGGGAGCCTTGCCTGGCTAGAAGAGATGGCCCGTTGAGACTCCTTACAGCCCATTACTAGGAGTACTCACTAGGATCACCCCCATAGACTCCAGGAAGTTCCCACTGAACTAGGTTTCCATACCATCCCCTAAGGCTCCCAGTTCTAGCTGTCTCTCTCTGAATTTTCTCTTCCTCCCATCTCCATCCTCCCTCTCACTTTACCTGATCCCTCCTGCTCCTGTCCCCATTCGACCTGAGTCTACCTGCAAAATCTATTCTATTTCCCATTCCCCTGGAGATCCATGCACCTCCCCTAGAGCCCCTCTTTACCTAACCTCTCTGGGTCTATGGATTCTGGCTTGGTTATCATTTACTTAACAGCTAATATTCACTTATAAGTAAATATATCCCATACTTGTCTTTCTGGGTCTGGGTTACCTCATTCAGGATGATTTTTTTCTAGTTGCCTCCATTTGCCTGCAAATTTCATGACATCATTTTTAAACAGCTGAGTAAATACTCTATTGTGTAAATGTACCACATTTTTTTACCCATTCATTCCTTAGTTGAGGGACATATAGGTTGTTTCCAGGTTCTGGCTATTACAAATAAATCTGCTATGAACATAGTTGACCAAGTGTCCTTGTGGTTGGATGGAGCATCCTTTGGGTATATGCCCAGGAGTGATATAGCTGGGTCTTGAGGTAGATCGATTCCCAATTTTCTGAAGAACCACCATATTGATTTCCAAAGTAGTTGTACAAGTTTGCACTCCCACCAGCAGTGGAGGAGTATTCTTCTTGCTACACATCCTTGCCAGCGTGAGCTGTCACTTGTATTATTGATTTTAGCTATTCTGATAGGTGTATGATTGCCAGGCCCCACGCAACTATTAAACAGTCCTTGAAGGGAGAAGAGAGGATTGAGAAATAATAGATATGAAAAATAGAGAAGTAGACATAAAAGAAAAAGACAGAGACACGGGATAGCATCGGGAGGGCTGTGGGTCAATACCACAGTTGCCCCAAGGTTATTCCTCATGGACTTTTCATACACCAGTAAGGGGAGAGGTGAAAGACCTCGCCCTCTCAAGGACAAAGTACGGACAAGTGTAAACACTTCCTTAGTTCTCAAAACATCTATTAGCCACACCTTATGGCAAAATATCCCGTAATTAGGCCTTGAAGTATAAGACACCTGGTAACCACGCCTTTGGCCAAAACATCCTATTATGCAGCCTTGTGGACAAAACAAGCTTGAACTCTTTGACCTTGAATCAAGATGGAATAAGGCACAGTATGGAGTCTCTGTGGGCTCCCACTTAAGATGAAATCTCAAAGTAGTTTTGATTTGCATTTCCCTGATGGCTAAGGATATTGAATATTTCTTTTGTTTGTTTGCTTGTTTGTTTTTTCTTTTTGTGTTTCAAGACAGAGTTTCTCTGTGTAACAGCCCTGGCAGTCCTGGATTTCACTTTGTATACCAGGTAGCCTCAAACTCATAGAGATCTGCCTGCCTCTGTCTACCTCATCCCCTCATTTGAATATTTTTATGTGTTTCTCAGCTAATTGAGATTCCTCTATTTAGAAGTGTGTATTCCTTTTAAACATTATTATTATTAGTTTGTTTTACATCCCAACTGCAGTTTTCCCTCCTCTCCTCCCAGCCTCCCTCATCTCACCTCCCACCCCACCCCACTCCACCCCAACCCACCCCTGCATCCATTCCTTCTCTGTTTCTATTCAGAAAAGGGCAGGTCTCCCACAGATGTTAACCAAACATGGCAATATCAAGTTGCAGTAAGACTAGATACCTCCCCTAGTATTAAGGCTAGATAAGGCAACCCAGTATGAGGAATAGAGTCCCAAAAGCCTGCAAAAGAGTCAAAGACAGTCCCTGCTGCTGGGAATTTTCTGTATGCTGTGAATGTGTTGCTCTGATTGATTGATAAATAAAATGCTGATTGTCCAGTAGCCAGGCAGGAAGTATAGTATACGTGGGACAAGAGAGAGGAGAATTCTGGGAAGTGGAAGGCTGAGTCAGGAGATGCTGCCAGCCACCACTGCCATGAAAAGTAAGATGTAAAGTACCAGTAAGCCACAAGCCACATGGCAACTTATAGGTTAATAGAAAAGGGTTAATTTAAGATATAAGAACTGGATAGCAAGAAGCCTGCCAAGGCCATACAGTTTATAAGTAATATAAGCCTCTGTGTATTTACTTGGGTCTGAGTGGCTGCAGGAGCTGGGTGGACACAGAAAAACTCCAACTACACCCTGCTCCCACTGTTAGGAGTCCCACAAGAAGACCAAGTTAGACAACTGTAATATATATGCAAAAGACCTAGGTCAGTCTAATGCAGGCTCCCTGGTTCTCAGTTCAGTCTCCGAGAGCCCCTATGAGCTCTGGTTAGTTGATTCTGTGAGTTTTCTTGTGGTGTCCTTGACCCCTGTGGCTCCTACAATCCTTCTTCCCCCTCTTCCACAGGATTCACCAAGCTCCTCCTAATGTTTGGCTGTGGGTCTCTGCATCTGTTTCCATTGGTTGCTGGATGAAGCCTCTCTGCTGACAAGAGGATTGTGCATTCTTCAGTTATGAGTTCCTTCTGGATAACAAGATTTGTTTGGAGATGGGTGCCCTCCCCAGATCTAAGGCACATTTTTCCCTTTTTACGAACCTCACTTCTAGTGCTTGTGTGGCTCATTAAACAGCAATATTCAAATCTAACATATCAGAATTTTCCTTTGTGTGAGATATGAGGAAGTGGTCAAATGTTATCCTTTCCCATGTGGCCATTTGCTGACCCCAAACCCATGGATAAGACAGTGTGCCTGTCCCTGAAGGTCTGGCAAATGCTGTCCCTCACTGCTGTGGCAGAATGATTGGCCCCCTGCTGTGCTTTCTGTCTCACTGTCCCACCTGTCTGATTGCAGTGAAATGGCTCAGTCATTCTCTTCAAGTCCATTGTCTTTCCATGTGGCTGTCACAGGAATCTTCTCCATCCCACCTGGTGTGTTTACACCCATGGAGTTTGTTGATCTCTGAATGGTGATTTTATGATCTGATACTTTACTAAATTTTGTTATTGTTCTAAAAAGCTTTTTTCATTTGTTCCTTTGGATTTCTCCATGGATATAGTCATATAATTTCCATTTACTTATTTATTTAGAATCAAAATGCTTGAGTTTTTTTTCCTCTATTAGGGTAAGTTATATTTTTTTTAGAAAATATGTTTTATCTGGGGCAGAAATGCTTTTGTAGTGAGTTGCACAAAATAGTCTCATTTTCTAAAAGTTTGCTTAAATTTGATAACTATTTCCCACTTATTAACTTTGTGTATTTATATTTTCTTAATTTTCTACTTAATAAATCATTTTTCATTATGCATATGTGCATTATACAGAAAGAGCATGTGTTGTACATATGCATTATAATGAATTCTCACTGTGAGCACATCTGTGTAGCCTTATAGACATCAAGAAACTGAGCACTCCTGGAAATGCTACATACAGAAACCAAAATGTGTCCCTTGCTGGTCATCATAGTCATCTCCCTGTGATTGACATGACTATCCAAGCTTTTCACCTGTTGCTTAGTTTCATTCAGTTTCTTTCACTCACTGTATTTGTGAGATTCTCTCATGTTCCTATACATAACAAGTTCATTCATTTTCACTGATGAATAAAACTCCCCTTATTAATATCCCCCAGCAGAATAACTCTGTGGCTGTCAGTACACATTTCCCAGCTGGGGCTGTTGATGACAGTACCACCATGAGCGTTCTTATTAACAATCTGATACACGTGTGAGTGTGTGAGCGTTTCAGTGTGGTTCGGCCTGTGAGGCTCTATGTGCCAATGTGACTGATGCTTTCAAGTTTTTGCAGTGGTTATAGTAACTTGCACCCTGCCACCAGCAGCAAGCCAACTGTATTGGAAGCTTAGTCTTATCCATTGTACTAACTCTGACTACAATTGTTTAAAGACCCATATTTTGCTGATGACTAAAGACCATTTTCTCATGTCTATTTGGATAAATTATCTTTGTCAACATTCTGTTTGAGTTTTTTGTCCACATTCCTATTAGATTTTCTTTCTTTTTTTGTTCTCACTGGCTGAAATAAGTTCTCTGTGTGTTCTAGATCTTTGTCATATACAAGTATTGTAGATAGGGACTACTGTCTTGCATTTTGCCTTTTGACCTCTGAGCCTTTTGAGGAGAGGGTCTTAATTTTCCTACAGTGTCATTTTCCAATTTCTCTTCATAACCAGTGATTTTTTTTTTTTTTTGGTTTTTTGAGACAGGGTTTCTCTGTGTAGCTTTGCGCCTTTCCTGGAACTCACTTGGTAGTCCAGGCTGGCCTCGAACTCACAGAGATCCGCCTGGCTCTGCCTCCCGAGTGCTGGGATTAAAGGCGTGTGCCACCGCCACCCAGCAGTGATTTCTTTGAAACAGTGAAAATGATTACCACATAAAATGTACATTACTTTAATCAACCTTCTGCCGCTCTGTCTCCCTCTCTTCCATTCCTTCTTTCTCACCTCTGTCCCTCCTTCTCTCTCTCCATCCTTCTCCTTCCTGAAACTAGAAGCTACCACTTCAATTAAATATTTTCCTTTACAAGAGTAGCCATGGTCATGGTGTCTCTTCACAGATATATATCACTAAATGTAAAGAACAAAGAAAAATGTTAAAAGATGCAAGAGGAAAAGGCCAAGTAACATATAAAGGCAGATCCATTAGAATAGCATCTTACTTCTCAATGGAGACTGAAAGCCAGACAGGTCTGAATAGATATTCTGCAAACTCTAAGAGATCAGAGATACTAGCCCAGACTACTATACCCAGCAAAACTATCAATCACAATTGATGGAGAAAGAAAAATATTCCATGATAAAACCAAATTGAAGCAATTTCTATAAGTCACTAGAAGGAAAATTTCAGTCTAAAGAGGTTAACCACACCCAAGAAGACGCAAAGAATAAATAAATCAAAAGGGAGGATCTACATAATAACAATAAAATAACAGGACTTATTATGCACCAAATACAAGGCACTAAAGTTCATAAAAGAAACTACTAGAGATAAAAATACATAAAATAACATAACATACACACATAAAATAACACTGTAAGTCCAATAGATCTAGCAATTATCAACAGAAACTTTCTCTGAAATACAAGAGTATACTTTCTTCTCAGTACCTCATGGAACTTTCTCCAAAATTGATCATATACTTGGACAGAAAGCAAGTCTCAATAAATACACAAATATTTGAAATACCTCCCTGCATCCTATCTGACCTCTGTGGATTAAAGTTGAATATGAATGGTTCAGTAGTTAAGATCACTGGCTGCTCTTCCAGAGGACCTGAGTTCAACTCCCAGAACCCGCATGGCAGCTCACAACTATCTGTAACTCCAAGATTTGACACCCTCACACAGATGTACATGCAGGCAAAACACCAATGCATATAAAAAAGTTGGATATCAATAATAACAAAAAAGTATAAAAAGTCATATGAACTGGAATACTCACTACTGAACAAAAAAATGGTTCAAGGCAGAAATGAATTAGAATTTTAGATTAGAATTCAATTTAGAGTTGAATGAAAACAAAAATACAATATACCCAAACCTATGGGGTGCTATGAGGGTAGTTCTGAGGCAAGTTCATAGCACTAAGCACCTATACTTAAAAAAAAAATATTGGAAAGATCTCATACTAACAGGTTAGGCACATCTGAAACCTCTAGTGCAACAAGAAGAAATAATACCAAAAAAAAAAAAAACAGATGATAAGAAAAAAATCAAACTCAGGGCTGAAGTCAATGAAATAGAAACAATATGAACAACAACAACAAAAAAGAAGCGTTGGTTCTTTTAGAAAATCTTAAGAATTGACAGATAAGCAGCCAAATTAACTAGAGAAAATCCAAATTAATAAATGAAAAGGAGGGACTTTACAACAGATATGGAAGAATGTCAGAGAATCATGAGGACACACTTTGAAAATTTATACTCCACTAAACTTAAAAAAAAAATCTAAAAGAAATAGAAGAATTTCTTGATAAATATAACCTACCAAAGTTAAATCAATATCAAATAAACAATTTAAACAGACCATAACCCTTTGTGAAATAAAAGCAGTAAATAAATAAAAAATGTAAAAATAAGAAACACAGGGTCAAGCATAGAAATTTACAAATCTCGAGATAACAATGAACATCAATACCCATTAAATTTTCTACAAAATAGAAACTGTTGGAATGTTTTCTAATTCTTTTTATAAGGCCACAATTACCCTGACATTGAAACCAAACAAAGACCCAACACAAAAAGAAAATTATAGACCAATATCCCTTATAAAAACATGCAGAAATTCTCAGTGAAATATTCACAAACTGCAGTCAAGAAGACATCAAAAGATTATCCACCATGATCAAAATTGGCTACATCCCAGACATACAGGAAAATGGTTCAACACATGGAAATGGATTAAACATAATCTACCACATAAACAGATTGGAAGACAAAAATGATCATCTCATTAGATGCAGAAAAAGCCTTTAACAAAATCAACATCTCTTCATGATGTTTCAGCTTCATATGGAAACACAAAATTTCAGGATAGCTAAAGCAATCCTGGGTAATAAAAGAACTACTGGAAGTATCATCATTCCCAATTTCAAGCTGTACTACAGAATATATAAAGTAGTGAAAATTGGTATGGTATTGATGTAACCAACATGTTGACCAATGGAATTGAATTGAAGACCCAGACATAAGTCCACACACCACTGGACACCGGACTTTTGACAATTAAGACACAAATATACACTGGAGAAAAGACAACATCTTCCAACAAATGGTGCTGATCAAACGGAATGGTTGTGTGTAGAAGAATGCAAATAGATCCAAGTTCATCACTCTGCCAGAACCTCAACCCCAAATGGATCAAGAACCAAGGCAGATATTCTGAATCTGATAAAAGAGAAAGTGGAAAATAGCCTTGAACTCTTTGCTACAGGAGACAACTTTCTGAACAGAACACTGATAGCAAGGCACTAAGAGCAACAACTAATAAATGGAACCTCATGAAATTGAAAAGCTTCTGTAAAGCAAAGGACACCATTATTCAGGCAGCATGGCAGCCTATAGAGTAGGAAAAGATCTTTGCCAATAACACATCCAATAGAGAGTTAATATCCAAAATATATACAGAACTAAAAAAAACTGGAATCAAGAAAACAAATAACCCAATTAAAAAGTGGGGTAGAAAGCTAGATAGAGAGTTCTCAAAAGACACACACACACACACACACACACACACACACACACACACACACACACACACACAATCACTGGGGAAACCTGAAAAATACATTCAACATCTTTAGTCATCAGGGAAATACAAATCAAAACTACTTTGAGATTTCAACTTTTACCAGTCATAATGGCCAAAATCAATAAAGCAAATGACAGCTCATGTTGGCAGGATATGGAGTAAGAGGAACACTCATCCATTGCTTGTATAGCTACTATGGAAATCAATGTGGCAGTTACTCGGGAAGCCAGGAATAGGTCTACCTCAAGATTTAGAGGTACCACTCTTGGGCATATACCCAAAGTTCTTCACATCCTACTATGGAGACACTTGCTCATTCATGGTCATTGCTGCTCTATTCATAGTAGTTAGAGATTGCTAACCGCTTCAATGTCCATCAATGGATGAAGAATGAATAATGAGAATGTGGTATATTTGCACCCTGGAATATTATTCAGCTGTTAAAAAGATGAAATTTGTAGGTAATTGGATGGAGTTAGAATAAAAAAAAATCATCCTTAGTGAGTAACTCAGACCTAAAATGACAAATATTGTATGTACCTCTTACATGTGGATGTTAGCTTTTAAGTATTTGATAGGTTGCTGCAATCCATACTAACACAGAGGTTAGATGTAGAGTAAGGGACTATGGGAGAGTGGAGAATCTCACAAGGAAGGGGAAATAAATTATAAAGCTGCATCAAGAGAGGGGGTAATTAGAGCACAAGTCCTACACAGGTTCAGATGAGGTCTCAGTGCTGAGAGGGGAAGGGAAATGGAAGAGGTGGGTAAGAGAGGGAATGCAGGAAAGGACAGCTAACACTAAGGACCATCTGCAGGGTTAAATGGAAACCTAGTACTGCAGAAGTTCTTAAAACATAGACATATGTAAAAGGAATCTAAATGGAGCCACCAAATAATGGGAGATACAAAGGCCCAACTAAACATCTATCACCACCAAGTAAACCTCCAGTGCCAGGAATGGGATACAACGAGTTGAGTGGTTGGCCAAACGGGACACATAGAACCTCCTCAAACATCTCAGGCTATTTCCACCGCTGTTGGTTGCTCTCCATAAACTCATGGTAAGGCCTATTGCTGAAGACAACACTAACATCTCATTAAATATGGCCACTACCACAAACCAGCAATTCTCAGCTACAAAACCAGTGATTCTCAGTGGTGACCTGCCTGCATGATATGCTGGTGCAATCATGGCACAAGAATTAAGGAGATAACCAACCACTCTCTGATTGGATTTGAGGCTCATGTTATGAGGTGGAACCCATGCCCAACACTGCTTGGGTGGCCATAGGCCATGGGCCCGGGAGAAAACCAAATAATATTGTTCTGCAAAAGGATCATAGTAATAAAATTAATCCTAATGACATTCTGATATTTGCATAGGTAAGTGATGATAGCTCAGTCATCATCAGTGAAACTTCCTTTTGCAGTATTTGGGAACTAAAACAGAGACCCACAGCAGGACAATACGCAGAGACTGAGAGGTTTTGGCACACTCAGTCCTAAATGGGATATCAAACCCTTCCCCTCAAGGCTCAGGAAACTGCAGAAGAGGGGGCAGAAATATTTTAAGAACCCTAAGTGATATATGACTTCAAGGCAACAGTGACTTTCAGATACAATAGGACTGATGTAATATAAACTCACAGAGACTATGGCAGCATGCACAGGTCCTACACAGGTTCAGATGAGGTCTCAGTGCTGAGAGGGGAAAGTGACCATGAGCTACCACTCCTAACCAAGAAGCTATCTCCAAATGACATTCACCTTGCAAAGAAAAAATTATTTCTCTCCACTCACCATTTTGTTCATGGGCCCATTGGGCCATGACAGGAATGTTTGGAGAAAGAGTCTGGCTGTCCACAGAATGAGTGATCCTACCTGCTTAATTATTGAACTCCTCTTCTAATAAAGTCACATTTTGATGAGCATTTACATGGAACACAAGCATCTTCATATCTTTTGCCCATTCAAACAGATATATCCACATACTTCTTCCTCAGATATCTTTCTCATCAATTTTCTAATCATGCTCTTTCTAATTCCCTGATGAGCCAGCCAGTACATTTGCTACAGTCCATTAATGGGTAACAATCACATATGTGGCCACTTCTCCTTCAAAGCAAAATGTATTAACATGTGTACTACCCTAAGTTCTGCCATGAAGATTTCCCTTTTACCGGTGTCTTTCAGGGTTGTCAAGAAAAGCATTCCAATGCTGCGGCTATCCATTTCTTTACAGAATGCAGAACCATCAGTAAACCAAGCCCAGTTTTTCTCTCCCTCAGTCAACTGATCATGGGGCATACCCCATAATGCTACAGGTGTATGTTTGGGAACAAAAAACATTTTAATGGGAGTATAAATCATAAACATTTGAGAAACCTCTTCATGTAACTTGCCTGTGCCTCAAGACCTGCTCAGGTCCAATCACATATATACTACTTCCATCTGAAGTAAGTAATGGATTACTTCTGTGCATGTCCTACTTTATGGCTTGGTGGGACAGATAATACCCACCTCATGATGAGCAGTTCATATTGCATGGTAATTGGATGGCCCGTTGTGGAACATTCAGTTTCCACTAAGTCCCAACAGCTGTCTGTCAAAGGGAGAATAGTTGTCTCCAGGTAATGGTAAGACCTTTCTCAAAATTCCAAGGGTCTCCTCTGTAACTCATCTATTAGAACTGACAAAGGATCCAGACAACATCCCTATCTGTCACTGACACCTTAAGAGCAACTGGGTCTGCTGGATTATATGATGCATGTGGTAGAGCAGCCTGCGCAGCAGCCTGGACCTGCTGAAGAGCCTTTTCCTGTTTGAGGCCCTACACAGAGCTAGCAGCTTTTCAAGTCACTTGGTTTATGAGCCAGAGTAACACACCCAAGTGAGGAATGTGCCTTCTCCAAAATCCAAATATTCCCACTAGGTGTTGTCTTTCTTTCTTAGTGGTGGGAGGAGCCAAGTGCAATAATTTATTCTTTAACCTCCAAAGAGTATCTCTGCATGCCCCACACCACTGGACTCCTGGAAACTGCACTGAGGTAGAAGACCCGTGTATTTTGGTTGGATTTATTCGACATCCTCTGATGGCCACGTGCATTACCAACAAGCCTAAAGTGGTTGCTAGCTCTAGCTCACTTAGTCCCATCATCACAATGTCATGGATGTAGTGGATTAATGTAATATTTTGTAGAAGATTTATATAAGACCCCTTTGAACTAAGTTATGACACAGGGATGGAGAGTTAATATTCCTGAGGTAAAGCTGTAAAGGTATATTGCTGGCCTTGCCAACTGAAAGCGAATTTCTTCTGGTGGTCCTTATAGATAGACAGCAAGAAAAAGGCATTTGCTAGATCATCCATGTACCAGATGTGTTAATCTGCTCAAGCAAGGACAGCACATCTGGTCCAGCAGCTGCAATCAAAGTCAGTACTTGTTAAAGTTTATGATAGTTAACTGCCATTCTCCACCATTCAGCTATCTTTTAAACAGGCCGAAGAAGAGAGTTAATGGGAGATGTGGGGACCACCACCCCTGCATCTTTCAAGTTCTGGCACTAATTTCTTCCATTCTTCCCAGGATTTGATACTGGTTTTGGTTCCCATTTTCCTGAATAAAGGCAACTTCCACGGCTTCCATTTGGCTTTTCCAACCATAAAACCGTGAATCCACAGGTCAGGGAACCAATGTGCAAAGTCTGTCAACTTCCAAGTCTATCTATCCCAATTACACATTCAGAATTGTAGAAATAACCACAGGATAAATTCAAGGACCACTGGACCCACTGCAGTCAGATTTCAGCCAAAACTCCATTAATCACCTGACCTCCACAAACCCATACTTGAACTGGGGGCCACAGTGATTTGGGGAGTCTCCTGGAATCAGTGTCAATTCAGAACTAGTATTCAATAGATCCCAGAAGTCTGATTGTTTCCTTTCCAAGGTGTCCAGTTACCTTTGAAAATGCCAAAGGCTAACAGTAAAACTTATGTATTTTAGCAGTTACCTTTGAAAATGCCAAAGGCTAGCAGTAAAACTTATGTATTTTAGCAGTTACCTTTGAAAATGCCAAAGGCTAACAGTAAAACTTACGTATTTTAGCAAGGTCCTTCCTCAGGAGGACTGGGCCTTCCCCTCATTCAAGGGGTTCTGGGTCTGTAAACTTGCTCAAGTCTGGAAATTGGTTCATCAGCCAAGATTTCCTATTGCTGCAATCCAACATAGCTTTTCTTTCATCTGTTTGAGTTTTTTTATGGCTTTCAAATCGAACAAAAACATAATAGGTTTCTTATCTATTTAATTGTTGGAAACGCCATGACTGATTAGCTAGTACCAGAGATCCATATCGGTCATGCCATCATAAAAACCACTCTGCCTGTGTTGCTCATTATGGGTTAGCCCATTATAGACATTGCTTGGCCTGTTTTACCTATGAAAGCTACAGTCCTCTTGCCTTTAGCCATTCTGTGTGGCCACCTGGCCCCTGCTATTTCGGGACCCTATTAAGCACATCATATTTAATTCATCTGATTGAACAGCAGTGCCTCCGTCCTGCTGGTGCAATGAGAAGAGCAATGTCAGGCTCTTCAAATGTGCTAGTAACTCCCTTACCATTTTGTGTCGTATAGCGTTTACATCTTCTGGGCCTTCCAGTCGTGGAGGATTAGGCTTTACACAGTGTGCCCTCTCTTGCATTCCATTTTCCCTGAGCCTTAAAAATCCCTTCATCAACACTAAGCCAGGGGATATCAGGCATCTCCAACTCCTTTTCAGTAGGCCTTATAACAAACACTTCAGCCAACCATTCACACCAACTTGACACCTTAAGTGTGTGAGCTTTCATATTCAACCTAGCATCTCTATTCCATGGGCCAATATTGATAAGCTCAACATATGGATAAGACTTCAATTAAGGAATAGTAATAGCACATGAGTAGACAAGACCCATGTACTATTTTTAATAGCGTGGTTGAAGCAAGTGCCTCCTTCTTGTACTTGCCTCTAACTGTCAATGTGTCCTTTGCTCCACCGTCAGGGATGGGCTTGCCTATCAGAGTGAACTTGCTCTTGTAATATCAAATGAACACACTCATACTCCGTCAACACTAGAGATGTCCCTTCTGCTTCACAGTTTATGCAACTGCTGCTTTTAAGTGTCTGATTATTTAATGTTTATAAGCCAGTATTGCATGGTTTTAGCTTTATTTCTCCAATTTTCACCAAAACCATCTTTTCTTTTGTTTCTAGGAAAAGATGCTTTTATTTGAGTCTGTGGAACAGATCCTATGTACTTTCCTTTATACAGTTTCCTGTTTAACTCACATTGTATCTGACTTTTAGGAAGTGATATTTTTTTAAAAACGAAAACTCCTGCTAGATGAGTTCACAACACTGCGTTTGGGATTTTTTACACTGAAATCTGAAGATGAACTTGGCCTGCAATTTAGCGTTTTTTTTTAAATTGTCCTTGTTATTTCTTTTCATGCCAAGATCTTCTTAGCAGAGAGGCCTGTCTCCCTTTCTGAAAGGACCTGGTAATTGGTTTTTGAGATTATTAACAATTGATTCATTTCTTGCCATTGTTAAGATCCATTTAAAAGGTCAATAATTACTACATCAGTTTGAGTCAGTTTTGGGGGGAGTGGTATATTTCTTTACAGTGAATGCACATTTAGCCTGAAGAATTTAAACAAATATATGACCTGTGTAACACACATTCATAAAGACAGAACATTTCATGACTTCGGAAAGTTCTCCTGCAGAGGCCCTGCCCTTGACCTCTGAGAACCTTTGTTCTATTGTTATTGCTATACATAGTCTTGCTAAGCTTGGATTTCACATAAACAAAATTATGCAGTGTGTACTCCTTCAAGTATGGATATCACTGTCTGATATTTCTTCATAATGCTGCACTTATGAATAGTTCTGTTGCTGAGTAGTAGTCCACTGAATGCATGTTCTAGAATGTTCTGTTTTTGTCTACTGTCCCATGCTTTTGTTTCTTATTATTCCCTTTATCTTGGCGATTATAACATGATTACATATTTTCTCCATACCCTCTCCCCCTCCAAACCATTCTATAACGGCCCTCTTTACTCTTTTTCAGATTCATTCCCTCTTTTCATTACTCATTGATACATACCATACCATGTAACACTCAATATATGGATAATGGGACTGTATATTGAATGCAATATATATCTATTAGCCAGTTGATATGCTCATCACCCCTCATCAAAGAAACTTCTCTTTGTAACAGAGACCATTTCAAAAGAGCACAACCAATCAAAATGCAGAGTTGTGGAGCTCAGCCCCATTGGCTACACCTACAACACAACTCTAGCTCCTAAGACTCGGGGACATTGCACAAGAGGGGGTGGAAAGACTGTAAGAGCCCGAGGGACAGGAACTATGCTGTGAGTTTGTGGCTCCTAGTTATGTCAGAAGCTACCCCCGTGAAGTCTCACCAACATGACTACCTAAACATGACCTACACTATGCATAATAGCCTGTATGGAGGAAGCCAAAGAGGCCCCAACCCTACACAGTGTCTCCATGTTCCGACAGTTACAAACTGTTGCCATGAAACTTTTTTTTTACAAGTCTCTGTGTCATTATGTCATTTTTAGTGGACAAGTAGCTGAAAGCAGAATTGTTGAGTCATGGAATAGGTGAGTAACAAACTTGGCAAAAGATGCTCATGAACTTCTCCAAACTGGTTTTTATCACTTTAAATTTCACCAGAAATCAGTGAGTTCTGTAAGCATTATCAAAAAACACATCCATCTATTCTTAGCAGTGGGTCTGTATGGAGTTATCAAGCTTTTCAGCTTTAGTGAAATATACTAATAGCACGTCTCCCTGTGATACCGACTTGTGTTTCTGGGCTGGTTAGTGTTTGTCCCTCTCACCAGCTAATCACCTGGAGAGAGAATCTCAACTGAGGAATTGCCTAGATCAGGTTGACCTGTGGGCACATGTGTGGAACATTTTCTTAATTAATAATTGATGTGGGAGAGTCCAGCCTATGATGGACACCCCTAGGTAGGTGGTCCTGGTTTGTAAAAGAAAACAGGCTGAGCAAGCTGTGGAAGCCTGTAAGCAGCATTGCAATGTGGTCAGTTCTTCAGTTCCTGCCTTGAACTCCTGCCCTGGCTTCCCTCAGTGACAGACTATAGCCTGTAGATGAATAAGCCTTTCTCTCCCAAGTGGGTTTTGGTCAGGGCTTTTTACCACAGCAACAGGAAGCAAACTAATACAGTGTCCCTGATGATTAGTGATTTTATTGAGCACATTCTTGTGCGGGTGTTTATCATTTGTTAATCTTCTATGGCATATCAATCTTTTTTTTCAGCTATACTTTTTAAATTTTTTTTACTCATTTTACATACCAACCACAGTTCCTCTCCCTTCCCTCCTCTCACTTACCCCACATCACCACCCTACTCTACTGCATCAAGGCTGAGCAAGGCATCCCACCATAGGGAATGGGCTCCAAAAAGCCAGCTCATGCACCAGGGATAGATCCTGGTCCTGTAGCTAGGGGCCCCACAAACAGAGCAAGCCACACAATGGTCACTCACACGTAGAGGGTCTAGTTCGATCCATGCAGGATCCCCAGCTGTTGGTCCAGAGTCCATGAGGTCCCACAAGCTTGGGTCAGCTGTCTCTGTGTGTTTTTCCAGCAAGATCTTGACCTCTCCTTGTTCATATAATCCCTCCTCCCTCTCTTTGACTGCACTCCTGGAGCTGGGCCCAGTGTTTGGCTGTGGATCTCTGCCTCTTCTTCCATCAGTTACTGGATGGAGACCCTACGATGACAATTAGGGTAGTCACCAATCTGATTACAGAGGAAGGCCAGTTCAGGTACCTTCTCCACTATTGCTAAGAGTCTTAGCTGGGGTCATCCTTGTGGATTCCTGTGAACTTCCCTAGAACCAGGTTTCTCCCTAAGCCCATAATGGCTCCCTCTATCAAGATATCTCTTTCATTGCTCTCCCACTCTCCCCTAACTCAACTATCCCATTCCCTCATGTTCTCATCCTCCACTTCCTCCTCTCTATCCCCTCTCCCCGCCCCCAGTTTACCCAGGAGATCTCATCTATTTCCCCTTCCCAGGGTGATCCATGCGTCTCTCTTAGGGTCTTCCTTGTTACCTAGCTTCTCTGGAGCTGTGAATTGCAGCAAGGTTATCCTTTGCTTTTCATGTAATACCTACTTATGAGTGAGTACATACATACCATGTTTGTCTTTCTGGGTCTGGGTTACATTACTCAGGATGATTTTTTTCTAGTTCCATCCATTTGCCTATGAATTTCATAATGTCATTGTTTTTTACAGCTGAGTAATACTCCACTGTGTAAATGTACCATTTTTTCTTTATCCATTCTTTGGTTGAAAGGTACCTAGGTTGTTTCTAGATCACCATCCCCATCTCTACTATAGAGCTATAATAATAAAAACAGTTTGGTACTGGCATAAAAACAGACATGTGGATCAATGGAATCAATCAAACACCTTGAAATAAATCCACACACCTATTAACACCTGATTTTTTACAAAGAAGCCAAAAATATACAATAGAAAAAAGAAAGCATCTTCAACAAATGGTGCTGGCATAATTGAATGGTGGCATGTAGAACAATGCAAATAGATCTGTATCTCTCACCCTACACAAAACTCAAGTCCAAGTGGATCAAAGACCTCAACATCAACCAAGTTACACTGAACCAGATAGAAGAAAATGTGGGAAATAGCCTTGAATGCATTGGCACAGGAGACCACTTCCTAAATATAACACTATTGGTGAAATTATTAAGGCCACTCCATGTAGTTAAAAGGGAGGTTTATTTAGTGGTGTAACTTACAAATGAAAGGATAGGTAGGTTGCAGGGTCTGGGAAAGACGCAGCGCAGTCCAACAGTATCCTCTGGAGAACTCTGCTTGGTCTACCTCCAGCGTCCAGGGTCGAGGAACTAAGAGAGCTGATGCATCCAGATCTCGGGTCTTCAGGGTCCTCTCTTGGGCCCGCCTTGTAGGCGTGACAGTTACCGAAGCCTCAGTGGGGGTTGGAACTTCCAGATCAAGGTTGGAATGGCTACCCACTACATAACACCAGTAGCACAGACACTGAGATTGACAATTAATAAATGGGACCTTCTGCAAGGCAAAGGACACTGTCAATAAGACAAAACGACAGCCTACACAATGGGAAAAGATCTTCACCAACCCCACATCTGAAGAGGGCTGATCTCTAAAATATATAAAGAACTCAAGAAACTAGACATCAAAATGCTAAATAATTCAACTAAAAAATGGGGTACAGATCTAAACAGAAAATTCACAACAGAAGAATCTCAAATGGCTGAAAGCCATTTAAGAAATTGCTCAACATCCTTAGTCATCAGGGAAATGCAAATCAAAATGACTCTGAGATACCATCTTACTTATACCTGTCAGAATGGCTAAGATCAAAAACACTGATGACAGCTTACATTGGAGAGGATGTGGAGTAAGGGGAACACTCCTCCACTGCTGGTGGGAGTGCAAACTTGTACAGCCACTTTGGAAATCCATATGATGATTTCTCAGAAAATTGAGAATCAATCTACCTCAAGACCCAGTGATACTACTCTTGGGTATATACCCAAAGGATGCTCAATCATACCACAAAGACACTTGCTCAAATGTGTTCATAGCAGTATTATTCATAATAGCCAGAACCTGGAAACAACCTAGATCCCCCTCAACCTCAACTGAAGAATGGCATATCAATCTTTTACCCATTTCAAATTTTGGTTGTCTTTTTTCTATTGATTTTAGTTCTTTGTATTTTATGTATGCATCTCTATGGTTAGAAATGTATATAGCAGTCATGTTCTTTTGGCTTATGACTTGTTCTTTACTATCTTAATTATGCCTTTTGATGTGTACAAGTTCTTAATTTTGCTGCTGTACAATTCATCAAATTTATTATATTGGTGCTTTTGTGTCTTAAGGAACCTTTTCTGTCCCAAGACAGTCAATATATCTTCCACTGTGTTCTGTTAGATTTGTAATGTTGGCTTTTACATCTGGGTATACTATCCATCTTGAATTGTATTACTGCTGTTTTCTCCCACACTGTTGGAAAACCATGGTCCTTTTTTTTTTTTTTTTTTTTTCATGGTACTTACTTTACAGTTGGAACAACAATCCTTCTCTAATGCAAATCTGGTCTGTTCATATATATATGAATTCATTATTCTTAATATATATATTCTTAATATATATATGAATTAAGAACTTGTACACATCAAAAGGCATAATTAAGATAGTAAAGAACAGCCGGGCGGTGGTGGCGCACGCCTTTAATCCCAGCACTCGGGAGGCAGAGCCAGGCGGATCTCTGTGAGTTCGAGGCCAGCCTGGGCTACCAAGTGAGTTCCAGGAGAGGCGCAAAGCTACACAGAGAAACCCTGTCTCGAAAAACCAAAAAAAAAAAAAAAGATAGTAAAGAACAAGTCATAAGCCAAAAGAACATGACTGCTATATACATTTCTAACCATAGAGATGCATACATAAAATACAAAGAACTAAAATCAACAGAAAAAAGACAACCAAAATTTGAATATATATATATATATCAAGTCAGAATGAGACTCCAAATTCTTCGTGACAGTCTCACTGCTTTTAAGACCCTGTCATCTGACTGCTGATCTCTTCTTCCACTTGTTTTTAACCCTCAATTCTCACTTGTCTCTTGTCTTTGGGCAGCCAATTAAATTGGTCTCATCCCCATTTCCCAAACCCTTTGCCCAGACTCCTTCCTGAATCTGAACACTGGTCTGATGTCCCATTAATTCAGTGGTTCTCAACCTTTCTAATGCTGTGACCCTTTAATACAGTTCCTCATGTTGTGGTGACTCCCTCCCCCTCACCATACAATTGGGTTTTTTTTTGCTACTTCATAACTGTAAGTTTGCTACATTATGAATCATAATGTATATGCAGCATAGCTGATTTGTGACACCTGTGGGGGTCAATACCCACAGGTTGAGAACAACTGCCTTAGTTTATTTACTTCATTTAGACCTACATTTAGATGTTCTCACCTCAGGAAAAAACTTCCACTGTCCACCTTAGAACAGCACCTTCACCCTGTCTTTCCTTTCTTGATGTCATAGTTAGCTTTAGCTGTCAAATACAAACCTAGAGTCACCTGAGAAGAGGGGACCTCAGCTGAAGCATTGCCCAGATCAGATTTGCCTCAGGACATGTCTGTGAGGCAGTTTCTTGATTCTAATTGACACAGAAGGAGCAGTCCACTGTGGGCAGTACCATCCCTAGGCAGGTAAGCCTGGGCTATAGAAGAGAGATAGCTGAGCAACCCAGAGGTAGCAAGTTTCTTAGTGTTTCTGCTTCGACCTCCTGCCCAACTGTAGCTGCCCTCACTTCCCTCAATAACTGTAAGCTGGGGTGATCTCTCTCTTCCTTGCCATTGGTCATGGTGTTTATTACAAGAGCAGAAATCAAAGTAGGACAGAAAATGGTACTGAGGAGTTGAGCAGTGCCAGGAAAAACCTGACCATGCTGTTTTCAGGAAGAACGTGGAAGACTTTGGACTAGAAAAGCAGTTGAATGCTGTAGTAGAGCTTAATGGGCTGTTCCAGTAGGACCCCGGAAGACAGGGCTGAGACTAGGATGTATTGTAGAGGCCTGGCTCAGGAGTTTCAGAGGGCAACATAGATTTTCTTAGTAACTGGACTGGAGGCTCTTAATGTGCTGTGCTGGCAACGGCTCTGGCTACTTTCTGCCTGTGTCCTGAGGACTTTCCCTAGCCTAAATCTAAAAGTACAAACTAATTTCTTAGTAGAGGCAATTTCAAGACAACATAACATTGAATCTATGGCATGGTTGTTACTGATCACCCTTATGCAATTTACAGTGAAAAGGAGCAAGCAGGGCAGAAAGAAACATTAAATGTACAGTTTAGAGAGAGAAACAGAAATACCAGGACCTCAATGTTACAGTCAAAACATGTGCTGAGGCTGACTGTTAAAGAGAGCAGAGAGATGTCTCAGTGGTTAAGGAACTGACTGCTTTTGCAGAGGACCAAGATTCTGTTCCCAGCATCCACATGTGGTTCACAACCATCTGTGGTTCCAATTCCAGGGACTCCAACACCTCCTTCTGTTCTGCACACCAGGCACACATGTGGTGTATATACATACATATAGGTAAAATGCTCACACTCATTTTAAAAAAAAAAAACTTCAAAGGGAAGAGGCCTCCTGCTCTGCACTGGAACAATCGAAAGGGTATCTTCAATTCAGGGAAGGACCCCCACCCAGCTAAGCTTCCAACTTGTGAAAGCAGAAATCCTAAGAGGTCACTCACTCCTAGAAAGCAATTGTTTCAACATAGAAAAGCTGCTGATGATGTGGGACAAAGAGGACAAAGGTCTATCCCGAGTATCCCAGCACCAAATGTGGCAACTTCAGAAGCATAAAGGATGAAGAAGTGGAGGAGTTGGGGATTCTTCCTCCATGGTGTTAGAGAAGTGCTGAGGCAGAAAGCTGCTGTGAGAAAGTCTTTCAGAGTACTGGGTAGAAGCAAAGACTGGGTTGTGGTGGAAACTCCAGGGAGGGAGAGATGCCAGAGCTGTGAGATGTAAGCCAAAGAGAGATGCATGGAGTAGAACCAAGTTAAGCGAGATGATGTGTGTTCCAGGCAGCAAAGCTAGAGGGCCAGAGCTATCTAGGCCCCTATAAACCAAGCCCCAAGGACCGTACATGTAGCTAAAGGATTTAGCATTTGCCCTGCTGGGGTTTGTTCCAATATGTCGTCGTTATACCCCCACTCCTCCCTTTTGGAATGGGAATGTTTATTCCGTACTATTGTATATGTATCTGTAACACTGGTTTTGGTTTTATAGGGAGTCACATTTAAGAATTACCTTGAGTCTCAGAAGAGAATTTGGACCTTGGCCCTGAGAACAGTGTTGAAACTCCCCAAAACTATGAAGACAATTAAAATTTGACTAATTGCATTTTGTATCATGAGAGAGCCGTGAGCCTGTAGGAGCAGGGAGTGGAATATGTTGCTTTGAATGAAAGATGTCCCCCATAAACTCGTGTATTTGAACACTTGGTCCTCAGTTGGTGGTGCTGTTTGGGGAGATTATGGATTTGGGGAGATTTTAGGACATAGAGGTTTGCTGAAGGAAGTATCCCACTGGACAGGTATTGAGAATTTATAGCCTGGGTCTACTTTGAGTTCACTTTATGTAATCTAGATCACAGCAAGTGTATATAAGTATACTCATTTATGCTCATACAACAACCAGATTACCTGACAATCATTCCTCAGAATGAATCCCGTGGAGAAGTGACTTCACTTTCAGTCATGGGGCTCTCAGTGTGTTAGTTACCTTTACATTTGTAGAGGGGCTTCCACAACGGCCTCTGCACTGTGACAGGGGATGCGTATGAACACAGGATGCACAAGATGGTGGGGAAGCAGCAGCTATAGGAACCACCTAAAATTTTTTTTGAACACACGTCACCCAAACGCTAACAGACTTCTGAAGAAGTAGTTCTTCCTGAGATATGTAGAAGACCACTATCAACTCTTTAGGGACATACACAAAGGTTCACAGCAAGATATGTCTCCAAACGTAAAAAGATGTAGACTTCTCATCCCTCACTCCAGAGCCAATGGGTTTTTGTTCCATTTGTATCCTGCATGTCAGATATTTTTTGTTTTTTTGAGATAGCGTCTCTGTATAGCTCAGGATGGCCTTGAACTTAGTATGTAGCTGAGAATGACCTTGAACTCCTAAGTCTCCTGCCTCAACCTTCCTAGATCTGGGAGGTACATACCTCCATGCCTGGTTTATGCTGGGTTTGGAACTCTAGGCTTCCACATGCTAGGTAAGCACTCTTCCAACCCAGCCACATCCCCATCTCTAGCTAGAGTTTCACCATGTCTTTGAAGTTCTTTGTGTCTTTGTGTGTGAGGACACCATCCTGTCAACTGATCCCCACATTCCCTCCCAGCTAAAAACCTCCCTCTGTTTATAGTGACAGCAAGATTCAGACCCTTGGTTTTAGGAATTATGGATTCCCATTGCAAAGCTGCCACCTCAGAAGCAAATCTGTGGCAGATGGTAGAAAGCTGGACGTCTCAAGAGTGGAGATTTTCTGTCTTCAGCAGGAAGCTCTGTTGAAAGTACAAATTATTTACAAACCCAATGAATGCAAGGGCTCTAAAGATGCCTCTGATCTGGAAACTAGGAACTATCTAAAGCCAGCTGTGGTGGCTCACACCTGCAATCTCACTTCTTGGGAGACTGAGGCAGGAGAATTGCTATGAGTTTAAGAATAGCCTGAGTTAGAGAGACTGTGTCTCAAAAACAAAAATGAAAACAAAAAGAAAAAAGAAAAGAAACACAGTTATGTGGTCATTGCCAGTGATTCTTTAGTTTCCTTTTCAAAACCCAACTACTGGAGACCACCAGCCTTTGTCTTTGGCAATCTTTCCCACGTTGTAGGGGGTGGGGTTGAGGTGGAGGAGTAGGGGAGAATCCTGGTCTCAATGAGCAACAGGCGGTGTCTACCACACAGATGTCAGGATGGCACAGTTCATGCCATGGCAGGCCTTGGGTCTGGAAAGCCCGAGGGGTGTGTTGGGAAAAGTTCAAATCTGTCGCTTTAGAAGTGACTTAGAGGGGACATGGGAGAATAAGTAGAAGGAAGGGACTCTGCAGCCCCTCAAGGTGGCGTGCTCACCTCTGCTTCCCCAGTGGCTGCCACAAGCACACAAGGGGACACTGGACTGGAATTTGCCTTGAGTGAGCTGAGTGCTTGCCTGGGTGCCCAACTCGATCTTGAGTCAGTATGTTCACATTCATCATCTCATTTCCTTTTTAAATAGAAAGCCGTGTGCACTATTTTGAGAGCTAGAGTGATTCCTCACCTGATGAACAAGGATTCCCTGCATGCTTGCACATCACCATAGTTCTTCTGCTAAGTACCCAGGACATGTTTCTCCAAGGGTAGGATAGATAGGTTTCTTAGCTTCTCCCAGCCTCAGTTTCCCTGTCTAAAGCATGTCTTCACTCTTGTGTAGAGGTGTTGCTGACCTAGTCAAGATTAGCAATGATACAAACTCCATCCCTAGCACACAAAGAGATGCTGTCCCTGTCATTCTTACCAACCCTGTTGACTGCTAGAAAATCAAAACCTCTTGATTGTTTATTTAATTTAGATAGGTCTCTGCATCCGATTTTGGTTTAAGAATACCAACTTGGGTTTTTATAATTATCTCCTGAAAGTAAGATGCTTAATTTCTCACCTCCATAGCTCCCCTTCCCAGGGCTGTCCCCCAGATCCTAAGCGTTGCTCAGCCAGGCCCACTGGAGTCAGGGAAGCCAAGAGCAGGGTCCCGATGCAGATCAGGACTCATGTGTTCAGCTTTCCGGTCTTCCTGGCTAGGGAAGAGCTCAGCCAGCTCTGAAGGTGGAGGTGCTCCCAGCATAAGGGTGCAGGAAGGGGTGTGTGCCACCCTGGGAAGGAAAACAGCTCAGCCTCGGGCCAGCAGTTCAATGAGGTACTGTGAGCAATTAGAGATTCATTACAGTCCCACAGTTTGTATCATGGCTCTGGGTCAGCACCGGGTCACTGCACATGGCAAACTTAGGGAGCTGCCTCTATAGCACTGACGCCAGCCTGTGGTGCTGTGGGGCACGGCGGCCAGCATGCGGAGCCAGCATGGCGGGCAGGTGCACTGGGGGAGGGAGGGAAGGAGGGGACTGGGAGGTGGGGGCACGGGGATGCAGATTGCTGCCTGGCCAGCTGCAAACAGACAGAACACAGCCCTTAGGGCAACACCAGCTCCCTGCTGCCTCCTAGCCACCTCCCAATCAGCCTTCCAGACCTGCAGGTCCCGGAGACTCCCATGTCACCCACCAGTCCAATCTCAAAACATAATTGGGGCCTGACATAGAGGAAGGCCATTGAAAACAAACAAAACAGGTGTCATCCTCGATCGCATCATCGCAGAAGAGAAAGGGGATTTTTACACCAACTAACGCAAGAAGGACCAAATCGCAGGGTAAATGACAGTCATCTAAATTTAATTAATTTAGCTCACCAACTTGTGGTTGTTTTTTCTCATTACCACGAAGACTTGGGAAAACTCTCTGCCTGGCTTCAAGCTTGTCCCTGATGACTTTTTTTTACAGTGGCAGAATGAAAAGCACAGTTATGTAAACAATATTTTTTTTTATAAATCTTTTTTTTTTTTCCAGAGCTGAGAACCAAACCCAGGGCCTTGCATTTGCTAGGTAAGCGCTCTACCACTGAGCTAAATCCCCAACCGACAATATTTTTTAAATTTTTACTTTATTATTAAAAAATATTGGAAGTAAATAAAAACATCACACATCAAAATTAACCAGACCCAAAGACTAGAAAACTTAGTGAACTTGTATGCAGTTAGAATTGCATTCAAAACAAAAGCTTTCCACTAAGTTTTAGACTTTCAGGGGAGTATATTTTATGCGCTTATATACCAACAAAATCCATGACAGTTAGAACTAGAGAAACGTTGAGCTTTGGGTGTGCAAACTTGAATCCACTGCCCGCATTCACTCCCTCCTCATTCCCTATACTTAGCCTTTCTTGTTCTCCTTTCTTCGTGGGATACGGCACCTACATGTGCACTTGCTTACACAGATACACACATTGTTGGCTAGATTCTGCATGTGAATCTGCATGCGCTTTACATCCTTCTGTGTAGGGAAGCTAAGAAAATTAGCTTCCATTCTCTTTAATCCATCTCTAATCACCCCTTCTAGTCATGTCAGAAGAAAAGAAAAGACAGAAAGGGCAAGAAAGAGAAAGGGAAGCTCCCTGGGAAGCCATGTGGTTAGGATGCTACTCCAAGCTGTGTGAGAATGTTCTGAGGCTTTAACGAGGTCTCATTCACCGAGTTTTCCTGGTAAAGTGACGTAGCTGTGATGATTGTCTTACCTGATCTTTGTTTGTGAAGGACCTCAGCATTTATGTTGTCACTTAAACCTCCCTGTCACTGTCCTACATTACCAGCATCGCCAGGAAACTGAAGGTAAAATGGCCCTGCTTTACACGAGCAGCAGACCGTGGATAGAAGATGCAGCCCACATTGTCTTTTTGCCAGATTCCAAGTTCTTTCATTTCATTGAGGAATAAGGGGAAATGGAGGCATCCTCACTGTTTCTCCCAGGCTCATTCCGTTTCCCGAACCAAAATCATCACATTGTGGGAGAGTCCTCTAAAGAAGCAGAAGTTAAATGAGGCTAGCCCCCCAAATGAAAAGCCATATTGTGCTTCAAGCCACTCTGGTTACCGAGCATGGGTCTTCTCCAAGAGAGACAGTCGAGGCCATATGGTCATATTCAAAGACCCTGCTCTTCTGGGTGGCTGGGCTGTTCAAAGGGAGAACGCTGAAAGCCTTCCCTTAACAGAACAAAAGTGCCAGTACCTTGCCTGTAGCCAACGTTATATTTGTAATATTAGATTTTCTCCACTTTAAAGAGCATCTTTGTACTGCACTTCGTTCCACCAAATTAACTAATTTCACTGAACACTAATTTGTCTCATTCAAGAAGCTAGAAGTGGTAAGCAGGAGGCTGTGGGCCAAGGAGACTGTGGTTTGGGGGAGACAGGTGGCCTGTGTGACCCACGGCTGCAGGTGGCTCTGGTACCTGCAGAGGCTGAGGGGCAACAGGGGGACTTGCAACCTTCCTGGGCACTAGAGACACCTTCTGTCCGTGACATCTGTCCCAGACCTGGCTGGGCCCGCGTCTAGCACAGCTGGGGCTCTCCTTGAATTCTGTGTCAGCTCCCAGCACAGCCATGTCACTGACACAGTCTCGTCACTCGCAGGAAGGGAGTTCCGGGCAAGACAAGCGTTGGTTTTAGGGGTTAGTAGCAAAGATTCTTCTGTCCCTTCTCTGAAATTGTGGAGGGCTTTGTGCCTGCTTTGCCACAAAGGAGAGACCAGTTCTGAGTGGACTGGAACTGGTAGTTTCTTTCATCTTAAAAATTGTTGAAAATGAAAAGAATTGCTTAATTTACTATTTTCTGTGCTAAATATGCAAGTGGGTCTCGTTTACCTGATTAATAGAGTGAAGATATGATCCCAATTAACTCTTAACTCTGGAATTAAAAGCAATCCCTCACATAAATTCAAGTAAGTGTTGAGTCTGAGTTAACAGGAACACACCAGTGTTGATTCCTCGTTCTGACACAGACTACGGTCAAGTTCGGGGTCACTGGTGGAAACTAGTGAAGGTTACATTAAAATGTACTATTTTTGCAATTTGGGGGGGATGCTTAAACTATTACAAAATCAAAGTGCTCTATTATTTTTAGCATTTCATGTAGCTATCTCCTGGTAAGCTAAGAAACAAGGAAGAAATCCAAAACAGGATTTCACAGTGTACCTCGTCCTCAGAATCAGGTGGGCTGCGGCTCTGTGCTGTTTTGGCTCTAGATAGTTCTGTAATATTTTGTAAAATGCCTGTGCTTGAAGCCACCTGCTTTCTGCTTTGTTTCTATATTCTTCTTCCTTCAGATATCCTGTTTGTTGTGCATATTCACTCCACGAAACTTCATTCATTCATTCATTCATTTGGCAAACATTCACAGTGTCTAACCTGTGCAAGACCCCACAGATGACTGAGCTGGATCACAAAGAATCATGTCCAGCCCCCATGGAGATATACACATAAGCAGACAAATACTTTAAACATTAAAACAAGCTTATTAAAGCAAGAAAATGGGCGGCTGGGGTCTGGAGGAGCAAGGGGAGGTGAGATGGGGAAGGAGAGGGTTATTTCACTGAGATCTTAGAATGTTA
This sequence comes from Peromyscus californicus insignis, assembly GCF_007827085.1. NCBI lineage: Eukaryota > Metazoa > Chordata > Mammalia > Rodentia > Cricetidae > Peromyscus > Peromyscus californicus. The sequence goes on along the minus strand of NW_026294617.1, from coordinate 15,328,723 downwards.
AGAGAAATGGCAGAGGCAGAAGGGTGTGCAGGGCACAGGCCTGAAGCTACAGGTGTGGTGCCCTGAGGGAGGGGTACGGCAGGAGGGAGGAGAAGGCACAGGTGGGAAAGGCTGTGCAGTGGGGCCGGTCAGGAGCTGGGTTTATATTAATCGTGGTGGGAAACCACTCCAAAAACACCCAGTCAGATCGACATCTGAAAAGAATTACTCAGTCTAGGGACCTGCCATAGGGGAGCCCAGGCTGAAGCTAAAAGATCACCAAGGCCAGGCTGGGGCTTAGAGGGCAACAAGAGTTTTCGTATAACGCTGGCTTGAAGACCTATGACTTCCTGACAGAAATTTTTAATATTGGACACAATTGGGCTTAACAATGTAGGGATTCCAATCTGCCAAAACTGTGGCACAGACCAAACAACACATTTTGTATTCTGGGTGTCCTGGGGAAAGGGAGAAAACATGGCAGGCAGCAAGGAACAAAGGCTGTACGGCATTTTTCAATCAACTCTAAGTGGCAGTGAGCACTGCTTGCCCGGCCCCCTTAACCCTGGGAGAGCTCATGTGTAAGCACCCAATTTTACATCATCGCAAGTGGCTCTTCTGCACAGCCTCCTTTTAAGGAGATATATCTTTTCTTTCTAGAAATGCTAGTGGCTCCCACAAGGAAGATTCTGTGTTGATAAGCCTAGAACCTGACCACAACATAATGGATGTTAAAAATGAGTTCATATTTAAAAAACTGAATGGAGGCAGGGAAATTATTTGGTAAAGTTGAGAGTGAGAAAATGCCCAGGCTCTGGGGAGCATCTCCTGGTTTATTGCAGCTTTTTCAAAGGATACTCTGCAGCCAATGTGCTGGAGGGTGTTGGAAAGTGTGACCTGAAAATAAGGCTTTGTTGTCTGATTTTATCCTGGCTCGGGGAGTCTGGGAGATGAAAGCCTTCTCCTTGTAGGACTTCCAGTGTTCTCTCATGTTAATGCCTATTGCTGTGGGGAAAGAGGAGAGATGCAATTTGCAGAGTTTGCCCAACTTCTCTGACCACAGAATTCCCCCCACACAATCTCTTTCTTTGTTTTAGAGACAAGATAGGTTTAGACTCAGCCCTATGGTTCAGGCTGGACTTGAACTTATGATCTTCCTGTTTCAGCCTTTTGAATCTGGGATTGCAGTTGGACACCACCATATCCAGCCCTTTCATTCCCTTCCTTCCTTCCTTCCTTCCTTCCTTCCTCCCTCCTCCCTCTCGCCCTCCCTCCTCTCGATCTTCCTTCCTTTCTTTCTTTCTTTCTTTCTTTCTTTCTTTCTTTCTTTCTTTCTTTCTTTCTTTCTTTTCTTTCTTTTTCATCATTAAGAGAAAATATCTTAGACTACAGTTATGAAAACACATTATCTTCAAAAGATTTCAGTGGAAATCTTGCAGAAGATACAGAGAGTGGGTTTTTTTCCTGATTGCTATAAATAAAACCAAAGCCTACAAGAGAGGTGGAACAATCAGCAAAGGCTTGAGTTGTCCTTTCCAAACACAACCTCCTCGGGAAGACGGTATTTAAATACACTTCCTTCTCTAATCTTAGCAAAATGCTGAGCTAGCTGTCCATCCGGAGAGAAATGCACAATTCACTCACTCCACAGTTTTGTATCTGGATCTATTGTGCATTTGTTGGCGCTGTAAGAAAGGGCTTCCTTCACTAATCATTCCCCCCTATGAAGTTTCATCAAAGGTCAAATGTTCCTAAAAGGAAGACCCTATATCAGAGTTTGCTGTAGAAACTGAAATTTGCTAATTCATAGCTGATGTTATTACCAAACTTGACCTTTCGGAGTATCACCTGGACTTAGAAATAACTAGCCTGATCCAGTTTTGCTTGCCTTTTGTGGTCACGTGACCAGGAAGCTGAGCAAGCAGACTCAGTGGTCACAGTGTCAGGGTGGGCTGCTGGAAAGAATCCTTCTGGATCATTGTGGGCTGAGAGGTCTATCCAAGAACACCGCAGTTAGGAATCTGGTCTGTTCGGGAATCAAAAGCAATGAGGAATCATTTCTCACTGGAATTGATCTCATGTTATAACCTGAGCTCAGACAGCCTGAGCCCTCTCTTCTATGACCTGCCATCAATGCCTGGATGAAATAGTGGGTGAATGGCAGGCACAGGGCGAGAGTTCCTGAAGAGAAGCTGGGTTTGCTGAACCTGACTAGAACCGCGGTGCTGTGGAGAGACTGGAACGGTTCAGGTCCAGCGGCCACTCACCTTCGCTTGGGCTAGCTTTGGTCCCCTAGAGTGCCATTCCTTGTCCTTCTGCTGTCAGAACTAACAACCTGTGAATAGCAGGTGGAAAATCTTTTGGAATCCATTAACACAGAAGACCACTAGCTTCCTGTAACCCAAACGCTAAGAGTGCCATCAGGAAGCGTCTGAGACACAGAGCTTCCACCTCTCTGGTGTATCCATCAGTGTGTTCTACACTTGCCCTGATTTATGTCTTTCTCTGTTCTGTACAACCAGGGAACTACTGCCATGTTGGCACATGGAATTTGGGGGTATCCTAAATCTGTGTTCCCAGGCCACGGGCACTCAGAAAGGCACTAGAATAAACTGTCTTTTATTCCACTTAAGGTGAGAGCTTTTGGGGACTGAGGGAAGACAGCCGCGCCTGGTAAGTGGTTTCAGGGAACTGGAAAAAGCGATGATGGAGCATGGCAGTGCTTGCAGAACTAGAGACTCAGAGGCGACACGTGAGGAAGCTTGGCTGTGATGGACAAAAGAGTGTGTTGTCATTGAGAAGGGCCAGTCCTCTGGCTGCTGGGAGGCCTGGACCACCACCTGGCCTGCCTTTGCTGCCGAGGCTGCCTTTCTCAGTACTCACCCTGCTGGGTCGAGGAGAGGATGGGCCTGCAGCGCTGTGTGCAGGCTGCAGAAAGTGTAGTGCCCCGTCAGTGGCAAGGCGGCGGCCGGTGCTGAGGGCAGGGTGGTGTACAGCAGCCTGGAGCTCTCTCAAGTCCTGCCCCAAGACATGCTGCCAAACTGCACAATCACCCGGACTTGGAAAAGCGAGGTATCTGAGAGGAAGCATAGTTCAGTTTCTGGATTAAGTCTCCTCAAAAGACTTCCATGGTGCATGGTGCTGTCAGAGGCCATGTTGACGTCTATGGTTTGTGTTGCGCCTAGAAACTGTGCTGATGTCTACGGTTTGTTCTTCCTCTGGAAACCATGTTGTGGTCCCTGATCTGCTGCAATGGAAGTCGTGTCAACGTCCACGATCCGTGCTGCCGCCGGGAACCATATGGAAGTCCCCGATCCATGCCGCCGCCGCCGCCGCCAGCTGTTATGGGTAGGGAAGCTTCTTTTGCAGAGGTGTTGATTACGACAGACTCATAATTGAGAATAAGAGACAATGAAGGCTTCTGTGCCAACCCCTTCTCCCCAAAAGAGAAACAGACCAGACAGGAAGCTATTGTGATGAGGATGCTGAAGCGTCGTTCCCCACAGTTAACGGCTTCTGGTGTGGTGCCGGTGGGGAAGGACTCGATGTTCCCTTGGAGGCTGGCCACTGGGAGTCTGACCGTGCTCCAATGAGTATATATGGGCAACAGAAACTGGACTTGGTGTTTTCTAATTTTTTTTCTCTATTTCTTTTTCTGGGGTAGCAGGGAGGGCCCAAGGGTGGAAGTATAGATCTTGGAGGAATGGGAAGTGAGTGTGATTGGGATATATTGTATGAAATTCCCAAATAATTAATAAAGATATTATGTTGGGGAGAAAGATGAGAGCCGTGTCTCTTGCACCGACAGGACTCTCCTGAAGGAACTCAAGAAAGCCAGATGGTGCTAGGGGAACTCAGGCCCCTCTTTGGGTTCCTGGTCTCATTAGTTAAAGAAGTTGAGCATGGACTCAAAGGGAAGCTCAAGGACAGTTTCATCAGAGTTGAAAAGAAACACCCAGGGCAGACAGGCTGTAAACCTCGGCAGTGCCCAGGGGAGGGGAATGGAGAAAAGAAGGGAAAACAGCATGTCAGCTGACATGGAGGACAGGCATCAACCGACAGACAAACAGCCACAGGGCAGGAGTGGAGGCTTTAGAGAGAGTAAGGAAGTCCAAAGTGTTGGGAATGCTTTCCAAAAAGAAGAAAAAAAGAGGAAGTCGTAAGTGGGCAGACTTAGAGCCCTACCTGGCTGTTAGCTGCTGTACCTGGGGCAAGGATTCGGGGAAGGAGCAAGTTCAGTATCTCATTAAAGAACTAAATAGTCTGCCTAACTTTAGCATGGCTCAAAGCCAGCCTGCCTTACTGCGGTAGGTTGAGGGGTGGGCTGAGGGGTGGGCTGGAGGGTGAGCTGGAGGCTGGGCTGGGTGGTGGGCTGGGGGATGGGCTGGGGGATGGGCTGGGGGTGGGCTGGGGGATGGGCTGGAGGATGGGCTGGGGTGGACTGAGGGGTGGGCTAGGAGGTGAGCTGGAGGCTAGGCTGAGGGGTGGGCTGAGGGGACAGGCTTGGGGGGTGGGCTAGGGGGTGGACTGAGTGAGCAACACTGCCTAAGTAGAATACCAGGTCTACATGCAAAGCCAGAGAATCTGTTCTCTTCACCAGTTGTTTCTCTAACATTAGCAAAGAGGACTTTCTTTATACCCTAGAAAGCCAAGAGGCAGATGAGTTTAATTTAGAAGACATAGACAATCTTTGTTGCCAGTTGCTAAAGCTCATTCCCATTATATCTCTATTAAGAAATGAGGGCTGTGGCTCACAGTCTGGCTATTATTGGGCTAACTTGAACACACGTTATTTGGAGAATATTAACTGCTAAGTTGGTGTTTATATGTGTAGCATTTACTCTCTTGTAGTAGATTAGTAATGTATTCTGTGGCTGTTTCTTTTTCCCTTTTGGTCAGTTGCATAATATCAGAGAATGGAACACATGTTTGCCAGCAAAGCGCTTTCAGGACAGAAAAGTCCTCGGTTCTCACACCATTCTGGATACAGAGAAATCAAACTGCCAATGGGCAGAGGCCTTAGAGCAGTGGTCTCACCTTCCGAATGCTGCGACCCTTTAATACAGTTCCTCATGTTGTGGTGACCCCCAACCATAAAATTATTCCCTTTGCTACTTCAGAACTGTAATTTTGCTACTGTTATGAGTCATAATGAAAATATCTGATATGTAGGATTTCTGATATGTGACCCCTGTGAAAGGGTCTTTTTACCCCAAAGAGTTGAGAACCGTTGGCCTGGACTCTGCCTGAGCACACCTGACTTTGGCTCAGATGAGTGACGCCTTACTATCCGACAGCATCTGGCGGTTCTGCTGTGACTGTGTCCACGGCCTCCTCTCCTCTGGTGTGTTTCCTGAGTTCCGACTGTTGTGGAGTGCAACTTTCTAGATCTGGCTTCTGTACGGCTTTCTGCTCCCCACTTTGGCACAGACTTCCTTCAGGGACTTCATGTGCCCAGGCTCGCCTCTTTACCTAACCTCGACCTTCCCACTGAGCTTCAACCACCCACCCCCAACTTTCTCTTGGTGCCTCTCTTCTTTTCCTAGGAAATGGTTTCCATAACAACCTCTCTTGACATCATTCATTCCCTTTAATTCATAACACTTATGACACATGTACACCAGACACATGTGTATCACATGCAGATATACCACTCAAATGCATACCATACATACACATATAATACCCATCTCATATATACATCACTACATACATATATATCACACAAATGCATGTCACTTATACATATCAAGTACATACATGTCACAAACATACAACATTCACATATACCACAGGTGTCATATGCATACATTTCACACATATGCCTATTACCATATGCATATCACCACACACAAATATATACATTTATGTCATACACATAGGTATCATACACACCATACACATCACACACATATAGTATATATATTATGAAGCACACGTACCCATGCACATCACACATGTATCACACGCATATCATATAATACAAATTACACACATGAATAGCATACCCACAGGCATCCACATATTCATCTTACACATTCATCTGTATCACATGTATGCATAACACACCCATATGTATTATATAAATGTCCATCACCACACACGTTACATGTAGAACACGTATACTTCCTATGCATACCATACACATGTGTGTCTACAAACGCATATCACATATTACGTACATGGCACACACATGCATGTATGCCCTTGGATAATTACTTCTGCGCACTGTGCGCTGTTTAACGCTTGTCGTCTGCATCAGTCCCTGAGCTACTTGCAAACCTGCCTCTGATTGCTTCTCTGTTGACTCGTCCTTTGCACCTGTCGCTGTACCAGGAAAACGATCGCTGGATTAAGGAATGTACGAAGGAGCACACAGTCCATGACAGTCCAGAAGCCTCTCGTCGGTTTTCCTCTGCCTTGATTCAAAGTGAACATTCTAAGTTGATAAAAAGGAAAAAGAAAGAGACCAGTAACGGTTAGGACTGCCACAGGGTTGAAGGTCTCACCCCAAAGACATGAAGTCCCATTGACAGCGAACACTCTACCCTTTCTGTGGCTGGTAAACACCATGGGTCAGATGGACGGAGGAGCATGGACCTCACGTCCTGGGACATGAAGATTCATACACACCAATACCAGGTAATCAGTCTAAGATACACACTATCTGGCAATTTTTCTGAATCACAAATTTAATCGCATGATTTGTGCACTTTTGTTGTGGAAGTAGGTCACACTTCAGTTTTGTCTACTTATTATTTAACATAAGAACTCTGAAGAAGTCATTACAAGTAAATTTTGCTTCTGAGTGCAACAACATCCAATAAACAGAGACTAGACCTTCAGTGAATGTAGCAAAGACAGTTACGCAGTCTCGTGCTGGCTCCCCTTGGCTCCCTGCCCTGTGAGCTCTGCTGGAGGAGTCAGGCCAAATGCAGGCGTCATGTAGAAGACATGTGTGTTCACGACAGAGTGAGGTGGGACATCTCATGGTGACAGTGGACAATGGCCACAGAGACCCTTGAGCAGGTTTACACTGTTTTAAAGTATTCAGAGCAGACAGCTTTCCCAGGACAGATTTCCTGTCAGGTGATTGACAGGCCCATTCGAAGGACCTTTTACAGAGGGGGAACAGGATGTCATTGTCCTGTGTCAGAGTTTCCTGCTAGATAGTAATCTTATAAGGTTCAGAGCTCCTGGAGTCAGGTCTAGATAGTTATCAATGGATGACCTTCTGGCCAGTTCAGAATGACATATCTCCTTCCAGGGCTAGAGATGTGACTCAGGTCTCATCCCTCTGACCAATAATTAGAGTCCTAAGAGCCAGACCTCAACTTCACAGGCTGCCTCTGCTGAGGGAGACCCTACCCCAGCATCCTCCAATCTTGCTAATGCTTGTTTAGTTGTCTAACAGCAGTCAATTCATGATTGTGAAACATCCAGGGCCATGTTCAAATGTTCACATTTCCTCTAATGGGAGTTTTAGGAACTTGGGAGTGTGATTCATAAATATTGGAACTCTCACATAAACATATGTATTAGCATTTTACTGTAACTTATTAGTTATATCAGTCATGGATGAATGTTACCACCACTCATTCATTATATTTTAACACACCCGAATGTTCTACTGTGCTTGAGCACATAACACACACACACACACACACACACACACACACACACACACACACACGAACACACACAAGAACTGGAAATGGCATGGACAGCAAGCTATGATTTTGTGAAGGGTTTGGGTCATTTTGAATGTTCTAACAAGCATCTAGAATTAACCATTTGGTTAGAATAAGATGAGCACAAACTGGAATGACGTTCTGTATGTTTGTCCAGTTCCTTCTGGTAACACACGTTTCCCCTGGGCACCCCCCAGTGGGCCTCTTGCTCCCCTGCCAGTCTCTGAACTCATGTTTGCTAAGTTAATGCAAAAGGGTGACAGGACTTGAGCGTGCACACAGGAAACGTGCACACCACCTGCAGTGTCTTCTCTTCCCACGTTCAAGAAGGATTTCTGATGCTCTAGAAGTCTGATCTCTTGGGGATCCCTCGGAGATCTGAAGGGGCTCAGTGAACAGAATGAGAATCCCAACTGCCAAATAAAAATCATGTTCTTCCGAGAAACGAAACCAAAAGATCCCCAGCTCCGTACCGAGGGGATGACGGGAAGAAAAGGAAAAGAGGGGGTGACCCAGGGCCCCCTTTTCTTCATGTTCATCCTTGCTCATCAGCTGACCAAAGGAAGTAGCAGAATGGGCCCATAGGAAGAAGCAAATTAAAAACAACTGGAACCAGTTTCTGTTCTTGTCAGGATAAAACACACATATGAGCTTCAAAAGCCAAGTTGTGTCTTGTCAATGACACTATAGCTAAGTTCAATGTCATTTTATGAAAACTCACTTTGCACAAAGCAAAGATGAATGGCAATCTTTATGTTTTGAATTTTGTTCTCAAACTAGAGTCATATGGTTGTGTGTGTGTGTGTTTATGTAAATGCATGTGTTCAAGTGTGTGTGCATGTAGTGGAAGCCAGAGCTCACCTTGGGTGTTCTTCCATAGGTGCATACACGTTTCATTTGAAACAGGGTCTCTCATTGACCTAAAAGTTGCCAATTAGGCTGGATGAACCAGCAAATGAGCACCAAGGATCCACCAGTCTCCAGTTCCCTGGTGCTGAGATTACAAATGCATCCCACACGTGCCTTTTTAAATGTGGGTCCTGAGGATCAAACCAGGTCTCCTTGCTTAGATGCCAAGCATTTTACTGACTGAGCTATCCCCACACCCCTGGAAAGACTTTAAATAGCAAATTCAAGTCCCTGGAGCAAGTCAAGGGGAACCATTGGATGGGGAGGGGGGGTGCTTTGTTTTAACACTTTGAATTGCACATTTTTGTTGATTTTTCAGCAAAGGAATCCACATTTCATTTCTCTCTGCAAATGTACTGCTTGCCCTAGACTCTGCCGGAGCCTCTCTGCTAAAAGCCACTGTGGCTGGTGGAATCTCAGACCATACTCCCCTTCCCAGGCCCTTTGCCCTATAGAGGAGCCCTGATTAGGGTTTTATGTGCTCAGCCGGTGTGGAGGGGGCCTCACTGAGCCAGGGAGGCCAGGTGTATCCACTGCAGTGGTTTAAAAACCCCAAACAGCATGCTGGTGGTGAGTATGCTACTAGCCATTATACTCAGGCTTTGCCTGAAATTACCAACACCTTGGAAACTGCTTAATGATACATAAAATTCTATTTTTTCTGTGTGGAATGGCACTGGGCAAGTGGGCATTGCTTATAGATGTATAAATATTGTGCATATTAGCATGAAGAGTCACTTACAAGTCAATAAGCTTTCTAACTATAAAAGAACAAAAGAGAAGAAAACCACAGAGAAACAATTTCACAGGATTTGGTTCATAATTTCTTAACCTTGGGAAAGCAAAACATTTCTATAAAAGGGTAACTTTAATTTTATTTTGAAGGTAATACAAAGGCAACATTAAATTAGCTTTCCACTTTACCATTTGGCCTTGAAAGAAGACAAAAAAACAAACAAACAAACAAAAAACCCTATCTTTTCTGTAAAGTAGAGTCCCGAGCGGAGAACAAAGCAACACTGTGCCCTGTCAGGTCTCAGCCTCCCTCACGTCGCTCCTCAGACCCCTTGTGTGCGGCCTTAACTCTTTTTGTTCCTGCAATGGTGGTATGGACACATTACCGGCAGGGCTGCTAGTGAGGCCAGGGGCTCCCGCTGTAGTCCCCATTTGTTAGCTGCGGGGTCACCTGGGCTAGCCTTGGGTTGCGGCTCCGGTGCCAGGAGTCAGCCTAGTGTGGCTTGCTTGATGGTGTTCTGTCTCTGCCACTATGAGTGCACCAGAGAAACGTACACAGAGATTCTGCAGCCTGAAAAGGTGGGTTGAATCGTATATGTAGCTTTTTTATTTTACATTGATTTATTTTCCGTGCACGTGTGCTTATGTGTGAGCACAAGTTACAGTGTGCATTTGGAGGTCAGAGGACAACTTGGAGGAGCCAGTTTGCACAGAAGCCCGTTGTCACAGTTCCCGACTGTTAAATGTTCTACATCATCACATTGGAACTTTGCTGTTAATCAGCTTTTGGAGTTACCGGTTTTTATTCCAAACATAGCATCTGTGAGAATAATATATGCACAGCCTTGTCCTCTAGTGGAGTATTCAGGAAGGTACATCCCCAAGCTGCTTTGCTGGTCTAGCATGCGGTTGTCTTTAACATTGGTTCTTTCCTTTACCATTGAACGTCTATGGATTTATTGCGTGGTGAGGGGCGTGAGTGTGCCATGGAGAACACGGGGAGACCAGAGGACAACGTGTGCAAGTCTATTTTCTCGTACTGTGCCTGCTGAGCCAAATTACCAGGCCAACTTGAATTCTCTGTGTGTTCTCTAGCTCCTCTTCATTGATAAATCCCTCTAGTCTTTACAAAAGTCCTAATCTAAATCATCTACGGCCGTCTTCAACCTGTGGGTTGCGAGCCCTTTGGGGGGTCTAATGACCCTTTCACAGGGGTCACATATCACATATTTACATTATAATTCACAGAGTAGCAAAATTACAGTTATGAAATAGCAAAGAAATAATTTTATGGTTGGAGGCCACCACAACATAAGGAACTGTATTAAAGGGTGGCAGCATTAGGAAGGCTGAGAACCACTGGCCTACAGTAATGTTTTTATGTGATGGTAATAACAGTGTTTTTCTACCAGTTACTTCTTAGGGTTGTCGCAAAGAACTAACAGAACAAATGCTCTTGATGGAAGCTTATACTAGCTAGTTAATTTTGGAAATCAATATAAGAAGTAATGATTTTCATTGTGGTGTGTGTGTGTATGTGTATGTTTGTGTTTGTGTGTGTGGTGTGTATACATGTGTATGTGTATGTGATATATGTATGTGTGTGTGGTATGTGTATGCATGTGTGTGTGTGTGTATGTGTATGGGGGTGTATGTGTATGTATGTGTGTATTGTGTGGTGTGGTGTGTGTGTGTGTGTGTGTGTGTGTGTGTGTGTGTGTGTGTGTGTGTGTAGACAGAGGCAAAATTATCAAGTACCATCCACATTATTTTTATTTATTTGTTTGTTTGTTTTTGGGAGACAGGGTTTTTCTGTGTAGCCCTAGCTGTCCTGAACTCGATCTGTAAGATCAGATTGGCCTTGAACTCAGAGATCCACCTGTCTCTGCCTAGGATTAAAGGCATGTGCCACCAATTCTAGCATTTTAAATTATTTATTTAAAATTTCTTTTATACACCTTATTTTTTGAGATGAGGTTTCTCATTGACTTGGGACTCATCAGGTATAGAGGCTAGCCTGCCAGCAAGCCTCCCCTTGGGTATGAGACCTGCCGTCACACTGGATTTTTCTTTCTTACAGGTGTTCCAGCTTCATTTCTGTTGCTGTGCTAAAGTGCCCTGAACAAAAGCAACATCAAGAGGAATGCTGTGTTCATGATCCCTGTCCACTGTGTCCCTGTCCCATCCCTGAGAGCTCTCTGCTCTTTCATTCTCCTCCAGTTTTATCACACACACACAAATTTGAATCTAGGTTCTCATATGAAGAAACATGTCATTGCTCTTTATGAATTGGATTGGTTTAGCTTACATAGCGATTTCTCAATAGTAATTTGTAGTTCCATCCATTTCTCTGAAAATATCACAATTTCATTTTTTTCACAGATGAATAAAATTCTACAGCATACCTGAACTGCATTTTCTTCATTCATTCATCCATTGGTGGACATTTACGGTGGTTCCATTTCCTTGCTGTTGTGAAAAAACAATGGATGTGCAAGTATCTCTGCGGTTGGAAGCATGGTGCTTTCAGGACACACAATGGTAGTAGGAGTTCTGTTTTCACTTCGCTAATACACTTCCACACTGATTTTGTGAGTGGTGGGACCAGCTTACATTCCCACCTGCTGTGAATAAACTTCCTCTTTCTTAGCATCTTTTCTCATTGTCCTTTGTTTCCTTGATGATAGCCATTCGGAGATGGGAACAGAGTAGTTTAATTTGCATTTCCCTGATGGGGTTGGGGACTTTGGAAACCTTTAGCAATATATATTGGCCATGGTGTTTTTCTTTCAAGAACTTTTTAATCAGTTCATTAAAACATTGATTGATTGGATGATTTATTTCAGAGGCAAATGCTTAATTTTTTGAGTTTTTGAAAACTATATTCTAGATTTAAAGCTCCCACTTGATGTATAGCTGGCAAGATTTGTCCATTATGCAGCTGCCTCTTCATTCTGGCTGTTACTTCCTTGGCCGTGCAGAATCTTTTAATTTTGTGTAATCTCATTTCCCAGTGGTATTTTTTTGAAGCCATTGTGAATAGGTTATTCCAGAGTTTTCATGTAGTTGTGTAGTTTTCTTGATGTGAATTCCACTGTCATCTTATCAACACAAGAAATGGATTCAATCCTTTTGCATTTGTTAAGACTTTGTGGGCTAGCATGTAGTCTATGTTATAGAAGGCAGCAAAGGCATATGTACTCTGCAGCTAGTCAATGGGATCTTCTGTGGATCTCTGTGAACTCCATCTGCTTTAAGGTGTAGCTGAACTTACTTTTGACAAATTTTCTAAATGAAAGTGAGATACTGCAGTCGCTCACCTTTGTTGTGTTTGGAATTCTGTGACCTTTTGTGCTCACTAGTGCTTATATATGAAGTTGGGTGCCATTACTCAGGACGCGCTATCTGTGTTTGGTCTCCTCATGGTTTGTTCCCATTGATACCAAATTGAGCACATCTTGTTTATCTCTCATGACTAATTTTGGTTTGAAATTTACTTTATTCACTATTGACACTAAATAATTTGTAACTTCATAATACATTCTATATTAGTTTTTTCTTTTTTGTTTTATAATCATTAGTGATATGGTAATGGCTTTAGTAAATTTTAAGTGTATTTCTTTGTCTTGTACAGTTTCATGTTGTTACTGGTACAGAATCTGTTTCTTCCTCTCTAATCATATTGAGGATTGAGCACTCAAGGGAAAGTTATGCAATAAGAGAATAAGACACAGCATGAGATGTAAGAAACATGAAAATTCAAGGAAGCATTACTCCTCCAAAAGACCATAACTCCTCAGCTGTTGAATTCGAGGATACAGAAAGAGGTTAAAACTATGGACAAAGATTTCAAAACTTTACTAGCTAAATGATCGTTGACTTCAAAAGGGATAAAAACAAGCAGTTGAACTCCATCTGAGGTCTTGAGAGGATGAGCAGCTGCAAAGACCGTGGAGCAAGCAAAATGGGTGAGAAAGTCAGTAGTTGTGGAGGAAAAACTAAGCAAGGAAGCTGAGTCTTGGGGGGAATTAAAAGCGAGAAGTTCAAATCTTAATGAGTACATAAAGCCAAGGAAAAGGATCACCAATAGACTTGATCAATTAGAAAAAAGAAGGGCAGGAGTGAAGGACAAGGTCAAAGCATGCTCAAACACTACAAGAAGGATGTTTCACAGCAAACACGTATGTGTATTACATGAGTTTAAAAATTAAGATAAAGCCAAGCTGCATAGTAGAATGCAAATGGGAAACATGGTCAAAAGAGAGTAAAAAGAAGAAAAAAGAGATGAAAGGAAAAATGATTGCTCAATAAAAGTGTACATAAAGAAAATTAGAAAATTTTATGAGAGGGAATCACAAAAACTTGTTTTTTTAGTTCAGTAATGTAAAAAAAATAAAATATACATAAAAATGGAGATACACAGGGCAACAGAAAGGAATGAAGGAAGAAGGGAGAGAGGAGGGAGAAGGGAGGGAGAAGGAACACAGGACAAAGGAGGGAGAGAGGGAGGGGGAGGGGAGGAAGGAGGTAAAGCTGGAACAGGCTCCCTTGCTAGGTCTTTGAGATTGGAGGCGGCAGTCATCACATGAGGAAGGGGAGACTGGAGCGGGCCTTCAGAACTTTGGGTTTGTGTAGTGTTAAACCTACACTGGCCACATGTCTGGCATCCCACCAGATCTGTCTTCACTTTAGTAATGTCCCTTCTTGCACATCAGGGTGTTCTGTTGGCCACACTTAGCTTTGCAGTCTGTGGGCTGGTAGGTTCTCTCACCCTCCCAGTTCTTTTAAACTGGCTAGTGTTACAGTTGGGAAGCATCTCCCATGTGTGATATAAGTATGAGGTACAAGCATGGCACTGACATCTGTACAAGGACCCATCTTCACACCCTCAAGATCCCTGAGTATTCTCTCCTGTAGGGATGCAGCTACATGTAGACTCGTCCTTCAGAGTTCTGGGCTCTCCAGCAGTGAGTGGCATAGAGATGGCTCCAGAGACTGGTCCACCCTCTGACCTCAGGCTGTGGAAGTCCAGAGTTATTCTCAGGGGATGAAATCTGTTCCTTGTCACTGAGGATAGGGCTACCTACCACTGCCGCTGCTACCACCACCACTAACACCACCACTATTACCACCACCACTACTACCACCACCACCACCACAACTATCAATATCACCACCACCACCACCACTGCCATCACCACCACCATCACCACCACTTTCTGAACCTGTCCTGTTGCTGTCTATCTGTACTCTTTGACTTGTCAGAGTTCAGTTTTCCTGCTCCCACAGCTGCCCCCCTTGGGCATCTCATGCCTGTGACTGACTGGAGTAGCAGGCTTCCTGCCTGTTGTTGGTTGTTCCTGGTCTTCAGGTCTCCAGCGTGGCTGACTGTAAACAATAGGTTTCCTTTAAGAACTGCGCCCAGCCACTGCCCTCTGTTCACAAAGAATGGTGGTGCTGGATCCCTTTCCACAGCTGCCTCATCCCCCATCCCCTGGAGGAATTTACAGCAGGCTTGTGAGGACTGTCGGCTTGTCCTGAGGACAGGCTTGCATCTCTCCTCATAAGGGCTGCCTGGCTTACCTTCTGGATAAGCCTTCTGCATCAGCACTCTGTCTGTCAGGGCGCCACAAGGCCAGTGCTGTTTGGCTAGGCTTACTGTCTATCTCCCTGTACTTTTAAATTATTCCCTCACTACCCTTGAGAAGTTCTCAAGCTCGTTTCTTTTTATGTTCTTCGGAAGAGTCTGGTTTTCTTTTCTGACTCCTCTTTACTGGTTCACAGAGGCAGCACCTAGTCTATGTTATCCAGAAATCCTTAGCGTTGGTTGTTTGCATAAAAGTGTGTGTAGTTTAAAGTCAGGATAAGTGATAACGAACCTTATCACTAGTTATCAAGCACAAGGTCATGAGTTGAGTGTGGAGGGAGGTCCTAGAAGCTTAGAGGAGCTCTGAGGTCACCTGGCCAGTGTGGACACCTGCTCTTTCAGTGCGTGTTAGCGATGGAAGCCAGGCTTGACCTGCTAGGCCAGCACTGTATGATTGCATTGTGCCTCTGCCTGGATGTCCACTGTCGAATGCTAAGGCCACACACACTACTCCCTCTCTTGGATCCTCGTCATTGAACCTGTGCTGGGTCCTACACATACGAACCAGACTGAAGAGGCCAGAAGGAGTTCCTTCCCTACCAGGCCTTCAGTAGCTTTATGCCACTTGTCATGAAGAGAGATACCCAATGTTTTTCCCAGACTTGGTAAACTTCCCTAAGTGGCTTTAGGTGCTCACAGACAATTTCCTGATTGTCTTTAAGAGCCACCCTTCCTAAGAGTATTGTTACTGCAGATTGAGTCTTAGCCTTGTGTTTTACCGGATCTTTATAGGCACAGCCTAGATCCAAGGACAATACAGAGGCTTGGTCTAAGGCGGACCCGGTCTTACCCCTAAGGAAATTCAGCCACTCTTCACCTGCTGCTCAGAGAAACAAAGCAAGCCTTTTATCCGTCTGTCTCCCTGACAGTCTTCACTGTGTCTGTCTTGTCTCTAAACGGCTTCCTCCACACAGGAAGTACTGACATGGCGCAGTGAGTTTAAGAATATTCCTTGTTTTTATTTGGTTGGGTGACACCAAGTGTCTGAGTCCACAGCAGGGAGAAGGTCATAACCACCCACATGGTGATGAAGTTGACTTACTGATCCTCTGATTAGCTCTCCTGAGTGAACTTGTGCAATTGTAACGATGTTACAAATGTAGCCATGTGCCCTCAAGTCAAATTTACCTTACGAGCTTTTTGGCGAGTGTTCATAAAATAGGTAGGTAAAGAATGTCACCCCTGTTTCTCCCAAATATGTTGGTCTCCTTGGTGAATAAAATAGCTGTAGTGTATTCCATGCTCGCAACGTGCCGACCTCTTTGTGTGCAGTATCTCCGAGTTCTTTAGGTCTCAAAGGTGAAGATTATCTCATCCATTTATAGATGAGGAAACAGAAGGTCGGAGGAGGTTAGAGTCATTTGCAAAGTTGCTTAGCAAGGTGAAACTCAAATCGACTCTAAATTCCAGGGTTTTCCACCACAGAAGACCATCTCTCAGATATGAAAGTATCCATGCCTGGCTCCATGGGAAGAGATGCAGTTTTAATACTTAAGGTTTGACCCCTGAGTAAACATTTTCTCCATAATCATTGATCTCAGGAAACTAGTTTCCTTTTCCCCCATGTCCCACTAACCTCTATAAATCACACTGCGTCGCCCTGTGCCTTGATCATTTCATCAGAGAACGCAGATGGGGAGATTCTCACATTGGAAGGAAGTGTTGAGAACTGCTGACTTGGGTCTCAGGCTACTGGCATGT
This sequence comes from Peromyscus californicus insignis, assembly GCF_007827085.1. Lineage (NCBI taxonomy): Eukaryota > Metazoa > Chordata > Mammalia > Rodentia > Cricetidae > Peromyscus > Peromyscus californicus. The sequence continues at coordinate 15,312,061 of NW_026294617.1, read as the reverse complement.
CTGCATTCTTCTCTGCTAGCACAACCTCCAAACATAGGTAGAGACCATCTGGGTCAATAGAAACCGAGCTCTGGAGTAAGGGCCTATATAGATGCAGGAGACAGGAACGAAAAAGAAGATCCCAGAGGACAGAGGAAACTGGGCTTGTGTGTCACAACAGTCCCAAGCCTGAGGTCACACGCCACTGGGTGAGTGCGGCTTACAGAGCACCAAGTACACTGTGCCTTTGGGCCAATCCCCCTGGGATTACCTATGTAAGGATGGCCCCTGATGCTCTGGTCTTTTGGACTATTTTACTAACAGCACTGTGTGTTCTCTGGTCGCAAATCTTGGGTCACAGATTACTATTAGTCTACTCTAATTCTCCTAACTACTAAGGTATATTTGATGGGAACAGTACCGGTATGGCAACTGGCATCATATACAAATGTGATGCCATGTCTCAGCCAGGAAAGTTCCATTTAAATCTACCCACGCAAAGGTACGGACAGAGCCGTCCTTCAATGTTGGGGCTTCTCTCATTATGGTTACCCTGTTTTAGCTAATGTGAGTCTGCCAATCCCAAATGAATGCTAGGAGTTTTGACAGACAACTCCAGCAGCTGCTTTCCAGCCTCAATCTCCCCTTAAGGGGTTCTACCCTGGGAGTGCACACTAAGAGCTACTTCCCCGGAAGCATCAACTATGGGGAGAGCTCTTGCTATATAGCTAACAGTCCCACCCCAATGGCTAACACTTGGTTGGCCATGAGTCATGCACGGTCTATCTATCCCTCACTGTAACCTGTTAGGGGAGGCGTTCCCTGGGTGACGTAAATCCTATAATCCCCCCAAGCCTGCCATTGCCTCTCTTCTATATGCAAAACCCTCTTGACATGTGTGCCTCCCACCACCCCAGCTCTCAGCATCTGTCTCCATTTCTCAGCTTTACCTCTCTCCACATGGGATGGCAGAGATTGCTGGCCAGGACCCGTATATCTCCAGTTCCCTGATCTTAGACACTCATTTGTTTAGTGAGGTGTCCCCTAGTCCCTCATGCCGAAGCCATCCTCCCCTTCCAGCTGGTATAAGCAGCATTGGTCCTCCTCCTGCCAGAAGTTGCCCCTCACATCTTGATCACACCCTAGCATGGAGTGACCCAATATGGATACTTAAAACGTGTTGAAACACTCTGACACTCCTCAACAATGAAGCTAATAAAGAAACATTTCTAAATTCCTTGAAAATTTGATTTCCTTGGATTTGACTGAAGAATGGTGGTGTCTCTGGGAAAGCCACTGACGCGATGTTTACACATTCCTCGGGCAGGAAAAGGGGACTGAGGAGAGAGCCTGCTCCGTCCACACAGAGTGGCTTTGTTTGCCATCTGGCTCCGTGCCACCTTGAAGCATCCTCTGAGCCCCGAGGAGATGGGACGGAGAATGAATGCGTGGCTGTGGGTTCCCGGAGGCCTGTGTCTGCCCTCCGTGCCGAGCCTCTCTGGGTCTGGGATGTGGCAGGTGTCCGACAGGCTTTCCTAAAAGCGCAGTGGGGAGAAAGGCCTGGAGTGTCTGGCACTCTCTGAGCATTTTCTATAGGGGATGGAACAGGATTCTGGGGGTGGGGAGGTGGGGCGGGAAGGGCAGCACAAAGGGTTCATCGTGAGTGGCCCCTTGGATGTACCTTTCTAGAAAACTAAAGCTTGCCAGAAACTTGTTTTTGTTCAGCGAAAGCAAAATTCCTACAGTGTCACTGGCTCACAGATGCCAAGGGCCTGGTACATAGTGGTTTATTCCCTGCCCTGGCCTGGTTGAAATTATTTTATTTCAGAAATATGTGAGTTTTCCCAAACCACCTGCTTCTTCTCTTCTCTCTCTTTGCTCCTGTCGCCTTTCTGGTCTAGGAGATGCTGACTCCTCCAGGGCTCAGCCCAGATCCTTGGGATCCATCACCTCACCTCGCCTCCTTTCCTGTTTTTGTCAGTGAGGGTATAGCTTTCTCCCACTGCCTACCCACCATTCCTCTAGCTCTGTAAACCAAGGACTTGATCTACTTCACACTGGTACCCCTAAAATGCACCAACACCTGCACACCCTGCTGATCCTCGACAGAGGTTTGTGCAACGGGCCTAATTGTGGACGTCACTGAACATTGCATGTGATTTAATATGGCTGAACTGTTAAATCTTAACTATCAACCCAGGGCTCTGCACCCTCCCTTGCTAGAGGCTGGATTTAGGCAGCTTCTTTCGAATATATTTATTTATAGTTAGGATGGAGATTTTCTGAAAAAAAGAAAACTTAATTTGAGTTTATTCAGCCCCCCTTTTCAGTCCTCCCTTAATTCAGTTCCCTTCTGAATAGTTTTCTGGAAGGGTGGCACCTCAGAGCTGAGATCAAAGATAATTGTACCTGTCTTAGAGACCAACAGGTTATTTTTAAATAAAACAAAATGGGATGATTAGAAAAGATTATGTTTGGAAATATAATTATTTCCTAACTTCTGAGCGCATGCCTTCGGAGCACTTCTCTGAACACATGCACTGACAAATACCCCATTAAAGGGTAGACGTGTTTATAACAGAAACACGGCAGTGCAGGAAGGTCCCCCACACGGCACTTTCTTATGCTGCGTGATAATTATATACTATAACTCTAAAAATTTACAACTACAAAAAAATCCCACACGTGAATTGTAGTTTCAAAAGCCTATATGTTAAAATGTCCAATTTAACATAATATGGACCAAAAATAGCATGTCAAAACTGTGAAGTCAGATTAGTCACTTCTTGGGAAAGGGGCCAATAGGATGAGAAAATCAGAAACATCAACAGTGTCGTCTCCAACCTTGAAGGAATGGAGTTACAGATGCTTTACCAGATGCTCGGTTGCACAGCCAGCGGCTGGCTGCCAAAGATGCCTCAAGCCTCATTTCAGAAATGTGAAAGAGATGACCCATCTTTCATGAGAATAAAAAGACAGGAAGATAGACTCACCCCGACTCAGGCCAGGGATGGCTGGTTGTTTTTTTCCTCATCCTTCTAAAGGTAGGGCTCTCTGGTAACTCCACGTCACTGCCTAAGCTCCAGTCGTAGGCAGTCAACAGCTCAAAGAGGAGACACAAAGGTTGAAGGCTGCAGGGAACTGTCCAGAGCACCCATTAATTATGAACTGTGTCAACTACATTCAAAAGTTCCAGAACAAGACTGGGGCTGTAGCTCAGTTGGTAGAGTACATACCTAACGTGCCTAAGGTCCTGGGTTCAGTCCTCAGCACTAAATAAAACCAGGTGTGCTGATGTATGTCTGACACTCAGAGGGTGGAACCAGGACAATCAGGAGTTCATGATCATCCTGACTACCTGGAGAATTCAAGGCCAAACCGTGCAACAGGAGAATCTGTCTCAAAATAAGTAAGTACATACATAAATAAATGTTCTAGAATAAAGAAATGGACAGCTGAGTTCCTCTGTGGTTCCCGCCTTAACCTGCCTCTATGGCCTGTTAAAGGGATGTGAGATGATCTGAGTTCTTTCAATAAGCACCTCTTGGGCATCCATCTGGTCCTAACACTATGCAAGATGACTACCTGGTTCTTGCCCTGTCCTAACTTGAGTGTTAATTTAGGAGACACTATTTATACATAAATTCTTATTTCAAGAAAAGAAAATGTAGTACATCCTCAAAAAGTGTCTTGGAAGTTTAGGAAGAATAAACCAAGAGGTTCTGGAGAAAGAAAAGGGGGGTCGACTGTTCCTGCCTGCTTGGGGCTCATTTCCAGATCACAGGCATTGTGAGTACAGACTGCAGGATTCACATGTGCTCGGCGTTCTGATGAAATCCTTGATTTCAGAGGCAAACCTTCCTGGGTGCAGCTGATAAGGTTGATTGAATGGTGCCAAATGCTCCTTTTGGTTCCATTTTGATCCAGAAACCACTTGCCGCAGAATGGCAAGAACTTGGGCCTTTAAAAAAAATACTCTTGGCAAATGGACTTTGCTCTCTTCTGCCAAAAATAGGAGGAAGGGCTACTAGGCATTTCATATGGGAGAGCTGGGTTGAGAAAAACACATTTGAAGATGAGATTTTTAACTGCCAAGTTTGAGAGAGGCTGCTAAAACAGGGCTGATTTCAGAGTTTCCAGGAATATGCCTCATCTGAAAGCTAACCGGGAACCTGGAAAGATCAAGACTGCTGGGGAAATTGCTGAGTCTGCTCAATTTCTTGGGAGGCAAAGAAAATGCAGGCATTCTCTCCATCTTGACACTACTATTGAAGGTATTCCAAGACAGACATGAATTCAAATGCACAACCTTTAAGAACAAACACAACAGTCATGGGATCTCATCCGAAGACTTGCTCTTCCATTGGAACAGCGGGGCTGTGTTCCAGGACTTCCTGCACTTAGCTGTTTCCTCATTGACATTCTGCCAGGCGCTCCGCTGAAGTCAGTGTATGGGGGAGTGGAGTGCATGAGGCCCAGGCTGAGAGTTCCCACCAAGAAAAGGTTGCCATGGTGCACTCCCACTGCCTTTTGAAGAAGGGAGTGTTTGCTTACCGGATGTCAGGCTTTTTGATTCTAAGAATCCCCTTCTCTCTTCATTGGAGAATAGCTGACATTTCTTCATCCTACAATTTGAAACAAAAAAAAAAAAAGAAAAAAAGAAAAAGGAGGGAAAAAATGGGAAAGAACTTTTTGCAACATCTTTTATAAATTGTGACAATTGCATCTTGGTAATTATTTATATAATTACCCGAGGCTTTAGGAGTTCAAAAAGCTGAAGCATGATTCATAAAATTTAAATAGTAGCAGGTAAAGTCAGACTATGCCAGGGAGTAGGAGGCCATGGCAGAGTCAGAGATTGTGGGATCACAAGGCAGAGAGCCACAACTAATTGAAATAGCTGGAACTTCAGAACAGGGCCTTGCTCGGGTTTTCGAATGTTCTCAAAATTTTACTTAGTACATTTGAGAGATAAACTGAGAGATGCAACTCAAGCAAATAAAAATTGTTAATAGGTCACATGATGTGGATGTTGGGTCCAGAGAAGAAAGAAAAAAGATATTTATTATAATCCATAAGGGCAGAAGAGAGAATGATCCAACATGACTTCAATGACAACACACAGAGGAACTACACATGTCCCTACTCTTCCAGGGCAAACATCCACATAATTCTTGAGATGACTCTAGGAGGTGACTACTATTGGCACATGGGACACTGACTGACGTGTGCAGGGTTTACCTTGTCTGGACTGAGACCCAAACTCCTAGTTTCTAACTGTCGAGTCTAAATTCTGAGTGGCAGGCCATGGCATGTGCCAGGTGGAGACCCCTGTAGGTGACCATGCTTTATAGGTGCAAGCACTACTAGACTAGTCCAGAGGAGAGCAGGAGCAGCAGGAAGGCAGGAGAAGCAAGGAGAGGAAGAGACAGGCGACAAGCAAGTGAGCCAAAGTAACACAGGAGGGAGAAGACAGACGTGATCCACGTCCCAACACCATGGGGCTAACGTAGGCTGGGTTTTGTGAGCTTGGCTTTATGCTGCTGTGCAGCTGCCTTTCCCAAGGTGATTAACTGGCAGAGCCCCTCACTGTGGCCAGGGCAGTGCTTGGAGTGCAGATACATTATTTGTTATTCCCAGTTCCTGCTGTCCTGGACTCTCGCTCTTTTTCTCCATGCATCCCCACTGCCTTCATCCTTCAGGATCCACCCCATTCCCTCTGGTCTTGCCAACCATTTTCTGACTATTCCCACTTTTTACAACTCTCAGTATACTCAGAGGAGCATGGAAGTTTAGAATCTGACCTTGGCACATTCTGTATCTCAAATCACCATTCTATAAAGACATCTAGAGAAGATAGTTGTATACACCCAAGGACACTAGTTAGATATGACAAGGGCAAGTGTTATCTCAGCTCCCTACCTACACCATGTGACCTGCACTGCACAGGCTCATAGTGACTTCTTGCTAGCAGACCAGCCACTCTCAAGAGTCCCCAGAGGCCTCCCTTGAGTTTGATCCCTTCTGCTTGACCCAGCGCAGGCTTGCCCAAGGTACCATCAATGGTTGGCTAGAATGAGTGCATTTCTCTTTGGAAATCAATACTGTTTAGAAATCATAACATTAAAGAGAGACCATCAACTGTGCTATAGTGCAGAATAAATATTTTTTCTAGCCTTCACCTAGGAGCCATTACAGCTCATACATATAGAGCTAATCTTCAATTTTTGAAAGTATACGTGTCTTTTAATAGTAACCTAAACCAGCACATCCTCATTAGCCCTTCTTGTGTTCTGTTATGCAAATAGAATACTTGTCTCATTCTCAGGGCAGCAGGAATCTCACTGAGTGACAACATACATGAATTTTCCTTTCTTAGATTCTCTACCAATGGTAAATAAAGCAAAGGATCATCCTAAACTCCACCAACAAAGGCACTCATTAGATGCTTGCTGGCAATTGATCAAGATTAATGTGTGGGTATGTTCACTGGACAAAGGGCAAGGAAGGCTCTTACTTATTAAACATAACAAATTGTAAGGGAATAAATTGGTTCATTACCTTTAATTGAAGCATCTCCAACTGGCCACATTACAGGGTCAAAGAAAACAAACAGATGGAAACTTGGGGCAAATATTGTTTTAGGCTACACATTTATCAGTTATTGTGATAGTTGAGTTAACAACCACTGATAATCAGATTCTGAAAACCCTCACAGCACTGGGGAACAAGAAATCACAAGAAAAGGCAGGAGGATAAGATTAGCCAAAGAAACATGGACGGCTGAGAAATCCCCAGTTCCCATGGATACTTGTTCTCTGGGATCTTTCCAAAGAGGAGGAGGCATGAGGTAGCCAGTGGGAAGCCAACCAGCCACCAACATGTACCAAGTTCCATGGGGTGTCCTTCATTACATCATTTTGCTCCATTTTTTTAAACTGGTTTTACATGTGAGGATGCTAAAATTGGAGGAAGTGAAGTTGTCTGCTTTTGCAAGTGTTGGACCTGAAGATTCAAAGCCAGACTTGTATGACTGCACATGTCATGATGGGCATGGTTATGCACATGTAATGATGGACATGGTTATGCACATGTAATGATGGGCATGGTTATGCACATGTAATGATGGACATGGTTATGCACATGTAATGATGGACATGGCTAGCACATGTAATGATGGGCATGGTTATGCACATGTCATCATGGGCATGGTTATGCACATTTCATCATGGGCATGGTTATATATGGGTAGCACTCACAGCAGCTCATCTTTGTTCTTCTTTGCTTGCACAACAAAGTTATTGGGAGCTGTGTATTTTGGTGGAGCTAACACTTGGTCCCAGCTTGTGGAGTAGCTGATCTCTTGGCCACTGACTGGTTCAACAGCAGACAAAGATAAAAATCCAGCCACAGAAACTCAAGGGCCAGCTGCTCTAGATACTACTGGAAGGATCTCTCTAGCTTTTAAAGATGGGTCCAGAGAAGAGTGGCCCTCTTTGACAGCTAGATACTGTTACCACCTGTAAGAGAAGTACAACTGACCTAGATTTTCCATGAGACTAGACTCACAGACCTAATACTTGCTCGGCTATAACCTTCAGGTTATGTAGAATAAAACATTTTCTTTTTGGAGAGACCATGTTTAGTTCTGTAGCCCCAAACATCTTCCCAGATACCAGTTCCATGGCTTTTCAACAGAATACCATTGCCCAAGAGAACTCATAGACAATCGTCAGGTGTCCAAGGCCTGTGACAGAATGATTGTCTCAAAGGAAGAAGGCACAGATCAAGGGGATAGGACAATGGCATGGTGGCCATGATCAAACCACTAAGGTCAAAGCCTTAGCCCAGAGAGCATAGTTCACCTACTGTGACACCTCCCCTCCACCAAGCTTAACATGGGCTCAGAGGTGAGGGAGCCCTTTGTGTGAGGAGGTCTTTAATGAATAGATTCTCTTTGGTCCTTTGGTTCTTCTCACAGAAGGTGGGAAGCCTTTTGGGAGGAGTCTGACCTTGAAGAAAGAAGTAAGAATTGGCCAAACAGGAAATACATCTTGTCACTCCTTCCTTCCTGTCCAACTCCGTGGTCTATGTGCATTGCCCAAACTGCAGAGTAAATAAAGTAACTATTATTTAGAGTGGTTCTTGGAAAACCAGTCTTGTGGGTTGATGGTCACAGTATTGCCACACTTTTAACTAAAGTGAGTACTCTTTGGCATGGCTACAGAGAAGCCAGGGTGTGTGGAGAAAGGACTGGGGGCTTAGAGCTGAGCAGCATTGTAAAGTATTGGAGCTGTAGAACAACCCAAAATTTGGGAGAAATTAGGCTTCATACAAGTACACATTTGCATATAATAACAAGGAAACCCACTAAAGCTCAGTAAGTGCAGGCTGAAATTAATGGAAAAGAATGAAGATCATGTAGACATTTGGTCATTTAGTAGATGTGAGTCCTGTCCCGCTCCCTGCCACTGTACTGCAGCTCTGAGACCTTTGAAAATGTGTGCAGACCTTTTCCAGTTTCTGTGTCCCCCACCTGGTGAACGCTGAGGGGATTTCTCAGCAGTGTACTGAGGCTTGCTGATTTCATGGCTCATGTCCTGAACCCTTACATAGTACTGCAGTCCTCACAAGCACTGTGTTGACACAGGACAGGGGTTCTATCAGCCAAGTCCCACAACTATCGGGGGCAGATACTGTTTTTCCTTTTCCCATGCTGCAGACTGGGTCCAGAAAATGAGAAACAGCTTTCTGAAAGCCGCACAGCTTGTCACAGACGGAAGCAGGAGCCGAATAAGGCTTGCTAACTTCATTTTCTCTAGTACTACCTAGCCGTTGCTTTTTCACAGGTAGACTTCCTTTCTAGTCCAGGGACGCTGTCAGCAGCTTCCTGAGGAGCCTCTTTCCTAGGACCCGCCCCCGACCTCAACAGTGTATTTCTGAGCACTGAGACAATCAGACCCTAAACTGAAGCTGATAGAGCCAAGCCTAGTGAGCCATGCCTGTCATATCAACACTCGGGATGCTGATGCAGGAAGACAGCTGGAAGTTCCAAGCTAGTTTGGACTCCAGAGTACCAGGCCCTACACTAAAGTCCATGGTATTGGGTAAAGGTTTGCATACAAACTCCAGACTCTTTTAAACTTAAAGTGTGTGAGAGTTGATCTTCATTGTTAACTTGGCTGGGTTTTGAATTGTTATGGAAGCATACCTTAAGATTTACCGTAGTGGGAAAATCAGCCCTGAATGTGGGGTGTCATCACCCCATGGGATAGAATCCTGACCTGAGCAAAGCGGAGTACAAGCATTCATTTCTCTCTGCTCCCTAATCGTGGATGTGACGTGAACAACCACCTCATGCTGCTGTCACTGTGACTTCCCCATGATGGCTATACCTCAAACTGCAGCCAAAGGAACTCCTTCCTTCCTCCTCAAGGGACTGTTGTCCAGGGCTTTGTCACAAGGACAAGACAGATAGCTAAATGCAAAGGGATTTCCTCTGCCGGTGAGGTCATCAGTTACTTCCAGGTGTGACGTCACTTTGCAGGTGTGACGGGAGCTGCTTGCCATTCCAGAGACCTAGAATCCAAACCCAATCTGAGAAAACAAGTAGGGACTTCATCTCAAAACCACAGAAACAAAACAAATACTTCATGCTGAATCCGTTAGCAGATGGAGTCATAGAACCTGAAGGAATTGTCCAATTACAGTTCTTCTGTGTGCTAGGATGAGGTGCCTTTTTCCATGGCTAGTCCGCCTGCCTACTTGCCTTGCCACAGGGAGAAAAGTGACCTGAAACCAAGTGTTATACTTGTGTTCTATTCCAAAATGCAAACTCCAACTAGAAGTCCATGAGGCCAGTCATTTGGATGTGATGCTCCCAGAAGACATAGAAGTGAGGTGCCCTGCCCCATGCAGTTCAGCACAAAATGCCACATGAGTGTAGAAAGCACTTGCTGCCAACAGGGACATGGCCATTCCTTCCACAGGCATGCTGGGAATGACCTATGCAGACAAAGATAAGGTCTGGGTAGTATCTAGACATCCATGTCAATTACCCATAGGGCCAGATGGAAGAAAATTGATCCAGGAAACTCCTGCCCTGTCCCTTACATCATGGGTTGGCCCTGACCACTACAGAGTGGCTACCGGGAGATTTTTTTTTTTTCACATTGAAGGCTAATCACACCTTCAGAAAATGTATATGACCCACTGGCCCTGCAAACGTCCTTTCTTACCAAACACATATTTACAGGGTGTTATTCCTGGACACTGTCTTCATCCCTGGGTTAATATTCATGATCAGTTGTGGCCATTCTTACTCACCTTTCCCAGTAAGAGGGAGATCCTGTGTAAAGAGCTGGATATGAACATCCCTGTGTCCCCAGTGCCAGGACACTGCTGGGCATGTGATAACTGAACAATAACGTGTTTGCTGAATTGCTAAATGAATGAAGTAGACCAATGAACTTCCTTCGGAAAACGCTAGCTTAATTTAATTTCCCTTCCTTCTTTTTGAAAGGAGGTGGTTGACCATAGCAACGCACAACTGGGAAAAGTGATGACAAAGAATTGATACAAAATTAGCATCAGGCTTATTAATGGCAGATGTGCTAAAGCATTTTATTTGGAAATTTGTAAATGGTTCATGTCCAACAGACCACCAAACGAGAGAGAATAAAGGTTCTATTACTTTTTAAAGGGAGACTGCCAGGTAGACATACATATTAGCATTCCTTGCTATGGGTCTTAATTCTGGAGGATTTGGGTTGACAAGCACGTCATAAGCAATGCCCCAAATGCCATCAAATTATAAAAATGAATAAGAGGGCATTTAAATCATAGCCAAAGAAAGAATTGCTAAGGTTAGAAGGGCCTGGGTGCGGCTTGATGATTGAACACTTGCCTTGACCATGCAGGGGACTGATTTGGATTCCCAGCACCACAAAGCACACCGAAGAATGTTCATGTACTATGTGCTCCTTCTGTGTTCCTGGACTGTGCTGTGTCGTGCAAAGCCTCCTCCTCTGCTCATGCAGTTCCCTCTCATCCAGTCAGCTGTCTCCTTCTAGCTCTCCACATGGATTTTTAATCTCTGCTTCCATATAACCCTTAAGCTCCTTTACCAAAGATGTTTCCAGAGGAATGATCTCTGAAGATGTCTCTTCCAGATCAGCTAATAAACACCCAGAGCATTTTACACACCTCCCTCCTGCCAAGTTGCCAGGCATGACTATTTTTCTTAGCTCATGGATGGTGGTGGCCTTCCTCTGGTAACAATCCCAGAATTTGGTCCAGGAAAACTGTGAAGGGACTTTTAGGACTTTTGTAATAGATGCGACCAGTTGCCACATTTTATCTTGGTTTCCTTGGGAGAAAGCAACCATGCACTTCTTTCAGACAGGCAAGCCAAGTTCTCTTTCTGATGCCAAACTGGCAAGAGCCACAGCACTCGGTGTTGGTCTGGGGATGGGAAAAGGCATCAGAGAGAGTTTCTGACTTTTTGCATCTTTTGAAAATGAGCAGCTGATACATTAATTTTTTTGTCAGAGAACAAGCATCAGATTGCATAAATACTCATTTGAGCAGAAATCACCTCACAGTCACTCAGCCCTCTGGCAGTTAACAAAAAGGGTTTAAGATAGAAACTGGACTATTTAGCCTTCATTAATCATTCATACTGTTCAAACACATCACACAGTAACTGAAGAGGGGTTAATGGTAGCTAAGCTTGAGTCTGTTGTCGAAAGTAAGTTTAACTTTCTATGAACTCACTGGACACAAAGAATGTCCCCTGCTTACTATTCCAAATGTCACCAGCTAGAAGCAAACGGATGATTACAAATGGTAATGAAATACCTCTGAAGCCGTTTGTACAACAACAAAGAGTTACTGTCAGAACTTGAATAAGGTCCATCTGCCCATTTTCAAAGAATGCAGACAGCGACGGTTCAATAAATACACAAACAAGTAAGTTTGGTGATAACATTTCTCTAGATGGCCACAGTTTTCTTCAGTCTTCTCGCAGAAAAATGAGAAAGTGGTGAAAATATTTCACATCCCTAAGTTGTTTCAACCTCACAGTGGCCCATGCAAGAATTAGAAGGAGGTTTTCAGAAGCTCTTTCACCATATTCTGGATTTGGGGGGAGAGGGGTGCTCCTGGGATGAGTTTCTGACTTTTTTTCTTCATTTCATTTGCTCTCATCTTCTTAAGTGAAGCAGAAAAGAAAAAAAAAGAAAACAGGGTAAAATGTTCTATGTTTTGTCTGTAGGAGAGAAACCCAACAATGGCTGCTTGTTGGAGGGAGTAGTTGGCGGCCCAGGAATTCCTTGGTGGACTCCTCTCTTTAGCTGTTGCTGAGGCCCAGGACTGTGGCTTCTCCTGGGCTTCTAGTGCGGCTCTTCCTGGGTCTGCATCTTTGTGCTGTGATGAGACACCACACTGCATGAAGGGGCCAAAGAGTGGAGAATACCCAATCACGTTTGAAACGGACCTGAAATAACAGGGCAGCAAGACAAAACTGTGTGAAATGTCTTAAAAGGGAGAGTCTTTATTTGTCAGCCGAGGAAGGGGCCTTTTCCTCTAAAGATATGATCTAATACATTTTGAGGTCTTTAGTGGAGCTCTTTTGCCAGGAGGAGGACAACTTGGGAATCTGATGGTTTCGTTTAGTCCTAATGAGAAAGAGAAGAGGCAGATGTGGTAGCAGCTGTTACAGGAGTAGTCATGGGTAGGGAGAATGCAGACATGGACACTCTCATGAAATGCTTAAGGCTGTGTTGGAAAAGAAGGAAAAAAGATCTCGAAGACACAGAAGTCAGTGCTAAGAAAAAAGGTGTATAAAATCTAAAACAACATCCTATATCAGTTAAATCCTTTTTTTTCCTTTCAAATAATAGAAGTTGCTCAAAAGAAGGGGGATCTCTTTGCCTTGTGTTCTGAGAAGTCTAGAGTTTAGGGCAAGCATCTTGGAGGAACTGATCAGGCTTAAGAGTGTACCTATGATCCCAGTAATCTCGTTGCTCTGCCTTCTGCTCATGGTATAAATTTCATTCTAAGCTTGCCCCTCCACATGGTTGTAAGGTAGCCACTCACAGTGTCTGGACAGTCTGGACAGTGTGTCGTTGTCTTCTTCTTCTTCTTCTTCTTCTTCTTCTTCTTCTTCTTCTTCTTCTTCTTCTTCTTCTTCTTCTTCTTCTTCTTCCTCTTCCTCCTCCTCCTCTTCCTCTTCCTCTTCCTCCTCCTTCTCCTCCTCCTCCTCCTCCTCCTCCTTCTTCTGGTTTTTGGAGACAGTTTCTCTGTGTAACAGCCTTGCTTGGTTGGCCTCAAACTCACAGAGATCCACCTGCCTTTGCCTCCTGAGTGCTGGGATTACAGTCATACACCGACACTACCCAGCTAGCATGCTTTCCTACATTCAGGCTAAAAGGCAGGGTGGGGAAAGAGATGACTGTCTTTCTCCCAGACAAAGTCCTGTGTTTCACTCTGAAATGTACTTACCTTGGCAGTAGGTGGGGGCTTAAGTCAGTGATTCAGCACTCACTCCTGGAATAAAAACAAAATGGGCTGATGTGGAAGGGAATGATGTAGCCAAGGTGGCCAGGCTGTCCACAATGAGTGTGGACCCACACACAGCTTGATGTGTAGCTTCCATCAAGCAAACCTTCCCTGTAACAGCTACCTTGGAAACATTTATCACTAGTTCTCAGGGGCAGTTCATGGACCCAAATTGCGAAGAGATGGTTTAAATAAAGACCCCTAGATCCTTCAGAATTTCTTCAAGTGGCCATAGTTCACATTTTTTAGCAAGTTCCTGAGTGGCTTTCATGCCCATCAAAATTTAGAGATCACTTACTCTGTAGAAATGTAATCCTCAAAGGTTAAAATTTCAGGAGCCTGTGTGCTTGCTGCGGGAAGATTTGAGAGTGAATTTCACAGTACCTTTACAAACTGTCCTGGACATAGTAGCTATAAATGGTCCCACCTAAGAAACATCTCAAATTAATGTGGACTTGACTTTAGAGTACAGAAATACAGATGTCTCTTGCTGAAACTGTTTACAAAGTGGCTTGTAGTGCACATTTCCATGATCCATGAGTGAATCCAGCACTTTAGCATACTGCAATTCAAAAAATTAGGCATTGCAGTTCTCTCTTATTTTATGTACAAGTTTTATGTGTGCAGGTGCATGTGTGTGTCTAGATGACCTGTACATGTGTGCATATGGATGTGAAGGCCAGAGAACAAGCTTAGGTATCATTCTTTAGGCCCTATTTCCCACCCACTCTTTGAGACAGGATCTTTCATTGTCCTGGAACTCACCAAATAAGCTTATATGGCTAGCCAAAGAGCCCCAAGGATATCTCTACGTCCATCTCCCAAGGGCTGTGATCACAAATGCATAAATGCTGTTTTATTTTCCCAACTGCTTTACATGCATTCTGGGGACCAAAGTAGGGACTTCAGGCTTGCAAGGCATTTTACTGACTGAGCTGTCTCCCCAAACCCACATATCTCTCCTTTCAAGGTATGTTTTTGAAACAATCCACATAAACTATGTCTTAATTTCTTTCTGGTCATGGTGCTGGATGCCACATTATAATCATTTAGCATAAGAAATAGTTTACCACCAAATTTAGGAATGTGTTGAGAGGGGTCAAATAGCATATAATTAATTCACTTAGCTCATTCATAATCTAGCAAAAATTACTTTTCTTCAGGGGAGAAAGATGAAAAGTAAAATTTTTGTCCTTTAGATGACCAGTGACTCGTAGGTAAAATTTTCTCCAAATATTTGTCTTGGTGTTTTTTCATATGTAGAGGTTGGTAACTTACTTTATCTTTATTACCGTTCTGTATCATTCTACTGCTGAGAGTGGGCTGCAAAGCATGGGGAACTTGAGCGAGTTGTTCCAAAGGTGATACCATAGAGACAGGATTCCTATATGAATTATATATACAGATTCATTCAAGAACATCACTGGGTAGCTGCTTATTACCAGACCCCAGCTAAGCAACAAGATGGAGTAAACAGAACACACCTGGTCCTGAGGCATGGGTCTGTGATGAGGGCTACTGCCCAGGGCAGTGACATCTAACGATCTATCCTTCCTCAACTCTAATGAAGTCCTCAGGGGCACCAGCCACATTTTAGATGTTTAACAGCCACACATAAGCACTGTGTCTCCTGGATAGCACAGGTACAAGGAGTTTCATTCACCATGGACGATTCTGTGCACACAGTAGTGATGGAGTAATTGGGCATGCTGGTGTGTGGCTAGCTTAGTGTGTAAGAGACTCTGGACTGAAATAGAGCAAAATAACCTACATCCAAATCAGATCTATGCATTTATTCACTGTATGAAGGAACCAAATTACTTAATTGCTCTGAACCTCTAGTTTCTAATTTGTGAAGTAGGGATGGAAGGCCGACTCAGCCATGTTAACAGTGAGGACTACCTGTGGTGGTATTGGGACACTTTTAGCAAGCAGTCACATGTCTGATGTTTAATGGCTACATGTGGATCACAACTGCTACATAGATGTGTTTTCACGGAGCTAGAATAGCTCAGAATGCAGGCCAATGTACAATTGTAAACTCTCTTCAAACATGAGGATTTTTGCAACTTGGTAGTGTAGGATGTCTTTCTGTATGCCGTGAATATGTGTTGCTCCCATTGGCAAATAAATAAATAAATAAGTAAAGCTGTTTTGGCCTATGGCAAGGCAGCTTAGAGGCAGGTGGGAAAACCAAGCAGAGAGATGGAGAGAAAAAAGGAGAGTAGGAGGAGATGCCAGTCACCACCCAAGGAGAAGCAAGGTGCCAGCAGACTGGTAACACCAGGACCATGCAGCAAAACACAGATTAATAGAAATGGGTTAATATAAGATGAAAGAGCTAGCTAGCAAGAAGCCTGATATAGGCCATACAATTTATAAATAATATTAAGCCTCTGAATGATTATTTTATAAGCGGCTGCAGGACCAGAGGAGAAAACAGTGCACCATACTCTGTATGTTGTAGTAAGCAGACACATTGAATGACTGGTTATCATTATTATGGGTAAAGTTACCTTTATTTTCAGGGCCAATTCCAGTCCATTGGTAGAGACTTGCTTTGGAGGAGGATTGAGGGCTCTAAAGGATGAGATCACAGCAAGAAAGGACTCTGTGGTCTGTCAGTGATGCCTACCATCGGCTGGAATTAGAAGCCAGGCACCCACTTTACGTTTTTATTAACCATTTTGAAAGCATAGGTTTCTTGTTTTAAGCTACCATTGCTAACTGCTGTCTTTTTTTTGTGGAGTGCAGTTTATATACCTACGGTCTAAATCATCTCTGGCCTATTTTATTTAGAATTCAATCCCATGAACCTCTGGTGTCAGCATCTGAAATAGGCACGTCTTTTAAACCTGCAATTGCAAGCCGAGAGTGGGGTCCTGCCTTATACCACAGTCCATTGGCAAGATCCAGTAATAACAAGGCTGAGACAATGGCTTCTGACACAACCTAGCTTCCCACTGAATGAGAAGGGGAGGGAATTAAGGAATGCCACAAAACCCTTCAGCTTTGTCCCCAGGAGCCTGGTGACTCTCGGTGTCTATGTGCTGGCCTCTGTTCCGGCTTCAGTCCTGCAGTTCTCCAGCTGTCTCGGTGGCGTTGTTCTCACACTTCCCAATGGCAGCAGTCTACTTCAGAGTACGGTGCACTGCTTTCTCCTCTGGTAGTTTTATGCATATTGTCTTGACTATCTCAGCCAGGTCATCTGCACACTAAAACTCTTCTAAACTCCCCCATGTGACGGTAACAGTGCCAACTGTCACTGGATAGCCAGATTCTTAACCACAGGGGCTTTTGTAGCTTCACTAGGCTCGATGACGATCTGTGGGTTCTGCCACTTTGTCACATTTTCTTTTTCTTTTAAAATTTTCTTTTTCTTCCTCCCTCTTCCCCTCCCTCCCTCCCTCCCTCCCTCCCCCTTTTCTTTCCTTCCTTCCTCCCTCCCTCCCTCTTTCTTTCCACCCTCCATTCCTCACTTGGTTTTGTACTAGGGCTTGAATTCCAGCAGAGACTACCTCTGCAGCCCCTTTCACTTTTTATTCTGAAACAAGGTCTCACTGAGTTTCTCGGGTTGGTCTTGAACTTACTCTGTAGCTCAGGCAGAGCTTGAACTGTCATTGTCCAGCCTCTGCGTCCCCAGTACCGGTTGACAGGCCTGCAAGAGCATGCCTGGTTCATTTGATCTTGCCCTAACTAATGCTGTGAAAAATTTAAGTGAAAAAAATAAAGAAATGGTGGATATAGATAAGGTAAACATTAATTCTACTAGTAAATTAGGTTAACATGGGAAATGTGAAATATAAAAGAGAAAACTTGGTTTAGCTACAATAATGGGTAGATCAGAATTGCAATTTTCTAATATTGGAGATTATGAAGAAAATTAACTTTACTAACACACTTAAATCAGTATAGGAATAAATGAGTCAAGTCACAATAATACGGAAATGTGTGACTCACGACGCTCTCTCCTCCCCTCCCACACCCAAATTCACCTGATTATATTGTGCATTATTCAGAACTGTATCTGTACAATAAAACTCCAACACAGGAGCAGAAAGAAATCTGGGGAGGAGAAAACAATTGCATCATGGGATTGGAACAGGGTAGACAAGCACACAGTATGCGGAACATTTGTTTGGATGGATAAATGTCAGGTGTGTTTTGGTCTCTTCCCCAGCAGGACAATATCTGAGTACTAGAATCCTACATAGGAGGAGTACTAGAGTTCAGTCTCTACCTAGGCAATTGGTACTGGCCCAGCTCAAATGTTTTGCACCTGTTTCCTCTATATGGAAGCACCCCTCCTTCAAGAGGGAATCCCAAAAGACTCAGGAAGCTCATGAAGGTTCCGAGACTCTCCAGACTTCCCTTGTTATACAAATAGTAACAAATGCTGGAGAGAGGAGACTCTCTAGCAGAGCCTCCTGCAATTGTCCAGGGAGTTGCAAAGGTGTAGCTTTTTTGTGAGTTGTCACCTAGGCAAGGGTAGGCTTTTTGGTGACACCAGTGCCTCTGAGTCACCCACACTCTTCTAAGGAATCCTGAGAAATCCATTAGTTCTCGAGCTCCGCTTAGGTATCGTTGTTTCTTTGGTTTATTGTTGAGTCTTATCTGGGCTGAATAGATGTCTGTTCAACAGTCACCTGTTGTGCCTTACTGCCCATGATGCTTCTCTTGCTTGTCTCAACTTGGTAACTTGTACTTACTCATGAGGGCTTAAAAAAATCCCAGCTACACACACTCGCACACTCGCTCGCGCGCGCTGCGCGCGCGCGCACGCACACACACGCATGCATGCACACACTCCTAGTAAAAAGAGCACTCCTTGACTAGTTAGTAAACAGTATGGTTACTGGAGAGTGTCCACGTTCCGTGGTCCAGTTTCCTTGGGAAAGTCCCTTGGTACTCAGGAGTCCGGCCGGGATTGGTATGAGAGCTGCTTCTTTCCCAGGGACTTGGCCATTGTTTCTTCAAACCCACCCTCCCTCTCAGGGGAACTCTGCAGCATTGCCTTGTGTACCCCAGCACATCCACATGTGTCTAACAACATCCAGACACGACCACAAGCAGATTAGGAGGTACAAAGGACTCGGCCTTCCAGTGCTGCCCTGCAAAGCAGCTAGCAGAAACCCACCCGAGAACAAAGCAGGAAAAACCAAGTGACTAATGGACAGGACAGGAACCCAAACCAGCAAAACAAACAGGCAGAGAAAACAACTGCTGATCAAACAAAGAGGCGAGTGAGCTCCCGGGCCCACCTGCTGAGCAGGTGAAGGAGGCAGCCGGCTGCCGGCTGCGTCCTTTTATCGGTCCAGTTCCTTCCCTTGCACACCCTGAATCAGGTAGGGTGTGGTAACTAGAAAAGCTACGCCTGTGCTTTTCACTTGATGGAAAACTCACAAATATTTTATTATCAAGAGCCCATAGACAGGGCCAGTGGTTAAAACAAAACAAAGGCATGGAAGGATGGACTTAAATGCAGAACTGTAATGCTTGTCACATTAAAATAAAGCTCGTGCTGGCTGTGAAACTAGGCTTGCACATTCGAGGTGAAGGGGGCCTGAGTGATTATAAGTTAATATTTGTAATTTTTCAATAAAAATAATCCTCCCTGGGGCTAGGAATTTAGCTCAGCTAGTAGTGCGGGAGGAAGTCCTCAGTTTCATCTCCAACACTGAAGTATGCTCGGGATCTCAACACTGGAGAAGGGGAGACAAGAGGATCAGGAGTTCACCGAAGCTGTCCTGGTTTGGTGGTGAGCTCCAAGCCAGTCTGGGTTACAGGAAATCCTGTCTCAAAAAAAAAAGAAGGAGGAGGAGGAGGAGGAGAAGGAGAGGGAGGGAGGGAGGGAGGGAGGGAGGGAGGGAGGGAGGGAGGGAGGGAGGAAGAGAGAGAGAGACAGAGAGACAGAGAGGCAGAGACAGAGAGACAGAGAGGAGAATGAAAAGAAGAAAAAAAAAGAAAGAGAAGAAAAGATCCTGCCTTTGGAACTCAGTGTAAATGGACACACAACAACAAATGTCTACTGGGTAGTTACTCTAAGCAAGGAGCTGTGGTCTGACTAGTGCTGTGGAATGTATAGATTCAATATGTTATAGCAGAGAGCCGCAGGCTGATAGTGGTGCTGTGTGTGTAAACATGGCCATACAGACAAGGTGTATGAACATGTTTCCAAAATGCTTATTCAAGACAACTTGGAATAGGATGGAAGCATAGGTAGCAAACTGTTCCAAGGACTGATCCCTTAAAACAAATAAAAACACTAATACAATGAATTTGTCCTTTTCTGATTCATCCTCAGGTTTGTTTTTTAAATAGTAGTGGTAAATAGATTTCATTTGCCTAATGAAATTATATTGTCCTTTCAAATTATCTTAAAGAAAACACCTTACAAGTTAGAATCATTTCTATACTGTTCAAATTTAGCTGTCCTGCAGATGAACTTTGTCTTGTGGCTACTGAGCCAGGAGGGAGGCTAATCCAGGAAACGTGGCCATGTGAGCTGTGTGTTTCCAAGAAGAGAGGCACACGTTCGTACATGCCAGTTCTTGCAACAAATGCAAAAAGGGAAATGGTGGCTTGCAAGACACAGTGCATCCACAAAAGCCCAAGCGAAGAACCGTGGTGCCTGAGACCAGCGGCCTGCCTCCACCACCACTGCTCTTAAAGCACGCTGGGTAGTGGGACGAACAATATCTGCATCTCACCCTTTGGTAAATGCTTTTGCTGCAGTTTTGATTTTAAATTTCAACTCGCTTCAACTAGCTTGGGGCTGGAGAGATGGCTCAGTGATTAAGAGTACTTGCTGCTCTTTCCAAGGACCTCTTTCCCAGCACTCAGATCAGGCAGACCACAGCCACCTGCAACTCCAGCTCCAAGGGATCTGACTTCCTCTTCTGTGTGCATGTATAGATGTGCACATACATACACATAAAAAATAAATCGTAACTTTAAGATACCATGCTGAGTTGTTGCTTGCAAGCCTGGAAAGAGGTAGGCAATGCAGAGCCATGTGCAATCTACACACAGAATCAGAGGGTGGAAAAACAAGCTCCTGGACACACATACACACACACACACACACACACACACACACACACACACTTTGCCACTCAGTACTAGCTGCTCTTGATTTGAGAAACCTTGAAAATACTTTCTTTACTCTACAAAGGAAAGTCTTTTCAGGTTTCTATACCAGAAAGTTACAAAGCGGTGGCTTTCTTGGCCCTGAGAGTTCTGAGCCCACCTTTACAGATGCTCATGACAAGGGGCCAGGTCCATCTCTGTCCATTCATGTTGACCTTTGCACGGAGCACACCAGAAAGTGGAGCTGGGAGACTGAGCCGATTAAAAATATTGCTCCTGTCCTTCCTTTGGGCATTCACCGTTTTCCCAAGCCTGCCTTGTGCTTCCTCACCATAGCTGTTTGACTCAAGTCTGTGTCTTCCCCAAATGCTCTCTCCACCCTGTGTGCACGAAGACGTCCTGTCCACATAATACTTGGTGCAGAAAGCCTGGTCCTATTACCCAGATGCAGTCACTCCTATCCAACCTCTCAGAATCCCTCAGTTCACACAGCACAAGATGGCTTCCTGTGTTGCATTGTTGACACCTATAGACAACCATTATTTTCCTATTTAGAATAAGATTTCCCTTACCATTTTTGTAACTTCCTATGAACTGTAATTATTCCAAAATAAAGTGTTCAGTTAAAAAATTAGTACATCTTGTTTCTTAATGTTTTATTAAAATGACAAAAATCATTTAAAAGGAAAGAAGCAAGCGTGTCCATCCCTAGGAGTTTTCCTTTTTAAATGTAACACCTGCAATCCATGAGCTGTAAGCCTCCATGAAGGCTGTGGGTTGAACATCTACATGTACATGCAAGTGAGGAGAGAAGAAAATTTAGGCCTTGGGTTTGGCTGTCAGTTTTCCTTCCAGGACAAATCATTTAGTCTTGTTAAATCTCCATTTTTTAATCTGTCGACAGGCAATAAGTCACTCTGGTGGGCTACTGTCAGAATTGAGTGATACAGTGAACACGTTTGTAGTTCATGAATCATTGGTATTATGCCCGTGGTGGTTGTTATGGTGATGGTGAAACAGGTATACAAACAGCCTTTGAGGGTGCTCGGGACAGGAGTTTCAGGGTTCCACTCCGGATCAACATCGTGATTTCAGCTTGTCACACTTTCAGATGTTCCAGAAGCATTCTTCTCTCTCTCTCTCTCTCTCTCTCTCTCTCTCTCTCTCTCTCTCTCTCTCTCTCTCTCTCTCTCTCTCTCTCTCACACACACACACACACACACACACACACACACACACACACACACACACACACGCATACACCCCAGTGATCTAATCTAGGCTGCCCTTTGGATAAGACACACAACTAACACAACTACCTAGCAGGACAGAAAACTAAATCACTGTCATGAAGCCCGGCCCCCAAGAAGTTTGGAACACTTGCTTTGTACTCATAATCAAACGTTTTCCATTCAATCTACATATGTTCTGATCACTGTCACACTTAAATACAATGCTTATGTGGAAGCTGCTTCTGACTGAGAAATGTTAACTCATAAACAAGGAGCTGAGAAGGAGGCACAGTGAATTCAGACATGTGTAGGCTCAGTGGAGAAAGCCATGGGAGATTTGTGGGAGGGGACGGTGAGGAACCTCAGAGGGACAAATTCACAAGCCAATGGGTAGTGGGATGGATCCAGGGGACCTGGTGATGGTTCTGAGCCTTCCTCAATGGTTCCCCGACTGAGGCTCTACCCTTCCCTCTAACA
Organism: Peromyscus californicus insignis; assembly: GCF_007827085.1. Taxonomy (NCBI): domain Eukaryota; kingdom Metazoa; phylum Chordata; class Mammalia; order Rodentia; family Cricetidae; genus Peromyscus; species Peromyscus californicus. Next base: position 15,289,724 of record NW_026294617.1, on the reverse strand, counting down.
AAGAGGAGTGGGATGGAGGAGCTGGGTGTCCTCTGTAATAGAGATCCAAGGATGGTCAGAGGATTCATCATCCCCCAGCAGGAGCTGAGCTGACCTGGAGCCCAAGTGAGAAGCAGAGGTGTCCTCTGTGCCCAAGCTGCTCTGTGATGCGTCCTGTCATTGCTGAGACTGAGTTGAGATGGAGTGGACCTGCTTTCTGGAACACTCCAGAGACCCCACCCGCAAGACACCCTAAACTTGAGAGGGTGGAGTTGTCAGTGCTCTGAAGGGAGAATCTAGCCAGACATGCACTATGCGCTTTTGCTACTGTGACCCTCCCCAACTGCTCTCCAAGACCACAGCTTGGTAAATGGCATGTCCTTAACATCATCGGCCCACACCTCCCCAGAATCCAACCTCCCCAGTGCTACCCGCTGTGCCACCAGGGTGGCCATAGGTACATGCTAGCCCAGAGTCATCTCCCCTTCCTCCAGGAGAGAAGCTCAGTTAGTCCTGGTTGGATTAAGGAATGCAAATTAGGGGGCATGGGATTTAGCCTCAACTTCAGTAGTCTTTCACTGTGCTCAGATATGATGTTTCCCTCATGTACAAGTTTCTCACCACTAAATTTGACCACACATTGGCTCTTCTTCTTTGATACATTAAAATATGAAGATAATTAACACCGTCTCCCTTAATTTGGTTAGAGGCATGGTGGTGGCATTTTTCTTCCATCTTCGCTGAGCTCGGTAGTTAGATATGATTTATTTTGCACTAAAAATAGCCAAGATAGTATTTGGAAGAAATCAGAATGGATGGGCTGATAAATTATTTATAGGAATTTTAAGCAGCCTGCCAATCTGTTTTAAATGTAGTAGAATCTTAATTTTTAAAGCAGAAATCTATGAAAATCAGCTGAGTGAAAACCATGACCTCTGAATGACGCTGCAGGAGCCGGGCCTGAACTGGGCTCTTCCCATGGTCTCCCAGGCTTTTACCTCTACCCTCCAGCTGACCTTCCCTGGGCCAGGTTAGAGGAGCTGTCTGGGACAAAGCCTGACTAAGACAGGAAAGGTGGAGTGAGGGAGAAGCCAGATCTGAATGGCAGTTAAAACAAACCACCTTTGGGAGCCATTGTTGCCATCTCAAACGTCTGTTTTGACTAATGTGCACAGCTATTCAACCTCGCATCCTCAGTCTTCTGTGTCTGTTCTCAATAATAATAAAATAAAATGGGTGGGAATTTAGGGACAGTGAGAGAGAATTCATGAATATAAGTAGGTGAGGGATGAGAGCAGTCTGTGGCAGGCAGGCAATGGGAAGGACGCCTCTGAACAGGAACAGGTTCATCTCCTTGTCAGACCTAACATGGTTTGGCCGGTTGACTCACTCCCCCAGATTTGCTACTGAGAGAAATTTGACTTGCTCATTACAGTGCACCAAGACCCCTTCACTTCCTTGTTAAGAAAACAAAAGGCAAGACCCAGAAATATTTTGCAGATTTTTCTTTTTCTTTTTGAGATGCTAGGGATTGAACTCAGGCCATGGGCATGCTGGGAGAGCATTCTGTCACTCACTTGCATTGCTGGCCCATCTTAGGGACTTTTTATTAATTTTCTCCAAAGGCTTTGTGGAAAATTTTAATAGTTTCAAATCAAAAAGGCCCATAAAGCCGGGCGGTGGTGGCGCACGCCTTTAATCCCAGCACTCGGGAGGCAGAGCCAGGCGGATCTCTGTGAGTTCGAGGCCAGCCTGGTCTCCAAAGCGAGTTCCAGGAAAGGCGCAAAGCTACACAGAGAAACCCTGTCTCGAAAAAAACCAAAAAAAAAAAAAAAAAAAAAAAGGCCCATAAAGGAATGGTTAGAGTATTTCATTCACTTATTCAACGTTTTATATAACTACAGCACTCCTACAGTTAGTAAAACAGGGTTGAAAGTGTTTAATTCAGGTGTTATATAGCTTATGCTTTGAGTTGTTCAACATTAGAATTTATTAGAATCTTGAAAATCATTTGCTTTGATGCCCTCATTGTGTGCTTGGGGAAAATGAGGCTCAGAAATGTTAAGTGGTTCATTTGAGGTCACACGATCCTTGGAATGGGCATCGGGATTTCTCCTCACCCAAGAGACCTCCACACACAAGCCTAAGTGGCCAGCATTCCTGAGTGAAGGCTGATCCTAATCCACGCTCCTCCTCCACACCCTCGTGTCTTAATCAGGACAGGCCTTACATCCACAAACTGTGGGACGCTCCAGGTAGCTAAGGGCAGTATGCTTTGACAGCAAACTCTTAGTGTGGTGGGAAAGCGTGATCCATGTGAGGAAGCGTGGGCCAGTCTGCCTAAGGAGGGGTGAGGGCTGACCTGAAGCCTTTACTCCCTCCGCCCCCCCAAAGCAAAAAACCAGACTTCTTGGGAGGATTGGGAAGATGTCTCCTTCACTTGTGCAAACCACAGGTCCTTTGACTGAGCAGACAGAGGCTATGAATCACTGGGGTGGGAGAAGGCGAAACTGTTTCAGACTCATAATTAGAAAATTGTGTTAGAAATTGCTTGTGTAAAATAAACTTTCCACAGTGTTGCAACATGGTAGAGACAGGTAGACATGGCTTGAAAATTCTTAATGGTCTAAATACCTTCAGCTTTTGCAGGAAGCTTTGTAAATTGAAATCTAAATCTATGATCCTGTTCCTACCTCGACACACACAGAGGCTCACTGGCTAATGATCTCCTCTCAGGAGCTGTCAGTTATGTTGATAATGTTGTAAATTGGGCCTTCATTAAATACAAGCTTGTTTTGGGATGTCGCTCTGGGTTTTGCCATTACCGAGGGAAGCGCTGAGAAATGAGGAGAACAAATAAAAGAGCCATTTTCCATGGAGTGAGACAGGATACAAATAAAAAATCAAATTATTTTAGCTCATCAAAGTAATTTTTGCACTTGTATTGTGCAGCCTGTCAAAGCCACAGTGAAGCAAGCGTGGCCCTCATGAGCAGCTGCACTCAGCACACAGGTGTGGGGGGGAACGTGTAACATCGCCTACGTTTGTTCATACGCTTTGCTTTTTAGTGAAGATTTTAAAAGTAAGCCCTACACATCAGGAGATTTCACCTTTAAACATTCCTGGTGGAAGTATTTATTGAGATTATTTTTATGTAACAATTCCATGGTTACAAGTAATATAATTGAGATATATTTTCTAATATCCCCTAAATCCCAATTCTTACACAACTTCCCCAATATATATTTGATAACTGGGTTTGTTTAAGACAATATCCAATTGAAGCCACACATAACCCTTGGCTGTATTGACTTAGAATTTTGCAGGATAAACCAATCCCACCATCTCCTCTTCCATACCTCCTCACAGGATTGAGGACAGTGGTCTTTTTTCCTATATCTGTGTCCAATTAATTTTTGGTGATGATTTAACTTTTTTTTCCTTCTTCTATTTCCAGGAAATTGCACGTTGGACCTGAAGACTAGATTTGAGTCAAATTCATAAAAATTTGGGGAATATGTCATAGAAGACCTAAAAATTCCAATTATGATATATACTCAAGACAAAAAGCAGCATTTAGACATAAAGTCCTGTGGCCAGAATCTCAAGCAGGATTCATTTATCCTCATTCCAAGCTTACAATCACTCCAAATAGGAAACAACCCAAATATCTGTCAACAGGGGACAGAGGAACAAAATGTACAGTAGAATACTACTTAACACTGAAAAGGAACTAACAAGCAATAAAGACAATGTAGAAAATCTTACAAGCATTGTACTGAGAGAAATTGTTCTCCAAAATGTGAATATTATAAAATACAAATTATTTCAATTTTTAAAGACTGTCAAGTTAACTTATGATGTTAACTTATGATGAGATAAGAACACACAGCATGGGGTGCTGGCTACTGAAGATCCGGGGGGAATTTTGTGGTGATGAGAAGGGTCTATGTATTGATTCGGGAGTTGGAACCTGGGTACACAGACTCCTCAGAACTCACTGAACTACTTTGACCTTTATACTGATCACCTGATCCTCTGATAAAAGAAAAGAGTAGTGAATTGACATTATGTTTCTTTGGACACTTCTTTGAAAACAGTATGATTGGGGGGGGGGCACAAATTATGCTGAGGCCTCTGAAAACTCAAAGGTTGTTTTCTTCTCCAATGAGGACAAAAGATGATCTACTGGGAATGGATGATCCGGAAGGGAAATCCTGTTGCACCAAAAGGAATAAAGAGACTGACTCCAGAAGGCAAGAAACTTAGACAAGAAAGGAAAAAGCCAGGAGAACTTGCCCACTGACAGGTGCCCAAACCCCCCAATGCTTTCTGCCCAGGTAAGACAGCTGGGTTTCCTCGGTGAAGGAGAGGCTGCCAAGGCAAGAAGCTCGTCTCCTCCTAAGGTTCGGCAGCAATTTCTGCAGCACAGGTCTTTCTTTAGTCTCTTCCTCAGGACAACCACTCCAGCTACACACCCTGACTCCTGAGAGGGAAGCTGAGGCAGAGGACGGACAGGCAGCATGGAAAGTTCTAGGCACTTGAAAGCACTCAGCTCTGTGAGATCAGCACCCCACCAGCACCATCACAGGATGTGAAGACAGGAAACTCATGCAAGGTCTTGTCCTCATGATCACCAGAGGGACCACTGTGTCGCTGACACCAAGGGCAGTATTCCATGTAGCGAAAACTGCTACTCAGAGCTGTAACTAACGACCTGACTTCTCTATTGGTACTGTCTCCACAGGAAGCCGGAAATGCCAAGTCTAGAGCCTTAAAGCCCGTCTTGGCACTGTTGGTGAGATGAATGTCGCCATCAAAGTGTGCTTCACTTCACTCCATAAGTGGCCCACTGCAGATATCTTTAAACCATCCCTTGCAGAAAGATCTGGACTGTCCAACTTCCTCCCTTTCTGGGAGACCCTGGCTCCCACTTCACACTGTACATATACGTTTGGAGATGAGCCTAGTTCATGTGACCCCATGGTGAGCACTTTCTATGAGGTCATCTTTCTGTGAGGCATTCCAAGGCTAGAGCTCTAGTTCTCCCAAAGCTTAAACACTTTCTGAATTAAAGCCTATCCTGAGGTTAAAGAAGAAATCAAATGAGTAGGATGTCATCTCACCATAAACCAATGATTGAAAGAGGGACCAGTTCCATGTGCTTCCGGCCATTCAATCTCCTGGTTTACTCATCTGTTTTTTTAGTTTTTACTTTATCCAGAGTATATTTGAAGAGGCTTAAAAATATAGTTTCATGGGAGAAAATTAAAGAGCTGGACAAATACAGAAGAAAGAGGAGGAGAAAAAAAATCGGAGAGGCGGACACTTGTTTAGTGACCTGGAGTAGTAAGGTAGGAGTGGTAGGCACAGATGCAGTCCTAAACCTAATGTGACTTTCTGCTCCGAAGCAAAACACACCAGAGTCCCAGGGCCCAACAGCCAAGTGCTCAGCAGGCCTCCCTGTGGCTCCTTAGAAGGACAGGGGTGACAGAGAGGCACAGCTTGTCTAGTGAGTCGGAACCCTGCCTAACTCCTTCCCATTGACACACCAAGAGTGTGGCAAAGTCTGGAACTGAATTTAATCAAAGCAATCACACAAAGAACCCCCATGTCCTCCCCAAAAGTGTAGACTGAGCATGGTATAAGTCAGAGGACTCACCCAAATGAATGGGCAGCTGCGCCCATCCCAGAATTTTTCCTTGGATATTTTTCATCTGTATATTTGTTAAGATGTGGAAAGCAGAGATTTTTTTTAAGGTTGTATCTTTGGCAAGGAACAATACGAAAGCTCATCTTTATTGAGTACTTAGTGTGTACCAGGCAGTCTAAGCACTGGCTGTGTACTATTAGCTAATGTAATCTCCATGGAAACCATGTGATACCGTTCTCCTCGTTCCTGAAGATGAGAGGTGAGGGAGCAAAAGAAGCTGAAGGTCAGATAGTTATGGAGACCAAAGAAATTTGCGCTGTCCAGTTCTGCTGTGCCGAGGTGATTTTAGGAGTGATCTCTGTGTGTCCCTGGTTGGGGCCAGTCCTAGACTAGGGAAGCTTACAGTTCCTCAGGTTCAGCAGACGGCCCTACACCCACCACACATGGGCGGCACTAAATCTTACTGCTTTTTCTTTTTTTTGAGCACATGACGTTGTGGTGGGGAGTGGTAGAGAAGACAGGAAAAGAATTAGAGGGGAGGGAATGAGACAGGGTAGACTTGATCAGAATGAATTCTATACATACATGAAATTCTCAACAACAATAATTATGAAAAGGTAATAGCCCTACAGTGGTGTACAACTGAAACAACACAACTATTACGTGGTGGAAAACTACACAGGTCAATATTGCCATCAAGATTCAGTGACACCCTGGCACCTTCTGTTCCTTTCAACCCAGCACCTACTGAATCTTTCTCTGTGTCCTCTCTGATCTGCCATCTCTGGAAGCAGTAGAAGTTGAAAGTGGGTGACCCCAGCTTTCATATGATCAACCTCCTCAGAAGTTGTGCATGAGGTTGTGTAGACTTTCTTTGCCAGGCTTATGTCACTTAACACCGTGATCTCCAGATCTCCATGTTGTCACACATGACCAGAGTTCACTTTTTATGGCTGAATAGTATTCCACTTTGTACACATACCACATGCTTTGTGTGTTCATCAGCTGGTGAACTATTAGGTAGTTTCCCATATAGCAAATGGGTCCATTTTCAATCATTGCCAAACATCTGGCAGAAAAAAAAATTCCAGGAAGATATATGCAAGAAGAAGAGAGCTTCCTGAATACAGATGTCTTTCTATAGTATGGAGAAAATGAGGATGTTCCCAAAGAGCTGCCATAGAGCCTGGGGTACAACCTCAAGAATTTCAGGTTAACTTAAAAAATGCAGAGAAGTGCCCTTTGTTAAAGTATTTGTATTCATCTTCCATCCATTGAAGAGGGTTTGAGCCCTAACTCTGCTTCTCAGAATACAGCACTTGCATCAGCAGTATCTGTATTTCTGCAGGAGTTTACATGGAAATTCTGGACTGAGTCCCAGCCATCTGAGGCCTAGGACAGACCTAGGTGACTCCAGTGTGTACTAAGGTCTTCAAGTGCTGTAAAGCCACTGGAAGAGCAGAAGCAGAATATAACCAGCACCTTCAGAGAAGTCACAGAGTGAGCGGGGGTGAGGGGTGGTGGTGGTGGTAGTGATCTCCCAGGTGGGGCTCTACTCCTACAAGTCAAGGTCATCCCAAGGTCAGCCTAAGAGATAGGAGAACCTTTAAGAAATACAAATAGAGGTCTGTCCCCGCCAATGTCTCCTATGCCCACCCCTGAGCTGTGACCTGCTAGACAAATCTGCCATCACCCTGGAGTCTTGAGGAAACTTCACAGTCTGGGCCAAGTGAAGGAGGGTTTCTAGAAAGGATATCGAGCTATTGTCACCAAAAGGAGCTGGAATAGATTTTAGGAGAACAAATGAGCCAAGAGACAGCCATTATAGGAAACTACACTCTGTGGAAGCTGAGGCTTGAGGAAGTCCACACAACTCACAGAGGAAGTGCCCTGGCTCCGAGTTTTTCCAGCTCCAGGTCTGAACTGGTTCTCCTGGGAGGGTGGTCTTTCAGCGACAGCTTTCCCCTGTTCTCTTCTGTGCTGCCTCCATGGGCAGAAGCTACTCTGGCACTGCTGTGTGCGACGCTTTGAGTCTGGTCACTACTTACGCTGGAGTAACCTAAGAAAACCAGGGGGCCATTCGACTTTGGGGTTGAGGTGGGAACCGAGGAAATGGGAATGGGAGTGAGGGAGTGAGGGAGGCGTGGGGGGTGGGGCCAGAGCCAGGGGGTGAGGGTGGGGGCCAGGGAGTGAGGGTGGGGGCCAGGGAGTGAGGGTGAGGTGGGGGAGTGGGGGTGGGGGCTGGGGGTCGGGACAAGGAAGTGAGGGTGGGGTGAATAAGTGGGGATGAGGGAGTGGGGATGGGACCCAGGGAGTGGGGGTGAGGGAATGAGGGGAGCCAGGGAGCAAGGGTGGGGTGAGGCAGTGGGTGTGGAGGTTGTCATACTTAGGCAGACTCTTGCTCCAACTTGAAAGTGTACCAACCCAGTGACTCTGGGAACCGTTGACTCCTGGTTATTTGAATGATGTTAGAAAACTCTAGGACCAACTGGCATCCCTAACTCCAAGGCACTCCGAGGAGGCAGAAATGCTGGGTGATGTCTGCTAGATTTCTGACTCTGAGATTTCCAAAAATTTCAAGCATACATAAACAAACAACAAGTTACTTAATTCTCTGTGCCTTGGTGTCCTTGTCTTAAAAAAAAAAAAAAAAAAAAGAAATGTCCTGAAGGAAATATCGGGCAAAGTTTGGTGCCTCGTGATGTGGCATGTCGTAACTGACGGCTCATTCTTTCCCTCTTTCCTGGTCTTGTTGGCCTTAGTGTCTGATGTGAGGTACTCTGTGATTATTGATGATGTCTAAGATCTAACTTAGGAGCAGCTCACCAGCATCCTGCAAGTGACTAGCTGACATCGGTAATTATCCCTGTGACTGGGGTTTTGTCCTGACTTATGCTCAGCAGTCTCACACTTCCTTCCTCCACAGCTTCCTGCTGCAAAGGAAGAGCAGAGGACTGGCCTTCCCAACAACAGCCCTCTGCTGGGCTTGGGAGTGGCCTGTCGATGCACTAGCTCCTAGCATACCTTCAGGAGCCTCAGCAGACTTAGGCCATTTTAGGCCGGCAGTCAGGCTGCCCACTAAGTAGCTTTGCACTGGTGCATTTTGAATAAGCAGTAAACTTAGAGGTGGAAATAATTTTCTTATGGTTGCTCAAAGTCTGCAACACTGAAACATGAATTTCATATTTTTAACATCTATTTTACAACTGTAGAAACTGGCATCTAGGCCCCACTGAGGTGGCCACCAGGCTTCTGTGAATTTCTCTTTTTCTGTTTACAGATGTCATGTTTCTATGAAGCGACGTTGCCCACATGTGTGGTCTGCCTGACCCTCCTCCCCAAGCCCAGTTCCCCAGTCTAATAGTCCCATTTCAGCCTGTCGAATTGGGATAATCAAAGCATTCACAACAGAGACCACTGAACCAGCACCTGTGGAATGTGCTCTGACCCCCCACTGGGTGGCCCAGAATCCAGTCACGGGACACCTGCCCTGCGTCACGAAGACAGGTGTTCCTAAGTGTCATTTTGTGATGTGTGCATTTTCTGAAAAGTACCCTAAACATGCTCCAAAGCTTTTCCTCTGGGCTGTGCATTCGTTCGATTATTTAAAGGTTGGTGTTCTCTACCCAAACACCAGGTCAATCTCAGCCCCTTCTGCCTCTTCACCTCGTCAATACACTTCCCCCAAAAGAATATAACCTACAGAAAGGCGGTAGAAATGGATGGTCATTCGACTCCAGGAGACCCAGGGAAAGCAAGTCACCTTTGCGAGGGTTAACTTTCTCAGAATCAGATATTGGTCCAGGCTACAGCTACAGTTTCAGGTCCCCCTCAGGCCGCCAGCAGGGCAGTGTGAGAGGGAAGGACGATGCACAGATAGCCTGTGCTTTCTCATGCAGTTCTGTTTACCTCCAGCGTGGCTCGGATTCGTGGGGTGGCTCATCTGTTTGTTTCCCAGGGGTGTCCTCTCCTCTTCAGGTACAAGCGACTTGTTGTTCCTCCAACCCGTCTGCCTCCTTGGTGACAGACAGATGAGAACTGTGCCCTGTGCTCTGGGACTCTAATGTGATCTGGGTTGAGCTGGGTGGTGGGAGGGGAGAAGGGGGGTGTGAGTTGGGGGGATGAGGGGAGGCTAGTGCTAGGGAAACCAGTCTTTCTCAGGAAAGAAAGTGTGCTTGTGTTCTGGGGATCAGGGCTTACTCTCACAGCTGTTAGAATGTTGATCTAGTCACAATTCAGGAGATGTTAGCACCACTCTCCTCAGTAGGAAAGCAAGCCCAGGAAGTGGAGAACTCGGAATTTTTCTTCTGATGAAGCAACTTAGAAGCTAAATAGTACCAAGATGGTGGGGGAAGGGCTCTGCTGTTCTATTTTTCGTGAAAGTGGGGGAGGTTCCAGACTTGGGACTTTTAGAGCTCACTCCAGCCATGGACTTAGAAGCTGGACTGTATAGTTACTAAAATCTTTACCAAGAGAGGCGATCTCCAGATACATAATTAAACAGGAGGAAATTGAGGCGAGGAGATCAACAGCTTGCCTAGATTCCCATGCTAATGTTGTGGTGGGGCCGGGAACTCCCAGGACCTCTCCTGTCTCATGACCTGAAGCTTGCATGGCCAGTCATTTCACAGACACTCTGCTGACACTTTGAACTCGGCTCTCAGCCTCAGACATTTCTATTACCCACGCTCGGCCACACCTGGAGTGTTGCAAGAAGCCTCCGTATCTAACAAGCATGTCTTCTAGAGATGTGTATCTGCTATGTGTACTCTAAGCACGGTGTTTCTGATGCTTGCCTCGCCCTGCCCAGTAAGAGCTAGCAGCTGAATGTTGTAAAAGAAGCTAAGGACTACAGACTCAAGGAGACTGCCCACAGAGGAGAAGGGGGCTCACGAAAATCATGTGTACTAGGGCCCCCGACTGAGCTCCGTCAGGCTCCCAGAGCTGGATTCATTTTAAGTCAGGCTCCTTCCTTTAGCCCTTTCCCAGGGAGAACCTAATCCAGCCCATCTTGGATTGGTAAGTTTATCAGAGACAAGCAGAAGCCAACTTGTCTTGCAAATTCAGAGGGGAGAAATAAGACCAAGAAAGTGTCAGGCTGTGGTTTTCGGAAGCTGGGATAGAGGAGAAGAGGGGTACCCCCTTGGCCTCATTCACAATCTCACCAGGTCTATTTCTAAGGGAGTCTGCCATCACCTGCGACAGTATTCAGCTTTCCAGGCTGTTCAAGAGAGAAGGCCCGACTGTTCCATTCTCCGACTGTGGTCTTTTCTGTGTAGACACCTTCATAGGTATTCAGTGGTGCTCCTTCAAGCCTCCCCATCATTCCACTGATATCTAGACTCTGTTCCGCTGAGGCAGGAGTGCAGACTAGTCATGCCCATGCCAACCGAGCAGTGTCCTGATGCACATGAGGAAAAGCATTCACTCCGTGTTTGTGCCTTGTGTGGGAGGGCAATTGTCGCATCGCTGGTGATGGTTACATTTCTTGCAGGTGTCTTCACTGCCGTGACCTGAAGGAGACGGAGAAATTGGTGTTGGAGAAAGCAGAGTAATGAGGCCTAGTCTTCGCACCTAACTGATGCAGGTAGCAAGTCTTTATCAAGGGCCTGTGGTGGGTACCCTTGTGCAGACATGAAGATTTGGAAATTCTCATGGATTTGACAATGTAGTTGAAACCACGGCACCCAAGCAAAGGACTGAGTTCAGAGATGATGTAGTAGGATGACCGGAAAGGCAATATGAGAAAGGATGAGGAAGGAGCTACGTGTGGCCTTGGCTTGGAAGGGTGAGTGAGCAGAAGGGTCACTGAGGGAACAATTTGGCAAGAAGGAACAGTATGAGTAAGGTTAACCAGAGGTAGCTTTGTTTAGATAAATAACAGATGAAACAATGCCCAGGAGACTGGGGTGCAGCTCAGTGAGCAGAGCACTTGCCTGGCGTGCGGGGAACCCCAGGTTTGACCCCTAGCACTGCGTTAATTGGGTGCGCTGGGATACACCTATAGCCTCAGCACTGGAGGCAGGAAAACCAGGAGTTCAAGGCCAGCCTCAGCTACAATATGGAGCTTGAGACCAGTCTGAGCTACATAAGATCCTGTCTTAAAAACAAATAAATGAAACAAAACAATGCATGCGCAGACAGAGTGGAAGATAAGATAAAATAATTTATGGGGATGCTTGAGTTTTTGTAGAAAAGAGGAGGGCCTGTGGAGGGCTTTGAGGAGGAGAGCCCAGAGACCAGGCATGTTTCATAATCACTGTGGATGCCCCGGAAAGCAAATTATGCCATGGAAGCAGGCAAGGTAAGTGATTTCATGACGATTTTCTTTGATCCCGGAGTAAGAGTCCTTCGAAGCCTTTACCTTGCAGAGGCCATAAAACCACATCAAGACGAATCACACACTGTTGCCCTCTGAGCCTCTGCCCCTGGTGGGCCTGCTGCGATGCTGAGGTTTACTGAAACTTCAGGTCATCGGCGCGGGAGAAAAATCATTTTAGCAAACACCAGCCATTTGCGTAGAACTCCAGATCGACCCACAATCATGTCTGTGTCGAGGAGAGAGGAGAGGAGAGGCTTGCAAGCAGCTGCACAGAGCCCCCCTGTACCCAGTAAGCTTCGCCAGGCTGTGTGGGGGTCCATTGTGTCTCACCCAGGATGGTCATGGCTTGAGACACCTTCTGCAGGGAGTCGGGGAACCTTAGCCGTGTGCACCTCTCCTGGTTGAGGTAGTTTGTGTTTTTGTCCCCGGCATAATGCAGCCTGGCACTTAGAGGCACATTTTCAGCACAGTGTGTAGGGATTTAGCCACACACCTCCCATTCGAGTTAATGGAAATCCTGCCAGGAAATCTCCATGCTGGGCTACACTGAAAATTCACCCCTGATTGTTCTGTTTGATTTGTTTCGCCTGTGTCTTCCTCTGTTAGGGGCACTGAGGGTCTTTGCTGCCCTCCTTAGTGGCAGCCTGAGCTCAGGGCTGGGTCTTAACTCCATGCAGAGGTGAAGAGCCACAGCAGAGCCAACAGCTCAGGGACTGACTGGGAGGGCCTGTCCAGGGGCTCAAGGGTTATGTTTGAAGCTACATTGGTTCCCAGAAAGCCAATCATCTCCATGATGTGGCTCTTTGAGCAGAAATGCTGGTATGTTCAGAGTTTAGTTTTCCCGTGTTCCATTCAGAGTATAAAGAAAGTAGCAACTCCTCTAACTTGGGAGGCCCTGAGCCAACACCTGGACATCAGGACACAGAGGAGTCCAGTCCCGTCAAGTCCCCATGCCTGGGGAGGGCCCAAAGAGGGACCAGAGTCTCTCCCGTTCCTACATAGGCCTTGTTGACTGTTCATGTGACGTACACTGTAGGGAGGGCAGAGATTGCCCCTAGCAGGCCTGCGTAGTGGTAGATTTTTCTCTAGGCTCCAATTTAACAGCCCCCTTCACATTGGCCTGATTTGTCTTGCCGGGCGCATCATGCCATACTCATTACTGGGTTTCTCCCTTTGTGAGACTGGAATGTGCTTGGCAGCAGTGACGCCAGGACTCAGCTGATAAGTTGCTTCTGTCACTGGCCACCATCACATATCCGCTGTGGTATTCACGCTCATCAAGTGCCACTTGGCTATCTGCCCTTTCACATGCTCCTGTGTGCTAATCAACAAATGAGACCAAAGTTGGGAACCCCAACGCTTCCCTTAGCACCCTCATGTTATCTACTTACCCACGAGCTTGGAAAGTTGATTTGGGACTCAGGTTAGAACTTGCCTTATGGCCTCCTCATAAACAGTGTGCTTCAGTGTCAGGTTGCCAGGGCCGGTAGCCACCACGAGCCCAGAGCAGATTAGTCAACCCCTTTGATTTCTAGGCCTTTGTTTACCACCTCTGCAGACGATTATAGTACTGAGAGACAGGCAAAGGGGTAAAACTCAAGTGAGAGAATACATGCAAAAAAAAAAAGCTTCTGTGTTTCCCTTGCATTAGTGGCTCAAAACTGTCATTACCTGCAACTCCCCAAAGGGCACAGTGTTTGTATACAGAAGCAAAAACAGTGTAGAAGGAACTCTGTGCTATTTTCCATTCTGTGTGTTGTCTGTCTCTTTATATTATATGGCCTTTAAAAATGAGCTTGTGTATTAACTAAAAAATTAATTCTATTTTTTAAACTTAGCTTCACTAATGACAGCAACGAGCCATGATGTGTGCACAGCATCCTAGATCTCACTTCTAGCAACCATGAGAGAGGCATCAGTAGTATCAGTCCTAAGATCACATGATTCCTAATGTCATATCCTAAAACTAAGTCTCAGGATGGTAAATGGCTTCCCATGTCACATGGCTAGTGTGTCTTGAGACTGATATTTTAATTGTTTTTTACTCAAATATAGCATCTTTTATATTTGTAGGGGAAATTTATAGTGGAGAGAAAAAGTGATAGAATTTCTGAGAAAAAGAAATAGAAAAAAAAATCTTGAAATTCTGGTATAGTTCATTCATGAAGAAGCCAAGCACTGTCCTTCTGATGCACCATCAAGCCAATGACTTGGGACTTGCAGACATTTGATTGGAAAGGATTTGGACGAATGCAGTTCTCACTCTTCAGTGCATTTATTCTCCTAGGAGAAACTGCATCTCAAAGTCTACCAAGAAGATTGAAACTCTAGAATCCTACTTTTGTCTTCCTGAGAAACGTTTGCTCATCATCATGAATTATTTACTTATTAAGAAACCAATTCTGTGTAGGGGTATGCTAAAAAGAAGGAGGAAGAGGAAAAAGAAAAAGAAGAAAGAGCCTGTCTAAACAGATCACTGACCTCCTAGAACTCAGCTTTGCCTCTGCAAGTTAAGGACTTAATGCAGCTCCACAATTGGAATACATACACAACCACAATAACGTGAAGCCAAGTGGTGTAATATTGAGGGAGTTACAGCTCCTAAGTGAGTCTCTGTGATTCTGTGGGGGCCTTGATTGTTCAAGCTGCCAAGGTTAAATATGTGTGACCTCTGACTTAGGAAGGATGTCGTCCGTGAAGCGATGGGGAGGATCTGAAGACCAGTCCAGACTCCTTTCCTGCTCTGTTGCTCCGGCACCCATCACAGACCTGTCACATCGTTGTCACCTGGGACATGGCAGGTAGATGAAACAGGTCGAATCAGGTGAGATGAAATGACAGGTACACAATTAGTTGGGGTCATAGTGGTGGCAGGACATTTTCTAAAATATCCCGAATGGCTCGATGGCAGAGGTAACTGTATTTAACAAAGGACCTTGACTATAATGTGACTTCAAGGACGATCCCACCATCTAAATTAAGATGGGAAGGAGTGGGAGGTAAAGACCCTTGAAGAAAACTGACTCTCCTTTCCCCAGAGGCTGTCAGCTGTCCTTAGCACCTCAGTTAGGAGGGAGGGCTCATGAGCTCAATATATTTTTTATTGAATTGAGTTTAGCCCTTGTTCTACTGTGTCCCAGCTATAAGAATACCAGAGCCAGACCTCTCATAACCATCAATTTCCTTCTTACAGCTCTGGAAGTTGAGAAGTCTAAGCCTACATGAAGACCCTAGCTCACAACTAGTCACTCTCACCAGACTCTACTTTCCAAAGCCACCACTCTCCGATTTTCACATAGAGATTCTGGGGGCCAAGGGGAAAGCAGTGATCTGACAGGACAGTCAACAATGGTCCTCATTGTCTCAGCATCCACAAATTTGCTCTCAGTTCTCCTCTGAGCTTTCAGCCAACTCCTTAACCTGCCTGACGCATTTCCAGCTTCAGACTTCCTGTAGCCGATTGCTTGCTGCAACTGTCAGTAGTCAGGTGGATGTGACTTTGTATTCTGAGTTCTCTGTCCCCGCCTACAACCTTCCTATCACATGTCACGGGCATGTTAAACATTTCAGAGTCATTTTGAGTATCTCCCTTTCCAACATTCTTTCCCCTCATCCTAGAAAAAAGCAAAGCTTTTGTAAACATACTACCACATGTCTCATTTTAACATTCATCCCTCCCTTTAAGATACATGCATTGAGGACCTGCTCTATGTTAGGCATCATTCCAGGCACAGGAAGATGAACAAGGCCATCCTGTGAGAAGGTAAAGAGCATGAGGAGGGAAGAAGTCGGTGTAAAAAAGAACTCTGGTTATCCTAGAGAGACAATGTCTTCACAAAGGAAAGGTTGAAACCAATATCCAGCTACCATCCAAGCGCACCTGAGGCAGAGGCAGGA
Source organism: Peromyscus californicus insignis (assembly GCF_007827085.1). NCBI lineage: Eukaryota > Metazoa > Chordata > Mammalia > Rodentia > Cricetidae > Peromyscus > Peromyscus californicus. The sequence goes on along the minus strand of NW_026294617.1, from coordinate 15,273,873 downwards.
GGATTGCCACAAGTCTGAGGCCAGTCTAGTCTACACAGCAATTTCCAGGTGAACCAGGTCTACATAGGGAGAGCCTGTCTCAAAACCCACAAACCTTCACCCACAGCCAATGTGGGCTATGCTCATTGGACTCAATGGGATATTAAAAATAACAGAGCAGCCGGGCAGTGGTGGTACACATCTTTAATCCCAGCACTCTGGAAGCAGAGGCAGGTGAATCTCCTGAGTTTGAGGCCAGCCTGGTCTACAAATTGAGTTCCAGGACAGCCAAGCCTAAAAGGAGAAACACTGTCTTGAAAAACTAAAAAATAAAATAATAGAAAAGCAGTAGAATGCTACACTCACTCCAGGAACGCACCCAATCTCTCTCCTTAGTCCCTGCCTCTCCCTCCTTTCCTGAGGTATCATGATGGTTAGGTTAGTTTTCACTGTCAATTTAAAACAACCTGGAATCATCTGTGAAGAAAGTCTAAGATTGTCTAGATCAGGTGGACCTGTGGCCATGTCTGTGGAAGGTGGTAGCCATTACACTGGGGGTGGGAAGCTCCACCCTGGGTTTAGTTCTAGATTGTCTATGTGTGGAGAGGGAACTGAGCTCAAGTAAGTATGCACTGATTTACACTCTCCCTCTGTTCTTGACTGTGGGTTCTAGATGCTTCAAGATCCTGCTATGGCTTTCCTGCAGTGACGGACTATAACCTGGAATTGTAACTAGAGTAAGCCCCTCTCGGCCTCCCTCCTCCCCTCCCATCTTTCTCTTTCTCACACACAGAACCCCACCAAAACCATAAATCAAACCAAATAAAGTAATATCCAATATACAGGTGGGCATAGATAGGTAACATAAAGACCTGGCTGACGGTGAGTTGAGCTGCCATCTTTGGCACATCTTTGGTACCTTCCTTCCTACTTCCAAGAATGTTCTGCTGGTGTTCCCCACTGAATTTTTGTTGGCCTCTGGCTATTATTCTATGAAAAACTACTGCACACTGTCTCTGGTCTTACTGGTTCTCTGGGCAAGGAATTGAATCCATAGGCCTGTGCAGGTCAGTACGGTGCCTGAGGTCAGAAGACACTCTGGGTTTATTGTACTGAAAAGCATGTGGACCCTACCAGTAGGTATTGTAGGAAGCACTTGGAACATTCTCGTTTCAACCTACCTACTGGATCAGTACCACTGGGTGGGGATTTGAGCTCTCCACCTGGATTTCTCCACAGAGGAGGAGATAAGTAACAGCCTGTTTAGAACAGCATCTCTGATGGAGCTGAGCAAAGTCGTGAGTTGATCTGGAGCCCCATTGGGTGGAGTCTTGGTGAGCTGCAGCTGCGTGCAGAACACAGCACAGGAAAGAACCAAACCTGCCCAGCTGCTTGAAGCTAAGACTTGCAGCAACTCCCTCAGGCTCAAAAACACGGAAGAAGAAACTAATCAATGCATATATATATCTTATTTAGCATCCGAGTTAGCCCCCTCCTTTCCTCTGGCCCTGAAGCAGTTAAAATGAACATGACATCGGAGAGAGCTGCAAACACTGGTTCCCATGAAAGAAACGTGAAGTGGTTCTGACATCGCCAGCAGTTTCCTGACACACATCTTTCCTACGGTGTTTTAACAAGCGAGACTATTTTTAGGGAAATTCTTTGCCTTGAACTAAATTTATGGCCTTAAAGTCTTTTCTTCTGTTTCTCGTGTGTGCATGCTCCGATGGTCCAATTTATAACTGGCACCTCTACTACCCACCGGCGTATCGGTTTCATCTCCCAGAGGAAGAGAAAACCAGACCCTGTGACTAGTGAACTGCATTGAAAATCTAGTCTAATGCTGACAGATAAATGCACTAATTTTCTTCTGCAACCGGTTCTGCATTGCAGGGTGAGCCTGCTTCTAACAACTCCCTCAAAAGGCTCTGTAACCCGTCCAAAAGATGATGTCAAGTGCTACAAGGACCCAGGTCAGCCTGCATCATAGGTAACAGTTACCTCAGTGATAAAGTTACCAGGCAGGTTTTGAATGAGATTGTGTTTTTAAATGAAAGGCTGGCTGGAAACGTAGACTTGGACCAAGCATTAATAGGGGAAAATTTGAGACAAACAGGGGTTGGCATTTGGTTTCTTTGTGGTGTTCAACAAAGGTCAGGGAAGGTTCTAGAACAGAAGGGACCCAAGTTTCCATCGAAGAGTCATGGTGTTCCACTAATACGCCAGTGTGTAGTTTAGACAAAGTGAACTCTAGGCTCAGACAGGAGCAATTTCATGACATGGAGGCCCTTAGTCACTCAACTGGAGCTCGTCCCTTAATTCGGGTAGCTCCCTGGGCAGTTGAAGTCATGTGCAATTTTATTCTGAGGAAGAGGTAAATCCCCCTCCACCACCACCCTGATGCCAACTGCTGAAACGAAATGCGGGTGGGTGGTGCTTGAGCAGCAGACAGGGAGCCTGGCGAGCCTCTGAACTGAACTCTGTGTCCCTACCTTTGTCGGCAGAGCCGTGGCTGTGGAGGCAGCGCCTGAATCCACCAGAGCCCGAATGGCAACCTCGCTCCCATTATCCATCTGCTCTGCTTCCTCACAAAGGTTTAAGTACAAGATTGATTACGCATGTCGGACAATGTGAAGTACCTCAAAGTGAGGACGGGAGGGGCCGTTTCTCACTCTGGACAAAAGAAAGAAGTTGGACACCCACAAGATAAATGGGGGAAACTCAGGCACGAAGTATGCAGCAGATACCTGTGGTGTTTCATTTTGGTTTTTGATTTTTCTTGTTTTTAAAGAAAATGTGGGAAACTCTGGATTTGAAATATTTAGATTTAAAGTACCTATACAAGTTGATTTTTAAAATAAGCGCATTAAGTACACTTCAAAATGAACATGACTAATAGTTATGTCCCACCAAAAGCTGGCTTTATACAAAGTGAAAGAATTTAAGATGACATTATTTGCGACGAAAAGACAAAATCAGATCAATTGTCCAAATGAAGAGTTTATCATTGCTGGCAAAACAAACTTAAAATATCTTCAGCTTTAAACAAACAAACAAAAAACAGAGGCTTGGGCCTGATTAGTGTAGCTGGTACCAAAAAGTTATGCATGAGGTCGGCTACACATGCTATTTACAAGGTGGCCTGCCTGAGGGTCCTTTCTGCTGAGCTGTGTGGGGATTTGTGCAGAGAGCTGGTTCCTCTGGGGCAGGGCCCCACCCTGCAGCCTTCCCAGGAACCACCTGGTTCACTGTGACCCTTTGCAGTAGGAAAGAATGCTGCTTCGTCAATCACCCCCACCCCAGAGCACTGCAGAACGGTTCCTTTCCCTCCTTCATCCTGACCCAGGAATTGATTTTAACGCCCCCAGCAGCAAGTTGGAAAGCTCCCTCACCATGCTGTACCTGCAGCAGGCCATCCTGAGGAGCCTCTCCCCTGGTTTCTCTGGCACCGTGAGGGGAACAGGTGTTCTGTAACCCACCTCTATCCCGCGGTCGTGGTAACAACCCCAAGTCTCAGAGAGGTTGAGGTTTGCCCAGGCTCACACTGCTAGGGAGAAAGCAGCAAGTCAGGGACTCTAGAGACCTCAGTCTGTGATTTCTGCAAAATGCATAAGCTTTTACGCTGTAAACACTCTACAGAGACTTGAGGGGTGTCATGGGGACAACTGTCCTGCCACTGTTTTCTGTGTGTATTGTTGCTGCCACTTTACTGTCACATTCCAAAGGGATTTGTTTACTATTTGTTTTGTTGAGAGGCAGGTAATTATGTTTTCAGATGGGCTTTCATTTATGTAACTATAGCCTCACCGTGGGCTCATAGATAGAAATAGAGACCTCAGTCATAGATGAATGACATGGGGAAATGGCAAACGCACTTTTGGTATTGACAGCAATACATTCATTTTTATTTGTTTTCTAAAGAAATCGTTTTAGTTGATGATTTTATAAGTTTTTTTAAAGTCTCATTCTAAACTTACTCAAATTATTCATTATTTTCAAAAAAAAATTCAAATCGAGTTTAGGAAGAAATCTGGATTGTCGTGCACCCTGAATCTTCAGTGACTTTAAAGTTTCACCAGGGGGCGCTCCCACTTCACAGCCCAGAGGCAGGAAGGACAAAGGCCCACAGCGGTCTCATGTTTAACTTGAGGCGTACACTGTCTGGTTTTTTATTTCTAACTCTTTCTCCTCTTCTCTCTCACACACTGTATTAAAAAACCCAAGTGAGATTATGCATGCCTCCTAGAAACATCCGAGCACAAACTAACACTACCACAAAATTAGCAAACACAGACAGTCGTGAATTACATTGCTCCTGGCACAGGCCGCTGAGTTATTTGGAATCTGCATTGAATTTTTGGTTGTCAACATCAGTCTAAGAGTACATTAACTTAGGATATCAAGAAATATGCCTGTGTTGGGCCACCCTGGGACGAAGCCTGTGGTCGCTCTGCATTGGTCTCTGGGTGGGAGAAGCTTTGTCACCCTCTGTGACAAATCTTTTGGTAAGCCCAAGTCATAAGAAAATGCAGAGTCAGGAAAGAGACTAATTAAAGAAAAATCTCCAGGGACAACTCAATGACATTGCTTGAGAAGAAATTATTCCCAAAGCCTGCTTTTCAGTTCGTGTACAAGTTTCATATACTAAACAGTCTGAAGATGGTTCTAAACACACAGTTTAGGCAAACAATAAATAGAGCATTTCTTGTGGGCGGGAACTAAGGTCTTTCAAAGTCAGAAGGGACAGTGCCGGTTTGCCAAGTGTAGAACCCCACAGAGCCCTCTGGCCTGAAGTTTCAAACTGATCCAAACCCTTTGGGGATTTGAATTTCTTTGCTGTTGGCAAAACACAATCCCTGCTTCAAAGAGAAATGGCATTAGGAAGGTCTGTTACAGAAGGCTGAAAAGACATCTTGGGCACCAAATCACTCTTACAAAACACCATTTTGATGAGTTTAGTACAGAATAATGAAAAACATATGGATTAAGTTTTTCTCTAAAATTATATTGGTTTATAAAGTGAGTGAAAGGAACTGTTAAAATACATCCCCAGTCTTGCAGGGCTCCCAAACATTTTAGCAGTGGGATGGGTTGCCGAGGAACCTGGGAAGCAAGCTGGACGTCCCCTGCAGATACTGCTGTCTGCCATTGCTGTCCTAGAGGGACATGGACTCTGCTCCTCTGGCTTTGCAGACACCAGTGGTAGACTGATTCCAACCTAGGTGTTTATTCCACAAGGATGCAAACCTCCCTTTACTCACGTGTCTTGGAAGGCTTTGTGTTGTTTAAATGGAAGGCAGCGCCTCTCAAGGAGCTGAGAACTTCTCCAGAAATGCATGACAAACAACTAATTATTGGAATTAAGTTCTTCTCTGAGGGCCCCAGAAAGAAGATATTTTCTGTTCCCAAGACTGACGTGGCCATCGAATCAGAAAGACCCTCCCTACAATGACAGCTATCACAGTGTCCTCATTGTCAGTCACTAAAGCCCAAAACCAAAGCAAGCCTTAAACACATGGTGACTGGACCACCAGGAACCCAAGAGAGTCCGGAGTCTGTGACAGAGACCACCGGAATCAGGCAGCCCCCCCCCCCCCCCCCCCCCCCGCGTGTGCTTTTTTTTTTTTCCCCCTTCGGCAATGAATTATTCAGAAACGAAGCATAATAAACAAAACGCAAAGGGTGGAATACAGCTGAAGATTCTTACAAGGCATGAAATGAAATGTCTCCCCACCTGCCGGAAGTATGTTACCTTTGGAACAGTGTGTGTGTGTGTGTGTAAGTAGGTAGACATTTTTATTCTTATAAGCAGTAAACAATCATTTGCAATATAACTACACAAATTTAAGAAGTCTTGTCTTTAGAAATATTTCTAATAAATCCTGTCATTGTTTGCAGCTAAATGAAGATTATTTCCTCAGTGAGCATGGTCTGTGATCATAGCTTCTCAGTACCAAACATGTCCAATTGGCTCTCGACCTCACGTTGGATTTAGTCCCATGAGCAAAGGTAGCTATGTTACGGCCCGGGCAGGCCTGTTCTTAACATACATTATCCCAGTCAGAGGGTCTCCAGGGCTCCAGCAGGCCCTGTCCCTGTCAAACGGTCCTTTTTTCCTGTCCTGCCAGCAGATATTTCAATTTGGGTTGGACTTCAGGACAGGCCACACTGCATTCATGACATCAAGGATAAGGGGATAAATGTCCTTTAAGACACTTGTTAGTTTGAAAGATGAAATGAGGTTTTCTTTCTCTGGAGAGAACCACAACTATCTATCTTACCAGGGAATGGGCCCCTAAGTGAGAACAGGAACACACATGTAAAGCTTCGGCATCTACATCTATTGCCCTTTTCCTGTATTGTCTGATGATGTCCGCCATGGAGGGCTTTCTGGAGGCCTCAGGGCTGACACTCCTTAAGTAGAAGCAGTGGGCACATGCTAGAGGTGTTTGTTCATGCTTCATACACCATGTACTGGAGAAATTGTTGCTGAGTTTCTAGAAGTTCTGTAGAGATCCTTAAAAAGGGTCCCCAAAAGACAGAGTGGGGTGCACACTCCACCTGATCCCCGATGCTCCATGGCCACAGAATAAGAATACCAACAGGGCGTGACTGAAGGACCAGCCTCACCAACACTACTGGCGTTCTGAGGAAGACACTAATGAGCCAAGACTCCAGCGACACACCAGCACACGACAGCGATCTCACAGAAGCCTTTGAAATGAACTGAACGGAGTCATTTACTTTCCTCTAACGGAGAAGAAAAACAAAAACAAAACAACTGAACAGAAAGGGAAATGCTTGCTTAACGTTAGACTTTGCATTTGTTTTTAAGACTGATACTCCTCAAATGGATCAGGCCCCCTCTCGGGCAGGAAAGAGGACTCCTCTGCATCGTTCACGTGTGGATGGCAATGATTTTCTGGCAGCCACCATTTTCTAAACCGTAGTCACCGATGCATCTGAATAACACAAAAGAGCAAGGAACATTTTGATGTGTTGAGGGAAGTTGTTTTGACAAATGTCAGTGCCTGGGTCTTGCGGGCTGAGGCCTGTTGTTACGTTTCCCAGGCTGCCTGAGTGCTGCAGCCCAGCCGCTTCTGTCGGGAAATTGGACATATCCAACACAATTCCATTTCCATTTCTCTACAACGCTACAAGCTTCCTTGGCAGCAAAATCACATATTCTTATCACAAAAATAAATGAGAGAAAAGAAGACATACATTTCTGTCAAAGTTATGTCAAGACATATTTGGTATGTGTTTCACTTCACTGCCACTGACGGCAAAGATGTCACACGCTCCCAACACACGGTAAAGAAGTATTTTCCCTTCTCCCGCCAGGCATCAATTTCATTTTATTCACTTATAAGTGCCAATGACAGGAAGGTGTCTTTTTGAAACAAAGCTTTCAGAGGGGAGGGGGAGAAGAGTTTTGTGTGTGGCTGGCTTTCTGAATGGACATATTGTGTGAATCTAGCCTGACACTATCGTAACAACTGCAATAATAGCCGTCCATCAGCACTTATTACCCATTTCCACAGCACAGGATCCTTGTTCTGATTTTCTCCTTCCTGTGAATGTGATGGATAGAGCTCATGGGGGGTGGGGCTTGTGTTCTCGTAAAGGTACTAATGGAATAAGAAAGTTAAAAAAGAGATTAAAGCGGCAAAAGGAAGAGAGGGGAAGGAAAGAAAGGGAAATTGATAAAAGGAAAAGAAAGCATGGGAGGTAAGAAGGAAAGGAAAGAGAGGAAGCAGGGAAAGGGGAGGCAGAACAAAGGGGAAGGGGGGAGAAAAATGGAAGGAAGGAATCAGGAAGAGGAAAGAAAGGAAAAGTGAAAGGGAGGGCCGTAAAGGAGAGAAGGAAAGGAAATTAACTCGCTCTGAAAGAGAAACAGACCCTTAACACCAGTAACAAAATAAGGATGTTGAAATGGGATGTGCTGGAGAGGGCTAACACTACGGTGGCCTCTGAGGGTCCTGTTGAGTGCCTGAATTCACCTGTGTCGTTATGCTCTGCTCAGTTTGGGTTTTTTGGCAGATACATGGGAGTTCAGCTCAGTAGAAGGTGCTTCACTATCAGCAAAGGGGTACAGTCACATTCAGCTAGCCACAGCAGGGATGGTCTCCAAGGCCAGTCTTACCCTGTCCTCGGGAGGAGCATCTCCAGGAACGTTTTGTTGATTCTTGTATTTTTAACACTTGTAAGTCTGTAGAGTTCAGGAGTTGGTAATTAGTTCAGAGACTCGTAAGACAGCCTCGTTTATGGCTGAGATTGAAAATTCAGTGCAATTGAGGAAACAAATCTGTATACAAGCTAGGCGGAGATCAGTGCGTGAAAAGGACTGTGGGAGATCTCTGTGTGATAAAGAAATATGAAAAAAGTTACAGGTATACACCACTGTTTGCCATACTTCTGAGGTCTACAAAATAGTTTTGAGACTCCCCTAGCCAACACACATCACTAAACATGGGGAGACAAATAGGCAACCTCTCTTGTCCACCAGCATAACAGACAGACACACAGCAGCCATTGAGTAAATATTTATTAAAATTCCTAGGAGAAATATTTTTTGCAGAAAAAAAGTTTTGAAACTCTCAATTTAAAAAACAAAACAAAATAAAACCCTTGAAACTCCTGACACTTCCTGGACGTCCTAGTCCAGAGGCCTGGGGTGAGTCCAAGTTTGCAGGGTACCAGCTTAGTCTACTGCTGCTGTTTCTGGGGAGAGCTGGTGATCTGAGCCTGACACAGGCTTCACAGGTTCAGTTCACTCCCCTCACACATAAAAAGGGAATCATAACAAGAAATTCCTGTCCCAGTAGTCACTGGAAGAGTTAAATGGGAATTTAAGTGTGAAAACATCCACTTCAGCCGTAATGTTCTGTGAATGTCAGTTACTCTTCTATTGTAAAGGACAGGGCACTGAATTTGGTGATCCTCTCAAGGGTTAAGTGTGTCTGTGTGTGTGTGTGTGTGTGTGTGTGTGTGTGTGTGTGTGTGTGTGTGTGTGTGTGTTGTGTGCATGTGTGCATGTTCATGTGTCCACACCAAGCATGTTCCTTCAATTAGTCTTGGCTTTGGGTTTTGAGGCAGGGTCTCTCACCTGGAGCTCAGACGTTAGGCTAGACTACCTGCCTGCTCCTGGGATTCTTCTGCTTAGCCCTAGGATTATAGGTACATGCCATCATGCTGGGCTTCTCACGTGGGCTCTGGGCATCTGAGTTCAGCTCTTCATGCTTGCTGCAAGAGCACAGCCCCTGAAGAGTTAAATAAAAGCAGAACAGCCTCCCCACTCACAGCCCACCTAAGCGTGGATGCTAATGAAGGAATGCACCGGAACAGAGGAAAGCTGAGGTGATTGCTCCAGAAATCTTAAATTTATTATCAAAAGCGACAGGGACATCTTAAACTTGCTCATCCATTTCCTTAAACTGTTTCCCGCCCAGATTCATAGTCATTGTTACACCTAAACACACGGGTACCGAGAGCCCTGGACTGGGATCCTTCCTCCTGGGGAAGGTGTGGACTTCACAACTTAACCCCCAACCCCAGATCCTTTCACTGAAGACCCACCCTCAAGGTTGCCCCTACCTACGTCCTTTCTCAAACACCACAGCTGTGAAGGGCTTACCTGTGACTGCACCTTGGTTGTGGAGCACACACACATTGTACACATGCGTGCACTCCTACAAAACCGAAAGTGGCTCACAATGACACTCTCCAGGGAGTAGCTGCATGAATTCATTTGTCTCTTTCTTTGTTGATTCATTCATTCATCCATTCATTCCTTTACCATGATAGTGACTTCAAATATTTGGTAAATATCTATGATGTTAACTTAAGTACCTTGCTTGAGAAGGCCAAGAGTAGCAGAAGTAAGGGCAGCAGGTAACAGAAGGCGTATGTGGAAGATAATGGACAGAAGTACACATGTACAGACAGTGAAGAGCAGTGTGACCCGAAGAATGTTATAGATGAGAAGTGAGCAGATTCCAGTAGATCAGGAGAAAAGCTTGGTGAGGACCAAAATTCACTTCAAATAAGCAGACTTCTTTCTTTTCTCTTGGAGCTCCATTGTGGTTTAGTTATTACACTGGTCCTGTTCAACTTTAATTTGTATTTGGTTGTCCTAGACTTTATTTGCATTAATTTCACATTTTAAAACTATTGCGACAAGGCAGCATTGACCTTGATTATGAGTGCTTGTCTCTACTGCCCTGACTCCTGTTACTCCTTAGATATTGTGTCAAAGACCAGCGCAGTCCTGGTCTCAAGATAATCTCTTGGCTAGGGCTATAGGCCAGTGGCAGAGTGTTTGCTTAGTATGTGGGAACCCTGAGTTCTAGCCTTCCAGTGGGAGAGCAGAGAAACGAGTAATAAAACCCACTCATCCTGGCCTGCAGAATCAGCCTAAGGAGAGGCAGGCACCTTTACAATTGGGTTTTGGAGCTTCAGCTGGACTCTGATGGGAGCTGCTGTTTGCAGTCTTACCAAGTGATCCCACTTCCCCAGCGCTCTTGTTTCTTTGAGACTTGTCCAGGCAGACCTTGAACTTGCAATCCCCCTGCCTCAGCCTCCTAAGGAGCTGAGGTTACAGGCCTACACCACCAGGCTCAGCTGAACTTCAGGTGAATTTCTTGATGTGACTTATTTACAAAGCAGAAAGTAATTCTGTTTTGTTGTTTGTTTTATATACTACTTTTATTGGAAACAAAACACACAGAGTTCTTCTCCATCAATGTAGCTGTTCATTTTTCCCCCTCCCCACATCCCACTTTAACATTAGAGAGTGTTGGATATGAGACAGATTCATCAGATGAGAGGGAAAAGATGAGGAATGAACATGAGTAACATAACCAGGGGATCAGCAAACCCGAGTGTGGGAAGCTCTTGGAAGCCATGTTTTAAGCAAACTGGAGAGATGGCTCTGTAGTTGGAAGGTTTCTCCAGTCCTGTCTGGCCCTGTGGTTGGGATGAATCTCTCCCACCTGCATTCCGCAGCTGCTTAGACCCAAGTAAACACACAGAGACATATTATTTACAAACTGTATGGTCTATGGCAGGCCTCTTGCCAACTAGCTCTTATATCTTAACCCATTTTTATTCATCTATGTTTTGTCACGTGTTCCATTGTTCCATGGCATCATCAGTCTTCTGGCATGTTATTCCTTGGGCAGCAGGTTGGCATCTCTCTCCAGACTCTGCCTCTCTTCCCTGTCTCTCTCCTTGGACTTCCCACCCACCTCTAAGCTGCCTTACCATAGGCCAAAGCAGCTTATGTATTAACCAATGGGAACAACATACATTCACAGTGTACAGAAAGACATCCCCCAGCATGGCTCAGTGGTTATGGGAGCTGCTGCTCAAGGATCTGGGTTCCCAGTATGCACACTGGCTCTCAACTGCCTGTGACTTCAGTTCCAGAGCATCCTCTTCTCAAGTCCTCAGGCACTGCACACACATGGGGCACATACACATAAAGTAAATAAAGATGGTTTTTAAAGTCGTGTTTTGAATCTTCCCATAACAAAGCTAAGTAAAATTTGTCTTTAGGCTAAAATAATTGGTTTCTTCCATAAAGTCCCCAGCTGGTAGCAGTGTAAGGGAATTCCAGTGAATTTCAGAGCACTTTCAGAAATACTACACCTTATAGTGCATAAAAACGAAAATACTCACCTTAGGCAAGAAAATACAAATGAGCTCTAACTGTAGCATCCAGAGATGACCAAGGCTGTACATTACTGTAATCCCCTTTCAGCTTTATTTCCTTCACTTCTCACTCAATATTTGTAATCCTGAATCCCTTTTATTTACTTTATGTCTTACACAATTTTTCATTTCTTTAAAGTTACCAACATGCATCATTTTTAATAACTGTATAGATTTAACAAGTTCCCATTTGTTGGATGCAAAATTTATTTTCAATTATTACTATTAAAATAACTCAATGGTAAGTGTCTTGGTGCATACTAATTGGTTTACTATTAGTTTGGACAAGCTGTACTCCTAAAGGTAAAATTCTTTTGAAAATGTCTTTTTAAGAGCATATGGAGTTTTCACTCTGATTTTCAATCATTTTTAGGTAAGCACCATTTCATACTTTATTACATATGCACTCTAGTCTCCCTGATGACTTACTGAGAAATGCCCTGGTTCTTATAATAATTTGCAGAGTGTATGATTGAAAACATTAATAGGAGCTTTTTAGCTTGAATGTTCCTGAGCTGGGCACAGTGGCCTATGCCTGTGACCCCAGCACTGAGATTCAGAGGCAGGAGGCTGAGGACATCAGGGCTTCGTAGTGAGACCTTGTCTCAAGTGATGGAACAAAAATGTTGCCTGTTCTTTCTGATGCTTCCCACTTGAGACTCTCATTCATCAGACATTTCCACACAGAATGCTTCAAGAAGAAGCCCAGCCTCTTCTGCATTTCAGCTCTGGTTTTCACAGGTAGAGCTGGCACTCCAGACAGGCAGAATCTGAGGCTATGACCATATTTTCTTTTCTTTCCGAGTCTAGCTAGTCTGGTATGCTTGAAAAGTGGTTGTGCAGACACATTTCTAAGCATTCATTCTTGCACACTGAGGTACTTGCTTTCACAGGCAGCCAGCTGAGGCTTCTCTAAGTAGCTCAGGCCCTTCTTGCCCTGTGGTCTGCCCAGTCATGTGATAGCCACATCTCTCAAGCCTGTGAGCAGCAGATGGACACAGACCTGCAAGAATTTCTCCAGCACCACTGGTGGCTGACTATGACATTTTAACTTCTCAGAGTGAGCCAGAGGCATCTATGAATTTACCCAATAACAGATTCCACATTGCTCCTCCATCCTAGTTCTGAAAGTGGTGTGTGAAAATCTTCTTTCTTTAGAGCTGCAGACATTTGTACTTTCTAAATATCTGTCCATCCTCCAGACAAATCATGAAGTGGCTGCTGTTGCTATTTTCACTTTCCACGTAAGGACACTAAACACCAAAGGACCCTGAGTTCAGACCTCCAGAACCCAGGAAGCCATTATTCTGTGTGACATACATATCTCAAACCTAGCTTCTACTTTCTGGACAGACAGCATTTGCAAGGTGCTCATAGCAAACTAAAGCAAGAGCCAGAAGCCAAAGGTTCCTCTTTGGAATGTAAAGATGAGGTGGGGAAAACCAACAACAAAATGGAGTCACCATCCACCTCCTAGAAGCATTTCTGTCTCCAGTAGACTCCTCTATGCTGAGAGTTTAACATCCTCTCAGTCTCGGGGTTGCCCAGGGGCTCACTTAGCAAAGTGCTTCCCATCCCAAAGAGGAGGCTCCTCCTAGCTCCCCACAGACACATCTGCATGCATTAGTGACTCAGCTTAGTGTTCACAAAGGGACAGATAGTGCTGGGGTCTACCACAGAACTGCTGTCCTTGCCCATGCAAATGCAGAACTAGATGACAATGATAAGCACTAAGCTTCTTGCCCTAAATTTGCCATTTGTCATGGATTCACCAGATATTCTGCAAAGGATTGCTAAGGACCAGGACTGTCTAGATGCCAGCGTCTTAGACTGCTGTGGGGCGCCTCATATGAGGTTATGTAACTAAATGGGGAAGGGGAATCAGGAGAAATTCGGTAAAGGAATTCTAAATGTACAAGAACCAAAACTGAATTCAAAACTGACGCTTCAAAACGAATCTGTTTCTGGCAACTCTCGCCTGTGTTGTATCATGCACCCTCACTGCAGCCTGAGTTCCAAACACAAATGTGTGCTTTGACATATACTATAGATGACGTCATACCGTGAACACCAAGGAACATGGCCTGAAAACCCACACATGCTCAGATTTAAGATTATTACATCATGACCTGGGGTGATTTCACTGCGCATACAAAGTTTTATGCAGAAACGTAAGTTTTAATTATGGAAAACAAAATATTTTTCTATTTCAGCATGGAAATAAAAAATCAGCATGCCTTTGGATGTTACCGTGTTACAGTGATTGATTTTTAAAATTGGTGTTTGCGTTGCTGATGTGTTTAACAAAAAAATCATGAAGTGAATTTTGGTTTAGGATTAAGACAGATTTCTCATAATTTCTGAAAGGACCTGAGACATAAGATTTTCTCAGGTGAAAAGGGGTAATGAGTTGGTCAAGTTTAAAGGGCCCTGGCCCAGACAAAGAAAAATAAACACAAGTAAAAACATTTTCTCCTTTAGAAGCTCCATCAGTAGCACTGAAAATCCGACTAAGTAGACTCACTAGAATTTCAATTTCCCCACCAGTAACTTGAACTAGCATCCTGTTCCACTCCCACCTGGCCAGCCGTTCTTAGCTGCCAACAATTTGCACAGCCCTGCTGGTGCTACTTCCTTGCTTAAGATGACAGTGGCTTCCTGTCACCTGTCTCACTGGCCTGCTGTGCCAGGCCCTGTTTGGATAGACACCTGCCCGCCCATCATACTTCCGCTGTCTGTCCCCACATGTCCCTGCACGCAGTCATGTCTGCATGTTGCTGTAGTCACCGCCAGCAGGAATCTGTCCCCAAAGCTCCTTCCTTTAAGCTCCCTCAGTGTCCCAGGCTTACTTGTTTCAGCTCTATTGTCTTCCCTCCTTAACTGTGAGCTTCTAAGAAAGGAAACCTACTTCTCACAGTGTCTAACTCCTCATAGGTACCTAATGATGGTCACTTAAAAGAAAAAGCAATGGCCAGCGAGATAGTTTAGTGAGCAAAATGCTTTCTGTACAAGCCTGAGGGCCTGACTTCAATCCCTGGCACCCATGTAAAAAGCCAATCATGGTGGCTCTCCTGTGTGATCCCAACATTAGGGAAATGGAGACAGGAAAATCTTTGGGGCTGGCTGGAAGGTCAGCCTAGCCTAGTCAGCAAGCCCCAGGTCCCTGTGAGAGACCTCTGGCCTCCACCCACATATGCACACATGTGCATGACACCCCAAAAACACACACGTAAAGAGGAACCAAATAATGCTCAAACTGTGTGACAGGGTTGTATACCAGCAGCTTGCTCTCCTCAGGGAACCGTGGACACTCACAGCAGAGCACCTGTTTGGGTGTGTCCTGTGCCTGGGATGGGCACAGGCAATCACTCTCATCTCTTACCCTTCTTTTCTGTCATTAAAAGAACACTTGTAATAGCAGTAGATACCTTCTGGGCTACTGTAACTCGAAGGTGATCATCAATCAGGGAGTTTGCATTAGTCTACAAGACAGTTTCAAATGATTCTATCAAAAATTGCAGAGTAAGAATCGAGAATCAGCCCTCTCCCTTTCCCAGCTCCAGCATACAGAGAAACCCCCAGCAGGACAGCAGGAGACTCCAGTCAACAAAGTAGGGATGACCTGACGGGAACTAGACCTGACGGGAACTAGACCTGATGGGAACTAGACCTGACGGGAACTAGACCTGACGGGAACTAGACCTGACGGGTACTAGACCTGACGGGTACTAGACTGAGCCATGGAGGTTCAGAATCTCAAACAGTCTGGTACTAGCATCTTTCAGCCAACTCCAGAAATGTCCCTCTGTCCTTCACTCCTACCCCACCTATTGCCTGGACCATTGCTATTCCGGGGCGGGGGGGGGGGGGCGCACATGGGGCCAAATCTTCCTTTTTCTGGACAATTCCAAAGAGGTAGCCTTAATCAGAGAACTGACTCACAAAGCCTCTTCTGGTTCCAGGTCCAATTCTGGTTTGTCCCACTAGCCTGTTAAGTTTTTCCTTCAAATGTGAATAAATTTACTCAAATCAGACTAAATCCACAGCTGATGCCTGTCCTGTCAGGCGGCTCTCCAAAGTCACACTCAGGAGTTGTTGACTTTCAGAGCCTCCCACACCCTGGGCCTTCATAGCTGCCTCTGACGGACCATGCCAGCCTCATAGCCAGCGTGACCATCTGCTACCTTGGTGAGAAGAAGTAACAATGATGGCTTCCAATGAATTCCTCTTTGGAACTTGGCCTAACTTTACACCCATGTTTTCCCGCTATATTATATGTAGTATATTACTAAATATTACTATGTTCCTTGACACAGCTCTCAGCTCCACGCCCCCTCCACACACACGCCACTCTCCTTTGCTCCCTACTATTAAACCTTTGTTCATGTTAAGTACATGCTTAGGACTTAGCTGGGTCACGCTCTTCCTTCACACTCATATGTTCCTCAATCCAAACCCATTTTTAGCCCTCATTACATATTTTGAAATTGTAGGCTAATGTGTTTTCCCCCGTTGGCCTCTAAGCTCCATGCAGCCTGTGACTTACTCGACTCCATCTCTGTACTGGGACCATGACAGACATGGCAAACGCCAGCCAAGTCCAACACTGCCATGAGCCATATAACCTTCTTTGACCTCAGCCACGGTGGTTCCTGTCTTTGTTGAACCCCAGTTGCATGACTCAGGGCATCTAAGCTCAAACTTCTCAATGTGGTCCCTAGTCTTGCAGTCCACTCAGGTCTGTTAGCCTACAGATCAAACGACAGCCCCCTCTGTCCATCAGCCCACAGTACCTAGAAGTGCTGTTTGGAGAGGAATGCAAAAGCAGAGCTGTAAGTTGTTTGTTTTCTAAGAAAAGGGGATGGTTAAAGCCTGATCATGCACCATAGCAAACACCCTATTTTCTAGCAGTGGACCTGCCCTGGTCAAAGGTGATGGAGACTGGTCTCTTTAATCAGCTCCCATTCACCCTGGGTTTTCTGCAAGCCAGCAATGTTACATACATGAACACTTACTTCTCAGGATAGATTCTTTGTCCTCATGAGAGGACACATGATAAAGCAGAAAGTAAGGTTCAATGACTCCCCAGGGTCACCCAGCTCTTTTAAAAGATCCACAAGCAATACTTGGAGGATCTGTATGTAATCTGTATTCTTCCATCACTATAGAGCTCAGGCAGGGTGGGGACTCTCGGGGCCTTCTTTCCTATACTTCCTTAGTTATGGCACTGGTCCACCATGTCTCCCTTGGGGATCAGAGAACTGAGGAGCCAAGTTGGGCTGGACTTTTATGTGTGAGTGCATTTCTGTTGACAGTCCCGGATGTCATCTTGGGGCTTGGGAAAGCCCAGAGGCACCTGAAGCAATCTGGTTTACCCAGACTTGAGAGCTTAGAATGACCTAGGGCCAGCAAGGAGGCCCCCAAGGGTCAGTGCTAATTGGGGCCGATTCCTCAGGGGTACACAGCCCAGACTGTTCCCAAGGAGTTCAGCTGGAACCAGAGAGCTTCAGGAATGTGAGCCAGGCAAACAACTGCTCAATTGTTTGAGCCCCTGCGCTTGGTCCCCATGCTGCTTCCCAGCTAAATGTAGGCCAACAAGATTGCTGAAAACTGTTGGCAAAGCTAAACGCAACACTTCCTTCATTTGCATTTAAAAATTAAAGCTCAGCCTTGAAGTGGGCATTAGGCAAACCCTCCCCAAATGAATACTGAACAAGTGGATGAGATCACCCTGGCTCCCCAAGCCTTCTGCTCCCCAACTCGTGCAAGCAGAGGGTGATTTTTTTCCTAAGACTCTTTTCTCTATCACACTCAAGACCTTGAAGCTGCAACCTCTCTTCTAAGACAAAATATTTTAACTGAGGGCCTCGCGGGTAACTGTAGGCCTTCTCTCTACCGTCACTGTTGAGACCGGTTCTTGAATTGCCTATGTTGAACACATGTCCAGCATCAACCTCCCATCTATGTCTGGCATTTAAGCTTAAGGCAGATTCCTGAGATGAGCATGGAGACATTCAAGGTCGGTCAGAAGAGGCCAAGGAGTCCTCCACTCAGCCTGTCTGCTCACCCATCTCATTCCCAGGCAGCCTACACTATGGATTTGGTTAAGATTTTTTGTTAATTGACAGGACTCTTGAGAAAGTGAATGTTTCTGTGCTTCTAGTCCTCCACATATCTTGCATGAAGGGCACTCTAAAACCACAGTAACGATATCAGAATAGTCAAGGTTGACAAATTTCATCCTGTCATCAAGTGTCTGCTTTTTAAAATCAATCACCTTCCAGAAGTACATCAGCAGGGCAATTCAGGCTCCACCCCTGTGGAAACAGGTCTGCAAGCAGACTTGACTGGTACTCATTAACATTTCTAGGTCTCTTTTGAAGCTTTATTGGATCTTACGCACCCTCAAGGACTTTATCCACATACATCTTATCCTTACACAGCTAAGACATCACCATCGACTTGACTGGGCCAACAGGATAGATGTGGCCAGATAGCCCTGGTTAACACATGGCCAAAATGATTATAAATTAAATCATAGAGATGATGTATTTTCCCTCCAGCTTAAATGTCCTCTCCCTCCTGAACCTTGTGTCTCTGATCCCATGGGATGGGTATCTCAAGGGAGTCTCATCCTGGCAATGTGCTGACGTTAGCTCACTAAACAAAACTGCTATGGCTCACTGGCTTAAATGCATGTGGAGTTTCTCTGTGTGAGTATGTTTTTTTAGAGAGGCCATTTTTATTTGGGGGGGGTGGTGTCTCCAGAGAAGCTTTGTTTGTTTTGTGTGTACTTATAAGCAACACACATGTGTTGTTTATTTGAATTTTTTGTTGGATGGACACACACACACACACACACACACACACACACACACACACACACACGCACGCACACGCACGCACGCACGCACGCACACAGGTTGAATCCACCAAAAGCTTCATTTTAAACCATGTGGGTCTATGAACCATTTCCACCAAAACAAGGTAAAATGCAGAAGCTGGCAATTCAGTTCCACTCAAGAAGGCAGACCCAGATAAGCACGGCTTGTTCGTGTCGGGGATGATATTCATCAGTGGGCCCAAGTCTGATTCTGTGGGCTCACCCCTGCTTTGCAGCACTGTCATTTCTGAACCCCCATCTCCTCTCCCTCTCTCTCTCTCTCTCTCTCTCTCTCTCTCTCTCTCTCTCTCTCTCTCTCTCTCTCTCTCTCTCTCTCTAATCACAGCAAAAGTTTCTTAAGAGCTTAACTTCCAGCCGAGTGCCAGCCCCCCTTTAATCTGCCCTGCTTCCCTGGCACTTGTCATCTGTGTGCAGGCAGAGGTGAGGCCAGTTCTCAGGCCCAGCTCTCTGGACACCCTCAATGATGACCTCATTAGAGGCACAGATGTTTGCTGCACTTTGGGAGATGTGGAGAAAACAGAGCAGTAAACTAGGCCAGCTTGCAATAAGGCCGTTACCCACAATTCAAGATAAAATGCCGGATAGTTCCCACTAGGTTCTGGTCGGCTAGGAGACGGCAACTTATTAATCTTGTGTCAGAGAGCCAGCTGCAGCATGGCAGTTACCATATTTCACCACCAACCCTATGTCTGGACAGCCATTGTCTTTTTTTTATGAAAAAACTCTACAAATCAGCTGCGTTCTCTCTGCCTCTCTCTCCTCTCCTCCTTTAGCTCGGCAAAGCCCCCCACTTGTCCTCTTTGGAGAGTCGGGGTGCACCCTCCAGCCTGGGCCTGGTTTACTAATTCACTTTCTAACTTTAATGATATTCCCTCAGCGTAGCACTTTGGTTGCTTGGCGACCGGATTTGAGCTAGGCCTCTCATTTGATTCCCACACATCAGACCCTGAAAAGCACTTTTTTCCCGTCCCTCGGCTTTTGATTCTTTCTGCTCTGAAACCCTTCCCCCGCGGTGTCAGTATGGGTGGGCAGAGCGCTGGCAGAAGGAGGCCAAGGGTGAAGGGCGGCCCATAGTGCACTGGTTACACATCAAGGCCTCTAGACAAAGCCCCCGGGAACCCTCCCTGACCAACACAAATTCCCCGCAGAAAAAGCAAATTTGGCTTTCCCTCATAGTGTGGGTGTCGTTTTGAGACTTTGCTTAGATACTTTATTAAATCTGATGCTTCGCATTGTTTTTTCTGCTGTTTCTCCCCAGAGACTTCCCATATCAACAAGTTGCTGTAGGCATAAGCAAACAGATTACGAAGAACTGAAATCATGCAACAGACAGCAGGCTGGTCCCCATGCTTCTGATGGCTTCCAATTAAATCATAGTGTCTGCTAGTGAAGAATTCACACCCTCTTCATGCTCAGGAGGATGTGCTGTTTACCTCCACGATGAGGAAATATTTTATGCTAAAATCTGTATATGAACATTCACAGTGCCACTGGCAAAAGATGATGGAAAATGTACTCCTTTTGGTCTTTTTAAAGAAACGTAGTGATGCTTTATCTATTGTTGAAAAGGCTCCACTGTGGGGAAAAAACAAAAAACAAAAACAAGGCATTGAGCGTACTTCTGTGTTTTCTGTTGAGGCTCTGATACAGGAGGAGGACAGGGAAAGAAGGACTGGAAATGATAGGCGCCTGACTTTTCCTATACTGTTGTTTCAGTTGAAAATGACATCACACAACTGTGCCATTAAAAAGAACGCAACACACACATGGTCGTAGAGAGAAACGGACTGCTTCACAACTGAGGCAGTGAACAGTCATCCTTCCACAGACAGACTTCAGACATACAGGAGTGTGTCTTTACACATATGTAGATGTCTATGCATTTAGACATATACAGTCTACTACACAGGACGATGTGTAGTCTATTGTATGTAGACATGTATAGTCTATTGTGCAGTCAGACACAGAGCAGTCTGTTTCATACATGTATGTATTCTTGTCTATACCTTTAGACAAGTATATATTGGCCTGTCAAAGAATGTAGCTCAGATATTCTTGTTAGTTTAGTTTCTCACAAATCCCTAAGGACTTGCTCACATAAAATGCCCACTCTCACGAGCCAATCCTGTGTTCTGATGGAAGTACAATCTTCCCACCCCACACCACACCTGAAGGCTGAATTCTTAGCCTTTGGTGACATGTTGGACTTACATGAGGCTGAACAAAGTCTGTAACCTCCTTCCCAGCGATGATTAATACAGCGTGCATAGTTCTTGCCTTCCGTTCACCTTCTCTGGATCATCCCCATGGATTCACGCTAGCCTGCTCTGTTTCCCGCACCCACAGGAAGTGCAGACTACCTTCACAGCTGTGAGGTGAGCGAGGAGTCAGGTTCATATGGTGTATTCCCAGTCTGACATGCAAGGGTGAGTCTAGATTAATGTTTCATCTCCGCTCTTCTGTCTGTCTAAAGTTTGAATCCATACATTATTTGCATTTTAGCTGCACAGATGGGCAAATCAGATTGGTTATTCTATAACAAAGTCTATTGGTCATTCAAATATATGGTAGCTTTCTGCTTTGTGTATGCCAGAAACATTTTGGTTTGGGGAAATGTAGGCCCTAGCTACACCAGTAGATGGTTGATGACTACTGTATAAACTGTCCATGTGGTGAGAATCCTAGTGAAGCAGTACAAGTAACTGTCCTTCAGGTTTACATTTGTCTTCGGTTGGTGGATGACAGCAAGAAGACAATGTCAGCATTCAGTTTGACCACAGACACGCCCACACTCAGTCTGTGTGTGAGGAGGCAGAGGGACAAGTGAGGGGGGAACAAAATTCTTCACAGGGTATGAAGAGTCATCCAGATACCTGTGCAGAGTTAATGACATGGCTGAGGCAGCTTGGGGGTCCTTCAAGTGGCCCAACCACTCCCGGGTTGAAATCACCAGTCGTTGATCGGAGGTTTTATGGCTTCTCGTAAATAACCTGTTAATAATAAAGAACAAATCACAACCTTCTCTCAACTTGATGCAAAGCATAATTGATACTTCATATGTTTTTCTACTTACTACTACCTCACTCTAACTTGATCCCAACTAAAACTAAGAACTCAAAAGAACAGAAATACTTTAAGAATGATTTCCTTAAAAATAGTTTTAATCTTCCCCATATCAAGTTTCTAAACTCCTGCAATGGAAACCTGATCATGTTCTGCTCCTGTTCTGTGCTGCTGCCCCTGGGTGGATATGTACTTCTGGAAGCTTGCCTAGGCTGTTGGGTGTACATTCCCACTACCAAGGCCAACCGCTCACCCTGCAGGCTCGTCATGCTTCTAGACCCGTCTGTACAACAGGGGCAGAAGACACATGTAAGAAATGGCTGCCTCACTCTTTACATCTGCGGAGAACAGGAGAAAGTCGAGTCCAAATGTAGACAGAGACAGGCTCACTGTTTCTCATTAACGAACGGAAGGCCGGCCGTGAGAAATAAGATTATTTATTCAGTGTTAGTTATGGTCATGGCAACAAGGCGAATATTACAGAACATAAGATAATAGGGAGAAATAAAATAGCTTTGATCTATTACCGTGGAACCCAAAGAGTGCTTCATTTTCCAGAACTGCCCATCCTGACTTTTGCTGTCTTTAGTGTTGATCTGTACGTAGTGCGGTTCCCTCAGCGTTATGGTCCCAATTGTACCCGGGACTTGTACATTTGTTACTCTTATGAACAACACTACAAAAGAAAAGTTGTGTAGTAAAGAAAGGTACAGGGGAGTGGAAGAATCCAGAGATGTGTTTTCATCCTTGCCATGGTACCTGGAGCCTCAGCTTCCTTAGGTGCAAGACCAGGGAGGCAGGCACACAGAATGCCAAGCAACCCTTCACACTTGGTTCTGGCTACGTCGTCCTGTGATCTCTGAGAAAAAAGAGCTGAATGGTGGTTCCTATTTATATGTGATGGAGATAAAAAGCCCTGCCCACCCACACATACATTTACATGTCTTGGAGATAAAAGAAGGTTCCATTGCATCTATGTGTGTGTGCATGTGCTTGTTGTGTGGTGTGTGTAGTACATATAGTGCCTCTGCGTGTGGTGTGGTGTATGTGTGTGTGTGGTGGGGGGTGTGTACACGTAAGATATGTGTGGTGTGTATGGTGTATGCTCAGTATGTGTGCGTATATCTCATAGTCACCTAGCCACCCTGGTACTGCTGAATGATCTACGTGATCACAGCTTCAAAAACAAAGGCTCGGGAAAGGTGGGGTGAAGAAATGATCTAATGAGCCCCTGGAAGAAATCAGAAACCCCTCAATTTACTGTTCTTTGTGCATCGAAAGCTTTTAAAAGTCAAAAACAATTCTTTTTGAACATTTCTAGCGGACCTCACTGCTCCTGTTGCATGCACGAAGTTTTAAATTCTCGGCACAGATGAACACAGCCCAGCGGAAGTTCTAATCCGCAGAAAGTAGACAAATAACAGGGAACTCCAATGGCCCCTTAATACAGCTGAGCTCTCAGGCCTCCCCAGGATGCGGGATTCTGAGGAGTGCCCAGAGCTGGAGTTGCTATTTTGTTTGTCCCCATGAGCCCCACCTCGGCATGCCTATGCACTGATGTAAGAATTCCAAATGAGCTGCTCAGAAGGGCCCAGATTAGCCGGGTTGCTAGGCTCTGGCCATTCCAACCCCCTTTTCCACTTCAGTGGACTGAGCTTTTGACACTATGAAAAGCACCATTTAAAATTAATTAAAGCTTCTTATTTGGTACCAAATCTCATCACTGCTGACTACGTTTAATATGTTTTATGTGTGGCGTTAAGTCCCTGTCACATCATGTGTTGTATGATCCTCCGATAGAGCAGCTGGAGTTAAAAACACAGAAGCGACACAAATTCAGCTCTTTACTATTTCATCTGGAACGGGAGGTAAATCACAGAACTAGCCTGTCTCCTGGGTCATACAAATTTTATAAAGTGACAAAATGGTGTCCTCAAGGAATGGAAGGTGCAGGAACCCATGTTCTAGGTCTGCTCAGTGATGAGTCTGTGGCTAGAACTGGAGCAATGGGGAACTGCTTTTTCCAACGCCAGTCCCTGTGTCTGCAGGGGAAGGGCCTCACACAGCCTCAGATAAATTTCCACCTGAAAGGGTTCGGAAAAATGTTTTGTGGGTTAGAACTACTGGCCTGGGGGGGGGGGGGTCAGACAGACTTGGGGTTCACCTGCTCCACAGTGCTGGGCAAGTGACTGGGCTGTCTAACTTCAGTTAGCACCTCTTCATCCACCGGGTTCTTTCTGAAGGTAAGTGAGAGAACACTGAAAAGTGACAACACAGCGTTGTGCACATGAGTGAGGCCGGCCAGTGTGAGCCGCGCTCCTCCTAGGACGGTGGGGGAGAGTCATGGTCACTGAGCTGTTGTCCCTGGGATTCAAGGTCGGCAGCCACCATGCCAGTCCTCTAGTCCTCAAAATCTGCTGGACACTGATCTGCAAATGAAACACATTTGTCACTTAGCTGAGCTGCGGATTACTCTTCATTCTCTCAGCTTTAAATGAGTTTTAACTTTCTCTAAAAACTAAACCAACGTGTCCATCCTCACCCCTTTTGTTTTTCAATAAATGTCCCTTGTCTTCTAGCCCTCCCTACAGCAGCTAATGGTTATTGGGAGAGGAGAGACATTTACTTCATGATGTAGCCGCAGGTAAGGTGTTCGTGCTTCTATATATAGCTCCTCATCTGTACTCCTGATAAAACTCACTGGTACACACACACACACACACACACACACATACACACACACACATACAAATATATACACACATACATACACACACATACATATACACACATGAATACACACACATACATATACACAGACATACACACATACACACACATACATATACACAGACACACACACAAATACACATACATACATATACACATAGATACACACATACATACACATGATTACACACATACATATACATACATACATATACACACACACATACGTACTCACATACGTACCAAATGCATACTCATACACACACACACAAACACACACACATACATATACACATAGATACACACTTACATACATATACATGAATACACACATACATATACATACATACATATACACACACACATATACACACACACACACACACACACACACACACACACACACACACACCATGAATGTAGCGAGAAGACTGGTTGGGAAGAGGAAGGGGATTAGCAGGATTGAGAAGGGATAAAAAAACATGACCTGGGTGACTGATCAAAATATATATATGTAGGAAAATATTATAATGGAGCACATTGTCATACATTATTAATGTATGCTAGTAAAACATAAATTGCCAAGTCAATTAGATTAAAAAGTAGTAGTAATTACATAAAAGACAATTTAAGGTTCAGAAAAAACTTATTGGCGAGCAAAAAGGAGGCAAAGCCACTCAGATTGTGACGAAGACAACAGGAGTTGTCTCCTTGCTCCAGCCCGCTCTGAGGTTTCGCCCACCTCCTGGGTCCTTCGTGTCTCATGGTGCCATTTTTCATTGGTTTGTTTGTGCCTGAGTCGATCGTGACCCCATCCCTTCCTGACCTGTTTGCACTTTTGGTTAAGAGGGCAGAAAATCACAGTCTAAGGAGAATAAAAATTGTCTTGAATCACATCCTGAAGACTTCTTTGGTGAAATGGAAGGTGTTTCTTTATCGGCTGGAAATACAAGAGGTATGTGCTTACGCAGCATCCACAGGCACACAAGCAGCCTGCTTTGGATACTTCTCAAAGACGAAACAAAATAATTGTCATCACTACTCATGGAAAACTCTTGACATTTAAACCACAGGGTGCTTCTGAAATATCTTCATTTTTTCTTGTTCATACACTGAAATTATTTTCAAAATAATAACTGCACAGTGGGGGGAAAACGAGATGGACACCCACAGTCAGCATGGAGTCTCCCCACTCACCTGCCAAAGCAGCAGAAATGGTAGCCCCACCATTAGGGTCATCCCAGATTTTAAACAAGTAATGTATTCAAACAGGAAAATTCTCTGGTTACTATTACTTGATGAACTGTCCTGAGCAAAAGTGCTCTTCAGAGTGCTCCAGAAAACAGAAGCTTCTGTTTTCCCATATCAATTGGCAAGCCAATCAGATTTATCTAATGTCTTCATTCTAAAATCTGTTGGCAAGCTACTCTCCCAGAGTCCCAGTTTCAGATTTAAAATGAGACACACAACCACCTGTGGCCTGTAAGAGCATAGTGGGTGGCAGTTTTCACCATGCATTTGCATTTTCTGTGTTGTGTGTAGAGCCTTGCCACATGGCAGAGCTTTTGAAAAGTTTCTGTCACAATGATTGCTGTGGGACACTAAGGGGGTCTGAGTTTGACTGTATGTGGTCACGAAGTGGATCAGTTCAGAGCCATCCCCTTGAACACTGTGTATAGTCTGGCTTAATAAGAAGTCGTAACAAAACCCCACGGCTCAGAAATTACTAGAATGGTTTTCTCGTGTAGGAGTGCCAGGAACACAAAGGGGTTCTTGGAGAACCAAATAATGCCATTTCCTTGCACAGAACTCGTCCTACCATTAACAGACACTACAGAGCTACTTCCAAAAGAAAGCCCCCATATACTGGACCTTCTTTTTTCTGAGCATAACTGAGATGAACAGAAAGATAACCAGACTTGTGATCAGTTACTACTCCCTTCCAACATGGCTGTGTGCAACTTCCAAAAAAGCTTGTGTGTTTGTGTGGGCCTCTTTCTAAACAAGAGTCTTAATTAAATAAGTGAGTAAGTAATGAAAAAGCTGAACAGAAGTGAAGGATGAGAGCTACTCAGTTCTTAGGAAAACTTAAAAAGAGGAAAGAAATACTAAAATGTTTGTTCCCTCAAGGGGAAACAGCGAAATACTCATTAAATTTAAATTTCATTTGTGTGTGTGTCTTTGTGTTTTAATCTCCAAGTTTTATCATAAAATATTTTAGGAAATCCAACTTGAATGTTAAGTGTTTTCACTAACAAAAGGTGTGTTGTATTTCTGACCACATGGTCCTAACGATTGGGTAGCAGTAGAGAGCAACTGTAGATAAGAGCTTAGAAAAGAGAAGTTAAAATGCTTCTCCAAAGAGAGCATTGTGCTGCCAGGTCACCCAGAGAATTAGAATTGCTATAAATGTGAGCCCTCATCCCGACACGTGCACAGTCTGATGTACTGCTCACCTGGCATCGCGTGACACACAGAGACATGCTCACTTCTTTCTCTTCTTTAGCTGGGAAACAAATGTCTTACACCAATAAAGGACAATGGATTTACTCAAGTTCAGCTAGCAAACTACGGGTAACTGCTTCCACCTCCAAATCCAGTGTATAGTAAACCCAGGGGTAATTAATGTCTAAGCAATGATGCTTTGAAGGCCAGCAACTATAGATGGGAACATATTTCTCATAAGTCCGATTAAAACAACAAAACAAAACAAAACAAATCGTAAACTCTCTAACAGCTTGCAAACATTCCCTTTCAAATAATCTCTAACACAGGGGCTCCAATCAGTAACCATGCTGACAGAAGATTCAGTCTTTGCTAGGTGAAAATGCAACAGCGCCGTCCCTTTGCTAACCATACATCAGCGATGCCACTGTGGTCTGGATGAAGCGGGGAGTCTAGTCCACCACTTCCACATGTTCAACCTGTATTGTTTATTAAAGTGAAAATGATCTGTTGGAACTACGACTAACAACCCCCAGGGGGTCCAAAATCAAATGCTAATTTGATGTGAAAGTGATCAATTTTTAATTCCTACAATGCATTGTGTACCACTCACATGTACGCTATCGCTTCTTGGTTAAACTCCATTGTGAACAAAGATTTGCCTCAAATAAATCATTGAGGAGAAAAACAATGTAAGACTATGTTCTCCCTTCTGTCAGGATAAAATCTCTAAGGGCATACTGCCCTGGTACAGTTTGTTTGTTTGTTGAATTCTCCTATACTTCCCTTCTCCCAGGAAGAAAAAGAACATTTGCCTCTGTCGTTGTCCTAAACAACTCTTTGAAAAGCATCAGTCTCCTGTGGGATCTAGGAAGTCTGTTGATCTGTCTAGAAGCTGGCCCAGGAGTCAGCAGCCCCTTCCTGAAGGCTGAGGGAAAACATCAGACTCACCGCTTGCCACTGAAAGATAACTATGTATTGGGAACTGATAAGTCAAATCAGACCCCATCTTCGGGTTGCCACAGTAATGTCTACTTTGTGACAACAGGCAAGTGGCTCTTTCCTATTAGAAAAACCATGTTAGGCTGAAATTTCCCAGTCTCTGAGTGCAGAACCACCCCTTAACTTTGAATTTAGTGTGCACAATGAAGGCTCATCTCAAACGATGAGAATTTGGAAGTGGTAAAGAATTGCAGTGATTTCACATTTAGAAATCATTGAAAGACTTCAGATTTGAGAAGAGGCTTGCTTCCTGTGAGTTTGCATCTTTTCTAGCTGTCATGAGAAAACTGCTCTACCGTGGGAAAAGAGAGAAGAATGCCACCATAGCAATAATACGATGTCAAATCTGAAGCCGTGGGAACATTTCACCTGCACTGAGAGATGAAAATTCCCTGATTTGCCCAAGAGGACCAAATCTGGGTCTCATAGTTAATTAGGCAGTTTGTACCAATCGTGTGGAACAGACTGCGCCAGGGGAAATCCTTCAGACCAAGTGTAGCAGGGTGTGCATCCAGTGCTTCAGGAAGTTTCCATAAGGGACCAAAGGAAAAACTGAGTATTCTTAATTTTGTGTACTTGGTTTCTATAGCAATACAAACAATAAATATGATTTCTGACAAATAAATATTCTAGTGTCTTTTAATTTTATTAAGACAATGGACTGTAATAAACAACAAGAAAGGAGTCCATCCAAAACAAACACAAATAAAAACAGAAAAAACAAAACAACACAACCTCCTCCCCCCAAGCTTCCTTCGGTAGTGGACCGTCTTGACGGAGCAGGAAGAATGTTATGTTCCCAGTATCCTCATGACCTAGCCCCTGACTCCAGAGACTCACACGTTTCCTCTCACTGCAGAGCAAACTCCAAAATCATTCTTTATGTTATATGTGGTATTTCCTACCAATCAGAGGGAAGGTCACCATACCGTCATGATGTGTGTAGGATAAGTTTGTCTCTTCTTATGGGATGGCATTTGGTCACAAAATTAAAACAGAGTTGACGACATATAACCCAGGGAAATGTAGTGAATGTAGGGAAAACAGCTTTCAAAGTGTAAAATATGCTGCCTGCCATCTAAGGGATTATTCCACACCTCTGTCTGTTTTCAGTGTTTATTTTCACTGTGAAAGAAAGCCTTGAAGAGGAGCTTCTCAAGTTGTGCTAATTAGCCGATTGTCTTTTATTCTGAAGTAAGGAAGATAAGGAGTATACACTTGAATAAAAAATGAGAGAAAAATAAAGTTAGCTGTCAGTGATGTCATGTGGAGTCTAAAATTCTTTGCAGGAATTCTGAATTCTACAGTGACCAGATTTGCCTGGTATGAGCTCTGGTTGACATCACAATAAATGGCTTGGGGAATTGGCTTTCTGAAAGGAAATTGATTTGCTTATAAGGAAATCACTAAAATCAAAGGTCAATTACATGGCTATCATATTTGGAGAATAGACTGTGGGGTACATTTCTTAAAACCACCCAGAACCCTCATCAATAGTGTCCTCAATATAGACAAGGAAACAGAAGAGCTCCCCTTAGGCTCAAGTTAATTCTGCATATTTTATCAAAATGTTTAATGTACAGGTAATAATTTGGTTTGAAGATAGATGTTGAGACACACCTGATGTGTTAAAAAAGTTGATAGCAGAAATGTGGAGTGTCAGTGAAGCTTAGGAGAACGCCGAGAGGACCGGCCGTCTAATGGCGATTAAGTGTGCTATAAATTTACGTCTTTGAAATACTTGTTGAGATTTATTCAGGCAGACAAACAAAGATAACAAAAGACTTTTGTGTGTTTGTCAGTCAGCTCCACTCTTCTGTTGTCGTAGTGTCAAATAATGTCAGTTATTTAAGGGCAATTACTGTAATTTTAAATTCTCAACAAATTAAACTATAAAGCATAGAAGTCCAAGAAGGACCCTGCTCGGCTTTCAGCTCTCTTCCCAGCTTCCATTTTTAAAGGTGTTTTAATTGCCTGAATATTTAGAAAGGAAAAAAAAATTGTCCTTTTTGTCTCTCGGTGCTTTGTTCTTTCTTTTAAACAGCTATGTTGCAGTGTTTCTTTTTCATTGAGCTTGGTTTTATTAAAAAAATTAATGATATCATGATTTCTCAGATGTGTGAATGAACTTGTTTTTCATTAGACTTTATTTGTTTTTATATGGTAGCAGCTATCTTTTTAGCATTCACATATTCAATGAACACTCATGAGCCTAGAGTCCAAAAGAGAGATAAAATGTTCCGGATATCAAAACGAGATTCAAGATAAGCAAGGAAAGTCCACACTCATGTGGTCTTTGACAACAGAATGTTCTAGCAATGAAACTGAATCATGTCATCATGAATTTGAACAGGCCTGTTAAATCATTTCGTAAAATAACCTAAGTGAAGCAATAAAAACAATTTTTTGCCACACTCTTTAAGCTGTGTTGACTCTATAACTTAAGAGGAAGGATTTGGTATGTCTTAAGTTTAAGGATTTTTTTTATGATTTAGTGCAGCATCTAGAATTTCTGCGCAGTAATAAAGACAATGACCCATTATGTTCTTCTGTTACTAATGATTCTGTAAAGATAATTAGAAAGGGTGAAACCTAATTCTATTAAGCAGAACTCTGCTGGGATAGAATGAAGTTTTGCTGTGAAGTTGAAGACTCTGAAACCAACTGAAAAGCTTTTACACAGACAGAGCCAATGGTTTGGTCAAAGTCATTCTTACCCACAGAGAGCATCTTTAGACAGGCTACGGTGGGATTGTATCGGCTCCTGGTGCATTTCCAGTGTCCAGTTGACATGAACATTTGTATTGTCTGATTCCCCTTTCTAAAATACAAAGTAATAAACCAGACACTTTAAGCTTCCAGATTTCTTCATTTTATTCAAGAAATATTTGTGTGACTGATGATGATATCTCAGCCTGAATTTTGGATCAAGGTTAGTTGTACTTTTCTATTAGTAATATCTTAAGAATACTCATTTGGCCCCTAAAATAAAGAGGGTCCCAGCCCCCTCTCCTTTCTCCTCTCATGGATGAGGAAGTTTATAATTCTGTGTCCCCCGAGGATAACCATGACATCTCAACTCCTGAAACTCATGAGGCTGCTGGTCAGCTGGTCTTGAGAGGGAGATGGAACCAGGACAACCCACAGGGTCCTTGTGAATGAAGAGAGAGAAGATGAAGAGCCAGAGAGCAGCATGAGGCAGCCTTAGCAGACATGGCTGGCTTTAAAGTTGGATGATGTGGCAGCTCATCACCTGTGGCAGCTCATCATCACCTGTAGCAGCTCATCACCTGTGACAGTTCATCACCTGTGGCAGCTCATCATCACCTGTGGAAGCTCATCACCTGTGGCAGCTCATCATCACCTGTGGAAGCTCATCACCTGTGGCAGCTGGACTAGGCAGATGAAGGAGTGTGTCCAGAACCTCCACAGGTGAGCAGCTGGCACAAGGTTGGCACGGCGAGTCCATTTCAGATTTTACATCTGGAAGCATAAGACGAGACACACATGTTGTCTGAAGCCACCAGGTTGATTATACTTTGACATTACCCCGTCGTCTTGCCCTTACAGGGAAGCCGACACACAATGGACCCCACAGACAAGGCAGTGGGCTCTGGGACGCTGCTGCTACTGATGCCAACCATCTCCAGGAAGAAAGGCTAAATGTGCCTTTAAAAAGAGTCCAACTAACAAATGCTGGAAGTAGAGGAACGCCCTTTAGAAGGCCACGGCAGCAATTGCTTCAGGCCAGATGAAGTGACTGTTGAGCCTGGTGCGGGGATCTCAGTGAGGAATGAAAATCAGGATAGCCGAAACGTCCCTACCCCAAACACCCACTAGTTAATGGACAGTTTCAACGTCTGCACAGAGGCTTTGGTGTTCCTCCATCTAAGAGGTGGACATTAGTGTCCCTCCTCTAAGAGTGTTGGTTGAATTTAAGGTCCTGATTCTAAGAACTGATCAGAAAAAGGAAAAAGTGGCAACTTTGGGGAAAGAAACTCAAACCAACTGACATTTTGCAAAATGCTTGACCAGTAATCTTCAAACGGTGTCAACAAGGTTGGGCTGGCAAGATGGCCCTTCAGGTTAAGGCACTTACCACTAAACGTAACTACCTGGTTTGGCTCCCCAGAACCCACATGACTGGGGAGAGAGCACTCCCAGGTTGTCTTTTGGCTTCCATATGAGTGCCATAGTGTGCACCCACAAAGCCACACACAAACCAAAGAAATAAATGTAATAAAACAGAATGGCTCTAAGTGTCAAGGTCATAAAAATTAAGCATCTACTAAAACAATCACAGACTGAAGGCCAGGAAGGCAGCCTGACGTAAATGCCTCTGATCCACTGCACTGATAGTTGGAAGAGAAGGATAGCACTGAGGGAAAAGATGCTAATGAGATCTGAATGAAGTCTATAGATTTGTTAAATCGCCATGTACCCATGTCAATCTTGGCAGCCATATGTGGACATTCCCTAGCCTGGCTTTGTAAGTATTCCATGAAGAAAAAAGTAAAAAATAAAGGTCAAAAAATAAAGGAACGTGATTCCAACTCACAGGACAGACTGAGGAAAATGTTTAATGTGATTTGGCAGGAAAAATAATTGATAACTTTGCCACTAACAAAGGGTCTCACAAACCCACTGAAATGTGAGAAAAGGAAAGGGAAAAGCAGTTTATGTTGAGAAATACAAATATGAGATCACGGCATTGGGATCCTCAGCCACCATACACCAAAGACAGAGCAAGGAAACCATTCACCTCTCCTCAGGCTAATTAGTAAAAACTGTAAAAAGGCTACACTGTCTCCTGGAGGATATGGAAAGAATTAGTGTTTCCATACACATCTGCTGGAAACACAAATCGATTTAAATTTGTGGTTAGTCAACTGACACATAAACTTTAAAAAACTACCTTTTGAGGTAGAAATTCTATCTTTTATTGCAGAATTGGTTATATTTTTTTTATTTTCTTCTTTGTTGTGTGACTTTCTTTTCTAATAATGAATTCATGGAACCTTAAAATTAGGTTTGTAAAAGAGATTTTCTCTCAAATAAATAATTATACACAATGACTATTACAAAGGCAGAAAAAGGGTACTGAAGTCAAACTTTCAATGACTCTCAAAGAGGCCCTCGATATTCCATGAGGTTAAAGAGCCCTGGTTAAACAGTCACTGGGACAGGCTTTATTTTCATAGAAAGCATGCTTTTTAAAGGATTGGAAGGACAGATACCAAAATTTTAACTGTGGATATGTTTGTCCAGTGGGTTTAATCCCTATCTATAGCTGCGTAACGGTGTGTGATAGCACACATCCGTAACTACTTAAAAAGTGTGTGATAGTACATGTCCATAACTACTTAAACAATGGTGTGTGATAGCACATGTCTAAACCCTAGTAATAAAACAGTGAGAGCAGATCAGAAGTCATCCTCATCCACATTTCAGCTTTGAGGCCAACCTGCACGACATGAGATTGGTCTCCATAAATAAAATAAAAGTAAAAAAATCTATCAACTGACCAATGAAAATAGGAAAGAATGCAGTCAGCACATCTCAATATTATTTTTCTGAAAGATAGTACATGCCTGTCTGTCTCCTGGTGCTCCACTACCCATCTCTAGGCTCTCGGGATGCCCACCTGCGTCCCTCTCTTGGTGATCTGGTTTTGAAAAGATTATGTTCATTCCAAGCCCACAAGCTTTAGGGAGCAGGCTTTGAGCTGACACTGGCCCTGGGTAAGAGCAGGAACGAAACTTTTGCGGGGAATACTATTTGTGTTGACATGATGATCTTCCAAAGACACTCAGCAGACGGCACAAACCAGATACTGGGGAGGGGGTAAAGGTTCTTCTTCCATTTTCCCAAAAAACATTGGCAAATCATTATTCAGCTGCTTACTAAAAAACAAACAAACAAACAACAACAAAAAACACTGATAAAATTCAAATTCAAAGTCATACCAACTCATGAAGGCACAGGACAGTTCACAAAACCTCTGGGTATCTGTCCCAGAATAGTGGTGACACCTCAGTGTTCCCCTAGTGCAAGTCTCAGAAACAGAGGTTCCTGGAGAAACACCTGCTGCCAGACACGTAACCAACTCCTGAAAGCATCTGTTAAACCTAAACATTTGAAGTCCTATATACAAGGCAAAACCGGTGGCAGAGGGTCTTTGTCACAGCCGTGTTTGAAAATGGTGTGTTCACCTTTTTCCTAAACAGTCATTGGCAGTGACCTGCCCTGAAACAAATATGAATGCAGCCCAGAGCAGTGGTCCCCAGTGAGAAAAATCTTTCAGGCTTGGCCAGAGCAGTGTGTCTAGACAGAATGTGGAGAAAACACTCGGGGAAGTTTGCTAGCCAAGGTCTGCTTCAGAGCTGAGGAGGAGACATATTTTTGCCCAAACATCCCTCTCTCCATGATGGCCATGGGTACTGGACTTAACCCCAGGCAGCTGAGGAATATCGTGACGACTTTCTCCCTTCTGCCAGATCCGTTCTCCCTACTTTCAGCATGTGGGAGCCATCTAAAAGCAAATGCACTGACTGGAGAGTCAACCAGGAGCCTGAATGGGAAACTTGTCACCAGTCAGCACTGTGACTTCAGACGATGCCCTAACCCCTTTGTGGTCCTCAATCTCCTCATCTATAGTCTGTAGATCAAGGACTTTCAGGCAGGAATTCCTCCTGGAGTGGCTACAAAGTGGTAGCAGATCATATGACAGGCACCCTTGAGATGGCTGTCATCACTATGAACCTCACACACATGGGCTCACCGTCCATCTGAAAATATGGCTCCTGATACCTGCCCTGAAATATTGAAAAGGAGTCAGCATGGAGTAGTGGGCGTGAGATCCTTTTCTCTGTGATGTAACAGGAAGAAACAGCCAGTCTAAGCAGTTCTGGCAACACCAACACGGCATCCTAGTGACCCGGTACTGTCTGGCTAGAGATGTGGAAAATTCTTCCCGTGATGAATTTTTAACAGTGAAATCTGACTTGCCTCTTGTGCTCCACTGCCTAAAATGCATTTGGGAAACAAGTGGGACATCAATAAATAAACAGTCAACCCTTCCCTGAATGTTTGGGGAAAAGCAGATGGTGAATGAGAGGATGCAGTGCAAGTGTGTTGTGTCCTGTTAGCAGGATGAGGGTAAACTGGGAAGCCACATTCTCCCTGGCCTGCCTCCTTCCTCAGTTGTTCCCTTTCTTGTATACACTTCCCTGTCGTGGAACATTATTTTAAGGTGTGTTACTTTTGTTTATGTTGCATTTGTTTAACTCTGTGAAGCTGTGTTACTGTGCCTGTCTAAAACACCTGATGGTCTAATAAAGAGCTGAACGGCCAATAGTTGGGAAAAGAAAGGATAGGTGGGGCTGGCAGGCAGAGAGAATAGATAGAAGGAGAAATCTCGGAAGAAAGATCGAGCAATGAGAGAGAAGGAGGAGGACATCAGGGGCTATCCAGCCATCCAGCTAAACAGCAAGCCATGGAGTAAGAGTAAGATTTACAGAAGTAAGAGAATGGGAAAAGCCCAGAGGCAAAAGGTAGATTGGCTAATTTAAAGTTAAGGAAAACTGGCAAGAAACAAGCCAAGCTAAGGCCAGGCATTCATAATTAAGAAAAAGTCTCTGTGTGTGATTTATTTGGGAACTGGGTGGTGGGGCTCCCCAAAAGAGCAGAAATAGACAATACCACCTCCCTTTCCATTCCTGTATGAATTCCATATTGTATGCTGGCCTCCACTTGGACTTGAGAAATCTTTCCTTGTTGCTCTTCCCTCCTCTGCTTGGTCCTGTCTTCTTGTTGGTCCTTGTGGGGTTTTGTTGTTGGTGGCGATGGCGATGTTTGTTGGCTTTTTTCTTCTATCCTCTGTTATGGGAGGTTCTGTGGTCTTGTGTTGGCATGGGATGCAAACGTGCCAGCTCTTCTCTCCACACTAGCCTCACACACATGCATCTCATCAGTTAGTTGTAAGTGACCCACAAGGACACCTTGGAGGACTCTGCCTGCCAAGTTAGTTCTCCTTTTAGCAGTCCTGACACAACATTCCACATGAGCTCAGAGCTGGTGCTGGGTGACTGAAAACGCCACCCACTTCCCAGTGCCCTCTGCTTGGACCAGCAGGACTCCCTCAGGGCTGGCAGCCTCCGATACTGAATACGTATGAGGAACTGTGTCACCATCTATATTAGCGATGAATTATTGGGCAAAGTAGAGGTGTTAAAGAAAACAAACATTAGAAACATCAACATGAAAAGCAACAACAATAACAACACAACTAAAACGGAAGATGGAAACAAACAAAAGACAAAGAAAGAGCAGTTTTAACTTAGAAGACCTCACATTCATGTTTTCAAAACATTTCAGTTGTGTTTTGAGTTTACATGGGAAGGAAACACCACTAACCTTCCAGAATTTGAGGCCCCCTTGATTCCTAGGTTTGCAGCCTCTGCTTGACCCTAATGAGGGAAGTTTTAATTAGCTAGTTTTTGGGAGAGACAGAGTTTCATACAGTCCAGGATAGCCTTAAACTCCTGATCTTCCTGTTCCATCGTCCAAGTGCTGAGATTACAGATGTGTACCACCAGCCTCGGTTTATGGGTGCTGGGGATCAACTCAGAGCCTCCAGGCACTCTACCAACTGACCTACAACCTCAGCTCCTTAGGAACAAGTCTTAAGTGAGGTATGAAGCCCTCCCTACAGCCATGCTCAGCAGCAACTGTGCATCTGCATGCTTAGATGAAAGTCTAGAGAATACTCACAGGTTCCCCAGGGGCTGAGAATCTGCTATTTGAGAATGATGGACCAGTGAGCTACAGAGATGGCTGTGAGCCAGGTCATCTTGCTCAGCTATGATGAGGGCAATGATCAGCAGGGCAGCAGGCAGTGCTAGCTGGCACGCCCTGGGCCTTTGGGGGCACACATTATTAATTTTTAGCACTTGCCATGCATCCAAGAGATATCATCAGGAATTCTGTGGTCCTACCCTGTCATGATCAAAGTAACACGGCAGCCAACTTCACTGCAAAAGCACAGGCTCTTGCACATGCATGTCCATGTACACATATACCACACTCACACATACACACACACATTTATACTTCATAATTTAGTGGATGGTTTTGTGGGCTTTGAGCTCAGGAAAAAACCTTTGGATTAAACTTGGTGAGAATGTTGTTTGCTGTGTTTTAATACTGAAATCTCTTACTATGCATCAGAAATGCTTTTAAGCACCTTCCCTTTGTGCATTTTAAGTCAGCTTTTTGCTTCATTTTTTAAATAAATGTTCCAAGAAGCCAAAACATACTCATGGACAGAATCCTGCTGTCAGAGTCCTCCGTCACCAGATGCCAAAGGTCGACAGAACAAAATCTCAACTGATTCTGAGGCGGCAGCTCTACCTGACTCTTACCACTAATATTCATTGAGGGCTAAACCTAAATTTAGAAAGAGGGAGCGTGTATCCACCCTACAACTTATCTTTGAATCGGCATGCTTGAGACATAACAGATACGTGGAGAAGAAAACAAGCCTGTGAGACTCTGTTGGACCATATGTGGGAAACTGGGCAAGACCACTCTGGGGAGCCTCTCCATGTTCCTGTACTCTGCCTCCAGTTTGCATTGTCTGTTGATTTGACAGGACCCTCGAGCAGCTGATTCCTGAGAAGATCAATGCTGTTCCCACTCTGGCTGTTGTTCCCTCGTGATGCTGTGTCTTCTGTGTATTCAGCTGTTTATTAAGCTCTGGTCATTTTATGGACAATGTATTATTGAGAGTACAGAGCCTTTCCGTACATGCTGCTGGCTTTGGTTGCTTGTTCTAGGACAGTGGTTCTCAACCTTCCTAATGCTGTGACCCTTCAATACTGTTCTTCATGTTGTGGTGACCCCCAACAATAAAATTATTCTCATTGCTTTATAACTGTAATTTGCTATTGTCATGAATTGAAATCTAAATATCTGTGTTTTTCCATAGTCTTGGGCAATCCCTGTGGAAAGGTCATTGGACACTTCTCCAATGGGGTCACAACCCACAGGTTGAGAACCTGTTCTAAGGGCAGTGAATGAACCTTGCTTGTGTAGTTATAGGCAGCTAACTCTACTAATATTTGAGTTTGCTCTAATAATATCTCAAGTAACTGGCTGGAGTTTTTGGGTACTCCATGTGAGATATAAAGATACATGATTCACTGTTGTGACTGTGGTAATGCTACTATGTTCATCCCAGTGACTATGTATAGAGGCCTCTGCCTTGGGCACACCAAATATACAAGGAAAACAGTGATTCTTTGCTACAATAAAGTCATGAATGTTTTAAAATAGTAAATAAAGGTATTATTCTGTTTCACACAGGAGAAACAGTAGCTGAGAAGGGATGAGTGATTTGCCCAAATTCACAGTCAGTAATTCTACTACATGCATGCCCACCTAGCAACTCGGAAACCAAGGTTTGTGCTAATTTGCTTTCCATGCATGTGTCTGTAGCTTATCATTGCCCCACCACATAATCACCAAAACAGAGATTTTTTTCCCGGGGTTGTGGGAGACTCAAAGGGAACAATTTGGTCTTTGCTCCATTGTGCCTTTTGGGAACAATAATCTGGTATCTGTCACAATTGATGTTTGTCCTTCTGTAAAGATCAGAATGAGCACATATGTGTCCTTTAACATGTTAAGACTGTGCCTTTAGTTTTGCTGTCCCTGTGGCCACAGTGATGTCCAGTCTGTGTGGGTTCCTGTCAGCTCCTTTGCAGACAGTTCCTGTTACAGACTGAACATTGTGAGTTAGGGGACCAGACCTTTGGAAAGTTATTGGGGTCAGATGGTAACACGGGGCTGTGTTCTTGTTGAAATTAGTGCCCTTATCTGAAGAGACTTCTCTCTCTATCTCTGTCTCTGTCTTTGTCCCTCTCTCCTCTTTCTCTCCCTCCCCCCTGGCCACCCCCACCTTCATTTGAGGATATAGCAATAGCTGCCTGCAAGACAAAGAAGCCAGCCCCTTCAGGATTTGGGCCAGCTCCTTGATCTTGAACTTGCAATGTCTGGACTGTGAGAGTTCTGTTGCTGCTGTGTTATCACATCTCTTGGTCTATGATATTTCACTATAGCACCCAGACTGCGACTGGACACTGAAAGGCAACAGCACAGAGAACTCAGCGGCATGCTCAAAGTCACCCAGCCGGGATTCGGGCTGGGCTTGTCCGACTGGCTTTCTGTTTGTGCTAGCCTGTTTCTGGCCCTCGCTCTCTGAAAAGGTGGTGAAATAGAAAGCCGCACCCCACTGCAGAAACATTTGAGTCAACAGAGGTCAAAGAGTGCTGGTTCTAGGTGGGAAGTAAATTAAGGTGTGAAAATACTGCTGGTAGAACTGTGAAACCTGACTTGTGGGCAACCTGGGACGCTTGCACTGAGTCAAAGGTGCTGTAGGTATCGGTACTTTCTGTTTTTCTCCCACATGCGACCATCACGGAGGAAGGAAGTTTGTTACGGGATGAAAGTTGTTTCTGGAGAAATTGACAGCTCTGCGATGTGGACAAAAGCTTACTGAGAACTCCAGCCACCAAAATGCTTTGCC
Source organism: Peromyscus californicus insignis (assembly GCF_007827085.1). Classification (NCBI taxonomy): domain Eukaryota; kingdom Metazoa; phylum Chordata; class Mammalia; order Rodentia; family Cricetidae; genus Peromyscus; species Peromyscus californicus. Next base: position 15,234,448 of record NW_026294617.1, on the reverse strand, counting down.
AGGTCACCATCTGGCCAAATTACAGACCTGAAGATCAGCAGCTCAGTGCTTATGCTTACCCTCTCCCCATGGTGTGTGAAGCGGCTCCGGAAAGCCATGTCTCTGGGTCAGATCACACATGTCCAAAGTGGAAAATATCCTGGAAACTTGCCTGAATGAAATAGCCAAGGCTGGTTCTTAGAAATGAGTGTGACCTAGGTTTGCAGAGCTCTGATAGATGCTAAAGTTTGTCTGCTGGTTAAAGAGTCTCCAAGAGCATGGCATTGGCACATGCCTATTTTCTTATCACTCAGGAGGCAGAGGCAAGAGGATTGTCCTAAGCAGCCAGCTAGTTGGATGACATCTCAATACCCCACTTCTCTCTAAAAACAACCCCAGAAACACTTGTGGTGGAAAACCCAGCCTCAGGCTTGGCTAGGGCTCTACTCTGCCATTTCCCAGCCTAGAACCTTAGGATATGTTACTTAGTCTGTAGGTATGCCTCAGTCCCTCATGTAAAACACAGTGATATAGAGAACTGACTCTGAGCACATGGGAGGATTGTACCTGATCTCTTGTGTCTGGCATTTGCCGGCACGCACAGACTTTGCAAATGCTTTTTTAAAAATTGTGTTTTGTTTTGTTTTAAACTTAGACACAAAGATGGGTCTTTCTTGGTGACATACTTTTCTTTTGAAAAATAACAGAACGTGCTTTTAACATCAACTTGAGTCTGGCTTTTTTTATATAAGAATAGACAGGATAAAGCTGCAGAAATATTCTAGAATTTTCTTGAGTGAGCTCTATTAGAATGCATGAAAGAAGAAAAAAACCTTCACTATAGACTGAGAAGGAAGAAAAAGGGAGAAACTTGCCTCTTTCAATAATGAGGGATATATACATTTTGTCAGTAAGCTAAAGAGGCTTTTCTTATGCAAACAGATCTACTCGCTGGTCAGTGCCCAGGTCTTTCCTTTTGATGTACAGTTTAAATTAAAAGGAATATTCTTAGAAAGACACCTGCACCTGGGTGAGTCACATTTGATCAATCCTGTGAACCAGGGTTTCAGGGGATGTGCAATTATTTGCTCAGTTAGGCTTAAACTTTTTATTTATCTAATCACCCCCTGTAATGCTTTGATCTGAACTCCCAGAGCCCATTTTTCAACCACTTTAGCTACATATTTTAAGTCTTATGGTCTAATCAGACCCAGCCCATAAAACATGCAATGTCCTGTTCAGTGGATCCTATCAGGAAATCAGCCGCCACATGCATGCTCTAATCCTCCACTTTGTGACGGTGAGCTATTTGGAAGTGTCCTTGTTGTCATTATTCTGGGCGAGCTAGAGCCAACCGGCAGGCAAGCGCATCCTCCCATCCAGGCTGGCTTCTCCTTGCTTGCATTTGCAGCGTGACTCAGTGGTGAGTCACTGGTTTCTGCAGGTGTATGCTTGGAGTCCTGGAAGCCTTCCACCTCCCAGCAGGGCAAATGTTTACTTCATCAGTTCATGGGGTTACACAGCAGTTCCAGCCAACTTCAGCTGACTGTTCAGCAGTTTAAAAATTACATGGGGATGCATGCATGTGCTCTTTGATTTGTGTCTCAGGAGAGCACAGCCACTTAGAAGTTGAAACAAACTTTTGGCAATTATGGAAACACAAAATCAAACATCAACCATTTATTTTTTTTATTGATCTTTGGCTAACCCTTATTTTTACCTATTAGCAATACCCAATGCAGATAAGAGCATCAATGCATAAAGGAATAAGCTTGTAAGCTGTCTGACTGTGACCACAGGGCAAATTTCCTGAACTCTGGTCTGATAGGATAGCACACAGGCAATAGTTGTTATGTGATTCTTCTCCGTGTTCAGCACAACTTAAAAGGCTCTACCTGGACTAGTTTAATTAATTATCAGAACAGCCCTCAGCAAATGAAAAATTGCAGACAGAGAGAGGCGAAGCAACCTGACTAAGGTCACCCACAGACAATCAACAATTAGAGCCAGACCTGAAGCTCAGTTAGCTGGATCCTGGGGCTGCATCCACAGTACATGGTTATGCTCTATTAAAAGATTTTAGCCTCTGTTTTTACTTGTTTATTGATCTTCATGGTGCTGGAAGTCAAACCCTAGACCTTATGTAGATTAAATCTAGATGAGAAAGAGACCGACACAGAATGACTAATTGTTTACAGTTAAATAAAGAACAACCTAGAACACTGGTGAGTTTGGTTTCCGCCCTGGAGAGCGCCAGGCCCTGGTCACTGTTAAGGGGAAGGCAGGCTTCCAAAGCCTTTATTTGGGAGACAAAGTCAGCCCAAGTGCTGGTAAACAGGTAGAGATAGGGAGTCCACACCCTGTCTCACTCTCCTGCCCTCATGAGCAAACTCAACCAGACCAGGGACAGGAGAAATCCTTTACTCAGAGGCTGTCACCATGCTGGAGGGCACAGAAGACCAGGGGACCCAGAGGAACACACCTGGGCACAGAGGTCCCATCTGTCACCTCTATCATGGATAAAGTCCATTTCCACTTAGTTGCCACATATCCTTTGCTGCTCATTCATAGCTTTCCTCAAAGGCAGGAACCAAGGGGGCAAATGTATTTCATTGATAAATTCTTCCACATTGCTGACAGCCCAGAGAGGGGGAGGGGGCACTGACAGCTACTGAGTGCCTTTGTGTGATAGGGACTTTTCCTGTGGTCAAGATTGATTCAGTGTGGAAATGTTTACTTTACATCTGTGATTTCCCTTCCCAGATCCCAACACATTCCAGTTATGAGGAAAACATGACCAGTTCAGATCTGTTGAAGGACATGCTCCCAAACAGCTAAGTACTATACTTGACAACTGTGAACGTTTCAAGACCAGGAGTTCTGGGAAACTGCCTCAGCCAAGAGGAGCCAAAGGAATCAGGACCAGTGACTGTACCATGGCATGCCAGATGGCTGCTGGGAAAGTAAAGAGGAGCTGGGTGCAGTCTGTGGCAACTTGCACAAACTGAAGACTAGCCAACAATGGCAGCTTGCCAATCATGACCAGACAACACAAATGGAAGAGGCTGGTGATGGGCAAACTGGTAGAGGTTGGATGAGACAGTCCCTGTGGTCATCATGAGTCCTCTGTAAATCTAAAAGTATTCTAGGATAATCTTTTTAAGGCCAGGAAGGTGAGATGTCTCAGCAGTAAAGATGCTTGCTGCCAAGGCTCACAACCTGAGTTAAGTCTCTAGGAGCCACATGGTAGAAGGAGCAACCACAACACAAGCTGACCTCTGACCTCAGCATGTGCACTGTGGCATAGAAATAAGTAAAGGAATAAAGAAATGCCTAGCTTAGTACTCTCCTTGGAGAATAAGAAGGGGAAGAGGAAGGAAGACATCATGGCTTCTCTCTGGCCATGGTGTCCAGTCACTGCTGAGTTCGTCAGCGGGTCCTGCCCTCACTGGATACCTTCAACCAAATTCCTAAATGCTCTCCCCTTACAATGCAGGCCATCCCATTGATTATTAAGTCTCAAATTTCTTGAAGCCTCATGTGCCATCAATAACTAAATGGCATGAAGAGTATAACACATTTCTCTATTTAAAAAACTCTTTAAAAAATAACAAAACTTGAAAAATGGCACATGCCCAATAGAAATCATGTAAAAGTACATACATATTATAACAAAAACAATATTGTATCTGACTTTAATACTAGAAATAATGAATTATACACCTGAAACAAGTTCTAAACACTGAAAATTTAGCAAAAGAACATTATCTTATAAATATATTCCATTTCTTTCCTGTATAACTATAATGTATACCATGCAGAGAGTAAATATACATCCTGTGTATATGAAATCTGTGTGTTCAACACTGTACACTCTATCCCAAAGCACATGTGGAGAGCCAGATGGGTGAGCAGTAACATGGGAAGCAGCCTGTGGCTGAGGACAGCTGCCCCCACATTTTAGCAGGAAGCCTAAAGAGGCCCTCACATTTCCGTCTTACTCTTTACTGAGCCCATATATCCCCTGGGACAGGAGAAACAGGGATAGAGGTCTGAGATTGCTGGTATGACTGCTACCTATCACAATCATTTGTAGGACAAGCTGCCCTGTCCTTGCCTGTGTGGCCGGTCCTAGCTCCCCCAATCGCCAGCCTGAATCTCCACCCTGAATCTCCACCCTCTCCTTCACACCCTTCCACCCCACCTCACCTCTTGGCACTGTTTGGTTTATAGCTCTCCATGAATATAGTCTGTCCTGTGGTGGGCATAGCAGGAAAAAGGACAGCCCCAACCTGGAACCTTGGAGTGACAGTTAATATAGATTGTAAGCCTGACAGGCCCTAGACTCACCAAGGCATCTGGGCTTGTCTGTGAGGGAATTTCCAGACTGAGTTCATTAAGATCGGAAAACCTATCCTGAATACGGGTGGTACCATCTCATGGGCTGGGGTCCCAGACTGAATAAATGGAAGAAAGCAAGCTGGGCACCAGCATTCCTCTCTCCCATCGTCCTGACTACAATGGGACCAGTTGCTTCATGCTCCTGCCACCATGCCTTCCCCACATGATGGGCTGAACCTACAAGCTGTAGCCCAAAACAAACCCTTCCTGCCTGGAGTTGCTTCTTGTTAGGTGTTTTTATCATGAGACAATGAGAAAGGTAAACTGATACTCCTGCTTGGAGAGAGCCTTGTCTTTCCTGAAAGTGTGGGAGGCAGTAAAGAAGTGAGCAGAGGATCATGGGAGGCAGTGAAGCAGTGGGTGGAGGATCATGGGAGGCAGTGAAGCAGTGGGCAGAGGATCATGGGAGGCAGTGAAGAAGTGAGTAGAGGATCATGGGAGGCAGTGAAGAAGTGAGCAGAGGATCAAGTGCAGAGATTCTTCCTCTGCCCAGCTGCTGAGTCCACTCGGATAAGTCCTCAGACATCTGGTTTTTTGGAAAGGGGCCCAGGAGGAGAGAACATGCCTCACTTAGTAGATGGCACTCTAGTAGAGGGCAGGCAGGCAGTTCTGTAGCTAAGGAAGCGGCCTTGTCTCATCTAAGGGTTTGAGAAGTGGTATTTTCCATCCTGTACCCCCCACACACTTATTTGCCACTTCTTGGCTGGGTGTTTTTAGCACTTTGTGTTTCACTGACATCTTTCTCCTTCACAGACCAAGTATGGGGTTCCTTTGAGACCATGCACTTGTCTGGGAAAGACATAACTGAGTAAGATCTGTCTAAGGAATGAATCAGTGGAGCCTGAGAAGGCAATCTCAAAGCCACATGCCCAAGAATGCAAATGTGTGTGTGTGAGTATGTGTGCACATGCACAAATGTGTCTCTGGTATATTCACTAACACACACACAGAGAGAGAGAGAGAGAGAGAGAGAGAGAGAGAGAGAGAGAGAGAGAGAGAGAGAGAGAGAGAGAGAGAGAGAGAGAGAAAGTACTGTGCTCTACAAAGGCATCCTCACACAGGCATATTTGTGACTCAAAGAGCCGAGTAGCCCATTCTGTGGTTTTCAATGATTCTTTCCACATCTTCAGTTCAAGTTTCTGAATGTGTAAGTGAACAGGTGTTGAATTGGTGTGACTGCCCTAGAAAGTCTCGGAAATTGAGTGCTAAGACGTGTTACAATAAACAGCCGAGAGGAGCTACATATCCGTGAACAAATTCCCAGCAATAAGTGGCCTTTTGGAGTTTTTAGAACACTTTTCAAACACAGAAGTGAAGCTATGCCAAGTTCTGGAGAGCTCTCCACCTCTGTCAGTAGAAACCCAATTTTGTCAAGAAAATTCCATTCAAACTGCTCACAAAAATAACAGCCACATCATAGTCATTATCAGCATTTTTGCAATCTAAAAAAAAATTTTAAATCCATTCTAAAACATTAGGTTCATATAATGTTCACCAGCTCAGCCTTGATCAGGGTTCTCCCCTTCAGTTGCAGAACACATTCTCTGAAATTGATGTAGACACCCATGGGCATTGTCTCCAACCCAGGAAATACAGAAGAAGCAATGGGACATGAGAAGTCAAGGATATAGAGCTTAGGATTTGAAGGACAAAACCAGCAAAGTCTTTTGGGGTTTGACTCCTTTTTAAGCCACCAGCCTGCTTATGTCTTTATAAAACCCACCTCCTGTGGACTCTGGTAGTATCAAACAAGATGATAAAAAGAAAATGTCTGGTACATATTTGGAACCAAAGGATAGAATATTTGGTTGCAAAATGGTTAACTATAGACCAAAAACAAAACAAAACAAAACAAAAAACCAAACACAAATCCCAAGGTCATTAAGAAAGATCCTTTCAGACTGGAGAGATAGCTCAGCTGTGTAGTCATGAGGACTAGAGTTCAAATCCCGCCTCCCCAAATAACAAGAGTGTTATCTTATGTTTGCCCATTTCTGAGGCAGGTGCAGAGCAAGAAGGTCGCTGGAACTTCCTGGGTTCTAGACCAGCCAAGAAAACATGAGCCTCAGGTTCAGGGAGAGAGCCCTTCTCAAAGGAATGGATGAAAATGATAGGTCTCCAGACAACCAGTTTAACCCTTTGTGTGTACATAAGTGTACACACACATAGATAGATAGATAGATAGATAGATAGATAGATAGATAGATAGATAGAAAGAAAGATAGATAAATAAACAAATATCCTAAAAACAGCCTTTCTTTCTCTGTAGAACCTAATCCTGTCTCCCACAGCTGCAGGTGGCATCCCAAGGCTGACTCCAGCTGTGGGGACACTAACCTCCAGTCTCCCTGCATCCAGTGTGTCACTTGGAGTGAAACATGTGATGGTTCAGCCCATGCCCATCTGTAGATGACATAGAAACATGGCTTGTGTAGACTGCTCCCTAAAGAGTGACATTTGCACGTTTTGAGAAACCACACTTGGTTTGTAAGTTAGAGACACTGCTTTACAGTTATTCCTTCAGCAGTCTATCATTCCACAGCTGCTCCTTCACAGCCAAATTTATCTAATATCCACCTCTCTGATAAGTACACAATAGATCCTCAATAAAAGTGTGCTGATGGTAGGGGCTGGGGACTGCAGGAGTTAGCGGAGAAGGAGCCCATCCCTGAGATCTTCCTATATCATTCTCGGAGTCTTCCATCCTGAGATCTTCCTGTATCACTCTCGGAGTCTTCCATCCTGACATCTTCCTATATCACTCTCAGAGTGTTCCATCCTGACATCTTCCTATATCACTCTCGGAGTCTTCCATCCTGACATCTTCCTATATCACTCTCAGAGTCTTCCATCCTGACATCTTCCTGTATCACTCTCGGAGTCTTCCATCCTGACATCTTCCTGTATCACTCTCGGAGTCTTCCATCCTGACATCTTCCTGTATCACTCTCAGAGTCTTCCACCTGCTGCTTAGGCTTCTCTGACGTCGTTGGTGCAGCATCCACTGTTTCACTTTTCTCTGTTCCTGTCTTGACTGGGCTATGTCATGTGCTTACCCAGTGCATGGAGTTTGCTATCTGCGCTCTCCCTGGAGAAATTCTCAGAGTCTATCTGAGCTTTCCCCAGAGCTCAAGTGCAGTGTTTGGCAACACTTTGTGCTTTCCCTGACTTTGTATTTTACCTCTCACTTTCCTCTAGGGCAGGAATTGTCTCCAACATCTTGTTTTTTTTCTTTAAATTAAGTTTCAGCGTATTTAGGCAACACAACAGCTTTATTTATGCAACATGACTTTAGTCAATGGTGCTTCCCTCAGAGAGGAGAGGGTCTGGGAAGCCCCGGAGTAGACAGAGAAGAATGTGGAAAGATTGACAGGATGAAAGCAAGGTTCATTTCTTTTCACAAATGGTTCTATCAGGCCATTGGAGGAGACACATGTGAGTCAGACTTGGAAATGCCATAGCAAAAAAGTGCTTTGGGAAGAGGAGAGGGCAGGCGCAGAGGCACACAGAGGGCAATGGAGGAGCTGGGCAGACATTTTTCTGTCAGCTTTGGTTTAGAAGGGTCTTCACACAATCTCTCATTTATTCCACACCAAGGCCAGTTAAGGATGACAGAACATTTTTGTCTTATCTGTCTGTTGCTTGCTTAATTTGATCTTCCTCCCCTCCTCCCTTCCTCCCTTTCTCCCTTCCTCCTCCCTCCCTCCCTCCCTCCCTCCCTCCCTTCCTTCCTTCCTTCCTTCCTTCCTTCCTTCCTTCCTTCCTTCCTCTATCTCTTTCTCTCTCTCTCTCTCTCTCATTCTCTCTTTCTTTTGTGTGTGTTTCTTGTTTTCTTTGATGTCATTTTGGTTTGGTTTTTGTCTGATTGTTTTAAAGAGAGAGAAAAAGGAGCATAAAGTTGGGTGGGTAGAGAGGTGGAGAATATCTTGGAGAAAGGAACTGGAATCAGGGAAAAACATGATCAAAATACATTGTGTGAAAAAAATTGAAGTAAGTAACTAAATGAAGGAAGGATGATGTCAGATGAAAGGGGTCAGGGATGCTAAGGGACACACTGAAACATGTGACTGTGAAAGATGTGACTGTCCATACAACTGTAGTTTGATCCCACACCACTTCATAGAAGCTTCCTTTTTACACAGGGCAATGGTCCCTGTGCAAGCCTGTTGCCATTGGTGATTGACGGACAATGGTTCAATATGGAGAAAGGGTTAACCCCTCCCTCCTTGGGAGAAGGGCACATTCCAAAACTCTGTGGATACCCAAAGCAGCAAAACACTAAGACAGAACACAGTGAAAACCACTTGGTTTTCCCTGGCTTGCTGAAACTGAGGTAAGTGTGCAGCACCTGACTTGGGGAGGTCACACCTTTTTCTTCTTCTAATACCATTTTGGCAGCTTTTCATTCTGTCTTACCACAAATCTTTGCCAAAACTTGAATCTACTTCTGTCAGATTAACCGTCCATTTCCAAAAACAAAGTGGTGTTTCTTCTGAGGGTTCTTGTGAAAAGGATAAACCTGAGTGACACGTGTCACTGGCTGAATGGTGTCACGAGGCTGGGACTCAGAGCTGGCAGAGTGGCCGCCTGGCTCTGTCTACAGCTGGGCCTTCCCGTGCAGGGCATAGGAACATGGGAAATCATGGTGTGAATATACACTCCTCACCAGCCTTACAAATCTCTCAACCATGGCTTTGTTCTATTCCAAGTCCTTTGTTTTAAATATCACTTTCAATAATTTTACTGATTAAATTAATCTGGATTCCCCACAGCTCCAAATAAACAGAGGGCCTCCTCTGGCTGCACAGTGGAATGCCGGTGGAATTTGAATGAGTATATATGACCAAAGAGCTCTCCAACATTCCAGCAGAGGGGACAGGAGGGAAGGGGAGGGGCACTGTGCCGGAAGAAGCCTTTACCACTCAGTATATCCTCACTCCTGTTCATAACCCTATCCCTCCAGAATAAGAGACAAGGTAAACAGTATTTCCTAAGCAGGTTTGGCTTTTTGTCTGTTTGCTTATTAATTCCTTTTGGGTGTACCTGTATTGGGGAAATGTGAGGGTGGGAGGGGAGAGAAACAGGACGGCTATTACAGATCTGAATGACTGTCAAACACAAGATTCAAAGGAGTTAGTGTTGCAGGAACTTGGTGCAAATGTGGACTTTGGACTCCTCAGCTGTATTCCCCTCAGTGCCATGGGACATGGGAATAAAGGGCCCTACATCAGGCTAGGTTTGTGACAAACTCTGTTCTCAATTCTCTAATCCTGTACTGAAACTAACCAACTAACAAGATGACAAAATAAATAGCATTGCTTGGTTTTATAACAACATTTTTACCCACCTGAGAAGATACAGGGTCAGTAAATATTATTTTTAATGCATTCTGAGAAAAAAAAATTGCTCATATTTGTACCTAAACTTTTCGTCAACAACATTCAGTTCCCTGTGAATGAGATGCTTCTTTGGTTTACAGAAGCAGTGTTAGTCTTATATTTGATGTTATCCATCACCGTGAACAAGGAAAATGAGCAGGCCACAGGCTGTTGTTTTGCAGGTAAGTTGTTGTGAGCCAGTAAGAAACTGACGAACATGGAGGTTGACCAGTTGCCGCTAGCTTCTCCTGCTCTCTTTTGCACCCATAATAAACTCTTGTAGATGTAACCAACGGTCTTATAAAATAAGAAACACAGAGCCAATTCAGAGAAGAAAGCCAAGAGGTCAGAGCTAAGAGCCTCATCCTTCCTGATTCAGGGATCCCCTCCAGCCAAGAGAGCTCTCCGAAAAGGACCTACTTCCTGTGTGTCTGTCTTTAAAGTCTTCCTGTTCTGCCTTCTCATTGGTTGTAAACCCAAACATGTGACTGCCTCGTCACTGCCTGAATGTACCGCCCTCCAGGTCCTTAAAGGCGTGCGCCACCGCCGCCACTCACTTGCTATGACTCTAATAGCTCTGACCCCCAGACAACTTTATTTATTAACATACAATTAAAATCACATTTCAGTATAAGTAAAATACCACCACATTTCCCCTTTTCTATTTTAATAAAAAGGAAAAAAAAGAAAAAGGTTATAACTAACAAAAGAAAAACTATATACAAAAGTACAATGACTATATACAATATATACAAGTAATAAATGTCTAAACAATGTCTAGTCCATTTGTATTTGACAAATTCAGAGAAAATAATTTCATTATCTATCCTATTTTGTTAAGTCCAAAATGTATCTAATTCACTTTCTATCCTAATTAATCTTCAACTATAACTAACTAACCTTTAACTATAACTACCTAATCTTCAACTCCCTCAGAGACCCAAGAAGGAAATAATATTAGCTAACAAAAATAAAAACAGAAAGTGCATGCAAGCAACTTCCAAAAAATTTGTGAGTTGACAGAAACAGCCAGCTGCCTGGACAGTCACCTGAGGTCTCCACAGTGTTGGGGCATCATCTTCAGCCTATAGGCTTAGCGTATCTGACAGACTCATTTGTGAAGTAGGATGTACACAAGGTCAACAGTTCAACCTCACATTGGGTGAGAGCAGTCCATGTACCAGAAACACCTGAATTCCACTAGTGTCATGTCATGATTCAGGATTTTAAATTCTGGAAATTGTTGTTGATTTTTTAATTCAGCTGTCCATTCTTCTTGGCTGTGTATATATGGCTTCATCTTAGCATCCCGTTCTTCTCCACATCCTTCTGTCAAATGCCAGTTTACTATTGCGAGGCGTGAGCTTAGTTACTCTTCAAGAATAACTGTTTCAGCTGCTGTTCCATTGCACATCAGAAGCCATCGGCCCACTGCCTATTCAGCTGCCTTCGAAGAAAAGGGCACTGTACCTTTTCCGAATTGCGGAGGCCACTTCAGGGATGGTGCCATATTGTCCTGGCCTCAGAAGATGCCTTTTGATAAAGCCATAACCACACTTGTTTTGGCAAGAATCAGTAGTCCTTTGTTTCATGTCCTGTCTGTCCATTTTGTCAGCAGTTGATTCAAGGATACTTTGTTGTCCAGTGGCTAACTTTTGCCACAATGAAAGTTAACTCCATACACAGTTTCTTCAATGCCCATAATTTCCCTGAAGTAGATTGGTACTGCCAGGAGCCGACATGTCTCATAATCATAACAAAAAAGAAAAATTTTCTAAGTTATTAAAACATTTTAAATGCCATATTCTGTAGATCTCTGAAGGGTTTGAAGATGACCTGTCTAAAATATATCTGCTTAATTTTTAAAACATATCTAATATGACTACAAGTTCTATTGTAATGTCTAACTACTAACTTTCATTTCTTTATATCCTAATAGTTGGTAATAAAAACATTCAAGGATCAGAAAATTGCATTGTTAAATGAACGGTATAAGTACAATTAGAAATATACATATAGCATTTTCTAACAATATCAATTTCAATATATATAATTTGTATACAATATAAAACAATCCAATCCAATGTAAAGTATTTAAAACTAGTAATTGTCTTTTTCTTCTTCTTTCTTTCTCTTTTTTTTTAAACAAGAACCTTAAATCTAATCTCTTTTGCTTAGACTTTTTCCTAACCCTTGACAACAACTTGTAACCAACTCCCCTAAACAATGAAAATTATCCCAGACCCAAAACCCATTAAAAAGACCAAAAAACCACCCGCCCCACACCACCTCTTTGGGAATGTGGGCGTCGTATTCTTAAAATTTCTTCCTGCTGGGTATGGGCAAAGTTATCTTTATCCTGAAAGAAAAATTTTAGGTTAATTGTCAAATTCTAGGAAAGGGAACCATATCCTTCATTATCCAGTCTGTGTATAATGCCAAAGTTCAGGGTTTATCTCAAGTCTTTATTCAAGTAGTCTTTGAGACTGGATCATCTCAGCTAGTCATCTCAAAATTGCTATGAGCACCTTGTAGTTCAAAGCTGATCTGTAGATGATGTTTGTCAGCTTAATGATGTTATTATTGTCCACATGGAATTGTTGTTGTTGTGGGGCCCCAACTTCTTCCTGGAGACTTCAGTTGATGTTAGGCCTGGCCGTGATTTCCTGCAGAAAACTGATAAGAGACTCGAACACAAAGACATATATATGCAGCTAATTGAAGCCTTTTTTCTAGAATTAATTAATACTCTATATGACCATTCATATCTTAACAAAGGTTAAAATGTATATATATCTATATATCTATATATATTAATCTTGTAAATTTTGATATAAAATTTATACTTTAAGAAAAGTTTTAAAGAATCAGAATAGAATCAAAGAGTTGAGATTAGTAATAGAATAGTCCGTTAGTTAATTTGGCTTTTCTCCTGTCCCATAGCAGAAGATGGCTCTTTTATTCTGGCATGATACAGGGGGTTTGCATTTTCCTTTTAACAACATGCTTGAGTTTAAAGAAGGAGAGAGCCATTCTCCAACTCTAAAGTCAGCTTTAAATTTTAATTGAACTGGGACTATTAGAAGACCAATAGTGTTAAATTTTTAGAGAAAAGCAGAAACAAACATTTAGGAAGACATAAAATTTTTTAGATAATATATACCCATACACCGTTTCACTCTGTTTCCTGGGATAGATGATTTGTCCCTTTTCTCAGTTGTCTCATTTGTCCAGTGTTCTTCAGATTCCTTAACCTTCATTCTCCTAAAAGACAAAAACAAAAACCTTTCCCCAAGACTAATTTTGGGGATGTTCCTTTTTGGCAAGTTATTATCTGATTAAATGAAAAAGACATGTGTTACTGGTGTAAGTTAGTTTAAATTGGATGTTCATGCTGGTTGAAGAACTATCACCTCCTCTAATTAAGAGGTTTCTCTTGTTCAAATCGAACCTTTATCAATTTTGATGGTACCCAAAACTTATCTTCTCCTGTAGAAACAAAAGCAAAACCTCGTCCCCAACGTAACACATACCCTGGTTTCCATTCTGAGGTCAGCACATCCTGAAAGTATATAGGCTGATTTAATTCTGTAGTTTTTTCTATTATCCAATGTCTCTCTGCAGCTGTTGTTCCTTTCTCATTGGCATTAAGAAAATTCAAAGTTAATAGAGCATTATGCAGTCTGTTTCTGTGGGGTTTTTGTTACCCCTTTTTGTTTATTTAGCATGTCCTTTAGAGTTCTGTTTGATCTTTCTACAATTGCTTGACCTGTAGGATTATGTGGTATGCCTGTAATATGCTTTATATTGTAATAAGCAAAAAACTGTTTCATTTTAACAGAGACATAGGTTGGAGCATTATCAGTTTTGATTTGTGCAGGTATACCCATGATGGCCATAACTTCGAGCAAATGAGTGATTACAGAATCAGCTTTTTCAGAACTCAAAGCAGTTGCCCACTGAAATCCTGAATAAGTATCGATTGTGTGGTGTACATATTTCAGTTTTCCAAATTCTGCAAAGTGAAACACGTCCATCTGCCTGATTTCATTCCTTTGAGTACCTTTTGGGTTACATCCAGCTGGTAATGGCGTTTGATTGTAGAAGGAACAAGTAGGACATTTCTTTACTATTTCTTTGGCTTGTTGCCAGGTTATGGAAAAATCCTTTTTTAAACCTTTACTATTGACATGATGTTTTTTATGAAATTCTGAGGCCTCCAGCACATTTCCTATCAATAATTTATCAATCTCATCATTGCCTTGTGCTAGAGGGCCTGGCAGACCAGTATGGGATCAAATGTGAGTTATATATAAAGGATGACTCCTTTTCCTGATTGTATCTTGTAATTGAATAAATAGTGAAGTTAATTCTGAAGCATCAGGGATAAATTCTGCAGTTTCAATATGTAATACTACTCTTTCAGCATACTGAGAGTCGGTTACTATGTTGAGAGGTTCTGAAAAATCCATTAATACCAACAGAATAGCATACAATTCTGATTTTTGAACTGAATTATAAGGACTTTGAACCACTTTACTTAAATTTTCTGATTTGTAACCTGCCTTTCCTTGTTTGTTGGCATCTGTATAAAATGTACGAACTCCAGATATGGGTTTTTCCCGTACAATTCGAGGCAAGATCCAATCAGCTCTCTTTATAAGATCAATTCTATCGCTTTTGGGATATTTGTTGTTAATTTCTCCCAAAAAATTACTGCAAGCTCTTTGCCAAGGTTCACTTTCTGTCCATAATTTTTCAATATCCTCCTTAGTTAAAGGTACGACAATTTCTGCTGGGTCTATTCCTGCTAATTGACGAAGTCTCAATTTTCCTTTCCAAATCAAGTCAGAGATTTTTTCCACATAAGTTTTTAATTTTTTATTTGGTTTATTTGGTAAAAATATCCATTCTAATATAATATCTTCCCTCTGCATTAATATTCCTGTAGGAGAATGTCTAGAAGGTAAAATAACCAAAATGCAATCCAGCTTTGGATCCATACGATCCACGTGTCCTTCATGTACTTTCTTTTCTACCAAGGCCAATTCTTTCTCAGCTTCAGGTGATAATTCTCTTGGACTATTTAAGTCCTTGTCACCTTCTAAGGTTTTGAACAAATTATGCAGTTCATCATTTTTTACCCCAACAATAGTTCTTAGATGAGAAATATCTCCAAATAATCTTTGAAAGTCATTAAGAGTCTGTAGTCTATCTCTCCTAATTTGCACCTTTTGGGGTCTAATTTTTTGTAGCTCTATTTTATATCCTAAATAATTAATAGAATCTCCTCTTTGTATCTTTTCAGGAGCAATTTGTAATCCCCAGCAAGGCAAAATTTTCTTTACTTCTTCAAACATTCTTTCTAAAGTATCTGCATTTGAGTAAGCTAGTAAAATATCATCCATATAATGATAAATTATAGATTTAGGAAATTTTTTATGTATCACTTCCAATGGCTGTTGTACAAAATATTGGCACAGAGTTGGGCTATTCAACATTCCTTGTGGGAGGACTCTCCATTGAAATCTTTTAACCGGTTGAGAATTATTGTAAGTAGGCACTGTGAAAGCAAATCTTTCTCTGTCTTTTTCTTGTAAGGGTATTGAAAAGAAACAGTCTTTTAAATCAATAACTATGAGAGGCCATCCTTTTGGTAACAGAGTAGGCAAAGGAATTCCAGATTGTAGAGAGTCCATTGGCTGAATTACTTTGTTAATTGCTCTAAGGTCTGTTACCATTCTCCATTTACCAGATTTCTTCTTAATAACAAATACAGGAGAATTCCAAGGGCTGGTTGATTCTTCAATATGCTGAGAATTTAACTGTTCTTCTACCAGCTCTTCTAAAGCCTGGAGTTTCTCTGTTGTTAAAGGCCATTGCTGGACCCATACAGGCTTGTCTGTTAACCATTTTAAAGGTAGAGCTGTTGATGTCTTTGGAAGATCATCAGTTGTTGTGCCCTGTTCTTGTATAATATGGATGGCTGGTGACCACTCAGAATAATGCCTTCTAATATTTCTCTCAGAAACATGTGCTAGTTTATGATTTGTTTCTGAGATTGGAGGGATGTTAATCTGAGTATTCCATTGTTGCAACAAGTCTCGACCCCACAGGTTCATAGCTATGTTAGCCACATATGGTTTTAATTTTGCTCTCTGTCCTTCTGGACCTATACATTCGAGCCATCTTGCACTCTGTTTCACCTGAGATAATGTCCCAATTCCTAACAGTTGAATGTTTACCTCCTGAAGAGGCCAAGTTGGATGCCAAAATTCTGGTGCAATTATGGTAACGTCCGCACCTGTGTCTACCAGACCAGACAACAAAACACCATTTATTTTTATCGATAATTTTGGTCTTTGTTCATTAATAGAAGTTTGCCAAAAAATTTTCTTTATGTTTTCTCCTGAATTTTCTATTCTCTCTGTTTCAGCATCCTGACCAGCATGACTTATTCCAATAGGCATTTGGTTATTTAATTGCTCTGAGTAGGGGTTTCCTCTACGACTGCAGGAAAGGTTTGAACTGGATTTGCTATTGGGGCCTGCATGAGGCCCCTCTGGGAGTTTCCCGAAGACTGAGGCAAAGGATTACCCTGTCTGTCCCTTGTTGATCTACACTCGTTGGTCCAGTGTTTTCCCTTACCACACCTTCTGCATACTCCAGAAGGAAGGGGCAGTCTGTTGCCATTGTTCCTTGAAGAAACACTGTTTCTAGGAATGACCTGTTTACAGTCCCTTTTCAAATGTCCTTGCTTTCCACATCCAAAACATCTAACATTCCTCAAACCTCTTGAAATTGCTTCTCCTACCCACGTATCATCATGCTCATGAGCTTCAACATTAACCGTGTCTCTAATCCAATCTTCCAAAGGTGCAGATCTTGCCTTTAACGACCTGATTATTGCTTTGCATGTTGCATTCGCATTCTCAAAGGCCAAAGACTCAATTATTATCTTACTAGCTTCTGAATCCGGGACCATTCTCTTTACTGCTGAAGCCAGTCTTTGTAAAAAATCTGTGAAAGATTCTTTTGGGCCTTGTACAACCTTTGTAAATGACTCAGTATTTTTTCCTGGTTCCTCAACTCTGTCCCATGCATTCAAGGCTGCTGTTCGACATAAAATTAGTGTTTGGACATCATATGAACATTGTGCTTGTGTTGAAGCATATTGACCTTCTCCAATAAGCTGATCCTGGCAGACTTGTATTCCTTTATCCCTCCACTGTTTTTCTATGTTTTTAGCTTCATCCTTGAACCAAGTTAACCACTGAAGCCTTTGACTGGGTTCAAGAACAGCTTGTGCCAGCTCCCGCCAATCCTGTGGTACAATCCTATTATATGTTGACCAAGAGTTTAACATTTGCTTTACATACGGGGAATGCATGCCATAAGATACTATTGCCTCCTTAAACCTTCGTAAATCTAACATTTCAATTGGAGCCCAAATATTTTGTGTAGTCATTTGATCAGGCAACTGCTGTACGGTTACTGGACAAACTAAGGGTGACTGTGTGAAAACAGGCTTTCTTTCTGTAACCCTATGATCCAATCTTGAAGCAACTTCACTGTTAGTTTCTTCTGTCTGAGTTTTTACAGATTTATCAAGTTTTTCTAAAGCTGTCATCCTGGCACTTAAATTGACTATCTTTTTAAATAGTAAAATGAGAATAAGCATAGTAATAAAATGCATAATTCGGTCAACATTAATCTTCTCATATAGCTGTTCCATTGTCAGACTGTCTAAAATTGCAAACAAAGCCCAATTTTCTTCCAATGAACACAGAAAACCCATTTTTTTAAAATGTGGAAAAAATTTCTCTTTTAAATAGTTTCCTTTAAAATATTCGATATGTTAAGTGACTTACCAAGTCCAAGTAGAACAGTACCAATCCGAGGGAATTTCAAAACAGCCTCCTAGTGTCTGAGGTGTGAATCCAGAGAGAGAGAGAGAGAGAGAGAGAGAGAGAGAGAGAGAGAGAGAGAGAACACGCAAGAACCGTAGCCACAAGTTCTGCCTAAGAACTTGAATCCAGCCACGTGTTCCCGCTTGAGCCTAGTCAAGCCTTGGCTCTGGCTACCTTAAGCTCCAACCACGTGTGTTGGCTTTACAGGCAGGGGCCCTGTACGGCAGGGCAGGCCTGAATTGTCTGTAGCACCGGCTTTAAGCAAGTAGCTCAAAGTTAGTCTGGCCTGAGGCCAAGCCGACCTGGGCCCGGGCTAGGGAGCCAGCCGCCCTGGCGGGAAACGGGACCTGCCGGCCTCCCTGGAGGGAAACTGGACCTGCCGCCAAGTCAAGTTAAGCGGTTTTTAATGGATTCTTGTCACGTTGGGCGCCAAATGTAGATGTAACCAACGGTCTTATAAAATAAGAAACACAGAGCCAATTCAGAGAAGAAAGCCAAGAGGTCAGAGCTAAGAGCCTCACCCTTCCTGATTCAGGGATCCTCTCCAGCCAAGAGAGCTCTCCGAAAAGGACCTACTTCCTGTGTGTCTGTCTTTAAAGTCTTCCTGTTCTGCCTTCTCATTGGTTGTAAACCCAAACATGTGACTGCCTCGTCACTGCCGGAATGTACCGCCCTCCAGGTCCTTAAAGGCGTGCGCCACCGCTGCCACGCACTTGCTATGACTCTAATAGCTCTGACCCCCAGACAACTTTATTTATTAACATACAATTAAAATCACATTTCAGTATAAGTAAAATACCACCACAAACTCTTCTAGTGTTCTCAGGGGTGACAAATACTTCATCAAGTTGGGATTCTGTATAAAGACGTGTTATAGACTGAAGTGAATTTAAGAATTGACCTCAACCAGTGTCAGTCACGGTTCTTATAGCTGTGATGAAATACCATTACCAAAAGGCAAGTTGGGAGGAAAGGGCTTATCTCGCTTTCACTTCTGTATCATTTCTCATCATTGAAGGAAGTCAGGACATGAGCTCAAACAGGGCAGGAATTTGGAGGCAGGAGCTGATACAGAGGTCGTGGAGGGGAGAAGCTTACTGGCTTGCTGCCCCTAACTTGTTCAGCCTGCTTTCTTATAGAACCCAGGCCCACCAGCCCAGGGATGGCACCACCCACCATGGGCTGGGCCCTTTCCCATCAATCACTAATTAAGAAAATGCCTTACAGCTGGATCTTACGGAGCCATTTCTCCATCCTCACATTTCCTTTATCCCACCTTGTGAAATGTACGCAAAGCCAGGAATCCTAAAAAAGAGCCTGTGTACATGAAAGAAGTAGTAATATTCACTCATCATTTAACCTGATTTTTCTCTCAAAATGTAACTAGTAATATTTTAGTTATTGGGAACAATATGATCAAATGTACTTGATGTTTTATGACAATATTGATATGGGTTTATCAAAGATCTCTCTCTCTCTCTCTCTCTCTCTCTCTCTCTTGTTTTTTCAAGACAGGGTTTCTCTGTGCAGCCCTGGCTGTCCTGGAACTCACTCTGTAGACCAGGCTGGCCTCGAACTCACAGAGATCTGCCTGCCTCTGCCTCCCGAGTGCTGGGATAAGAGGCGTGCGCCACCACTGCCTGGCCTATAGGTCTGTCTCTAAGTTCACTTGCTTTATCTTGTTATTCATGATGTCCAAACTCAAACAGACCACCATCACTCTTAGTCCATGTGCCCAAAAGCAACTTTTTCTTGGGACGAGTGGTATTGGATGGGGTATATGACAATCAATCCACGTGAGTCTATTAAATGGGTAACGGAATTTATTAAGATATAAATTGAGGAAATACACTCACGAATACAGAACATAGTAGACAGCAGAAGTCGTCCTCTGATCTGACCGGGAGCAAATCCACCTTGCAGGCAGGAGCAGGGAGAAGGGGCATGTGACCCTTCTCCACCTCCTTAAAAGAGATCAAGTACAATGGCAGGAAGGTCGGCCTCCTTTGGGCTACATAGCCCAAGGTCATGGGCGGAGCAAATGCCACTCAGGAGTGTCTCCTTGTTCCTTTGTTTCTACCTTATCATTACTAATTTAGTGGGCAGCTTCTTTAAAGGAATCCTCTTTGAACCACTAGTTCATTTTGTGTGAGGCACTTTAGTTCTTATTAGGCAATGCAACCCACACTCCCCATTAGCAGAACACAAACCATGACACCTTACAACACACTATCAGCCAAACAGAAGAGGGTCCTTCTGCTCCTGTGAGGTGGTCCCCTCTTTGTCCCCAGGCTCCTTTGCCAGATGCCTGCCACCAGGCAGTGTGAAACACATAGTGGGCAATGGATCCAATTCAATCCAGGCATGGGACAATGAAGTCAATAGCATTGTATATAAATAAATGATTGTATATAGACTTAAAATATATACCGTCAGTACAAGTACATACCCTGGTGCACCCCCCAGTTTGTTTCTCTTTAAGCCACTGGGATGAGTATACCTGATTGAAGAAGCGTCTTCTCCTGGCTACCTTATAAAATAAGATTCATATTTACTCATAATAACAATAATAATAATAGTAATAAACCAAAGGAAAGATTCTGAGAGTCACAGTCAGTAACCGTTGTTCCTGGAGCCCCTGTTCTCTCGTAATTACTGTCAGAAAAATAAAACCACAAATGCTGGAGTGCAGCTCTCCCTGCTCACCGCTTCCTCAAACCGGAGCACATTTTCAGCCCTGAATTCAGTGGTCATCGCAGCAGAGACCAGCTGTGGTGACACATGCCTGTAATTCCAACACTTCGGTGGTGGGAGCCAGAGGATCAGCAGTTCAAGTTCATCCTTGGTAACTTAGCAAGTTTGAGGCCAGTCTGGGTTCCATGAGACCCTGCCTAAAAAAGAAAACAAAAACCCATGATAGAGTCTTGAGGGCCTAAACTAGAATCCGTGGGTCTCATTCCAAAGCTAAAGTTCCCGTCTCCTGCTGCCAGATTCTTCTAATCAACCTCTTTGATGTCTTCCCACACACCAGCCACCTCATCTCCAGCCTGGCGGCGCCCAGACACCTGCTAAGGCGCTGGAGCTCTTCCCTGGCACAGACTTAAATGAGGCCCGGTAAACGGAAGAACACTTTAAACATGACTTAAAATGTGACTCATGCTGTTCCTCTTCAATAAAGCTTCCCAATATCATGAAGTAACATCTGTTCATTATATATAAAATCTGGTGAATACCAAAAAAGGGAAAAAATAGTGGTCATAACTGCCACCCATCACAATTATATATGGTCTTCTGACATTTTTTTCTTTTGTACAGTTGTAAATATGTTGGGTATGTGATTTTGTGCCCTGTTTTTTTAATTTTATTTTTATTTTTGCTCTAAAAGTCATTCTTGTTATAAAAACTTCCTAAGCATACATTTCTATGGACAAAGACTATCAGGTGAATAGTTTCATACATTTATATGCTCAAAAATCCTTGAGGTAGAAAAAATCCAAGGTAAAACATTCAATATAGTCACAACTTCATTCCAACTCTAATGAAAAATATGAGTGGATAGAATCATTGAAAATCAAATGTGTTTTTCTTTTGAATGAATTCTTGCAGTTGGAGGCGAGCTTTACTTCTGAATTTTGCATGGGTTGCATGGGAAAACTTCATAAAAGTGGGGGAAAGGTGTCCTGAGAATGCATTAACTGGCAGAGGAAAAACGGGTCTTTTTAATCACAGAAAGTTCACAAAGACTCCCTGTAATTTGTACCTAGTTAAGTATCTCATGAAAACATCCGTGAATGCTGTGTTTCTGGGTCTTAAGAGGCCATCACTTAATGGAAGACCCTTCTTGTCGCTATTAAGATTGCCACCGTCGCTTTCCTCTATGAAAGTCTGGTTAGTAGTCTACAAAAATATTTCTATATCTAAGAGGGTTCATTTTTAAACGGAAAATTTTTATGTAAGAACTCCTTAAAAAATAAGCACTTGGGGCTAGAGAGATGGCTCAGGAGCTAAAAGCTCTGGTTGCTCTGCAAGAGGCCCTGGGATTCCATTCCCAGCACTCACAGGGTGTGCAAAACCAGCTGTCACTCCAGTTCCAGGGGATCCAACTCCCTCTTCTGAACTCTGCAGGCGGGCACCTGGCATGCATGCAACACACAGATACACATGCAGGCAAAACATACACATAAAATAAAATAAATTAATTTTAAAAACTTAAATACTATGTTAAGTGAGGGTAAACAGCTAGAAAACT
The DNA here is from genome assembly GCF_007827085.1 of Peromyscus californicus insignis. Taxonomy (NCBI): domain Eukaryota; kingdom Metazoa; phylum Chordata; class Mammalia; order Rodentia; family Cricetidae; genus Peromyscus; species Peromyscus californicus. The sequence goes on along the minus strand of NW_026294617.1, from coordinate 15,212,531 downwards.
TCATGGAACTGTTATTTAACACAAACTGCTTGATGTAAATTGTGCATGTAAGAAATAGTGAGGGAGAAGAATTTCAGGACTGTTCTTGTTCTCCCCTATGGACCATTTTCAGTAAAAATGAGGTTCCGTGGTGGCTTAAAATATCACAGAGATACAAAATTTAAAGACCCTATGATGGTATCTGAGGCAGGAGGATCAAATGTTCAAGGCCAGCCTGGACTATGTAGTAAGAACATGAGTGGAGATGTATATTATACCAAAAACCATGGATCCTTTATATTTAACATATATGAACTAAATTGGTTAACTATATTTGTGAAAATGGAATTTTTTTATACAACTCTAAAAACTTAGGTGGACATGGCTTCTATGTAGACAAAAACATTCTGATAGTTCGTTTTGCATGTATTACAATGTACCAGGGAGACTGGGGCTCATTCTATGAGTTTGGTCTCAAAAGAACAGAAATCTATTCAGAAGGAAGCTCAAGGACAGTTTTATTAAAATTTGAAGGAAAAAAACAATAAGGCAAGCATGCTGTAAATCTTCACAACTGACCAGAGGAGGTAGACTCAGAATAGGAAGAGAGAAACCTTGTCGTTTATAAGAATCCACATCTCAAAAAGAGAGCAATAGCTTAAGAAACAGAATGAGAAAACCTCAGAAAAGGCATGCACAGGCTTTGGAAAAGCAGATCAGAAAAGCTGTGCTTTTCTGAGCTCAGAAATGTGGGCAGGCCCTGTGGAGCATGATGGGAGTTCTGGAACTTCTGTTGGGGAGGGACTTCAGCAAAGGAAAGGTACATCATCTCTGTAAGGGGATAATTACTCGTCTGATGTTCTTAGTATGGCTCCAGGTGAATCAGCCCTCCTGGATGGTGGTCTCTTGGCCAGGTTGTTGACAGGCCTGGCTGAATTAACTACTAAGAGAAGAACAGAGACAATAACACGTAATGTTCTAATCTTTGGAGCAGATGTCTCCACCCAGGGCCAAAGGTAGATTCCATTTCTTTGGAGGAGGCAATACCTCCCTCAATGGGCTTCAATAGCACCCTGACATCAGTTCTCAATAGTCTCCAAGGCTCCCAAAACACTGACAAAAGCAACTTCAGGAAGGAAAAATTAATTGTGGCTCGCAGTTTGAGGGTAGAGTCCATCATGGTGCGGAGGCCACAGCAGCAGGAGGGTGAGGACACTGGTCACATGACATCTGCTGCCAACAAGGGAAGACTAAGAATGGTTCTCTACTCCTTATTCAGGCCAGGACCCCACCCTGTGGAACGCTGCCATACACAGACAAGGGGGATCTTCTCACCTCAGAGTAATCTAATCTAGATCAATGTGACCAGAGTCTTGGCTCTTAGGTGATTATAGACCTTGTCAAATTGCCAATCAATATTAACTAGTACAAATGTGCTTCATGCAAAAAAGAGGGGGGATGGACAGTTATTCTTAACAGTCCTATACTGTGTGGTAAGAAAGTCGCTGCTGTGGAGAGAGGCACATCCCATGCATCTCCACTCGACGGTTAAAAATGGGCCTCCCACTATATAACTCCGTATTATGAGCAGCTGGATTCACTAGGTGAGTTTTGAGTGACAAGGACTCAGCAATGTAACTCACCAGCATCTGACTTAAGGAAGCTTAGAAAATGAAGGAGAATCAGTTTAATAAGCAAAAGTCTAGATTAATGTGATTGGTACTCCTTTAGAGCCATCCCGAAACATAAACTTCATCTTACGAAAAATTAAATTCCACAACTCTACCTTTTTATAAGAGTAAGCTGTTCTCAACCTTACGCGGTTCTCTGCCTTTTGTCTTATGACAAAACCTCATGGTTTAATCTAATGAATGAAGGTGCCACTGAGAATGGGCAGAGTCAAACACGCAGATCTTTCCCTAAAGAAATTTGGTGTTTCCAACAAAGTCATTCAAAAGCAAAATGAACCAATCAGTTGGAATGTTATTTTATGCTTTATATTTTATATTTAGCACTTTAATCCAACTTTACAGAGGGTAGAGACTTGACTAAGTTTCTCATCATTTATTGAAATGAATTTCAGAGTTCATTTTTAAATCAAAACTTTAACAAAAGTATTGATCTATTTGCACCATGCCTTTCTAGTCAGTCTCTGGTGAGGAGAAGTGTGTGTCCAGATCCCCCCAGCCACTTGATTGAGGAGAAAGAAGAGAAATGAGTGGTCACACAAAGATGGCAAAGAAAGTGCTGGCTGAGCCGGTGCCACACTCGGCATTCTGCTTGTCACCCTGGGACTCCCACAGAAGCACGTGATCAAAACCAGGTGTACAAGCGACGCCAAATGAGCGGTCAAGGTCACATCGCAGTCACTTTTTGTCCTCCATGTTGGATAAACATGCTACCTTAATGCTAGCAACTTTTTAATTTACATGCAGGGCAGACGATTCTATACATTGAATCAAAGAACAGAAAGAATAATAATGTAGGGACTTTTTATTGTTTGGTTTGATTGTGTTTTGAGGTAGGGTCTCACTCTGTAACCTAGGTTGACCTCAAATTCAAGGCAATCCTCCTGCCTCAGCCTCTCAACTACTGGTATTAAAGATATATCCACTATGCCTAGCTATACTGTAGTTGTTGTGGAATAGTTCTAAAATTCTGGGAAATTTTTGTTGTTGTTTTATTCTGTAAAGATAAATGATGGATAGATAGATAGATAGATAGATAGATAGATAGATAGATAGATAGATGATAGATAGATAGATAGATAGATTGATAGAAAGATAGATAGATAGATACAAAATTAGCTCTAAGACATTTTGATTTTAAGAGGAGAAATAATCTTTTTTAACTATCATCTTTTAGAACAAACATCACTCGATCTTCAGTATCTGAGAAAATGAGGTGTGAGAATGGATACAGGGTAATTTAGCAAGGCCGTTGTCAAATGCTGAATGGAGTGTGATGGCTAAGTCCATCAGATCCATTTAATGCTGTGAACATACACCACAGACCACAGCTAATGTCACCTGCAGGCTGAAAACTCAGTCTCTCAACTTGAACTCTAAGGGGCACCTGCCTGTGACTGAGGAAGATGGAGACATTCTGATGGGAAGGGGGAGGGATGGTCCTGCCTCCCACTGGATTGGTGCTTGCATCTCAGACAACCAGCTTCACCATCTTCTTCTGGAAAGTGGGTAATCTGTTGCACTCAAACCTAACTAAGAGCCCCTGCACCCACACAATCATTAGGCAACTTGCAAGAAGAAAAACAAAATTTTTGGTGAATCAAAGCTTTCTTCGTTCAGGGCCACGTCTATCCTTGTTAGCTTTGGATAGTCCCGGAAGAACAAGCACTGTAAGAGTCTTGTGCAGCCACATCACTAACTGGTCTACTGTTATTTTCCTGTTTCATTTAAAACCAAAGTGAGAGAAGGGAAGCACCCGATCTGACATGTGTGAGCCAGAATCAGAGTCTTTTTCCCAACACTGGATTAATTAGCATTATCAGAAAAACAAAGGGAACAAAGGCCCCAGTAAGTAGTGCATTAATCACATTGCTAGTGATCAGGGCCACAATAGAAATACAAGACAAAACAAGGAAGCTGGAAATAGCTCTGGGGCGAGTCACACACGGTAGGTATCACTTGGTGTGAAATAGGCACACTTGCATGTGCAGGGTAAAATAGGATCTTGACTATTACATAAATGCTGAATCTCTAAAAATGGAGAAATTTTGTACTTGGGTTGGCTAAACCCCAGTAGAAGAGTAGACGTGGGGAGGGAGAACACAGGAAAGAAAGGGAGAGATTTGGAAGTGTAGAACATGTCTCCTCTTTTGTAAAAAGGAAAGAAAACTTTGATACTGCAGCACAGGTGACATCAAGTCTAGCCAACCCTCATGTGTGCAGGATCTCTTCATCAACACTCAGAAAGGGGACATTGCTCTTTGCTTTATATGTAGGACTGGATGCTGTTGGAAAATGCAAATCCATCATTGTAGTTACCAAACTCTAAATTAGTTATAACTTTTAAAGAATGGAGTGAGTCATATGGTGGTTTCTTGTCCTATGTTCTCTGTATCAGAGTCTATTCTAAAGACCCTTCACAAAGGCATTTCTATGAAATCGCTCGTTTGTGGTGTGCCCTTCACAATGAGGACGCAGCTGGGCAAGGCCCAGGGGATTATGGAGGAAGGGAAACTGAAGCTTTTCTTCTGATTTTCAACAGTGAGTTCCAACCCACTTTTCTGTGCTCCAGATGTTCTTACTCAGAAATACTAACCTTGAGGATGAGGAGTGCTTGTAAAACCTCACAAAGCCCTGAGTTTGAGTCTCAGCACCACATAAAACTATGTACATGGTGGTTGCATTGGTTAGTGTTCTCTAGAGGGAACAAAATGATTATATGTATCTAGGATCATATATAGCTTATTATATGTTATATGGATTGTATCATATGTTATATAAATTATAGATAATATAGAATGTCATATGTATAATATATAATGTTTTATATATATATAATGAGATTAGAGTTACAGGCTGTAGTCTCAACAGTTCAACAATGGCTATCTCCCAATGGAAAGGCCAAGGATCCAATAGCTGTTCAGCCCACAAGACTGAATGTCTCCACAGTCCCAATCTGGTGCTAGAGTCCCAGGAATGTCCTGGGACTCTAGCTCCTTGTCGAGTTAGAATCTCGAAGAAGCAAGTTTCAGTACAGTGATGGACTGCCTCAGGAACAGGGTAGATGAACTCTCCAGCAGAAGCAAGGGCAAGCAGGCAAAAAGTAAAAGCTTCCTTCCTCCATGTCCTGTTATGAGGGTGGGCTGCCACAATGAGGTGTGGTCCAATATGGTGCATCTCAAATGATCTTACCAAGAAAATCTTCACAGGCATGCCTGGCGGCTTGGATTCTAGGTAATTCTAGATGCAGTCAGGGTGGCAGTCAAGATTGGCCCTCACAGTGGTACACACCTATAATCCTAGAACTTAGGAGGTGAAGGTAGGCGAAGACAAGTTCAAGGTCTTTCTTGGCTGCATAGAGAGGAAGAGCCTTTCAGAGGGAGGAGGAAGGGGATGTCTCCTACTTCTCACATTCTCTTCCCTCTGTCTTCTTCCAAAAGTCACAAAATGCCGTGCTTAGTGTCTGAATCCCATGTTCTGTGCTACAATATAGATATGATAGGATGAAAGGGTAGATTAATGAACCTACTTTTAAAGAGCAACAACTTGTTTAGAAATGTTTTACATTGCTATGGATTTTAGTTTATTGATACAAATTTAAAGTTAATTTTGTTATACTGTGTGTATATTTCTACTCTTGTTTAAGGTATTATGTTTGTACAGCTCATTCAGAGAGGAGGATGGGCATCCAAGACACTCTGTATGGAGTTTATCTTCTTCTTGACAAAAATAGCCATTTGGACAAGAAACTGTTCTTGCCTGGACTGCTTGAAAAAAAATGTATCTACTGGACATGCAGGACCCATAGGAAGATGACCACTGAACTTTGCTTGGCAAAATGGTCCTTCAGGTTCCTGCTTCACAGAGAAAACTGCCAGACATTCTACAGGACACAGAGAGAAATGACTGAGAGACTCTAGGCCTATGGGCTAAAGACAGATGCCCCAACTTTACAAAGGAACTTTGGATAGCTGTCCAGGCTGCCAGCTGTTTCTGTCTACTCTCGCAAGACTCCTGAAAGATGCTTGCATCCTTCTTCCATTTCTCTGTATATCCTTCTGAGGTCTTTGATGTAGTTGAAGACTAGAGATAGTTATAATTTTCCTTGGTTATGATAAAAGATAAGTTAGATATGAAACCTTAGACTCACAAATATAAGATAGATAGGATATCTTCTTTAATTTTGCCAAATGGACTAGTTATTATAAATAGACTAGATATTATAACTGTAATTTTTGCTTGATAATTGTTTTGTTATCTGTAATTTTACTACGTGAAGTTAAAACCCTTTTTGAAAAAAATAAAAGGGGAAGTGCTGTGGGATGTTCTGTATGTCAAATGTGTTGCTCTGATTGGCTAATAAATAAAACACTGATTGGCCAGTAGCCAGGCAGGAGGAAGTATAGGCGGGACAAGGAGGAGAAGAATTCTGGGAAGTAGAAGGCTGAGTCAGAGAGACACTGCCAGCCACCACCATGACAAGGAAGATGTAAGGAACTGGTAAGCCACGAGCCATGTGGCAAAGTATAGATTAATAGAAATGGATTAATTTAAGATATAAGAACAGTTAACAAGAAGCCTGAGCCATTAGGCTAAACAGTTTAAATAATATAGGCATCTCTGTGTTTATTTTATAAGTGGGCTGTTGGACTGCTGGGGCTTGGCGGAACCTGGGGAGAAAACTCTCAAGCTACATCCTTCTCCTGGTCCCACAATGCCTGCTCTCCTCAGTGGATCAGCTACCCCACTCTTAGTTGCCCTCTGATGCCTGTCTTTCACGCCTCCACCTTTCAGGGAGAAAACAAATTTACTACATACAATCTAATTTTACACAATTTGGCAGTTAAGTATCTAATACACTGGAGTTTTTGTTGCTGTTGTTTATTTTTTTGTCATTTTATTATTTTGTGTCTATGAGTGTTTTGCTTGCACGCACCATGTGTGCTCAGCGCCCCCGGGGGCCAGAAGAGGGTGTCAGGTCTCCTAGAACTGGAGTTACAGAAGACTGGGAGTCATTGTGTGCATACTGGAGAGTGACCCCGGGTCCTCTGGCAGAGCAATGAGTGCTTCTAACTGCTGAACCATCTCTCCAGCCCCATAATTCACCATAGAAGTTCACGTGTGATGTCTAAAAATTATAGAAAGACTGAAAATGCTGATGTGTAAAATCAATTCTTACACAGGCAGAAATAAAAGTCAACGTTGAACAGCGTATTAAGCTGTCCACCAAATGTGTGCCAAAGAAGAGTGTCAGTTTAATACAGACACGCATATGTTGTCTCAGTTATGCTGTGATGACACCACTATGACCCAGGTGTCTTGTAAATAACAAATTTGTTGGTCACTGGTTTGGAGTCTAGAAGTCCAAAGTGAAAGCATAACAGGTTCAGGGTCCAGCAAGGATCCACCTTCTGGTCCACAGATGGCTGCTGTCCTCATCTCACAAGGCAGGAGAGCAAAGGCATTTGTCTAGAACCCCTTCTGTCCAGGCCAGGGTCTCCTCACAAAGACCCCAAGAACAAGACAAAAGCCTCCCCCCACAGCATCGCCTGGACTGAACATCAACACTGAGTTTCTGAGGAGACACAGACAGCTAGTCAGCAGCATATCTTTACGCACTTAATAAAAGAAAGACAGTGACTCCACAGAAAATGGACATGGAAAACTTTTCAAATAGAACAGAAAAGGTTGCTCAATGAGTCTCCTAAGATGGAGAGTGTGTACTAGCAGTGTTGACTAGAGAGGGGTGAGTTAAAGCAATGCTGTGTCACCTTGCATGCAGCAGTTGAAATTCTCTAACAATGGTGGGGATAGGAGTGGGTGTCAGGGACCGAACATGAACCATGGAAAAGTACTAGCTAGGCCAGAGAACAAGCCACAGGCCCTAAACCAGATGCCCCCAAAGATAAAGAACATTCCTCAGTCAGGTAGGTCAGGTAGCATAGCAACAGAACAATAGGCCCTAACCAGTGACCTTACCACCTAGCACAACATCCTATAGCCTCACAACTTGCACGTCTCCCCTCAACTGCACGTCGTGCACCCCTTCCCTCCTTCCTGCCCCCTCCCCCTCCCATGCTATATAAGCCTTGCTGAGGAGAATAAAATTTGCAGCTTGATCAGAACCCTGTCTTGCTGTCTTCCTTTCGTGTCTCCCATCCCTTTCATTCTCTCCCACAGGTGGGTTGCCCCCCCCCTTGACACCCTGCTGGCCGGGGCAAATGGGCAGGGATATGATCAAAATATGTTGCATAAAATTCTCAAAGAATTAATAAGGATACTATGGATTTTTAAGTAAAAAATGCTTATTCTTGATAACAGTACTCACCCATCCTCCCATACATTATACATACATTTGTCTGTATAAGAACTCATTTTACTCAGAACTCAATAAGGAAATTCACCAGTTACACTTCCTTGGGGGGGGGGGTGGATCATGGATGAAGCTAGAAAATGTTTTCCTAAAATTTTACTTTGTAAATACAAAGCATATCACTCATAGATTTGTGCTAGGGGATGTCTTTCTGTACGATGTGAATATATGTTGTTCCCATTGGTTAATAAATAAGCTGCTTTGGCCTATGGCAAGGCAGCTTAGAGACAGGCAGGAAGTCCAAGGAGAGAGACAGGAAAGAGAAAGGCAGAGTGGAGGAGACACCAGACTGCCATCCTAGGAGCAACATGTAGTGGGATGCAGGTAAAGCCATGGAACACGTGGTATTACATAGATTAATGCTTATGGGTTGGGTTAAACTGTAAGAGCTAGCTAGCAAGAGGCATCCCATAGGCCGTATAGTTGACAATTAATATTAAGCCTCTAAATGATTATTTTATAAGTGGCTGTAGGACCATGGGGCCGGGTGGGACCAGAGAAACCTTCCAGCTACAGATATGAACATTGTTGAAATAATCAGAACAGACTATAACTAGATGTTCATGCAGTTTGCCCCAGGACAGGCTTCTCTTGAAATGAGGATGAAAGCTAATTACAGTAATCCTCTCTAGTAAAACAAGGAAAAGAGAAGTCTATTCTGAGTCCTGTAAAGTTCAACAGAATGGATGCATGAGTGTTTTTAACCATCCTGCTTTAATTACTCTCCAAAGTTGTCAGCCAGGGCAGATAGAAGCAGCTGGGCTGTACACACAGCCTGGGCTTGCCAAGCCAAGCATATTGCCCTTCTCTCATGACTTAATTCTGAAAAGCAGAAATTATAACCCCAGCACAGGAGCCATGCTAGTCAATATGACCTCACCCACTCAGGCAGCCCACCACTGAAGAACATGCCCTGTGGAGTCAGTTCTGCCTTTAAGCCTTCACTCTACAGATTTTAAGTTGTGTGAACTTGGACAAGGCTGACTAGCTCCTCCAAGCTTCTGAGTTCTCATCTGAGATAAGGATAGCAATGCACACATTTGTTGTGCATGATCCTCAGTGAGTAACAAGGCTTGAGAGAAAGCTGAGCCACTGGTGCCTAAGTGAACATTGGCACCCAATTCATAGGAAGTATTATAAGAAGAATTGCAATAGCTACTGAGCAGCTGAGATAATGAAGCCTTCTCTTTAACCCACAGATGTGAAGAGAAGAAGAAGGGAGTGATGGCTTACCCAGACCTAGCTTGTGAAGTTGTTGTCTAAAGATGGAAGAAGTCTTCAGAACTAAGAGAATAGCAGACTAGACTGGTGGTTGAGCATCCTGCAACCCAAGAGAAAACCAAAAATGAGAAGATGCACTGCAGAGACAATTTTGAAGACACTGTTCTTAGGTAAGGAAAGTAAGGAGCCTTGTGAGGTGGAAAGCCTAAAGCTGTGTCTAGATGCATGTCCCCTGCACTGTCCATGAGGAGAAAAGACATGGGGCCTCAGGAGGTGGGTATGTCTTGTACTTGGGAAAGTGGCTTAAAGAGGAATTGAGGCCGGAGTTCAGTTGGTAGAGCACCTGCCACATGAACTGGGCACCGCAGAGCAGGCGTGCAGGCCCAGTGCTCAGGGAGTAGAAGGAGAAATATCAGAAATTCAAGGTCATTCTTGGCTGCATGGCAAGTCTCTACATTAAACCTTGTCACCAAAAAAAAAAAAAGCTATACACACTTTCATGCTGTGAGACAACAGTAGGGTCCCTTTTGAGACACTAAATCTTCTGAGTCGTTGACCTCAGACTCCTGCAGAACTCTGAGCAGCTCATTTCCATTGCTTATCAATTGATTGGCCTGAGGTGTTTTGTTACAGCAGCCTGTGGGAGACATTAACACCCTTCTTCAGTGGCAGCTTCTGGGCTGTGTTGCAAGGAGTGAGAGCCCAGTGGAGCCTAGCACAAGATCTCCAGTTCTGAATTGCTGTGTCCCAAATCAACAACATCATTAAAAAACAAAACAAATGGACTGCTTTAAGATTTGTGCCCTTCAGAAAAGCATTCCATCCTATACACCTTCACCGGAGGAAGACACTAACAGAATCTTGGGCACATGTGTCTCTTGATCGGAAGCATGTGTGAATGTTACTGATGTAACAAAAGAGGAGAAGGCAGTTTCTAATTGCTGATAGCATTTGGAGGATTTGAGCGTCCCCTCAGAATAGGAGTGGGTGCTTGGGTTGCCAGTGAGAGCAGATGATCACATAGGCAGAATGAGCACTTGCAGCCAGACATCCTCTGGCAGCATTTGCAGAACCCGTCTGTCTGGAGATTGTGGAGTTATTGGATTTCTGTGGCAGAGACCAGAATAATGCGGGCTAGTTGAAGTCAGGGTTAAATTTACAGTTTCTCTTCAGATTCACACCTGTCCAGTGGTTCACCTTTTGTCCTCCACCACTGTTACTTATTGATGTTACCACCTCCCCTTATCTTATCTCACCCCATCTTACCTTTCCATGCCTTATCTCAGCCTCAGGGGCATTATGCTAATATTTAGGCTTCAGGGTAACAAGAGGCTTTTGTCCTACATAAAACCTTTCTAAATCCTCCCCCCTTCCCCCCCCCCCACCCCTATCCTGACATAAAATATGTATTTGGCTTTCTTTGCTTTATGAATTCAACATTTAGAAGGAAAACTAAAAAAGAAATTTTGTTGGATGTGAGCAGATACACAAGGGCACTCATATGCGACTCCAAAACAAGTAGAGAATTTCACTCCCTCAGAGTATGAAGGCCAGGAGCCTAGGCCTTTATTTAAGCAGGTGCATGGGAGCAAGGAGATGTCAGCCCAGCTCAGAACAGCTCATGAAGGTCCAGTCTCACTGATTTCTTATTGTTGAGCACCATGGGCAAAAATGTCAGTAATACAAAGAGAAGCAACCAACAGAGGAACTGAGGCAGGTGTGATCTGTGTCTGTGGTTTCATGGGGAAAACAGTATTTAATTAGTGAATAAGTAGAACCTGTACTCTGAATCTATGAAGAAAGCATTTCACTCAAGTATTTGAGAAGTTTGAGCAGTCTAGGAAAAATGACCAATAGCTCACACATTCATGATGGGAGTAAGAGCTGAAATCAATTAGGAAGGCCCGCTCATCCAAGGCTGTGGTGGGGCTACCTGTACAGCTATGTGACAGGAGCAACAGGGAAGGGTTGTCATTAATGTCAAGACTGATCCTTACAGTGGAAATGGGCAGAGAGAGGTGATTTGCTCAAATTTGCATGGGTAATTGGGCTTTATGGTAATTACCATTCCATACTTAGTTGCCAGGTTGCAAATCCATGGATCTTTTGGCTTTTTGTGCTAAGGGGAATGGAAGCAAGTGAACTCAAGATGACATGGTGTAGAGCTGTAGGTGGAATTTTTCTGTCCCAACACTCAGCTCTGTCCTGCCAGCCAGCTCCCCAGATATCCACACAGAGATTTATTATTAATTATAAATGCTTGGCTGATGGCTTAGGCTTGTTACTAACTAGCTCTTACATCTTAAATTAACCCATATTTCTTGTCTATGCTCTACCACATGTCAGTGCCTTTTTTCAGCACAGCATGTTCATCTCCTACTTCCTCTGCTTCTGCTGGTGACTCTACCCTCCTTCTTCTCAGCATTCTCTCAGTCTGGCTCTCCCGCCTAACCTCTTCCTGCCTAGCTGTTGTCCACTCAGCTCTTTATTAACAATGAGAGCAACACATCTTCACAGTGTACAAAAAGGATTATTCCACAGCACTAAACACTTAGGAAGTTCAAGTTTATTTTACAAGTTATAATTTATTAGCTTAAGAGTTCGGGTTTGGATCCTATGATGAAAAAAAAAATCCTCACACTCCAGAATCAAGGTTTCAAAATAAGGTTTTCCGTTTCTGTTTTTCCTGTTAGCTGAATAAATAGACACTTCATGTCCCACCTGTCTGCCTCTGCCCGGATCTCCATCCTAGGGAGATGGGTCTTGCACTATGCCAGAAAGAGTTCCTCTTCAGTAAGCCCCAGGAAACCTTTTATTAACAAGCCAATTTCCTGCTAGTGATCCTGTGTCCCAGTATCATTTAGAAAAATTTCAAGAAAATCTGTTTTCATTCACCTATCCATGCATCCATTTTTTTTCAGGTGATTTCTCTTATACTCTCCTGAGTATAGAACCAAAGGGCATTAACTAAACAAACACATAGATTTTTGCACATTCATACATATTGCTGTACTATTCATAATAACCAAGATGTAGAGTTAGCCCACAGGCAGGTGGATTTTATTTGGCCATTAAGGAGAATGACATCATGCCATTTGAAGGAAATGGATGCAACTGTAGATAAATGAGATAACACAGACTCAGAAAGTCAAATATCTCATGTGTAGCAGTTTGAATGGAAATGGCCCCATAGACTCATAGGAAGTGACATTATGTTGGAGGTTTGGCCTTGTTGGAGTAGATGTGTCCTTGTTGGAGGAAGTGCGTCATGGGGGTGGTGAGGATTTGAGGTTTCAGAGATGTACACTTTTAATCCCAGCCCTCAGCAGGCAGAGACTGGCAGATCTCTAAGTTTAAGGCCAGCCTGATCTACAGAGTTTCAGAATAGCCAAGCTTAGGTAATGAAGGAAATCAATGAAAACAGAAAGTGAAAATGTAATTGAACAAGGGGACTATATTCCAGCCCCAGGAAGCAGCAGAACCTGGCAACTTCGGCCACATGGTTCTGGCTTTAGAGTCAAGGACAGAAGGGGTTATAGAATCTCCCTTCATGACTAAGGAAAGCCTCTGAGGCCAGACATGTATCGGGGTGGCCCTACATGGAGGTCCAGAGAGACCATTTCATGAAGCTGTGAAGTTGAAGCCTCCTTTGCCATGGAGACCCCAAGATGTTGGAGATGGCAGAGTTGTAGGATATCTGCTGAGGAAAGCTGCTAATGAGGAGTGTGACCAGTCCAAGAGAAAGAAGTGTGTTGCACTTAACAAAGCTGAAAGGAGTTGGAGATCTGAAGAGTGTTTTGACATCAGACATGGAGATGTAGTTTGGAGTTTGCCCAGCTGGTTTTTGGTCTTGCTTTGGTCCAATATTTCCTCACTGTGCTCCCTTTCCTCCCTTTTGGAATGGTAATGTGTACCCTGTGCATTTCCATTGGAAGTATGTGATCTGATTTTTTATTTTGATTTTACAGGGGATTACAGTTAAAAGATTGCATGAGTCTCAGAAGAGACTTTGGACTTTTAAACAGGGTTGAGACCGTTTAGACTATGGGAACTTTTTAAGTTATACTAAATGTATTTTGCACTATGGTATGACTATAAGCCTATGGGAGCCAGGGAGTGGAATGTGGTGATTTGAATGAAAATGGCCTCTGTAGACTTACAGGGAGTGACATTATTGGAGGTGTGGCCTTGTTAGAGGAAGTGTGTATGGGCAGGTGGACTTTGGTGTTTCAGAAGCTCAAGACAGGCTTAGTGGCTCACATTCTTTTCTGCTGTCTGCTGAACCAGGTGTAGAACTCTGAACTACTTCTCCAGCACCATGTCTGCCTACATGCCACCATGCTTCCTATCACGATGATAATGGACTAAACCTCTGAAATGTAAATCAACCGCAGTTAAATGTTTTTATTTATAAGAGTTTCCATGGTCATGGTGTCTCTTCACAGCAGCAGAAACCCTAACTAATACATCATGGTTTTTTTTTTTTTTTTTGTAATATGAGGAAATGAAATTTAATGCACACACAGAGAAAGTGAAAGTAGAAGGGGAACAGGGTGAAAGGGAGGGAGGGGCCTGAAAGGTAAGAGGAGGAGAAAGTGGGCAAGACTAAATCTTCCATACATTCTCTCAGATACAGAATTAAAATCTAACATGAAAGAGAGGAGCCGTTTATGCCAAGAAAGGGACTGGTGAGAAGGGGAAGGTGCCACAGAGAGGGATGAAAGTCAGCAAAGCGCAGTGATCATGTGTATACAAATGCTACCGTGAAACCCAGTGTGTGTGTGCACACGCGCGCGCGCGTGTGTGTGTGTGTGTGTGTGTGCGCGCGCGCGCGCGCGCGCGCGCGTGTGTGTGTGTGTGTGTGTGTGTGTGTGTGTGTGTGTAGTTTTCTTTTGTTTAAATTTTGCCAACACAGATTAAAAGAAACAATTATATGTTTATTTCTTTGTCTTGGACATTGCTTTCCCTGTCTTCGAACCACATCTTTCACCTGCGTGCCTTGCTCACTCTGGTGACCCACCAGTCTCCCCTTCCATATCTCACTGCCAAAGGGACTCAGCTGGTTATCGCTGATTGCAGGCAATTCGGGCTTTAAGGAAGCTTGTCTTTATCAACTACTGTTTTAACAACTGATTAATTAGTGCTGTGGAGATCCAGGGGAGACCTTTATCTGAAGAGCAGTTCAACCATTAGCAGCTCAGATAACATGGTATGATAACAGTTCCCATCCATCTTTGGCTAACCCAAACAGGAGCACCCCCTCTTAGTCCAACACAGGAGCCAGGGGGGAAAAGTCCTGGGATTTTCAAGATGCCTTGGTCTTCGGTGGTGAAACCTCTGCTCATTCTGGGGAGTGACTTTTAGAAGAGTATTTTGCAAGTCCCTTAGTACAGCAGCTCTTTGGAAACTCAAATGATATGTGGTAGCTGTTGGCTGATCAGAAGGAGGCCAGAGCCAGGAGCACTTTGCAATGATGGAGCTGGGTTGATCTTGTCAGCTGAGAGTCAACTTGTGGGCCTGCAGCCAGTCTTTCCGTTAGTTGTGAGCTCTGGAACAAGTCACTATCCCTGCGCTCAGTTGCCCTCTCTGTTGGTCGTGTCTCCTCTGTCCTGGTGCTAGTGAGCCATGGCTTTTATCATCCTTGGAACATCTGGGGAGTGCTCTACAAATGTTGACATCATTAAAAAAGGGACTTTTGGTTCTTCAAACCCTAATAGAACTCACCAGAAGTTATTAAAATATAAGCAGACAGGATCCAGGACTGTGACTGGACATAGATTTTTTTTTAACTGTCATCTTTGCGGTTGTGATCATGACTTCTGTGATGCCACGGCCACTGTGATGAGTTAACTTCACTCTTCTACAGGACACATGTCCAACCTCATAGCTCTGTGAGGTGGGTGACATTTCTGTTTCCTTTTTACAGCTGATAGGCTGAAACTCAAGAATGGAATGATGGTCTGAGATCATTGGTAATGTAGTGACAGATTTGACTCTGTGCAGTCCGGCCACAGCTACCTGTCCCCATCACTCACTATCACAGCCACATTACTATTAGGACTGCCTTTCCAGCATGTGTGACTTCCCACACTTGTGAATGTGCAAAGGTAAAATGACTCAGAACCATGAACCTGAGACAGAGACACAGTAGGGCTGAAACTGAAACCTAGACTGGCCCCATCTCTGTTCCTTACATTTGGTGATTGTTTGTTGTCTGGGTCCGGAGAAATGGTGGTTCAAGGTACAGGAGAATGAAGAAGCTGTGACTCAGGACTGTGGGGCTGAATCATTTGACCCCTCTGCCATCTGTTCCTGTGGAGAAGAAAAAGCTGGATGTCTACAACTGGAAGAATCATAACTCACTCCATATTCCCCTGAGCTATGCTCAACAGAAGAATGTGAGTATGGAGCTGACTTGGTCTCCTAATCTCCTCTATTTATGGTACTGACAAGAGGCATTTTTTCTTTTCAGCAAATGACTTGCTCTTCTGGCTTTCAAACATTAGACTGCAAAAAGTGGGTAACTGTCTTCGTCACCTTACAGAGCTGAAGGGTTGTCCTAAGACCACGTGGGCAAATGTTGTGAGAGAAGCAGGAGATTGCTTCAGCTACATTGCCCTCCTACAGCAAACACAAGTCTAGTGCATAGCAGGAGGTCCATACGGGAGAAAGTCTAACCTAAAATAGGAGCCTAGACAGGGGAAGATGCAGCACATGGTAGGAGGCCAATGCATGCACAGGTCTAGGGTGAAGTAGAGGCCCATGCTGGGGCAGGAGGTTTTATTTAAACTGATCAGAACACTCATCAAAGGGAATTTAAAGAAATTATTCTTACATCTGAAAGACAAAATGGGATGCATCACTGTGAACAGTGGAAGCAATGGAAATCACTGCAAGGAAATGGAAACCCTCAGAGGAAGGGGAAAAATCACACAGAAAACTAGTTTAGGAAGAAGTCCTGTGCCATTTAAAGACAGCCCTCCCTTACCCACCTCCTAACAGCAGTGCTTCTGTTAGTGAGAACTTTCTCAGTGCAAAACATGCAATGCATTCCAAGGCATGCTGGAGAGGTCCTAGTCTACAAAACATGCAATAATACAGTCCAAGGCATGTTTGAGAGGCCCTAGTCTCAAAATATGCAATGCATTTCAAGGCATGCTGGAGAGGCCTTAGTCTACAAAACATGCAACGCATTCCAAGGCATGCTGGAGAGGCCCTAGTCTACAAAACAAGCAATAATACATTCCAAGGCATGCTCGAGAGACTCTAGTCTACAAAACATGCAATGCATTTCAAGGCATGCTGGAAAGGCCCTAGTCTACAAAACAAGCAATAATACATTCCAAGGCATGCTCGAGAGACTCTAGTCTACAAAACATGCAATGCATTTCAAGGCATCCTTAAGAGGCCCTAGTCTATAAAACATGCAATGCATTCCAAGGCATGATCAAGAGGCCCTAGTCTACAAAACATGCAATGCTTTCAAGGCATACTAGAGAGGCCCTAGTCTACAAAACATTCAGTGCATTCCAAGGCATGCTGGAGAGGCCTTAGTCTACAAAACATGCAATAATACATTCCAAGGCATGCTTGAGAGACCCTAGTCTACAAAACATGCAATGCATTTTAAGACATGCTGGAGAGGCCCTAGTCTACTAAACATGCAATGCATTTCAAGGCATGCTAGAGAGGTCCTAGTCTACAAAACATGCAATGCATTCCAAGGCATGCTGGAGAGGTCCTAGTCTACAAAACATGCAGTGCATTCCAAGGCATGCTGGAGAGGCTCTAGTCTAAACTCGAGCTTCTCACTGCTTCTGTAAATCTCTCAGAAACTAAACTAATTTTCCACTGAGTTTCCCAAAAGTCACACCTCTTATTCACCTGGTAGTAGATCCCCCAGAGAACTAACCAGTCCCTCAGGATGTGTCCCCAACTTCAGTCCCTCACCTGTGACAGAATGTCACATCCATCATGGAGGAAAGTTGGCAGGCAGCTGGGGTCGCAGACTTGAGGCACTTGTTAAACTCCAAAAACGTGTGGAGAACTTGACATGAACAAGGGCCTGGGGGTTACATGGATAAGTCTACACATCCTCTCCTTTGAGGAATATCCAGTTACAGAACAACAAAAGTAGAAAATATAAAATGCCAACCATGGGAGTGGCAGGAACACAATGGAGATCTGCCCAGACACTGCATCAACTACGTTAGCATCTTTTTCTATTGGCATGTATTAACTATACATGGCAATGGGGTTATGGCATTTTCAGATACACACACTGTACTTTGGTCACCCCCTTTCTTGTCCCCTCCTCACTCCTGCTGATCCCCTCCTCTTGCCTACTGGTCTTTCTGCCATGTGTGTGTGTGTGTGTGTGTGTGCATCCCAATGAGTTGAATCAGGGTCGCTTCCAGGAACATAAATGAGGGATTATTTCCAGCAACATGGACGATTTACCAGTGTCTACACCATTTAAGAAAATGCCTTTCTCTCTCCATTACCAGTCAATGGATTCTCAGCAAGGGATATGGCTTCATGAGCTCCTCCCCGCAAGAGTTACCTGCCTATACACCCACAGAGAGGGGCGGAGTCTAGGTGAGCCCCTTATGCTCTATGACAGGACACTGACAGGCCCAGGCTTGTGCCGGTGACCGCAGCTGCTGAGAGTCTAAGAACACAAGGCCCTGTAGTGTCCAGAAGTCAGTGCTCCACAGCACTCCACCCCTTCTTCCAATGTTGACATTTTCTCTTCTCATTCTTCCACGTTTCCTGATTATTGTCCTATTGAAGCCTGAATACTTCCCGGTTTCTTATTCTCAGCACTTTGAGCAGTTGAGAGCCTCTAGCAACTGGCACTACTTCTTTCAATGGTTTTTCCTTAGAATGAAAATTGAGAAGTCACATACCAGACTAATGTATTTTCTGAGAAGCAGCAAAAGTAAGTATTATGATGGTGAACTATATGCCGTTGCAAGAGGTGCTTATATCAGTGTTAGTGATAATTACCCCAAAGAGGAAGAAAGCTCACAGAGTAGTTCTTTGATGAGTCACTATGCAGCTATCAAAAAGCTGTGTGGGATAATATTTAGCAGGAGGGAATATCATAATACACTGTTAATATTAAAAGTCAGACTTGAAGATTGGGTCCATCAACTTTCATCATAGGTGGAAAGGGCTATAGTTGGAAGTTTCCTGTGTCCTGCCTGGTCCCTCAGCCACTCAGTCCCAAATAAACACACAGAGGTTTATATTAATTACAAACTGTATGGCCTAAGGCTCAAGCTTCTTGCTAGCTAGCTCTTTCATCTTAAATTAACCTATTTCTATTAATTTATATGTTGCCACATGGCTGTGGCATTACTGGTCTACTGGCATCTTGTTGCTCCTTGGGCAGCGGGCTTTCCTCTCTCCCCCCCCCCTTCATCTCTTCTTCAGTTTGAATGTACTGCCTAACTTTATTCTGCCTCACCATTGGCCAAACAGCTTTATTTAACAAACAACGAGAGCAAAATATATTCACAGCATTCAGAAAGACATCCCACAGCAGAGGATGGCCACTAGACCCCACCACTCCCTGAAGAATTTTATTGGCAGTTAATGGTGGCTGAGGTGTGGGATGTCATTTTCTTCAGTGATGAAGTCACTGGTTGGATGGCCTATACTCCAGTAAATAACTGCACACCTATATTCATGAAAAGAAACTTCATTAAACTTTGTAGGTCACACACACACACACACACACACACACACACACACACACACACATGGTGGGGGTGGGGGAATCACATGGGGACTTGTTAGAAATAGTTTCAGAGGGAAATGGATGAGAGGGAGGGATGGGGGTAAAAATGCCTAAAATTAAATATATTCCTGTATGAAAGTGTCAAAGAATTAAAAATAAAGAAAGATTAAAAACATGAAAAATCAGTTACTTAAATGTGGTGCTGGCATAAAATAAAACATTGGAGACAATATACCAAAAGACAATTTTAATAAAGCTTATCTTTGAGTTGTAGAATTATGAATGAATTTTTTCCCACTGAGATTCTGTTTTTCAAGTCTTCTAAGCTAGCATGTATGATTTTTGAGCTACTGTAAATTTTTTTAAAAAAAAATTAAAGTCGTTGAATCCATTGTCCCCTAAATGAGTCAAGTGGCTAATTTCCTTTGTTCCTGAGAGGACTACTTCCTGCTCTGTTACCCAATCCTCTTCAATGGGAAGTGGCGGAAGCCAGACGGAAAAAGCCTGGTTATGTTGATGCTGTCTAGGCGGAGCTTCTGATTTTCTTTCTCATGGGAAATGTCTGTACGGTTCAGCCACAGTTTCCTGTGGTGTTTCTCTAGACACCTATGTTAGGGAGTATAGGGTACAGCTGAAGATGGCCACAGGATAAGACTCTAGCCAGGCCAGGCTATCCCCGGGATGATGGCCTCCTTGTATTGATGTTGAGCCCACATGGCTGGAGAGTTAGAAGGTGTGGTAGTAGCAGTGTGCTTTGTTACCATATCTCTTCCTTCCGGCCCTGCTCACACCACCATTGACCAAAGATTCAAGCACATGGGTGACCTGAGCCTCCACACGTTGTGGTCTCTTGATGGCTCTGTTCTCTTCAGCCAACATTGTGTCTGGCAGGGTCATCTTTATGGGACACAGTCAGTCGCTGAAGCACAGAACTTCACACTCAGAAAGACCTCCGGCTGGGTATCTTCCTTGGCCGTCAATGTCCTCAAATCCTGAGTGAATTTTGAACAGCAGACCTTACCTTTCACTGGGCATTGCAGATAGTGTGGCTGCCCCAGTGGTTCAATCTTCATATCAGGTTTGTGAGCAGACACTAGGGAAAGAGAACAGGACTTGAAGTCAGGCGAGCCTGGATTTAAATCTCAGCCATGCTACCCACCTGTGAGATCCTGGGCAACTTGTTTGACCTTCGTTGGCCTGTTTGCTCATCTGCAACACAGATACAGGGACAGATACAGGGACATACGTCCTATAGTGTCAGAGATCAATATACGCAAGCCATCAACACACACGGGACAGTACCTAATACCCAAACCACAATACACACTGCACAGTACCTAGTACCCAAACCAACACACACTGCACAGTACCTAATACCCAAACCAACACACACTGCACAGTACCTGGTACCCAAACCAACACACACTGCACAGTAACTAGCAGCTGCCAACACTGTATCCCTGAGCTCCCTGACCAACTTCAGCCTCTTGGAAGAGCCTCCTTGCCCAGGAGTTGCTTGTTGCCTTCAGAGCTTGCAGAGGGGCCCCGGGAGTCATGTGACTTTCAGGGCTTCCTTAGTCTCCTCAGTTTAGTGAGCTTTCTGAGTCTTAAAAGCCTCCCTAAACCCTCCAGGACAGAATGTGCTAATTCAGAGACAGAGAGATGGCAGACATGAGGTGCACCTGTAATAACAGTTTATTTCACAAAAGCATAACTTAAATGCCAGTTAAATTTCTAGGTTCAAGGACAGAGGTGTATGTTGGATATTTCAAGAATTTCTTTGGGTGGTTACAACTTACTATGCAATGCCTCTAAAATGGCCACTTGGTGTTGCAACAACCGGAAATCCCCTATTGTTTCGTTTTTCTCTCATTTATATATTGCATGACTTTAAAATTTTGAAGACCGTTTTCCCTATCTTTCAGCCTATATTAATTTTTTCTTTATACCAACTGTGTGTTTTGTACCTGCTGTGTTGGCCTTTGACAGGTAGCTTCTCGTTTTTTTCTCACCACCTGTGGGCAGCAGGGGCAACTCACCAGCTTCCAGGGTGGTCTGAACAGCCCCATTTTGTCTGTTACCAAGTGATGGTTCCTTTCTCTCAGCCGAGTACATATTACTTTAATGTGGCCCTGAAAGCGGAAGAATAGACGGACTGCCTGTCAAATTCTCTTTGTCTCTCCCATTGTGACCTAGTGACATTTGTACTGCTTTGCAGAATCATGGCGGAAAAGGACTGGCCACCTCCAGCAACAATTTCCAGCACAGAGAATACCATTATGACGGCTTTCAGGCAAAGGGTGGCACCCCACCTCAAGGCCATCCACGACAAGGACAGCAAGCCTGAACACTGAGTATTTATTCACAACTTGGAGTCATTTTAGAATAGTCCCTAGAGAGAATAGACACATAGAGGAGAGTTAAGATAAAATTCTCACATTTTATTTGGATAGCTATGCAAGACTAATTTCTAAGAATCTGTGATTTTTTAAATCTCAGAGGCTGTGGATGTTGGAAGTGAGTCTTCCTGATGTTGCTGCCGTGGCTTTCAGAGGCCGTCACACAGTGCCTCCCTTCAGCACCATCCTGTTATCCCTCTAGACCCAAAGCCCTGGAGCATGCCCAGTACGTTTCCCAGCAGCATGGGCGGGTGGGGGAATCCCTGCTAGCATCCAAGAAAGCCGAGTCTACCTTTATTTTCAGCCCACTGACCACACATCTGCTTTGAAGAAGGCAATTGGATACCCCCACCCCAAGTACTGCTTAGGAAAGAACAGTCCACATGATCTCGGGGCATGAACTTTGAACCAGTCAGTTCACAGACCCCCTTCCCATAGCTAGAAATCAAATTTCTTTATGATTTTTTTAACCCACATTTTCACATTATGAACAAAAATTTCTGAACATTTTAATATTAAACACCATTTCAAGGGTTTCTTGTGTGGGGAAGGCAGATTTATTCCCAGTGGCTTTAAGTAGAAAATGATCATTCTTCTGAATACGGTGGGATTTCGTGTGCCATTTCTTGACAGCATGTTGGAGTTTTACTAGCATGACAATAGAATGTGCTGGAGTGAGAGAGAAAGCCACGGCTCCTCACTACCTGGAACCTGCATTTCCCTGTAGCTCTGTCCCTTCATGCTCAAGCTCTGGGTCTATCCCTGGAAAACCAGTGCTGGGGTTCCAGTAAGTCCTGGCTTAGCCTCTGGATGTGCCTGGATACGGCAGGCTCTATCCTCCAGAAGATGCTCTGCCCCATCAGCTCTGTCCTCTCAACAAACGAGAATCCTGGAGATAGTCTGACCTCTTGATGGATTAGGAGGCTGAATTAGATCCCAGAAACCCAGAGAGTTAGAGCAGCAGAGCTCGCTGCTCTCCATTAGGCTCTGTTCCCTGCTGAGGGAATCCTGTGTGGCTCACAGTACCTTAATAGGACCCAGGGACAGAATATCAGGAGGCCAGGGATTGAGGCTGGCAGCTTTCCGTCTCGTCTCCAAACTGCCATTCCTGGCATCTGGCAGATCTTAGATTCAGACCCCACAAAGGAGATGGCAGACCATCCCTGCAGAGTGACACTCTCCCCTGCCTCCAGGAGCCTCCAGGTAGCAATTTGCCACATCCTCTGTGTTTGTCAGAGGGCTAGGAATTAGAGGAGGCATCTGGCTCTCCTGTCACTTGTCTCCTCACAGTATAATTATCTGAGTTCCTGGGTGCCACACTGGTACATGAAGATGTCTGAAGAAGAAATACAATATGTCTGCACTGTGATTCATCGGCAGCCCTAGACGGAAGATTTCTCACCCTGGAGGAAAGGTAAGGGACACGGGGCAGCCAGCCTGCAGGAAAGTGAGTCTTTGTCTCCCTCTCACAGGTGCTAGCTGGGTGTCTTTGGCCAAAGCTTTTAGCATCCCTGAGTCTTGCTGCTTTGGTCTATGCAACAGTAAGACAGAATGGGTTTCGGAGGAGGTATCTCCCAAAGCCGAACTTTCAAAAATTCTGTACCTAATTGGGCACATTCACGTTCAAGGGCAAACATCTTTAATCCCAGTACTCTGGAGGCAAACGAAGGCACATCTTGGGGTTGATTGAGGCCACCCTGGACTATATAGAGAATTCTAGGCCAGCTAGGGCCCTGTCTCAAAACAACAACAATAAAAATCTGTAACTATAATTTAGCCCCCAAATCGTGATGGAAATATACTCTAATTAGCAAATAAAAGTGTTTAAAATCAGTGTGGTGATGCTATACTGAGGCCGGTGTAAGACAGTTTCTAGATTCACATGCACGTTAGTGTCAGCAAGCTTACAAGGATCCAGGCAAAACAGTCTGTGGCAACAGAGTATCTTAGTTTGTTTCCTCTCCTGGCGGGCCGTAAAGTCCATGACCAAAAGCAACTTGGGGAGAAAAGTTTATTTCTCCTTACAGTTTAGAGTCTGTGGTGAAGGAAAGTCAGGGCAGAAACTCAAGGCAGAGCCTGGAGGCAGGAGATGAAGCAGAAGCCTCCATGGAAGAGTGCTGCTTCTCCAGCTGCATTTCCTACACTTCCCAGGACCACCTCCTGGGGGTTGCACCGCCTACAGTGAGCTGGACCCTCCCACCTCAATCATTAAACAAGGAAATGCTGGCACAGACTTGCCCACAGGCCAGTCTGATGGAGGCAATTCCTCAGCTGAGATTCCTTTGTCCTGGATGACTCTGGCTTTTGTCAAGTTAAAAAAAAAAAAAACAAAAAAACAAAAAAAACAACTAACCAGCAAATATGATATTTGAAGATTTTTTAATAAGTTGAAAGTTTCTCTTGGGAACTCATGCTCAGTTTTTTTATAATTAAATTGTGGTGTTTTTACTAACTTCACATACAATTATTTCGTCTGGGAATCCGTGAAAGGAAAAAGGATGACTCCCTCAAACCAGGTCCAAGGCTCACCTCGCTGTGTCATAGGTCATTTCTTCCTTTCAGGCTGCATACGATGTGTCTTGAGATGCTCGCACTCCTCTCACAGTATAAACAAAGGAGAACCAGACCCAACCCAGCAAAAATGTTCCAGCATCGGACCCAGGTTCCCCAGGGGATACATCCTACTGTGTTTGCATCCCTGTAATGTGTTTTGAACTTATTTTACCTTGCTCATATTAGCCAGGCTAGGGAGCTCCTCCCATTGCCCATTTTAGTTCAAAGGGGGGGCTACACCTTTTGTGGATGACAAAAGAGCAACTTAAAATGAAAAGGAAAAAGATGAGTGCTCAGAATGTGGAGAGAGGGGCCAACAAACAACTTTATTTGTGGAAGACGGAAACATAAACGTTTACAGCATACTGAGCTAGCTGTGCATTTCCTGAGACAAACAAAAAACACCCAACACAATGGAAAGGCAAATCCTCCAGGTCTTGGAACTTGGGACCTGTGATGGTTTGAATAAGAATGGGCCCATAGGCTCATATATCTGAATGTTTGGTCACTGGGGAGTGGCACTATTACCAAGTTTGGCCTTGTTGGAGGAAGTGTGTCACTGGGGATGGGCTTTGGGGTTTCAGAAACCCAATCTAGGCCCAGTGGCTCTTTCTTTCTTCTGCTGCCTGCAGATCCAGATGTGGAACTCTCAGTTACCTCTCCAGCACCATGTCTGCCTTCATACCACCATGCTGATAATGGACTAAACCTCTGAACCTGTAAGCAAGCCCAAATGAAATGCTTTCCCTTATTAGAGTTGGTCATGGTGTCTCTTCACAGCCATAGAACACTGACTAAGACACTGAAGGCTAAGTGTTCACTGTGTCAGTCACACAGAGTCTAAGTTTAGGGGGGTTTGAAGAGGATTTTTCATTCTATGTGCCTGTTCATGTGTGTGCGGATGCACCTGTATGGGTGTGCACTTGTGCATGTGTGTGGAGGCCAGAGGACCACTGTCATTCCTCAAGACGCTGTCCACCTTGAGAGTTTCTCAGTGGTCTGGAACTTGTCAGTTAATTTAGGCTGATTGACCAGTGAGGCCGGAATCTGCTTGTCCCTTGTATCAGAATTGTAAGTGATCCATCTTGCCGATTAGAAAAAGCTGGGAATTGAACTTGGGTCTTCATACTTGTGCACTAAACACTTTAGCTACTACGCCATCTTACCAGAGGAATTTTTTATTATTATTATAATTCTGACGATGCTAAAACTCATAGCCCACAGCAAGCAAAGACATAAGGAGATGTCATCCAAATTATGAGCTCCTAGAAATTCTATGAAGACAGAGCCACAGAGTCCTCAGGAAGCTGAAGGTGACTGAAAAGGCCTGTATGCCTCCTCAGAGATCTTGTGTAAAATGCAGCTTGAAAACACCAAAATGTGTGACACCGGCCTCTAAAAACTGAGTGCTCTCTTTCCTCTTTGAATTTAAGATTGAGGAGTGAGTGACACGTGTCACTCGGGCATGGGGTCAGCGTGCTCAGGAGAGCTCTGAGCCTGAGCAGCAGAGGGGTCAGCCTGGCTGTCACACTGGAAGAGCTCATAAGTGTAATCCTTCAGCCTGAAGAGCCATCTCCTGTGATCCAGTGACCCTGCAAACCTCCCACAGTCACCTTCCACTTCCTAGCTTGAGGCGATTGCAGAATCCATACAGATGTGAAATGATTCCTTCCTATAAAACCCGGGAACAAAGAGGTGTGCATCCTGCCTTGGGGTACACCTTGCTGAGCCATCTAGAATCATGGCTTAGCTCCACAGCCTTGAGCCTTTGGCAAACAATATCACTTCTTTCAAAAGAAGATAATAGCAAGCCAAGCTTACTGTCCTTAATACTTTCCTTTTCACTCTTCTTTTTTCTTTCTTTCTTTCTTTCTCTTTCTCTTTCTATGAATGTTTCGAGGTTTGGGAGGCAGAAAAAAGAATCCAGGTTTGCAGGCCAGCGGCAACAACTTGGGACCAAACTTCTTGGGCAGAGCCCTTGCTGTCTGATTTAGCCCCGTTGAAAGCAGTGGCTGCAGAGACTCGTAGGGAAATCTTAAAACTGTGGTTTAGATAAGACAAAGTTAAGATATGAAACTCAGAAAAGAAGGGAATTGATTTAATTAAAAGTGTTAAAGTGCAAAAAAATTTAATTCAGCTAAACAAAATTACTCCATATAAATACATCATGTGGAGAGATGGCTCAGCTGTTAAAGGTTAGGCTTACAACCAAAAATGTCACATAATAACTAGAAGACAAACTACAAATCAGATAATAAATATATTATCTGCGATACCTGTGATAACAAAGGCTTAAGTTTTTTAATATATAAAGAACTCTTAGAGATCAATAACAAAAGGAACAAAGATCAATAATATCATTAAAAACTAGATGAACTACTTATGCAGGGACAATGAACATAGGCTCCTTGATCAAGTAAGAGATAAAGGTTAAAGCAATAGCAAAATATATTTTCCACATATGAAATGTTGGAAAATTTGGAAATACAGTCTTGCAGAAGGGCAAAGAAACAGACAACCAGAGAAAGGCAGAGTAGGGATGGTTAAGAGAAAGGAAAACAGTAAATGTCAGGGACCAAACACGAACCATGGAAAAGTACTAGCTAGGCCAGAGAACAAGCCACAGGCCCTAAACCAGATGCCCCCAAAGATAAAGAACAGGTCAGGTAGGTCAGGTAGCATAGCAACCAGTGACCTTACCACCTAGCACAACATCCTATAGCCTCACAACTTGCACGTCTCCCCTCAACTGCACGTCGTGCACCCCTTCCCTCCTTCCTGCCCCCTCCCCCTCCCATGCTATATAAGCCTTGCTGAGGAGAATAAAATTTGCAGCTTGATCAGAACCCTGTCTTGCTGTCTTCTTTCGTGTCTCCCCATCCCTTTCATTCTCTCCACAGGTGGGTCGCCCCCATTGACAACCTGCTGGCCAGGGCAACTGGCGCCCAACATGGTGGCTCGACCCTCGCCTCATTGGGAGCTGAACGTCCTTCTCAGGGAAAGTCCAGACATCTGGCGGAGATATTTTTGCTGATCGTACATTGAGACCACCCGACTTGACGCCCTTTCTTGACGATCCGGAGGAGAGTGAGAAGGACGAAGTTAGTCTAAACTTAGACTTAACCATGGGACAGGGAAGTTCTTCCCATGATCTTTTCATTAAGGGCATTAAAGAGGCCCTCAAGACACGAGGGATAAGGTTTCGTAAAAAAAAAAAAAAAAAAAAACCTCAACAAATTCTTTAGAAGACCTCAACAAATTCTTTAGTCACTTAGAGGACTATTGTCCCTGGTTTCCCCAAGAAGGGACAATTGATGAAAAAACGCTAGAAAAGGGTGGGCGACTGCCTTACTGACTCCTACCGCGTCTTTGGCCCAAAGTCCCTGTTGTAACCTTTTCCTTGTTAATGATATCCTCAGTATCCAAAGGACCTCCCCCTCCCACTGCCCCCTTTTGTGCCCCAGTTGTTGAGGCCCCTGCGGGTTCACCGCCGGCCCTCCCAATGCCAATCCCCGATGATTGAGCTTATTTTGCCTTTAGCCTCCCTCGGGTTAATTTTCAGGGACCCATGGCCCGCTTTCATTGGCACATCTTACCCCAGGGAATGGCAAATAGCCTGACTCTCTGCCAAAAGTTCGTGTCTCAGGCAGTCGATCCCATACACCAAAAATGGCCCTCTACTTATATCTTATATTACATGGTTGACCTTCTTTTGGCCTCCCCTAGCTCCTCCATCCTAGAAGCAACCTTCCAAGAGCTGTCACAGGCCCTTTGTGCTGCTGGCTTACAGCTTGCCCCTGATAAGATCCAGCGCTCTGCGCCCTTTAGTTACCTGGGCCATGAATTGCATTCCAATCGAGTCTTGGTCCCAAGCATCCAGCTGCGCACAGATAACCTTACCACCCTTAATGATTTTCAAAAACTTCTCGGGGACATTCAATGGCTTCGACCATACTTAAAACTCCCTACTGCTGATCTTCTAACCCTCTATGACATTCTTCGGGGCCCCAGTGAACCCACCTCCCCCAGTCAATTGACCCCGGCTGCCCATAAGACCCTGTCACTAATCGCCAGAGCCATTTCCTCCCAAGCCTCTTTTCAGATTGATTATTCCCTCCTGCTGGTTTTTGTTGTCTTATCTACTCCCCACTTATCCCTAGGCTAGCCTATTATTCCCCAGATCAATTCTCAGGAAGATGGGAAGAGAAGACTCTGGCAGAGACTGCTGCCCCCCCCCCCCCATCGCTCGAAAAGGGAACCCATGACTTCGGTCATTCTGGCCATCCTCCTGGGGGTCGGGGCTGCAGGGGCCGGTATGGGCATATGTAGTGGGTAGCCATTCCAGCTTTGATCTGGAAGTTCCAGCCCCCATTGAGACTTTGGCAACTGTTACGCCTACAAGGCGGGGCCAAGGGAGGCACCTGGAGACCCGAGATCTGGATCGGCCAGCACTCTCTCTGTTCCGGGACCCTGGACGGTGGAGGTGGACCAAGCAGAGCTCCAGAGAACACCGCTGGACTGTGATACACCATCCCAGACCCCGCGACCTACCTATCCCTTAATTTGTAAGTTACACCATTAAATAAATCTCCTTTTAACTACGTGGAGTGGCCTTAACAGTTTCGCCAATAGGCATAGCTTCCCTGGTTTTATCTAATCAACATTATTCAGAGCTAGAATTTCCATAGATGAGGATATAGCGCAGCTTGAGCGAGGCATTTCCGCCCTTGAATCCTCCCTCACCTCCCTTTCAGAGGTGGTCCTCCAAAACTGCCGAGGGCTCGACCTCCTCTTTTTACAGCAAGGAGGTCTGTGTGCCGCTCTTAAGGAAGAGTGCTGCTTTTATACTGATCACACAAGAGTAGCAAGAGATAGCATGGCCAAGGTCCGTGAAGGCTTAGAAAAGCACAAAAAAGAAAGAGATCAAGAGCTAGGCTGGTTCCAAAATTGGTTCTCTGCATCTCTCTGGCTAATCACCCTCCTGCTGTCCCTTCTGGGACCCTTGGTTGGCCTCATTGTTGTCTTGACATTCGGCCCTTGGGCCTTGTCTCGACTAACTCAATTTGTACACGGTCAGCTGGCCGAACTTCAGGCAAAACAAATTCAGGTTCATTACCATCTCCTCACCCTCCATGATGGTGGTCTCGATAAATCAGATAAAGACTCCATATCAGCACAGGCCCCTCCGCCCAGGGGAGGATGCACCTGTGCCTGGGAGATAGAGCCCACTGCATAGGGGATTGAGGGTGCAGCCGGGACTGCAGAAGGCAGGGAGACTAAAGTGCTCCACCATCCTGGGTGCCTTGGATGACAAGCTCTATTGCACGGCAGTTATGAAGACCCTATACTCTTTCCTCCCGGATTCAAACCTGCTCCCTGTAAAAACCTGCATTGTTCCAGCTTCTTTTGGGACATGTGGGGACGCCTACATGGACCAACCATTAACAATGGAACTTATCAGGGATAGAGCCTCTGTTACCCCTCCCCTGTCATGTCAAAAATATTTGGGCCTCCTTTCTTTGTTTTGCTATACGTATAGAAGGGGGAGATGTCAGGGACCAAACATGAACAATGGAAAAGTACTAGCTAGGCTAGAGAACAAGCCACAGGCCCTAAACCAGATGCCCCCAAAGATAAAGAACAGGTCAGGTAGGTCAGGTAGCATAGCAACAGAACAATGGGCCCTGACCAGTGACCTTACCACCTAGCACAACATCCTATAGCCTCACAACTTGCACGTCTCCCCTCAACTGCACATCGTGCACCCCTTCCCTCTTTTCTGCCCCCTCCCCCTCCCATGCTATATAAGCCTTGCTGAGGAGAATAAAATTTGCAGCTTGATCAGAACCCTGTCTTGCTGTCTTCTTTCGTGTCTCCCCATCCCTTTCATTCTCTCCACAGGTGGGTTGCCCCCATTGACACCCTGCTGGCCGGGGCAAGTAAATACACCTACCCTCCCAGAACCAGAGATGTGAGGATCCCAAATAAATGTGCAGTCAATCACCAAGAACACTTATAGCAGCTTTATTTGTATTTTAAAAAACAAACAAAAACTTAGAATTACTTCTTAGCAATACAAAATGATCAGTTATGCAATATAAAGTTGTCCTCCAACCTCCACATGGGATCCACCATGGTATACACACACACACACACACACACACACACACACACACACACACACACACACACACAAATCCTCTTGACCTACACATTGTGCCATACTTCCTGGACATGCTGTACTTTCTCAAATTCTGATCTTCAGTGAGTGTTTCCAGTCTCCCCCTACCTTCCTCTGCCCCCCTCTCCTCTCCATGTGTGTGTGTCTCTATCTCTCTGTTTCTGTCGCTGTCTATACTTCTGCGTCTCTGTGTCTCTGTCTCCTCTCTCTTCATGTTTCACTGTGTCCTAAACTGGCCTTGGACTCACTGTGTTGCTGAGGGCTATCTTGACCTCTCCATCCCTACTTTGACATTGCAAGTGAGCACACATCTACTCTGCAGTGCTGTCTATGTAACCCAGGACTTGGAACAAGCTACGTGAACACTCCAAGCCACATTTCCAGCTGACTTATTTCAATTCCACAAAAACATCAAAATCAGGACCCTTGGCATGACAGTCACCTACAAGTAGGAACATTTCAGTCAATCTTGTCAAAAAAAAGGGGGAGGGAGACTTTTAAAAGAAGCTTGGAGCTAAACGAAATATTCTGGATCATATATGAGTGAAAGAGGGAAAGAAATTATGGCTCCCTTTACTTTTTATTGTTTATTTATTGTGTATGATTGTTTTGACCCACATAAATGAAATGATTTCTCTATTCAAGCAAATAACCATGTCTGACAGTTGTGCATGCCTATGAGTACCTCTCAGGAACAGTTCCATTCACAATGCACAGTGGTCCCCCTGTGCACAAGAGCTCTCAAGATCTACCACGTGTGACATGAGTCTCTCCCCTCTGACCAGCACCTCCTGTCTCCTGCTACTTGTCCCCGGAGGCCACTGTCTTTTCACATTTCTATGAACTT
The DNA here is from genome assembly GCF_007827085.1 of Peromyscus californicus insignis. Classification (NCBI taxonomy): domain Eukaryota; kingdom Metazoa; phylum Chordata; class Mammalia; order Rodentia; family Cricetidae; genus Peromyscus; species Peromyscus californicus. The sequence goes on along the minus strand of NW_026294617.1, from coordinate 15,181,545 downwards.
GACTTCTTTATATTTTTCATATAAGTGAGATGGTGAAGCACTGTTTGTCTCTCTCTGGCTTATTTCACACGATAGTCTTCAGGGTCATATGCAGTGCAAATGACAGCATCTTCTCTTCTAGAGATGGGGAGAGAGAGAAAGGCAGGGCAAGGGAGCGAGAGAGATGGACCTTATTCACTCACCCATGTCCATGAGTGCAAGCTGTGGAGGACACTGCGGTGAACGTGGGGTGCAGCTATCTTTGTGAGGTACTGATTAGGGGTTTGGCATCTAGCAGAGAACTGGTGAGTCGTATGGCTTTGGGGTATTTGGGGGGTCCCTGCGTAGTTTTTCATATGGCTGTAGTAATACGCATCGTCTCCTGTAGAAAGTGAGGCCCCTCTTCCTCAATACTCTCATTAATACTTGTTACTGTGTGTCCTTTTGGTAATACACATCCTAACAGGAGTGGAATTCCTCTTATTTCAGGTACCATAATTCTAATAATGCAAACTAAGCTATATTTATGTTTTTTGGAAATAATGATGTGTTGTTGACTCACTAAAGTCAGCTAAGTTCTTCAATATTTTGATATACATTCTCTTGTATTATTGGTACAAGTTTGCTTTTGTTTTTAAACTTAAATATTAGAATGTGTATCCCTAACAAGTAAAATTCAAATATAACTTTCTCTCTCTCTCTCTCTCTCTCTCTCTCTCTCTCTCTCTCTCTGTGTGTGTGTGTGTGTGTGTGTGTGTGTGTGTGTGTGTGTGTGTGTATGCGCACATGCACATGTGTATGCAAGTGCCATGTAGAGGCCAGAGGCCAACATTAGGTGTCTTTCTCAGTCTCCCTCCACCTTGTATTATGGAAACAGGACCTCTTGCTGAACCTGGAACTTGCCAGGTATGCTGATTGGCTGCCTAGCAAGCTCCAGAAACCCTCCTGCCTTTGCTTCTTCAGCACTGGGATTGGAGGCACATGTCACTGTGCCTAGCTTTCGGTGTGGATGCTGGAGACCTGAACTGGGTCCTCATGCTTTCATGGCAAGCACTTAGAAGCTGAGTTCCCTCCCCAGCTCAAGACGGTTGCACACCTGATGATTTTAAGGCTTAAAATCATTATTATTAAATGTGCACTGACCACAGTGTTCTAGACAAGACTGCCTGCTCAGCTGTGAAAGCTCTGCTTGGACCCTTGTAATGTTCAAGGGTCACATGTTAAATAAATCTGATCATAGCATTCCCGTAAGTGCCAACGGGTCCCAGTGTGGCTTCCAGCTAGAGAGAAAACATTAGAAGTCTTGAAGGAACAGGGCCCATGAATTTTCATATTTCATGTTTATTGTGTATCCTAGGCTAGACTTGAACTTGTACTCTCCCAGCCTCTACCACCAGCTGAGACTAAAACTGTGTACTCTCGCTGGGCCTTTTTTCTTTTGATTAGTTTTTTTTTTTTTTTTTTTTTTTTTTTTTTTGGTTTTTCAAGACAGGGTTTCTCTGTGTAGCTTTGCGCCTTTCCTGGGACTCACTTGGTAGCCCAAGCTGGCCTTGAACTCACAGAGATCCACCTGGCTCTGCCTCCCGAGTGCTGGGATTAAAGGCGTGCGCCACCACTGCCCGGCTAGTTTTTAAATCTGAACTCTGGGTTCTTTTGCATATTCCCGTCTCTTATGAATGGATTCTGTTTCTTCCAATAAGTACAAAGCATTGCATTCTTGCTGTCAGACGTTTTGGGTGAGCACACGTCCAATCTTCATGTAAAATTCTGTTGGGGGTTCTACTAGGAAAGGATGGCTGCTTTGAAGAACGTGTTTCTTCTGTAAAAGAATAGTTTTGCTGTTCTTTTTGACAAATGAGAAAATAAAGAGTCCTGAACCGGTTGTGTTTGAAGGGTCAGTGGGATTTAATTAAAAATAATTTTAATCTGTATATATGTGCATATGTGTGTGAGAAAGAGAGTATGCGTGCAGGTGCATGTGTGCCACCACATGCGTGTGGAAGTCAGAAGACCCTTGAGTGTCCAACATCTTCTTCCACCTTGTTGGAGATTTCCTGCTGTTTACTGATGCGTACACCAGGCTAAACAGCCTGGCATCTTCTGAGGAGTCTCTGGTCTCTCCTGTCTCTCCACCTCTCGTCTCACTCTGTGTGTGCAGGGATTACAGATGTGTTACCAAGTCTGACTTTGCATTGGCTCTAGGGATCTGAATTCTGGTCCTCAAGCTTGTGCACCAAGAGTTTCACCCACTGAGTATCTTCCCTAGCTGTACCAACAGAATTTCAAGTGTGCAGAAGTGATACAAGACCGAGAGTCTGCCCAGTGAGCCTTCTCCTTAACTAATTATACAAACAAACAAACAAAAATCCTCCAGCATCTTGACATTTCAGAAATGGAAAAGATCGGGCTCTTTGGCGTCCAGACTGGCTTTCTGCCTAAGACCTTGTAAATACGATGGAGAGCATCACCTTCCAGGTTTGCCTGGTAACATTGCAAGCCAAGAGTGTGCCAGCCCCAGGTAAGACTGCTGTGTTCAGCCAGAACACAGAGCCTTTCTGCTGTAGCACCTCAGTTAGCAGCCTCGGCAGTAGTACATTCTAGGAGAAAAAGTTGGGAGTTGTGTCTTCCAAGATATATTTTGTATTAAGCAGAATTTCAACTCTTAATAGTATCAGATGACTTACTGAGAAATTCAAACAAACCAAAAAAAAAAAAAAAAAAAAGGGAAGAAAGTGAAAATGTAACAAAAACAACAGCAAAATGATTTCAACACATTGTTGTCTACTTTACTTAATGGTTTCTATCTTCGTAGATTTGACCCTGAGTAGAAGAGCCCTTCTAGAAAGCTTGGATAGGGCCTACTCTAGGTCACACTGAACTTCTTCCTCATCTCCACGTTTCCCTTTCCTCACTCAAAAGCCCTTGTGTTTTCTACCATTCACTAACCTTTCCTTTCCAACTGCCCTGTACAAAACCTACCCCAAACAGAAGATGCTACCCACGACTAGGGAGAGAGGTCAGTGGATAAATGCTTGTCAAATAAGTGTCAAGACCAGAGCCCAGATCCCCAGAACCTGCATGAATGTATTGGGTACTCATGTAAACAGTGGCTGCATGTAACCCCAGGCCAGAGCCCAGATCCCCAGAACCTGCATGAATGCAGGGGATACTCATATGAGCGGTGTCTGTCTGTAACCCCAGCATTGCATCTGCTAGTCAGAGCAGAGGCCCCCTGGGCACCTGGCTAACTAGACTGATAGCCATAACTGGTAAGTTTCAGGTTCAGCAAGAGATCTAACTTCAATAAATAGGGTAGGAAAACATCACAGAAGACACGCAGCATATCAGCCTCAGACCTCCACATGTGTGCACATATATGTACACATACAAGTATGTACACACATATATAAACACACAAGCTCAGGTAAAAATAAATAAATAATAAAAAGAAGTTGTTACCTGCCAACTAGACACTTAATTATGAATTTTTAATATCTTTCTTCCCTGGAACACTTGTATTTAAGCTGTGAACGGTTCTTATAAAATGAAATGGATTAATAGAACTCCAGGCAGAATTTATTTTAGAGCTGGAATTGCTTCCTAAAGAGTCTTCCTTCATTAGAACCACTTGCACTTGGTTAAGCAGTTCTAATAAATTTTCATACAAGTTCCTGGATCCATGGTGAATTATACATTTATTTATTTGTCTATAACACTTTTGAAAGATTTATCTGTAGGACTGTTTGGCTTACATTCGGTATGCACACCATGTGTGTGCCTGGTGGTACCCCTGGAGGTCAAAAGAAGGCAGCAAATCTCCTGAAACTGGAGCTACAGATGGCTGTGAGCCACTGTCAGTGCTGGGAATTGAATCTGGGTCCTCTGGAAGAGCAACAAGTGCTCTTAACTGTCAAGCCACCTCTCCAGGCCCTCTTTAATCACTTGTTTTGGACAGGGTCATGTGTGGCCCTGGCTTGCTATATAAACTTACTACGTAGCTGAGAAAGACCTTGAACACCTAATCCCTCTGATTCTACCACCAGAATTCTGGGATTTCAGGCATGTGCCCCCATACTTAGTTATATGGTCCTGTGGATGGTTTCCAGGGCTTACTGTATGCCAGACAAGCATTCTACTGAGCTATAGCCTCAGTTCCAGATGAATTGTTAATTGATTTTAAAAGAGAATTAAAGGAGAGAAACTCAGATTTAATAATCTTACCCAGGAAATATTGCACAGAGATAAGAGAGACGGGGAGGAGAGAGGAAGAAAGTCATACAGACCCATCCAGTACACACCCTTTCAAATGGGAACAGAAAGAAAGACGAGGCAGGAGCTCAAGAAGCATGTGAGGTCACCATGTCTAATGTTCTAATTTCACTGCTGCCTGGCACCACTGTTCACTGTCATAGAGCATTCATGGGCAAACCTGATTTCAGCACTTAGGCCTCCATATTGGTTTTGAGCTTTTTCATTCATTCTTCACTCACTCACTCACTCGCTCACTCATTCACTTGCATATAAGGCACTCTTGAGGGTCTCCAGAATCCAGGGCTCTCCCATAACTCTGGGACAGAGCCATGAAAAGCCCGAGTGTGTTCCCAGGTGAGGAGTCACTGTGGGTCACTTTGTCACAGCTGTAGATCAAGAGCTGTTCCCTGGTCACCACACAGAACCTGCCTGACCTGTGTGGCTGCTGATGAGCAACTTCCAATAACTGCAATCCGCAGAGTGCTCAGCAAGAGCTGGCAGCCACCGACAGTGCTTTTCTCACTGTGGATTTCAGGAGAATTCCAACACACTCATTTCTCAATCACTGGCAGTGGAAGTACCTGCCTGGCTGTTACATAGGAAGACCTGTATCCAAGTCTTTGAAAGGCTAGAGACCCACACATTCTACCAACAAATAGAAAATAGTCATAACACACTGCTTTTTTCTTTTCTTTCTTTCTTTTTTTGTCCTCTGTGTATGTCTTTGTGTGCCTGTGGATGTGGACAAAGGACAACCTCAGATGTCATTCTCAACTGTCCACCTTGCTTTTAGAGACAGGGCTTCTCACTGGCCTGAAGCCCACTGCGACAGTGGCAGGCCAGTGAACTCCAGGGATCTGCTGGTCTTCTCCCCAGCACTGGTGTTATAAGCACATCCGGTTACATCTGGTTTGTAACGTGGTGACTGGGATCGAACTTATGCATTCATGTTTGCAAGGCCAGCCAGACTAAGCTACTCAGAAAGTTCCAGGGACAATGAGATCTTGTCTCAGAAAGAAAGTAAATGGTACTGGAGGAATGATACCGAAGGCTGCTCTAAGAACAGAGAGAGAGAGACAGAGACAGAGACAGAGAGACAGACAGAGAGACAGACACACAGACACATACACACACATTCACACACACACACACACACACACACACACACACTGATTCACTTCTGATACACACTCATTATTAATACTTTTCAAAAAGTTATTTTAAATGTGAAATTTGTATTCTTTTTATAGGCTCTGGGACTAGACCTTTCAAAGGGTAACAATAATTTAAACTTTCATTAATATTTTCTGATAACCACACTGCTTAGCGAATGATATGCAAACAAGCTATCTCCTTGCTGATTTAGATGGTTCAATATGTCACTGTCTGAATGAACTTGGGAGTGGCTGTTACTCTGAGTCTTCTTCTCAGTAGATAACTCATGGCTTGAACGCACACTGCAGTAGGATATCGTCCATCACTTGCTAGACCACACCAAATCCAGCATGAAAACAGCGTTGGGTTCTAATTTAACCAGTTTTTACAAAGCTCATAGTTGGTACCTCACAGCACTATGCTGTTTTCCATAACTTCCTATTTGAATCTCAAATCAATGAGATGAAATGGATTCTGCAGATGAGCAAACCAAGTTCTGATAGGCTCTCTCAGCTAAGGGCCATGGGCCTTGGGGCAGTCTGGGAGAGCCCTTCTCCAACACAAGGAGGAGGTCATCAGTTACCATGAAAACCTCTGCTAGTGTCCGGACAGCCAGCAAAAATTGCTGGTTAGTAACAACTCAGAACCGATACCTTCGGCAGTGGACTCTTAGCAAACCCTGACTGAAAAAGGGGAACGTATTGTGTTTTGTAGTTAAACAAAGCTGCATCTTCTAAGTAACAGAGCTTACTCATACTTGAAGTCCTCTGACAGGTGGTGGAGCTTGGAGTACTGAAGCAGAAAGTCTTCCCTAATTCTTCCAGAAGAAATGGCACAGAACTGTCAAGTAGCAAGACTTAATGTTTGAAGATTGGAGTGATCTATGTGCTCATTTCCCAAGACGTCTGAGATGGGGGCAGGGTTAAATCTGCATCTTTGTTAAGTGCCTTGGTGTTTAAAAGACATGCACAATATCCAGAGATCACCAGGTTCCAGAACAGACAGGACCAGTTCCTTTCTAGTTGTCTGCGATACGTTTGCAGTTACACATGGCTTTGCTCATTGCTAGGGGTCTGGTGACGCGCGCTTGAGGGTCACTCTTTGTATTTGTCTTTGTATCTTTGTGAGTCATTATCATCATTGTCACTGAGGCTATCTTTGTTCTGCTTTTCATTTAGCTCAGCCAATATGAGAACTCTAACTCTGGGAAACCTATACACAAAATTTACAAATGAGCTCTAGATTGACCCCGATTCTCTACTCCAACACACACCACTGCTGCTCCTTGGTCCCACCCTTGACTATTCTAAATCAACATGTTGCTGTCCTCTGACTTTCCTTTCCTTCTCTAAGATCCTATTTTCATCCCTCCTGTGCCCATAGAACACATAACTAGTTAAATACCGAAGACTTTTTCTGAAAATCCTGGAAGTTGTCTACAGCATCCACGATACACACATGGAGGTGATAATCACCACAATAACTTTGGGGATGCTTTTCCTTTTAGCATCTCTCTCCCCAGGTTAGAGTCTTTCAGAAGATATTTGGATTTCATATTTCAAACTTTTTTTTAAGATTTATTTATTATGTATACAGTGTTCTGCCTGCACACCAGAAGAGGGCACCAGATCTCATTATAGATGGTTTGAGCCACCATGTGGTTGCTGGGAATTGAACTCAGGACCTCTGGAAGAGCAACCAGTGCTCTTAACCTCTGAGCTATCTTTGCAGCCCTCATATTCCAAACTTTTAGAAAGCAAAATGAAGGCCACCAGGGACTAGCATGCTATGAAAGTCCTCCATTGAGAGGTCTAGAGTTATGCTGGCTCCCCTGGCAGGATCTGAAGAGAGTCAGCAAGCACAGGTTTAATGATTTGTGATTTTTGTGACTGACCTGGGAATCCTGGACTTCCATGCTGACTGGACTTAGGGTCCTGCAATGCTCTTGATTGCAAAGATGAGGGTCAGTATCTAGAGAACATCTCTTCATTTTGTTAAAAAACATACCATTAACCAAGTGTCATGAGCTGTCCACCATTTCAGATATTAATCCACTTAGTCATCAGCAAAGCCCTTCGACATGGGTATTATTGATGCCCTCATTCTACCAATGGTGAAACCAGGGTGCAGAGTACTGAGGCAACAGCTGAGAGAGGGTGGAGCTAGGGTTTAAATCCATAATTTCACACTTGGATGAAGTTTCTAATCACCACACTTGTTTTTCGTTACTTTGCTATTGCTGTGGTAAAACACCATGACCAAGGTAACCTACAAAAGAAAGCATTTAATTGGGCTTACAGTTTCACAGGGTGAGAGTCCATGATGTTGAATTGGGGACATGGCCTGAGGACCAGCTGAGATCTCACATCTCACAAGCAGGGGGCAGAGAGAGCACACTGGGAATGATGGCAGGTTCTGAAGCTTCAAAACCCACATCCAGTGACACACTTCCTAATCCCCCCCAAAACACTATATCCACCTGGGCACCAAGTATCCAAACAATTGAGTTTATAGCTGCCATTCTCATTCAAACCACCACAACGCTCTTCTCTCTCTTCTCATCATCAAAACAAGTCTTTACCTGTTTGTAGCCGCTCTGCAAAAGTGACTCCTCATACTACAGCAACAACACAATACTAATGACGATGACATTGTAATGATCAAGTTAAACAATTCATGCTGTGTAGATACTTTTACATCAACTTGACACAAGCTAGAGTCTTCTGAAAGGAGGGAACCTTAATTGAGAAGATGCCTGCGTACGATGCAGCTCTAGGGCATTTTCTTAATTAGTATTGATGTGGGAGGGTCCAGCCCATTGTGGGTGGTACCATTCCTGGGCTTGTGGTCCTGGGTTCTATAAGAAAGTAGGCTGTGCAAGCCATGGGGAGCAAAACAATACACAGCAGCCCCACCCCCGCCCTGCCCTATGGCCTCTGCATCAGCTCCTGCCTCCAGGTTCCTGCCCTGCTTGAGTTCCTGTCCAACTTCCTTCGATAATGAACAGTGATGTGGAAGTATAAGCCAAATAAGCCCTTTCTGCCCCAAGTTGCTTTTGGTTATGGTATTTCATCATAGCAACAGTTACCCCAGCTAAGACACATGTGAAAGGATGTCCAACTGAGAACATACCTATCTAAGGTCCTGTCTTTTGTCTACCTCTCCCTACAAGGGAGACTACAATACCATGAGCCCAGATGAAAATAAAGGAGGCATTGTCTTCATAAGCAGACGCTGTTGTTACACCATGTTCTTGATGACTGACTAAAAGAACTAATACAGAGGCTGAGCAAAGGAACAGGAACAAAAGGCATCAGTGGTGTGTTTTTGGTGTACACTCGGTTAACATGCTAAAACCCACAGATCACTACACTTTGTCACAGACAGATGTCTTTCCTCCCACTCTCTCATCAGTCTCTGGTCATAGAGATACTGAAATTTCTTTTTAACCAACCTGATGTTTACCAAAGTTTTTCTCTCCTTAAAACTTCATCCATGTCTTTCTTGAAGGCTCCAATGTTTTGGGAGCTCAGCAGGTCCCATGACATAGAAGAACCCTTGTCCTGAAGGCATTCCAGGTATTCCTTTCACTCCTAGGCTGGGAGTCCTCTCAACAGTTCCTTCCAGGGATGTGCTGCCCATTGGTTGAGATTCATTTGTAAGTGGTCTCCTGAGCTCAGGGCATCTTAATGATGCCCTGTGTCTGCCAAAGAAGCCGAAGGAGGATGATAGAGGAGAAAGGAAGAGGAAATGAGATTTTTAGTAATGGGAGGAATCTGATGGTATGCAAGTCTGGGGAGACAGGGTAGGACAAGGAAAGGGGGGGGCATGCTGAGACACATGAAAGATGACAGCTTTATTTTTATTTTCCATAATCAATATTGTGTTAGTGCTCTTTCAGTTGTGATAGAAGAAGAGAGGAAGACAGAAAAAGAGACAGAAGACGAAGAAGAGAGAATGTGTACATAAAGAAGGGAGGGATGGTGAGAAAGAGGGAAGGAAATTGCAATTACTTGACATGGGAGAAGCAGGGTGACCATGGCTCACAGAGCAAGAATCCCACACAGAACCTTGGCTTGAGGCACACAGGTTGCCTAAAATTTGGATGCAGTTGGAAACCTTTTCTCCAAGCCTGAAGAGCAAAGGTAAGAAGAGGTAAAGACGGACAATGAGAAGCAGAGCTAACCAAACAGGGCAACACTGCTGTTCTAGAGGGAAGTTAGCTGGACTCTGACAGGAACAGACTTGGACTGCTGATGGACAACAGAGACCTTGGGGGTCAGAGACATCTAGGAAGGATGCTAAGGTACAGTCTCAGGTGTTAGGGAAAAAGCTGGGCCTGCCACTGAGACAGAAGTACAAGAAGTGTGGTGGGAAATTATAGCTGGAGAGTTTTCTCTCTGGGTCCCGCCAAACCCCGGCAGTCCGACAGCCCACTTATAAAATAAACACACAAACGCTTATATTATTTAAACTGTTTGGCCTAATGGCTCAGACTTCTAGCTATCTAGTTCTTACATCTTAAATTAATCCATTTCTATAAATCTATACCTTGCCATGTGGCTCATGGCTTACCAGCATCTTCACATGCTGCTTGTCATGGTGGCGGCTGGCAGTGTCTCCCTCCGCCTTCCTGTTCTCTGAATTCTCCTCTCTGTTAATCCCACCTATACTTCCTGCCTGGCTACTGGCCAATCAGTGTTTTATTTATTGACCAATCAGAGCAACACATTTGACATACAGACCATCCCACAGCAGAAAATGATGGAGAAACTCCAGTTTGAATTACCTTGAGACACCCAGTCACAGATGTCTGGTCTGCTGTCAGGTTTACACAGCCTTTGCTGAAGTTCTCCTCTGTGCTAGAGATGCAGATATGGAATTCACCAGAGCATGTGGACCACTGGGGAACCAAAGCATCACAGGAATCAAGGAAACAACAAAGAGGGTTTGTGGGGGTTATTCAGCAAATAAGTAAAATGAAGAGACAGTTACCATGAAAACAAGGTTGGGGGAAAGCAGCACCAGCTCCTGGGTAGAATCACGTAGATCTGTAAAAGGCCACGACCACACCAAGATAAGGGTAGACTCCTCGGTTCCCAGCAATTGTTTTGCAAAAGCAGACTCGCAAAAATGTGAATGCATACACTTGCCACCTGTCAATGAAAGATACTAGCCATGCACATCTGAGGAGAAAAAGTTGCTAACAAAACACATTATCATCCCTGAGAACCAATATAAATTTGTGATTTTGTAATTCACTTGAATTAAGTCTAACATTATAACAATTTGAGCTGAACTTATCCAGAGAAAAGGAAGATGGGTTATATACCAAGTTGTGATACCAGTATGTGGTGATATATTGCTTGTAATCTAAGAAATAAAAGCAGGCCTGAAGATCAGAGGACAGAGCTAGCCGCAGAGTTAGCCATAGAGGTCAGGCAGTGGTGGCACATGCCTTTAATCCTAGCACTCAGGAGGCAGAGGCAGAGGCAGAGATCTGTCTGGATCTCTATGAGTTCAAGGCCATGCTGGGCTACACAAGATTAATACAGTCTAAAAGAGAAACAGCCAGGCAGTGGTGGCACACACCTTTAACTCCAGCACTTGGGATCACACACCTTTAATCCCAGCACTAGGAAGGTTGAGACAGGAAGTGATAAGGCTGGGCAGAGAAAGGAATATAAGGCAGAGGAGACAGGAACTCAGGTCTTTACAGGCTCTTGCAGGTTGAGTTGGTGAGTTTAGAGGTGGCTTGCTCTGCTTCTCTGATCTTCAGGCAAACTTTTATTTCTTAGATTACAAGCAATATTATCAGCACACCAGTATCAGAAGAATTTGGTTTCTGGTTTTTTGTATTCGTCTCATCCTACTGCACTCAGTAGCTCTGGTCTTTGGTATCTCTTTTTAAGCCTCAGTAACAGCTGCAACTCCATCCCATGTGTGGAGCCTCCTTGCTTGCTGATAACATGACTTCAACTTTTCCTACCCAGTGGTTTGACATAGAAGGAGGCTTTTCTCAATGGCAGGACTGGGTTCATGACCCTGTGTAGACGAATTTCTAAACAGTCTTAGTAAATAAGAAACACAGAGCCAAATACAGAGGAAATAGCCGAAGAGATCAGAGCAAGAGCCACGACTAGCTTTAGCTTACCACCAGCAGTAGCTTCCACTGAGAGAGTTTCTTCCTGCCTGGCCTGTGCTTTTATTGCCTTCCTGTTCTGCCTTCTCATTGGCTCTAAGCCCAGCCACATGACTTCCTCATCACTGCCTGTCTATACAGACCTCCAGGTCTCTATGGTTGGTACTGGGATTAAAGGTTTGTGTCCGCTTGGCTGTGTCCTTGACCACACAGAGACTCTGGCTGACATGTGATCAGATTAAGGGCATGGGCTACCACCACCTGACTTCTGTTTATGGCTATTTGACCTCTGATCTCCAGGCAACTTTATTTATTAACATACAAATAAAATATCACATTTAAGCACAAATAAAATACCACCACAACCCTAGTTCCATGCTGCCGATAGCGCCTCTGCAGCTTCTTCCCAGTCACTCTTCCTTTGAACCTGCATGGCCTCTACCTCTCTGTCTGAAAGATGTCCCTTCTCCCAGCTAGTCCATCTCTTAACACCAGGACTCCGGGTGTTCTATCCTAATCTCCCTTGTAATGCAATATGACTTTGGAGGCTGGCTGCAGCCTTTCCCAGGAAAAAGTGGGCCAGTGACTTTGGCAGCAGAGCCCACAATCCCCACGACATCCTAAGTGCTGGTCTAAATTATAGGGCTTGTTCTGTGAACATCTGAGCAGACTGTAATTCCCCCTTCCTCATCTCCAACCATGGACCAGATGTTTCTGATCATAAACTCACAGATCTCCAGATATTCCCAGTAGAGACATCTACCTGGTGTGTCCCATCTTTTGGCATTGTGCAGAACATTGTCATCTACAAGTTTCATGTGAGAACCACACGATGAAGTTATAAAAAGACAAACCTCACCATGTTTTAAGTAGGTTATTTTTTTTGGGGGGGGGGTGCTGCAGGTTGGGCACACCTGAATCTCTAGACTGAATTAAAACTTCCTGTGGCATGTGTAAATGGGTGGGACGGGAGAAGTCACTCTACTCGGTTTCTGTTTCACAGCTCTGGCTTGTGAAGTCCTTCAACTCTGGCCACCACACCTTATCACACACACACACACCCCGCCCCCCCGCGACAGAGCATCAACAGTTCAATTAAAAAGCAACTAGAATTCAGTTCTTACATGACCTGCTCCTGCCTCCTCCCCGACTCAATGCCTGGTATTGGCATGCTCCGTCAATGGCCAGTTGTCTCTGTGGGGTGTGTGAGACCCGGGCCCAGCAATTATGCTTTCCACAGGTCCTGTTTCCCACAGGGCAGGCCTAGGGTTTCTGGAGGCTTCATGACAAGCTGGACTTTGTTCCCTTAACAATCTTCTCTCGATGTTGTCTCATTTAGGCAGATTGCTGGGGACAGCCACCCTGACAGTCTTTCTCCCCGCTGCTCTAACCCTGCCTAGCCAGCTCTCTTGTTGAGTGGGCTGATTATTCCAGAGGAAGTCAATAGACCACTGTGGCAGCCACAGCTGTCTTGTGGCCCATATTAAGAACTTGTCTTCAGCACGCATAACCCATCTTTCATGTCATCATTTCATCCCAATAACAAATTTATTGACCTTTGGTCATAACCTAAGACCTACTGACATTTAGTATAAACTAAGATTTAAAAACAAAAACAGGCCGGGCGGTGGTGGTGCACGCCTTTAATCCCAGCACTTGGGAGGCAGAGGCAGGCGGATCTCTGTGAGTTCGAGGCCAGCCTGGTCTACAGCGCGAGATCCAGGAAAGGCGCAAAGCTACACAGAGAAACCCTGTCTCGAAAAACCAAAAAAAAAAAAAAAAAAAAAAAAAAAATAACTAAAATAAAATAAAAACAAAAACAAAAACAAAAAACCCCTCCAGGTCTGGGCACAGAGAAACAACAGTGGCTATAAACTCCAGACACAGAGACCCTACATGTTAAGTCTCTTGTGGGAATTTTTGGAGGCTAAAGTTTCTTGAGAAAATTTTACTAAAAAGTGATAAAATGTTCTGGACCTTGAAAAAAATGGTCAGTAAAAACTTTGATACAGAAGAGGAAAGGAGACTTCCAGGTTTGGGTGCAATTCAGTCCTTGGTGGACATGCTATGTCTGTGTTGACTGCTGCCTCCATGTGAGGAATACTTCCCCTCCAAAGCAGAAACGAATACAAACATCTTATCAGTAAAACTATTTGGGAAGAGATACAAAGAGGTCCGAGGCACAGTGTCCTTGTCCTCCACACAAGTTCTGGGCCTTTGGTTACTTGTTTCTGTGGTTCCCAGGGAGGTTTTACAGCAAAGTGTCCAAACATTTGGCTGCTCGTTTCAGACCTGGGCTCCACCCAGTCGTCTTAAGCCTTGGGATGCCGAGATGAAGCCTTGTCCTGTCTGTGCACACCAGCCAAGTGGAGCTGTGAGGTTGATCAGATACTGTGTCAAGTGGTTAGGAAGTACTCACTAAACACTGGAAGCATCATCTTCGTGTGTGTGTGTGTGTGTGTGTGTGTGTGTGTGTGTGTGTGTGTGTGCGTGCGTGTGGAGGCTAGAAGTTGTCATGGGTATCTTCAGTTATTCTCATGTCATTTTTTACATTTAAAATATTTTTATTACATTAATTGTAATTAATTAATTTGGAGGTGGGGAGGCATGTAGAGGTCAGAGGTCAGAGAGCCCTAGTTGGTGCTCTCCTGTCACGGGGGCCCCAGGAATCAAACTCAGACCTTCAGCCTTGGTGGCAAGTGCCTTTCCCACGAGGTTATTTTACCAGCCTTCACTTTTTTGAGACAAGGTCACTCATTGGTCCTGCAATTTGCCAATTAGGATAGTCTGGCTAACCACCAACTCCCAGGTAGCCGACTGGCCCAGTCTTCCCAGCACTGGGATTACAGGTGCTTTTGAACTTAGGGCCTCATGTTTGAATGGCAAGCAATTAACCTAACTGACCCATCTCCCCAGCCACAGATTATCATTCCTACTTACAAAAGTTCTGAAAAAGGCAATAACATATATACGCCCTAAAGCAAACCCTCCATTCATGTATATAAAGGAGATACAGGAACTTGTTCTCCCTAGAGGAGCTGATGTAAAGTATGAAAGAGCTAAACCGGAGGGAAAGGAGGGAACTGATACATGAGCGCTCTATAGACATGAGTGGAAACTACTGGGCTCAGGACAGCCTCGTTAGCAGCCACCCTCTGTCTAGAGACCAAACCTCCTTCCTCTAAGAGTTAGTGTGATACTAGTGACTGCCTCCCTGGTTCTTCCAGAGGTACCTCGCTGATGTGACTCCTGAAAGTTACTGATTGTACTAGTTAGTATCTTTGTTGCTGTGATAAAACACTGACCACTTAGTGTGGTTAGCTTAGGGGAGGAAAGGGTGTATTTGGCAGGAACTAAGCAGAAGAACTTGAAGCAGAAACTGCCGAGGAAGACCACTTACTGGCTGGCTCCCTCTTGCTTGCTCGGCTGCCTTTCTTACGCAGCCCAGGCCCCCTTGGCCAGGGAAAGCACTCCCACAGTGGGCTGGGCCCTCCCGTGTCAATTAGAAATCAAGAAAATGTCCCCCAGACATGCTCGCAGGCCAGTCTGGTAGAGGCTGTTCCTGAGTTGAAGTGTCCTCTTCCCAGTGTGTCAAGTTGACAACAGATTCTAACTATGACACTGACACACTTCTCCAAATGTGTCTCTGAACATCTGTGGTATCCCTGTGACATTTGTATCTTATTTCACAGTTACACAAAGTGACATGGGAGGTGAAATGCAACTGCCAGAGCCACCAGAAGTCATGAGTATACAGGTTTTGATTGTGAAAAACACACTTTCAATAGCGTAAGTACTCAGATGCCCTCCACTGACCGTTCCAGGGACAAATCAAGGAAACCCACCAAGAGCATGGGCAAAGTGGCCATTGAACTTTTGTATCTGTACACCTGAGTGCTATTTAAGGAGTTGAGTGCCTGTTACATGCCAGACACAGTGCACCAACATTCAAACACAGCAGTGGCTGATAGGAAACCTCTACGCTTCCTGCGAGTTTTTTCTTTTCCTTTCTTTTTTTTTTTTTTTTTTTGATGGTGTCATGTAGCTCAGGCTAGCCTCACACCCACAGTACAGTTTAAGTTGACCTTAAATTTGGGGTCCTTTTGCCTTTACCTCCCAAGTGCACTGCCATGCCTGGCTCCTTACTGTGAGTGTGAGAGTCCTTCAGGTGCCTCCACTGTCCTGGTTCTGTATTAGTCACTCCCATAGCAAGAGGTGGCAGTGGGATGAATGTGCACAACCACCAGCTAACCAGAAATGATAGAAACTTGGTAATTCCTCCAGAAGAGTCCATGGTGCTGGACTCATTCACCTGAGCAATGATATCATTATGGTTTTGTAAATGGAGACACATTTGTCCCAACGTACATCTTCATGTATGAATTCAAACACACCTCAGAAGCGGTATTTCTGGAAACTCCGAGGATTTAAAATCCATTTGTACATATTAAATATTTAAAATCTAGGAGCTTTGAAAACTTAACTCACATTGCAACTAACAGTAAATTACAAAATCAGCAGCAGAGAAGAGGCCTGTTTCATGTCGGGGGAGGAAGATGGCCACATTATAGTTGGTCAGAGTAAGTGATTGCCAGCTGTACAGTATACCAATTATTTACTTTACTCCTACTACAGGAAGCCTGGCCCAAGTTCAGCGCAGGCATTTGGGAGACTAATTTCAAAAGGTAGTTGATAGGCTAGCTCTAGAATATAGTTTATTTGGTGCAGTTCTGGCCTAGCATGCATGAGGCCTTGGGTTTGATGTTTAGCATTTCAGAAACCCGAGAATGGTAGCACATGCCTGTATCCTAGCATGCACAAGATGGAGGTGGGAGAGTCAGAATTTCACTGTCATCCCCGATTATATATAAAAAAGCTTGTTGAGACCAGCCTGGCCTACATGAAACCCTGTTGACGAAAAATAAAAATAAAAAAGAATGCTAATACCTGGTAGATGACAGCCTTGGTTTTCCCTTCATAATAACAACATACAACACTACTGATGGTAATAGAGAAGATGGGAGTCGGCAGAGCAGGTGGTGGAGAACAGGATGGAGTGAGAAGTCACCCCTCCAGCGTTGGGGGGCCCTGGGGCCAAACGGCAGCAAAGGCAAAACTCAGCCAAACTGATGAAATGGCCATTAGAGATGGCTCTTCTCCTGCCAACACCTGTTACAGCTCCAGAAGAGGGTCTGATTTGTAGAACCCACGGAGGGGGTGGAGAGAGAGAGAGAGAGAGAGAGAGAGAGAGAGAGAGAGAGAGAGAGAGAGAGAGAGAGAGAGAGATTCAAAGGGTCTGACAGCTTTTTTGTTTGAAAGTCTGTTTGCAGACAGTCAGAGGGTTAAATTGCTTCTCCAATACAGAAGAATGCCAGGACTCAGTGAGATGGGGTGGCAGGGACTTGAAGTCCCACTGGAAACAAAGTAACAAAAAGTCTAAACTGTGGGGCATCTTTCCTCTTGTCTAAGAGTGTGCATGTTAGCTGCAGCAGCTGGCACTGAGGGGAGACACGCTGAACAGCACGTTCTCTCCCGACGCTGGATTAATACTTCCCAAATACAAGGCGTTGACACACAGCATCATGCACATGGATTTTGTCAGGCGCACATTCTCATCCCCGTCTTTCTCTGTGTGCTTACCTATGTGCCTCTGTGTCTCAGTGTTCTTCAAGTTCTTCCTACAGTGGATGCTGTTGTGAGCACGGGATACAAGGACCTATGAAGTCCTTGTGCTCACTGAGAGGAGCCATTGGCTGCAGAGACGCCCGTGGAGAAGCATACATGCAAGTTGAGCTCAGAGGGAATGCTGGGAATTATTTTGAAAATACTTTCCTTGTTAGCCTAGGAGAATATCGTGTTGATTTTTCATGAGATTATCAGCCTATATTGTGTGTGAATACATGAATGTGCATGTTTATGCAGGAAGATGCGTGTATGTGTGTGGATGTCAGAAAACTGACTCCCTTGGTGTTGTTTTTTCTCATGTACCACCAGATTTTTCTGAGACAGGGTCTCTCGTAAACCTAGAACTCATCAACCAGGCTGGGCTGGCAAGGATCCACTTGCTGCTGCCTCCCCAGCACGGGGATCATAAGCATATGCCACCATGCCCGCCTTTTGTTTGTTTGTTTGTTTGTTTGTTTGTTTTAAGTGGGTTCTGGAAAACAAACTCAGGTTCTTGTGCTTGCAAATCAAGCCTGTTGCTACCTGGCCATCTCCTCAGTGCAATCCCCCACAGCACTTGCCTCCTCCACCCGCACACAACTTCCTAACAGTAACACCTCGTGGAGTTAGAGTAGCACAGGAGGCCCACCAAGGGGAAGCTGTCACCTAATCACACACACACACACACACACACACACACACACACACACACACACACACACAAATGAGATCTGCCTGTCTCTTCCCTTAAGAGTTAAACTAGGTGGGCAGGTCAATTGCCCAGTCAAGGGCGTAGTTCCCCTTAAGCTGGACCAAAGAGATAGGAGGAAAATTGTGTCTTTTAATGAGCTATTGTGCTATTCCTTTCCAGAATTCTCATCTTCCTAGCACAGTCCCTATAAGCCACCATGATGTTGGTCTGCCTCCCTTGATAACAGTCTTAGTTTGAGTTTCTATTGCTCTGAAGAGACACCATGACCGCAGCAACTCTTAAGAAAACATTGAATTGGGGTGGCTCACTTACAGTTCAGAGGTTCAGTCCGTTATCATCATGGTGGGACGTGGAGACATGCAGGCAGACATAGTGCTGGAGCAGAAATTGAGAGTTAATATATCTTGATTTGCAGGCAACAGGAAAGTGGTCTGTCTCACTGGGAGAAGCTTGAGCATAGGAGACCTCAAAGCCCACCCCCACAGCGAAACACTTCCTCCAACAAGACCACACCTCCTAATAGTGCCACGCCCTTTGGGGGGCCATTTTCTTTCAATCCACCACAATAACTGTTTCTTCTTCTCCTTCTCCTTCTCCTCCTGCTCCTGCTCCTTCTCCTGCTCCTGCTCCTTCTCTTTCTCCATCTCCTCCTCCTCCATCTCCTCCTTCTCCTCCTCCTCCTCCTCCTCCTCCTCCTCCTCCTCCTCCTCCTTTTCTGTCTCTTTCTCTTTGTTGCTTACCAGAGCCTAAATACGCCTTCTCCGATACTTTGGGCTTTAACACTCTTCCGCTAAAGCTCTCATCCACACTATGTATCTCCTTGTCTACCGTATGTATGGCCGGCTGCCGTGAAGGCTTACCTCCAAAGGCGTAACTTTTTCCCTTTCTCTGTTCTCCTCTGAGCAGCTGCCTGTCTTGAGGTTTTTCTTTCTGAACTTCCATTTGAGTCTAGAGGCTAAAACCCCAAGAGGCCACAATTTCCCTGGTTTCTTGTGCTTACTCTGCTAGGCCAGTCTCAAATTTCCAGCCGCAGCTCTAATGTCATACAGGTGTTATAATGATGGATCTATGCTAATGCATTCTTATGAACCAGCCTCCATGGCTTACATTAGAGATGTCTCCTCGTGTGTGTGTGTGTGTGTGTGTGTGTGTGTGTGTGTGTGTGTAGTGTGCACACCCATTTTGAGTTTTTGACAAATACACACTGTCCTGTATCCAACATTACAATATCCTACAGAACAGCTTTGATGCCCTAAGATATCTCTGGCTTCCCACAGCCGCACCTCTTCTCTGAGCTCCTGGACCTGTTCCTGCCTCCATAGTTTTGCCTTTTCCCAAAATACTATACAGTTGGAATACACAGCATGCGGCCTTTCAGCCAGGCTTCCCTCACTAAGTAATGTGCATCCCATGATCCTCTCTGTCTCTCCATGCTTTGATAGCCATGTTCAATATTTTTTCTTACACATCAGATAAGTCTATCATCCAGAACACTGGAGATGTCCCCGATGGACATTTGAAGCATTCTTTCCATCTTGTTTTCATAGATGGTAGAGTGATGTCAGTGTGCACAGTGCTTACACACGTCAGAGGTCTCTCCTTCAGTAGTTAATCAAGAATCCTGTATCACTAACCATCAGATTGAAAAGTCACTCATGGTGGTGAGTCCCCATAGACCATTTACCAAGTGAAGTCCCCATCTAAGGGTAGGAAGGTTGTGGCAGACTTTATGCTGTGGATCGTGCCATGACACCTATGACAGCCTTCTTGCTAAATATTCTCTCCATAGACTCAGGAAAAGAACATAATTGTGTCCCAAGGCATGCGACATTTCCAGGCGCTTTCTAGAAATGATTAAACTAGCATCTGAAAAGTCTGCAAACTCTATGCTCCCAGAAGACCGGAAAAGACCCATTTTCAAGCACTTCATTAAAACCTATTGACCTCCGTTTGTGGGGTATTGAGAAACTAGGGGAAGGAAGATGGCACCTGGGATAGTGTGACCAGGGGCATGAGAATGGGTAGACATGGTCACGGTCAGATCTTTGAATACTTCCCTGGCTGAAATTTAAAAAGCATGGGAAGGGGTCCAAAGTAGATTCCCAAAGGTTTACAAAATAGAACCCAAAACACTGTTGAGGGGTGGGAACCAGACCGTCGTCCTACCCTTGATGGCATGAGTGGTGTGTGAGAATGAGTCAGGAGGGAGCTCTCGTGCTGAGTGGGCAGAGTCTGGTTACTGGCCACCGAGGACCAAGCAAGCTGTTCTGGGTTTGTGTTCACTTATATGAGAAGACAGAAAGGTTGCCAATGAAAACTGCTTCTTTTTACAGCATCAATAAGACTGACTCCACCTGGGGGCCAGATTAGTAGGTAGAGGGATTGCCTGCACAGGCCCTGTGTCCTGTCTCCACCACCCATACACCAGGCATGGTAGTATTTCTCTAATCACAACACACAGGACGCCGGAGGCTCATAGAGCCTAGGCTACATGAAACCCTGCCTCACAACAAATAGACATGAAGCAAACAAAATGAAATCAGCTATTAAAAAAGAATAAAAAGAATGCAACTGCATGATATTAAGACTCTGACTGGAAAACTGGGTGTAGTGGCATGCACCTTTAATCCCAGCACTCAGGAGGCAGAGGCAGGTGGATCTCTGTGAGTTTGAGGCCAGCCTGGTGTACAAAGTGAGCTCCAGGACAGCCAAAGCTACATAGTAGGACCCTGCCTCAAAACAAAACAAGATCCTAGCCAAGTCCTGGGGTGATTGGCGGGAGCAGTTGCCATGAGTTTCTCCTAACAAACCTTAGAACTGTCCACCAGATTTGTAAACAGACTAGAGAAGCCAGGTCAGGATAGAAGGACAAAGGAGGCAGGTTTGGAACCCCATGTTCAGATGTCCAGCTGCAGTTACCGTCAGTGGTGCCTTGAACCCAGAAAGCACATTCCCACAGCCGTGCTGAGTGGGGATTCCACCATCCATCCCCAACTGTGAGAATTTCTAAGCTATTTTTAAAACTCAACTTTGGTTTCTGTTAGGTGGTTTTACTAAGAGAAAAAATAATTCATACTGTGAGCACTTTGTCTCTACAACATTTTTCTGGATTTACAGATATCTCTATGTTTGCTCACTATAATTTACTGGTCCTTTGACAAGGGTGGTTTTGTATTCTCTCACTAACATGGCTCCATGTGACTCCTTCTCTGCCGTTGTCTGTCTTCTGTTATATAAGATCTTGCTGCTGTCTCTACCATGATCACACTTCGAGAGTCAAAAAAAAAAAAAAGATGTATTTCAGGTGTCGGAGATGAAGGAGGTTGCGTGAGTTTAACCTTCCTTGGTACCCTTGTGAGCTTTCTGTGTTTAATACTTGTTTTATCTGAAGCCTGTGGAGGTTCTAAACTATTAGAAGACACACTTTCTGAGAACTACCTTTCTAGTGGCCTGAAGATATACCATTGATGTTGGGCAACAAAGTTATTCTCTGTAATCCTCTTGATGTCATAAATGAAAAAGGAGACGGAGCTAGCTCCATCTGAACTTTGGGCAAACCATTTGCTCAAAAGGATCATCAAAGGACCTGGCCCTGCCAAAATAATATTAAAAAAAAAATCCAGCAGAAAGGGAAAACATTGAGGAGCACGCACAGAAATGAAATTGGTGCAAATTACCTTCAGTGTGATCGGAGAGAGACAAAACAAACCCCCACCGCAGCCCACAGGAAAGCCACACAAGATAGATTGAAGTTGTAGCCCTCCCAGAAGCTATCTTTTAACAGCTTTCTTTCTTCAATGCTTTAACCTAAAAAAAGAAGAAAAGAGAGAGAAAGGGAAAAAGGAAAAAGAAGAAAAAAGAAAAGAAGAAAACCTACCCATTGTTAGCCCCCTATTCATCCTTCATTCAAAGTCATTCACTATGCATTAATTACCACCGTCTTCCAGTGCAGGGGCGCCCGAACGAAAGCATCTTGTTTTCAAAGAGGCTCACTCCCGCCTCTGCTATTTATATGCAGAGCCTGATGAAAATTTCATCCTAATACTTTGAGATCTCTCCCTAATTTTTGCATACTGTAATTGTTCATAAGGGGGAAAAGACAAAAGAATGATCCAGGCTTGCAGGAGAGTTGTTTGCTTGGCTTTCATTTTTCCTTCCAGCTGTGACACAGGCAGAGGCTGGAGCAGGTGTCCTGCCTGCCCTCGGGTAATTTTTAACTTTCCTTCCCTGCCTTTCATGTCTGCACACTTAGAGGAACATTTTACCCTGGCTGCCTGGTGCCGTCTCTCTCCTTTCTAATTTCAGTCTACTCTCTGGATTTTCCCTTAAGTCTCACTAGAAGGAAAGAGGTGAGCTGGGAGGTCAAAAGTCTCACCTAGACATTTTAATTGATAGTGATTGGCTGTCTGATGCCACTTTCCTTTCGTCCTGATTGGTTTCGTCAGCCAGAAATATGTGGGAAGTGCAATGTTGATTAATAGAAAACGAACGAGGAGCTGGTCCCTCCGCTTCCCAGCTTTGGTCCTCTAATGCCATTTGAACATCGACCAGGAACGGTGGGGTTGAGTCTACAATTAAACTTTACCAAGTAGAACTTGAATAGGAAACATATTTTCATAAATCAGTTCCAGTGCCATTGCAAATTTGTGATTTCCAATTTGTTTTTCAATATACAACAAATATGCATGCCGTTTTAAGGAAGCAAAAAAGAAGGAATAAATGAAATGTATAGTTACAGGAACACAACTGGTTCGGGCAAATTGAAAAGCAGCCATATGTCCCAAGAGGACACAGAGCGTTGCTTACAGACAGAAATTGCTCCAGCCTTTTCTTTTCCACTCCTTTCTTTTTTTGTTGTTGAGGAAACTGAAGCCTAAGTTGATAGTGACTTACCCAGTGTCACCCAAGTCCAGTGGAAAATTCTGTTCCAAATAGACCGGCCGTAGCATATCTTCCTGGCACACCTGACGCTATACAACTTTTGAAGTCTTGGGTGGGCCATTGAGCTGGATCTCACAGTGGGACTTGCCCATCCCTGGCACCACCCCAAGGCCCCAGTGTCCTTCGGACTTGGTCAAGCTTCTGTATCACTGCCCGCAATGTCTGAAATAGAGCGGAGTGGAGGCTTTGGAAGGATAGCTGTTGTTACTGTCGATATGGGTGCGGAGCCAGCGTGGATTCATAATGACTGCTGTTTGCTTCTTTACATGGGCTGGTTCTGTACTGAAAATCACTTGTAGCACATTTGTGGTGTGTGTGTGTGTGTGTGTGTGTGTGTGTGTGTGTGTGTGTGTGTGTGTGTTTATGCATCATTTGTGCAAGTCAATAGATGGTACCAATTTCAATACCATAACCAGCATCACTTCCACGTGAAGTGAATTTGAAAATATGAATTGTAATAACAGGAGCTCAGAACTGCAAAGGAGCTCACAGATAATCTAAATTCATTAACCCTCTCATTGATAGGACTCTCCCTACACTTTAGATTTCTTACATTAAACAGTACAAAGTGTCACAGAATAGCCCAAACACAATTTGAAGGAAGTGAATCCTATGAATAATAACCACTGCTTTTGAATTATTTATTCAGAACAAACTTGATGTAATTATTTCTAATGGGAGCATGCAACCTTGTAGGTTAAATATTCACAGTGACTCCAGCTTTGCATGTGACTCTAGAGAGGCTGTGAGGAAAGTATTGCCAAGGGTGCAACTCCAGGAAGCTGCAGCAGGATTTAGGCTCAGGCTCGCTCGAAGTGTCTGAAGACTTGGTCCCCCGTTGGTGGGACTGTTTGGGAAGGATTAGGAGGTATGTCACTGGGGGTGGGCTTTGAGATTTCTAAAGCCCATTGTTGTAGGAGTCTTTCTGGAATAAGCGCTCCAACACCAATGAGAGTGGAAGAGAGGAAATGTCACAGATGGACTAAAGCCAGGACAGCTCCTGAAAGTTCCATGTCGGGTCCAGTTCACATTCTCATTTTATACTCTAAAACCACAAGGTGGGGCAGGCAGGCAAGCCAGATTTTACAGAAATGTTATGTGGCAGTCAGCAGGTTGTTCAGGTCAATCAGTGGCGGCAACCCATTGTTTCAGCTGTTTCTCCAGACGGTTCTGTTCCAGGTAGCAAGTGAAGTCATGCTTGGCAAATAGGCAGTACAAGAAATGCTTTAAGGAAATCGCCAAATGAATAAATAAATCAAAACCTAATAATTCGTCTTTTCTATCTTATTCTACCTCACCATGACATTCCCAGTTACCTCTCTCTGCCTCCGACTTGTAGATCAGGATGTGAGCTCTCAGCTACTGCTCCAGTGCCTGCCTGCCTGCCTGCCTGATGCTGTGGTCCACACATGATGCTGTGGTCCCCACATGATGGTCACGGACTCTAACCCTCTGAAACTATAAGCCCCAAATTAAATACTTTCATTATAAGTTGTCTTTGTCATGGTGTTTAACACAACAATAGAAAGGCAGCTAAGATAGGCCCATTGGTGGGAATGCTATCCTTGAGGTCCCAGACTGGTTCCCAGCACTAACATTCCATTGGACCGGCACCAGGAGATACCAAAGTCCATGGCCAGTGTCTGTGCCGCTGTGGCCAGCCCCCAACAGCCCTGAGCTTTTATTTCCCCTCTTAGGAGTGTCATGGTCTGTTCCTTCTTGTCCTGCTTATGTGGTGGGAGCAGCCTGGGGAAGGACAACATGATCCTGCCAAAGCACTCTGTAAACTACAGGGCCTGGCCTCCAATTTCATGAGGAGTAATGTGTTCTGTATGAAATTTCAGTGGCTTCTAAGGACTCTTCATTAAGTTTGAAAAATGGACTATATCTTGGAATATAAGCAAACAAAGAAATAAGAACTGTTTTGTTTTCAAGTAGAAACAGAATAGCACTATCAGCTTTAGCTTCTTAAAAAAGAGACATACAAAGGCACCTTTTGTCGTGTGTGTGTGTGTGTGTGTGTGTGTGTGTGTGTGTGTGTGTGTGTGTGTGTGTTTAAGGCAATCTTTATTTAAAATCAAGAGAAAAAAATCACTGTGACTCGTTTGAGATTTAGTTCCATTTTCCAGGCACTCATGACACCATTCTTATTTTCCAGTTACAAGAAGTAATCAATAATGCATCCTACGACATGAGAAACTCTAGATTGGAGCAAGGACTTGGAGAGACAGTCTGGGATCCCTTCCCCCACACCCGCCACCAGCTGACCTGGAGAAAATGGACAGAAAATAGGAGTGCCCAAGTTCATCAAGCCCAAGCTTGAAGCAACCAGTGGCAGCCCCTGACTCCAGACTCTGTGCTTCACCACATTCCTACCCTGGAGGGCAGAGTTGAGTGTGCTTTATTAGGCTATTAGCTCCTGGTGAAAATGCTTACCTTCAGCTTCACACAGCCTTTAAGATATTAAGGCTGCCTTGGAAGCCCCCAGCCCACCCAGGCCAGAGGAAGGCACGCCTAACTAGAGGGTATTTGAATGTGGGTATGTATGCATATGTGTGCGCATGTGTGGTGTGCACCACACATGTATATATGGACAGTGATATGTATATATGAGTGCATTGTGTGCACATGCATGTGTATCCCCCACACCTGCACAAGGGACATGCATGTGGTATGGGAAGAAGAGGAGAGGTGTCACAGGAAGGGAGCTGATCTGTGGGTGAGAGCTTCAATACTGCACCTTATTGGTGAAATTATTAAGACCACTCCACGTAGTTAAAAGGAGATTAATTTAATGGTATAACTTACAAATGAAGGGATAGGTAGGTTGAGGGTTCTGGGAAAGACGCAGCAGCAGTGTGGCAATGTTCTCTGGAGAACTCACCTCCGTCCACCTCTAGTGTCTGGGCTCCCAGAAGCAAGAGAACGCTACACATCGATCTCAGGTCTTCAGGGCCCTCCCTCAGCCCCGCCTTGTGGGCGTGATAGTTACCAAAGCCTCAGTGGGGGTTGGAACTTCCAGACCAAAGCTGGAATGGCTACCCACTACAGCACCTCCTCACCAAACACTGAGGACCAAAGCATATTGGTAGAAAGAGTCTAGCTCCCACAATTCCCAGCTCATCTCCTCTTAAAGCATTCAGACTTCCAACCAGTTTTCTTTTCTTGATAGGGTCCCCAAACACAACCTCAGTACAAAGTGATGCCCAAGCATGTAGTGATGTGCCTCTCCCACCACAACAGCTCAAAGCACATGGCTTTGATGGTCCGAGGTATAAGGAAGTGTCAAGGAACATTGCGGAAGAGAGGGCAGGAAGATTCTAAGAGCCAGCGGACCGGGAGTTAACTATGAGATTGTGTCTCCTAGGAATGTCAGGAGCTACACTTACAAAATCGCACTAACCTGATGGCCTAAACATGACCTGAACAAGGACAACAATCAAAGACACGCTGAAGCAGACAGGGAAAGCCCATGAGGCCTCAACTTGCACAAAGCACTACAGGCAGCTAAAGAATGCTGACAGTGGGAGAAACGGTCTTCCTAGGGAGCACACCAACTAGCTAGCCAATACCTTAATATTGTGGTCAGCCCTGAATACATACATACATAACCTTAGCCTGAGCAGGGCGTGATTAGGAATATATATAAATATCTATAATACATGTGCATGCATGTAGCAACAATTAATGAACAATGAAGAAGCCATGAGCTCTCTTGGAAGAGAGCAATGAGGGGTGTATGGGAAGCTTTGGAGGGAGGCATAGGAAAGGGAAAAGATGTGATTATGTTATTACAATCTCAAAAATAAAAGAAATAATAAAAAGAAGGGTTGTTGGTTACTTTTCAAAGAATTGTAATCTTAAAAAAGAATTTAAAACCAACCAACTCTTTTCAGGAAAGCATAGGAGTCAGGAACACATAAAAAGAGAAAGTATAGTTAGAAGCCCATGGTGTCAATGTCAGGAAACACAAAGCCCGACTGTAAGTATTAGTATATGTTGGTGACTTCACACATGTGTTATACTCATACCTGCCATTGGTCTGCATTTTAACATTGAGATTACATAAGGTGTAAGCTTCCTCCCGGCATCCATTGTTTTTACTTCATGTCTCTTACCTCAGCACCTGTGAACGTTATATCTAGGGAAAGCTTGTTCCCTAGAAAGGGACTGTCTGTCTTCCTAAACACAGAGGGTCTGTACCCCTCCTGGAGTTCCTGTGAGAGACACTTGCCGGGGTCATGATGGCCCCTTTGAGTCCTCTGTCAGATGTTGTTTACTTTCTGGAATGTTTTCTTACTTCTTCATCCTATGAGATTTTTTTTATTCATCAAGGATTATTAAGCTCTTAAGGGAAGTATAACCAGCCATTAATGTCAGTCTTCCATAGCGTTCTGGTTTCTAACATTGTATTTTCAGGTCACTTGGTAATGCTAATCAAGCAATTTTCCTGATGTACTTCAGCTTACAAAGCACCGATAAAATGTAGTTTTGTTAAAATTTGTTAAGCCATAGAACAAAACTGCTATGGTTCAGTCTTAACTATTGATGTTACCCACGGCATATTTAAAAGTCCTTGTACAAAGGACCAGCTTTCCTCCCTGCGATTCCTGGACCTGGACACCCAACCCTTCCTCCCTCCCTGCCAGTTTCCATGGGCTCACAGGTCCTTCACTGGAATCACTAGCTGGTATTTTCAGAGTAGAAGAGGAACTCAGTAAATACAAGATATTCTTACAGAAAACACTGATAACTACCTTAATATTAAGAACTCTGTGTGGGGTAAGGAGAGCCTTACCTTTATCAATCACACTCTAAATCACTAACATGGATTATTGGTCTGTGTATTTTAAAGGGTTAATAATGTTTCCTGTGTCATGTGATTAAAATGTAAAATGACAATATTAAGAAGGATTAGAAAATTACTTGTGAACACATATTTGTGATCAAAAGTATTTTCCAGTGTTGGTACTTGAAACAGTGTAAGTCTCTGGATGGCCAGAACATTAAGTAATCTGGCAACAACCTGGCCACTTCCTACCACCTTCCAAAACTCTAAGCAAAACCAGATGGTCAGGGCATCCAGAGCCCCTGAGCTGCTGTGGGTGATGTTATCAAGTGCTTTCTACTAATCTAAAGACATGTTCAGTAATGTTCACAGAATCATAGCTAATAAATGGTAAAGCCACTTTTTAAACACATCCTTTTCTTCTATAGAAATAAATGAACAAGATTGATAGGATACATGAAACTCTCTGGGGTTTCTGAAGGAGGGTAGATGTTATAGCAAATTCACTGAAAGTCTACTTTTCAATCTGTGATTTTTTTTCAGTGAAAAGAGTTAGAAATGTCATTTTGTTTTCATCATTTTAATTCCACCTTTCCCACAGTCTTTGAAAGCAGATGTGATTTTTACTTATATTTATATGCTAATTCCTGACACACAAGAAGAAAAATGTTGAGTCCTCTAATTCTCATAACAACCGTGTCATAAGTTCTGAAATAGCTCTAAATAGAACTCAGAAACACGGCTGCTCTGTGCCTCATGATATTGCTCAAAATTCAAACCTGACAGAATCGACGAATAGATTAAACAACAACAACAACAAAAGTTTTGTTTTGGGGTTGCTTTTTTCCCCCAAAAGCATTTCCAGTATTCAAAGGACTGAAGGAATAAACATGAGGACTTTTGGCCGTCACGTGTTTCCACATACGGTGAAGATCAAAATCCTCCACTTCAGGAGGTCCCTCGGTGATGCCAGAGGGTGAGGCTTTTAGTCACACCTGTAATGGAGACTCATGAAGACGCCCCACTTCTCTGCCTGCATTCTTTGGACCGGTTTCGCCTTTTGGCTACCCCTTGACCAGCACACCTGTCCATTAAGGAAGGCCACAGCTTGCTCCAGTTCCTGTCACATCCCCCTTTAAGATGAGTGGACAAAGATGGCTGGCAGTGTCCTTGCCTCCGTGGCCCTTCCTCACCGGCAGCATTTTCCTCGGAGCAGGCAGCGGCACACGCATGGCCTGCTCGCTCCTCTGCCGTTCCGGTGTTTGTTTTGCCCAAACTGCTCTGTTTGCACTGACCACAGCTCGAGCTCCCCTCCATCTTTGCCCCGTCTGATGTATAAACAGCATCCGACAGGCAAATCCTCAGGGCCGCCTGCATGGCTTGGGAAGTGGAGCTGCTGACTCTAGGACAGAGCCGGGTTCCGCAAAACACGTCTTTCAGGTGTGTGGCTGTGCGTTCTTTTCACAAGCCTGTGTCCAAGCTTTCTTTCCTCGTAGAAATGGTTATGTCTCTCAGACACAACATTGTCACTGAGTGTGGCCAGGACGAAGCTGTCTGCTTGGGATATTGGAGAAAGAAGTTTTGCTTTGGAGAGGAGGATGAGTTTTGTGATTCCGTGTTTCTAGGGAGAAGGGTGCAAAGTCAAATATTCACGCACTCCATTAATGCCCAATCAGATTGCTTTGGCAAGAAAATGGCATGACACCGAACTTAAGTTTGTGGGGGGGGGGGGGGGGGGCAGCTGCTGATTTTGTTGTTGTTTTTCTCCTAAGAGCCAGATAGACAGCTTCATGTATCCTCAATAAACTTGATAAGAAGAAACAGTGATGGGCTGGGAGATGGCTGAGTGGATAATGTGCCTCCCATGCAAGCAAAAAGAATGGAGTTTGCTCCGCAGAACTCATGGAAAAGAACCAGGTATGGAGTGTGTGCCTGTGACTCCAGAACTGGGGAGCAGGAGGATCCTTGAGCCCCAGGTCAATGAGAGACTCTGTCTCACAAGCAAGGTATAAGGAGAGACCTCTGTGGGAGGAGGGGACAGGAACACAAAAAGAGAGAGGCTGCCTTAAAAAACAAAAACAAAGTGTACTGTGGCTGAAGAATGACCCGAGGTTGACCCCCGACCTCCACATGCATGTCCACATACATGCGCTGCAGACACCTGTGCATCTGCACACAACCATGACTTTTTCTAAGTAAATACTCTATTAGTCTTATAAATTAGCACCTTAGATTCTCAGTTTTTCCTGGACTGGTTTTGTGTGCTGTTAAAGGCCTGCCATGGACTCCTGTCAGCACACAGATCTCAGACAAAGGCTGAATGAAGTTCTACCCATATCTAATTGCTCAGTCATGCCTAATTCTTGGCTTGTATTCTGGAGTTTCCTTTATGTCTGTGTCTCACTAAAACCCTCCACTTACTGTGGCTTCAAGGCTCCTCACTTCAAGGCAACGCACTTCCTGAAAGACTCTGTGCACTTGTGTAGAAAACTAAACACCCTGGAACCTAATTTCTCCACTTAAAAATGGGTTGGTGTTTGAGATTTATCTGTTTTAGAGCAGATAAAACCAGGAAAGCTGTGAAGGTTGGTAAAGTCCAGCTCTTCCCTGGTGTTGTTCTGGAAGGTGTAAGAGAACAATACAACCAGCTGAGACCCACAGTCCCTAGCCACAGGGTGGCTTTGAATAGGATAAGCACCTGCCCTAGTCTTGGTTCCTTTGGCCCTGTGGAAGGAGCAGAGGTTGACTTCTTAGTCCTTTGGAGGTCCTCTCTGATGTTGTCAGACACTCCTGTCCAGAGGGAAGCACTCTCCATCTTCCTCCATGGATGCCTGGATCCCCCGAAGCCTGCTGATTGGGACCCTTTCCCATGCCCTTTTCAAATGTTGAAGAAATACATCTGATCCACGCACAGCGCCTGAGTCCCAGAATCACTCTCAGTAGTGAAAGGAAATTGCTCAGCTAGACTCCTGCCTCCTCTGTTCAGGAGTAGTTGGTAGTCTTCAGGGGTGACAGACATGTCTGTTCTTCACACTTGGGGCCAGCATTATCACATAAGGCCACAATCATCACCCCTACACAAAGCAACCTCCCAGTGGTGACCATTGCCATCATGATCACCACGAGGAGGATTTATATCAGATTGTTCTTCCATCATAAAAGAGAGAAAACAGGGGCTGAAGAGGTGGCTCAGTGGTTAAGAGCACTGGCTGCTCTTGCAGAGGTCATGAGTCCAATTCCCAGCAACCTCATGATGGCTCACAGCCATCTATAACAGGATCAAATGTCTTTTTCTGGCAGGCAGAGCACTCATACATAAAATATAAATAAATACAATTTAAAAATCTGAAACTTAAAAGATTTATTTAAAAAAAAAAGCAAGAAAGCATCCCAAAAGGATCTTCAATGAAGGACATAGCACAAGGCAGCCACCATGTTGCACACTATCTCATCTGATGACAGAATTCTGGTGAGTGGGTAGTTGCTAGTGTTCCTATTGTAGACCAGAAGAAACCAAGATTCTTCTTCAGTTGAGTGCCTAAACCAATTTCTGTGGGAGGGGCTTGATCCTGAATCTCATCTTCCTTACTGTCTACCTACTGTAGGAAGTGTGCATCTCTAGCATTTCATCACTATTATTACTTTAAAAAGAGAAATTCCAAGGGAATAGATGATAAAAAATCTAGATAAGTATTTCAAATGTTGCTTCCTAAATGTCAGTGTGTTTCTGTCAGCGCTCTCCGCAGCCTTCTCAGGCTGGTGGCGGCTGATCAGTCATTTGATTACCTTGCTCTGAGAGAATCATGGGCCATCTATTTTTAAATGAAATAAAACTAATTTCACCTCAAGGGATTCTTTGGAACATTTTATGACATTTGTTGAGATAATTGGGGACATCCTGGAGTGTCACAAAACCAAGGTTGGGAATCAGTGCTCTGAGGTCTGAAGAAGCAAATTAAATTTTTTCTCTGGCTTTCTTCAGATGCTTCATGTGTGGAGAGTCAACTTTCTATGGCTTTCATTATGTGTTTTCACTTCCTTCTTGTCCTCCTTTCTCTCCTTTATTTATTGTGTATAGACACCTATACAGCTCATCAATGTGCCCCTAACCTAATTAGCTCTCTTCCGATGAAACAATACCCCTCATTCCAAGAACGGGCAGGATTTTAGAGCCAGGAAGAGGCTGTGACCTTCTGAACTGCTCTGCCGTCAGGCTGTGCACAGGTGACTCATGAAACACTTACCCAGGTGCAGGAAAAGACAGCTCGGCAAGACAGTGCCCTGTCTTAATAATAGGAAAAGGCATTTTCAAAGAGTTGTGCTAGGCTGCTTTTGAAGGGATGTGACCTGACCTGATCAGATTCTGGGATAAGCAGAGCTTCAACCAGAGGGCCTTCATGCTCTCCTCAGGATGTGTTTATAGGCAAAGCCCAGATGGTTCCCAGGGAAGATGAAATGTGTCTCACTCAGCAGAGCCCATTTAGAGGTTGAATCTCAGGAAATGTGACTTCCATTCGACTGCCTTCCTCCTGTTTACCAATCAGTTACAGCTTCCTTGTTTACTCAAGTCTTCTCAGAGGCTTCCTCTGTTGCCCATCATGTTTATTTAGCATGCACACATTCATTCATCCACTCACTCAATGCACTGATAGGAATTCTACTGTTATCAAACAGATACTCATAACACTTTATCAATGTGTCTTCCCTCTGCCTCTTCAGGCAAGTCCTGGAACTACTCTGATCACCAGTTTTCTTAACTGTTATGATAGGTACCAGACAAGATCTAAACAAGCCCTGAATTCATTATTCGGGGGTTGAGATCAATATATATTTATCCAAGTGAAGAAACAAGCATAACATCCTTCAGTTCTTCATGGGCAATTTGCTGAAACAGCCTTGTGCTCCCTAGTTGAAAATGCAGATCTCATAAAGGCCTGGCAATAAACTTTTGACAGCAAAGGGTCCTAAGTATCCCAGAAATCCATGAGACAAACATGATTTTAGCACTGTTTCATCTGTTTGTTGTTTAATAAAGATTCCTGGTACTGAACTCCCTGCTTATAAATAACCAAGTATTTACAACTTGGTTTCCATATTTTTATCATCCCAGAAATAGAAACAGACTGATAGTCAGACTATAGAAAACTATTTCATTGAGCAGAAATATCTCAAGTATTTCTGCTGAAGTCTTTCTCACTAAAAAAAAAAAAGAAAGAAAGAAAAGAAAAAGAAAACAATTTCAGAGTTGCCTACATGCCCTAAGTGTGCATTCTCCTGCTTCTGTGTTTAGTAATAGGAGACTGTGTTTAGACACACACTGACTACCCATCTGGGGTCTGTGTTTCTCAAGTATTCTTGCAGCTAGGCATGCCTGTGAAGCTATATTGTCCATTTGGGGACTACATTTCCTGGACTCTCTTGTAGCTAGGCATACCTATGAGGCTATACTATCCATCTGGGGACTACATTTCCTGGACTCTCTTGCAGCTAGGCATACCTAGGAGGCTTCACTAGAACCAGAGAGATGGATCATCCCCTTGATGATAAGTCATTTGCCACACTTTCCCTCTTCATTCTACCTGATAAGTGGGAAGTTGTAACACCTGTAACAGATGATGTTGAGGGTTACCCAGCTGCCTATGAGGCATGAACCACAGTCTTCCAGACTCAGGAAAGAAAGAGAAATAGTCTTATTTTACTTATGCCATTATTTCTCACAGAGCCTGTGTTTGCTGTGGGTTATGCTCATTGTTAATAAAACACTGATTGGCTGATAGCCAGGCAAAAAGTATAGGGAGATCAGACTGAGGATGCTGGGGAAAAGAAGGGCGGAGCCAGGGAGATGCCTGCCAGCTGCCCAGGAAGCAAGACATGCTAGAGGGCAGGTAAAGCCACAAGCCATGTGGCAAAACATACATAGATTAATAAAAATGAGTTAATTTAAATGTAAGAGCTAGTTAATTAGAAGCCTGAGCTATCAGCTGAGCATTTACAGTTAATATAGGCCTCTGTATGGTAATGTGGAAGTGGCTCCTGGGACCGGAAAACTCTGTCTATATTTGTTATTACCACTTATCCTATAATCTTAGTTTCTAACCCAAAAGACAATACTTTCAGGAGATTAAAATATTAAATATTTTAAAATACCACTTAAGGGGGAATGTGAAGGGATTAAGTAGTTTCTACCACATTTCTAATATATTCCAGAGAATAGAGTGTTAAGATAATTAGTTTAAAAAAAACTAAAGCCAACCATTCTCTGATTGTTTTGGAGGCCTGCTCTACAAGATCAGGGAATTTATGCCCAGATCTAGCTAAGGAAGTCTTGGACCCCAGAGAGAGCTTACTCCTGTTGCATAACTAAATTGATATAGCTGCGAAGCTGCCTTCTAAATATTTGTTTATATCCACAAAGGGTTTGTGTTTGGATGATACCCACACAGTTCTGAGTCTTCCTTACCTCCTGGGTGTGTTCTGCTTTTGTATACTGTGGGACTCTTGTTTGGAAATGGGAGACTTTCAACATGTGTCATAGAATGTCAGAATCCCTTCGTATACTTGCAAAGTTCCTGCATTGATTAAAGGAGCTGATGGTCTCCAGGCTCCAAACCTGCCCTGTGCCATTGTTGGAGGGGCTGGACTACAAGCTTTCTTTAGGGCCTGTGCTTCCCAGGTGGTCCAGGTTGACCAACTGAGTCCGTGCCATCATCCAACTCAAAAAAAAAACCAAAACAAAAAAACACAACAAAACAACAACAACAACAAAAAACAGGAGGCTCTGTGAGGCCGACTGCATCATGTGAGTTTCCGCATTTTTAAAATACCTACATTATGACTCTGAGGATGACAGCATATTTACTACAATGGAATGAATGTCAGCAGGTTATTTATGAAATGTGACCTTATGGGCCAGAGCAGATGCAGGGTTCGTGGCTCTATGTTAGCTAATCTTAAAGGCCAAACTCCCAGGTCCCTGTTTGAAAGGCAGAGTCACTAGAGCCCGAGATCACATGGAATGGTTGAATGAACAAGCAAGTCCAGTTCTGTGGGGCTTGAAAACCCTGACCATCTCCAATATTTCTCACTCCTCCTGAGATCAAGGGGTATTAGAATTAGGGAGCTCTCTTGTTATAAAACTGCAACCCATAGTCCAGAGTTCACTTAAGCCACAATTTCCCTTTGTCCTGTTGAAAATTCGAGGCCCTGATAGACCTGAGCATCAGTTCTGAGCAAAAAGTAAAAGATGTTTTGTGAATGAAATCTCCCTCTCTTCTCATTTCTCCCTTCCCCCTTCTTTTCCTCCCCTCCCTTCTCCTCCTTTTCTCTCCTCATCTCTCTCTCTCTCTCTCTCTCTCTCTCTCTCTCTCTCTCTCTCTCTCTCTCTCTCTCTCTTTCTCTCATTTTGAGACACCAGCTGGCCTCCCTAACATGAAGATTACATTTGTGGTTCACCTAGACACAAGTGTACAAAAACACTTAATGGAATTTAGTACCAAGTCAGATGATTTTTTTTTTCAAAATGTTTTCTTTTTTAATGTTATAGCTTTCTCTATAAAAGGTGTATTTCCTTTAATTAAAGACAGAAATAGGGTATGTCTGCCACATAATTTCCTCATCTGCTGAGTACTTCAAAGATATGAGTGTACTCCAAATAATACCTGCCTAAAGGAACAGCCTGGGGGTGTGGGGGCTAGAGAAGGGTCTTGTGTCTAGCAGAAATGGAGGATGTGAGTCCCTTCCCCATGTCCCGTGTCAGGAAGCATCAGTACTCAGGCTTGAGTCTTGCACAAGTCCTTTGTCATGGCCATCATACAGTCTGTGTGTGTACACTCCTCCACAGGTTTGGACGTTTGGTCCCATCTGGTATCACTCTACTGGGAGGTCTTGGAACCTTTAGCGCACGGGCCTAGCTGATAGACTTAGGGCCATAGGGATGGGAGTTATGGACTACAGTGTAGCCGTCGGACCATGGTTCTAGCCTCCGCTTCCAGGTCTCCACTTCTGGGCCCACTGAGATTCAGCCACACGTTTCCACTGTCATGACCTCCTCCATGTCTTCATCCAGATGATGGACTCCACTCTCTGAAACCAGAAACCAAGGTAAACTCTTCCTCCTATAAGTAGCTGCTTTTGTGTGCCTGGTCACAGTAAGGAGAAAGTTCACCAATCTGGCTATTTGGAAGACAGTGTGTCATTTGGGGCAATGTCTTCCCTGAGGTCTCCTTATCTCCTATGCCCCTAAAATAAATATTATATCGTCACTCATTCCACCTTTATGTTTTCCCAATGAACCAATAGACAAGCCTGAATGTAAGCCTTGCCACACCATGTTGACCTGATCAGAGATATAAGACTAGCTCACAAGAGCAAAGGGATGGGCTGGCCCAGGGACAGCCTGCTAAATGGCAAACCAGGCAGTTGGTGACCACAGTGACTAATCTGTGCATGGAAGAGAAGAATGATATCTTGTCATTTGGGATTAAAAAGAAAACTACCCTACATCTTTTGGGAGAAATTTTCTTTTGCTTTGAAGAAATTTTTTCAAAGCAAGTATTTGTGAATTTGATAGTTTTTAAAGGTAGTTAGAGTCCATAGCAGTGTTATAGGAAAAAGAACTGAAAACTGACCATCATATGTAAAGAGAAGAGTGCAGTAAACACTTCACAGACACAGCCAGATCTAGACTGTCATAATTTGTCTCTAGCTATCTTCATAGATTGTCAGTTACCAGCATTTGGGCGGGAACATAATTCAGTCGGGAGAGTGCTTGCCTAGCACAGCGGAAGCCCTGGGTTTCATCCGGAAGCCCTGGGTTTCATCCCTAGCACCACATAGAGTGGGCCTGGTTTCCCACCCAGATCCACCCTTCGTCTTAGGGGATCTGACTCTCTGCTGTTTTTCCCTGTGCTGCTGCTCAGTTACTCATTCTTATTCAGTCCTTATTTAGTGGTGTCCCACTCCAATAATCCTATCACTGTAAGCTACACAGCAAGTACAGAGCCAGCATGGGCTACATGAGACTCTGTCCAAAAAAAAGGGGAAAGAAAATCAAAATAAGTAGTTTGTGTAAGTTATTGATATTTACACTGACTAGTCATTCTGCTTCAGATGGTTAGTGTTCTGACTTACCCAGCTCTTTCCTGAGCAGAACTCACTGAGCATTCCAGGGTTCACTCTGCAATGGCCATCCTTCCTGCCCTGCAGGGGCTACTCCTGGGATTCCTCCCATCTCTGAGAGAGAGAGAGAGAGAGAGAGAGAGAGAGAGAGAGAGAGAGAGAGAGAGAGAAAGGCATCATTTCCATGACATGATAGCAAAGTGAGGTGTGGGCAACCTCATAGTTGGCAGCCAGCAGACATGCATTTCTTCCTCTGTCCTGAGCAGTCTCCTGCTAGTGATGTCCCACTGAATAACACCGCAAGCTTCTTCGGGAGGCAGAGGCAGGCGGATCTCTGTGAGTTCGAGGCCAGCCTGGGCTACAGAGTGAGTTCCAGGAAAGGTGCAAAGCTACACAGAGAAACCCTGTCTTGAAAAACAAACAAATAAACAAACAAAAAGACTGCGAGCTTCTCTTTGCCTTTAATAGAAAGAACGCGTAGTTGTGTCTCTACACCCAGCAGGGCCTGCCTAGCTGGAGAGATGACTTGGCTGTTCAGAACACATACTGTTCTTTCAAAAGACCTGATTTTGGCTTCCAATACCCTCACTTGGATGGCTATAACCTCCTGTAATTCCAGGTTTCTGGGATCTATCACCCTCTTCCAGTCTCCACAGGCAGCTGCACACATGTGTGCATGCACACCCATAAACATAAATAAAAATAAAATAAACTTCGTTTAAATCACAACTCCCAGTTGTGTTAGGTACTTTTCTGTTGCTGTAATAAAACACCACAGCCAAGGCAACTTACAGAAGAAGGAGGTTATTTGGGCTTACAGTTCATCTATCATGGCGGAGAAGAGGCAGCAGGTTGAGGGCTCACATCTTGACTTGCAAGCAGGAAGCCGAGAGAGCACACTGGTGATGGCATGGGCTTTTGAAACCTCAAAGCCCACCCTCCAGTAACATACTTCCTTCAGCAAGGCCACACCTCCCAAACCTGCCCAACCAGCATACCCAGCTGGGGACCAAAGACTGTGAGGGACATGTCAGATTCAAAGCATTACACCAGTCTCTTAGCACTTTCAGTCACGTGGCACACATAAGGACAACTAAGTGACTGACTTGTCCCTTAGTGCCTCAGATAAGTGTTAGGTCTGTGATCAACTATAGTGTTTAGATGCCAGGCTCATCCCTCTCTTGCTAATCAGTGTTAAAGGAAGCTATTGGAATTGCCTTTGGGATTTTGGGACTAAATAAGAATGATACTGCACAGCTGAACAGGAAAAGACAACAAACGAGCTGGGCCATCTGAGATGTAAGGGTGAATCTGGGTGGTAAACCTGGTCCATTACTCTGCTTCTCTAGAGCTCTCTGAGACAACCTGCATTTGAATAAGCTGCCACAGCAGGAAGTGTGGTGGCCCAGGACTAGACTGCTTGTCCCCTTTACTGCACATTTACTCAGAACTGTCCTTTCTGCTCATGATACAGTTGATCTTCAAAACAACTCACATAGTTTTCATTGCTAGGTATAGGAGAACCCCAGAAAATTGAGAGGCTGGGGGATTACAAGTTCAAGGACAGCCTGGGCAACATAGTGAGAATCTATCTCATAATCCATGAATGTCTGTGGATGTTGCTCAGTGGCATAGCATTTGCCCAGCGCGTGCAGAACCCTGGCCTCCATCCCGGGGACCACAACAAAGAAAAGGAGGAAAATAGAACTAATTCTCATTATTATCCCATGAAGCACAGGGTGGATCTTTACACCAAAGTCAGTCTTACTCAAGGTAAGGTGGGTAATTAACTGCTTACTCTACATTTGTCTGATTTCAAAGCTCATGTATTCAAATAAAATGTAGTATTGCTGCCTTGGCATCCCCACCTTAAACCCTTTTTTTGAGAGGTAGAAAAATGTCATTTTCAGGTAAATGAGAACCAGTGCTGAAGGAGCTGGTACTCACTTCCTAATCAGATCCATGGAAAACCAGTAGCTCCAGCCTTGCAGGTCCATGATGACCAGGCCACTCACTGGAAAATGTGCAGGTGTCAGCTTGGACCACAAAGAGGAAGGGCCAGTCAGGAAGAAAACAAAGGGGCTTAATTGGTTGGTTGGTTGTTTTCTTGATTTATTTAGGTAGTTATCTACGTTCAGACAAAGTATGAGCATCCCAATGATCGAAGGAGCCCTGCACTAAGGACATGCCCCTGTAGAGTGTAATACAAGGAGAGTGAAATGTATTCCCTTTTCTTTTTTGGGGGCAGCAGGAGAGTCACCAAGCATTAAATCACTCAGAAATGAGACAGGGACCATTTCTCATCTACGGCTACAGTGAGGAAGTTCTGGAAGTTGAACAAAACCCTTTACAATTATTCACTAAGCTCAGTAATTATTTGGTATTCCCTTTACATACATGTTTCAAAAGAATAAAAGCTAAAGCCCTTGAGTTCTCAACTGTTAAATGTTATATTAACTAAGTTTGTGATAGCTACATGTTAGGTATAGCATCAGAAGCAGGCTATCTTGGCGTCCTAAACTTAGAACCTTACAAAGAGTACCAGAACATTTATCAGCTACCATCAAGGGCACACCTGTCATTTGTTGCTCAAGGCATCTGGATCAACTACATGGTTCTGAAAGCCAAGACACACTCCACACAAAAAGCAGTTTCCTAGGGTTCATGTAAGTATTTCTTTACTTAGGTGCGTTTAGGGATTTCATTTGAAGAAATATAAATCAGTTACCTTATTTGAAATGATCCATGTTTCCCCTAATGGTGTTTACTAAGTCTGAAAGGCATTTATTTAAAATAAGTAGAGTAGCTTGTACATTGATTGAACTGTCTGTCTCTCAGGTAGATTGTGGAACTGCAATTTAGCACACAGTGTTGAAGAGAGCATCAATTAAAGATATAGATAGGCTGAGTCAGGAGCTCATCAGACAAGACGGGATTAAAGACAGGTTAAAAAAATTCAAACCCCCAACATATGCAAAACCTAGACACCATAATATAATGAAAGCACAAAAGCAAGCTGAGGTAGGAATAAAGATCTTACCTGGCAGGATCCTGTGAAAACAGGGGCAAAGCCCCGCCAAGTGCGTGGCTTCCCAGTGTGTCGTCCTCAGCAAGGCCCTGTGTGTGCCTGTAAAGCCACAAACCCTGCAACAGCTTGCAAGCACTCTGCACGCACTCAGCCTCTGGATTCTCCAGTCCTCAGTGGTCCAAATCACATGACCACTGACCTCCAAGTGATGAAAGGGTGAGCCCTGGAGATATGGAGAACAGGCTTTCAGTGTTGCCCAAGGCCTGGAAGATCAGAAACACAGCACTCACAAGTACTGTGGATGCCAAAACCACAATTATTTTTTTAAATGCTTTTTT
Organism: Peromyscus californicus insignis; assembly: GCF_007827085.1. Lineage (NCBI taxonomy): Eukaryota > Metazoa > Chordata > Mammalia > Rodentia > Cricetidae > Peromyscus > Peromyscus californicus. The sequence goes on along the minus strand of NW_026294617.1, from coordinate 15,141,429 downwards.
GATTATTTTCAAGTGTTTTATTCTAAAAGGGACAGATTCAACTTCCCAACTCATATTTTAATAACCCAACAATGGAAGAGAAGCATTTGACAGAGTGATGAACTCCAACTGCTTCAGAACTGCGCAAATGGAGCTTGAACAGCTCCTCACACAGTGAACTTGCTGGAAGGAGAAAGTGAAGGGCCAGGCCAGCCTATCAGCAGGGAGGTCCCCAGCCTCCATCTACGTGGAAGTCACTCACCCACCCCTACGATCCAGGCCGGCAGGAGCAACTGACATGCTAGACAGAAATTAGGACCCAAATCAATTCCCTGCTGAAATCCAATTTAGGCAGTGCTCAGTTCGCACAGTTTGGGTTGATCAAATTCAGAGAAGGGGTTCGATTCATATTTCAGTAATGAAGAGCAGGACTGGGAACTGATATATTGAAAGCCGTATTTTCCATTTCTTCTCTACATAAAATATTCATGGATCCCATGTTCTACAGTGTACTCTGACAGCGTAACAGCGGCCAAAAAACCTGGTACCTGAGGCCACTTTTACATCAATAAATTATCGAAGGCTACATCTGTAGCAAGATAGCTTTATTGGGCCATGCAAATAATACCAAGTGTATAACACAATTCTCCCAGCTTTTGTTCCCTTGAGAAAGGACTACGGTTACACGAAGTGTTACAAAGCATCCTGGGAAGCTTTGACCAATCAGCAAGATGCAAGGAGGAAAGACTTTCCGCTCTGGTGGAGGTAGTAAAAAACATCAGACAGCGTGAGCTAAGTGATTGCGGTGACTTCTCTGAAACCCAGCTTTTCTATAACTTAAGCACACGCTATTCCATTCCCCTCCATAACCAAGCAGGCCACGTCTGTACATGGCCTGCCACAGAGAGACAGTCAGCTCATACAGCTTAGGAAGCACCTCCAAGAACATCCAGCTTTGGAAGCGGTCATTAACAGAGTCCTAGACATCTCCTCGCTTCCTTTGAAAGATGTGGCTTCGTCAGCAGGATGGCGTCTAGCCTGCAGAAAGCCATGGGTTCGGTTCTCAGTGCTACACAAACCCAGGCGTACTGCCATGCATCTGTAATCCGAGCACTCAGGAGGGAGAGGCGAGAGGTTCAGAAGGTCAAGATCATACTTGGTTGCGTAGTGAGTCTAGGGCCAGCCTGTGCTACATAAGACTTCCTTAACAGCAACAACAAAGGGGGGCTGGCAAAATGTGGGGACTCTGTCTTCTACAGTTCCTAAGAAGTTGACATCACAGGTGAGATTTCCATTCCTTTGCCTTTCTTTCTCTCCCTGAATCTCTAAACTCTACATCTCTCTTTCTGCCGGCCCATGAGACCATTCTCCAGGTCTGCTGACAGATATTGTGTTAAATACAAGAAAAGGGACAGGGTGTAAAAAGCACGGTCCTGATTTCTCCACACAGGACAGAACCTCTGGTGAGCTCACAGTGCATACACAAGAGGCGCCTTCCAAATGAAGACCAATTAAAACAATCCTAACTCACTGATTTTTTTTTTAAATCAACCTTTAAAAAAATCAGTAGTGAAATTTCTCAGTGTGCTGATTGTCACGTATTTTTCCAGCCTGTGTGAGCACTGTGTCTAGTCCTCACAAGTGAACCGTTTTCTACTCGGTTTACAGATGGTGAACCGGCTACCAAGCAACTAAGACTGGCCTGTGTTGATGTGTCTGCGTGAGTGAGTGCAGGCCAGTGAGGCTTCCGTGACCCAGCTCCACTACAGCACACCTCCTCACTACAGCACACCTCCTCACTACAGCACACCTCCTCACTACAGCACACCTCCTCACTACAGCACACCTCCTCACTACAGCATGCGTCCTTGGGTTCCTGCGTCTGTATGGAAACACAATCCTTCAAGGGATCCTGCCTTCCTCCAGCTCCCACCGATGCCCTTGTTAAACACGGTGTCCCGACTCCACCCAGGACGGTGCTCAGCAAATACACTTACCCGTGGAAAACCTTCTCCTGCTTTCAGGACACAGAACCTTCCAAGTCAAACGGGGTGGGGGTGGGGAGTGGCCATCTACTTTTCTGACCTGCCACCTTCACTGAGGACCCTTTGCAGGGACACAGAGCTGCAGGAAGCAGTGCCGACTGCCCCAGGGTGACCTAGCGTCTGAGATGGTGACAGGCCCACTGGTTCTGCCTGGCTGTCGTGATGTCTTTCTGAGCCACGGTCTGCTATGACCCTGAAAATGCCTGCAGCTCTGAGGACCCAGGGAAGGGACAGAAGACCCCATTTTTCAAGAGCTGAGTGTCTGTTCGTTCACAGGGTGGCATCTTGGAATGCTCGGGTGTGTGCCATGAGGGGCTCCGTCCTCCAGTGAGACACCAGGTCCCCTCCCATCACTTCTGAGGACAGCACCGTTGTCTGCCTCATGCCTCCCACTCCTTTGCAGCCTGGGTCAGATGTCTGAGCAGCAGGAATTGGAAAACACCTCCCAAGGCAGTGCGGCTGCTTGCTAACAAAGCCTTCCTCGGTAGCACATCTCCTTGTTTGCCGCCAACTTGTCCAACATTTGACTTATGTGAAAATGGCCGTTCATTGGCCAGGTTCATTAGTGAGAAATGTTTCAACAGTTCAGTTTAACAACCTGGAATGTCCTTTGGAGAAGGCCAAATTAATGTGATTTCTACCTTAAGAAGCTTAGAAACATAACCGCCACTAACTCAGTAATTACATTGTACTGCCAGCAACAATTCAATATTTTTTTTCTCGCCTGAGGGTTACAACACATTTGCACTGTGGGGAAGCTTTTTCTCTTTACATCTCAAAACTGTACCACAAACTCTTCCTTTATTCATAACAGCGAGATCTCCAGCTGAGATAGGCACTTTTGTATTGCTCTAGATGACAGCTTTCTGTGTTCTTTCCAGGCACAGGGGGTTTAATAAACATATCTGGCAGGCCTTCCATAGCCAGAGGGCCTGGGATGACACTGTGTGCAAACAGTGTGCTTGCGCTGGAGGGAAACAAGTTTATTCAATTATTCAATTAATAGATTACAGTCAAGATACTTGTTATCCTACAATGAGAAATGGGTCAAGAACTCCAAGAATTAGGGTAGGCCCCAGGATTAGCATCAGCAGGCAATGTGGCAAGTGCAGATCCTAGTGTCTGGCCAAATGCATGAGGACATACCCACCATCCATGTAAAGACACGGACTCTGTGAGAAGGAGGCATTCAGGATCCGGGAAGCACACGAGGCATTGAACACTCAGGAAATGTCTTAGCAGGTAGTGGTTTGAGTTTGGAGCGTGGAGTAGGGGAGAAGCTTGGGGAGAGACTGATGCTAAGTGCAGCAGCTTTCTAAGAGTCCCAGAAAGAAGCATTCATGGGAAGTCCTCCATGAAAACTGAGCATTTTGGTAAGGTTTCATGAGTAACTGCCTGGCTGCTCCAGGGAAGAAGTTTCCTTAGTGCGGAACATTTTATAATGTTCTTTGTCCCAGAACATCTCACTTAAGTAACTCTTGGTGTTTGCAGAGATGTGTTGAAATATGCTTAAATGTAAGATGGGGCCACTTGTCTTGTTGTGGGGTGCTGACATACTTTTCAGATTTCAGTGAGTAGATCTTCATAGACAATTACTTCTAAGAGAGTGGAAGGAGAGGCTGGGAAGTTATTGTGAGAAAACCAAGAAGGATTCTGCTAGTTTGAAGACTTCTGGTCTGGTGCTGTGTGCAGTAGGAGTCCTTGGAGGTTTATGAAGATTTGGCCCCCTTCCACTCATTTAGAAGCTTGAAGGTAAAGAGTTGAGATATCTTTCAAGTGCATCAGAAGCACCATCCGTAGTAAATGTGGCTAGCTTTTGGGTGGACATAAAAGTAGCTGTTTGCAGTACAAATCTGTAGGGAATAGTTCTTTTTATGCTTCAGTATGGAGCTGTTATTTTGAAATTATTCTGCATTTTAGGGATATATATATATATAGATAGATAGATAGATAGATAGATAGATAGATAGATATAGATAAAGATATAGATATAGATATACATTTCACTTGGGACCCTCTGGTGGCCTGCCCACCTTAGATTTAAGAAAAACAGTGAGAGCTTATTACTATTATTATTCATGTGGTACCAGTAAAACCACCTTCACTTTACTGACTGGGAAATCCTTCCAATGAACATGTTGAAAATTTTCCAAAAGAGACTAAAAGATAAGACAGGAAATATATTTCCAGATAAAGGAAACTTTTGGTCCTTTCAAGAGATATTGGGGAGAGCCCTTGGCATCTTTAATTCTTGCCTCTGTGAGATTTGGCCAAAAGGAAGAGTAGACAATTCTCCCATCAAGCAGGTGGGCATAGGAAGTCAAGCAGATGGTGTCTTTTAGATACTAAGGGAGCTAGCCAAGGCAAGAGCCTGGAGTTGAAAATTAAATGCCCCACTCTCAAGGGCAGGATGTTCTCCAGTTCATGGTGTCTCCCAACAGATGAATGTCTGTTACTGGTGACCTGGCTCTTCATGATGAGCTCACTGATGCTCAACCAGTACCCACCTCAGCCCCTGTCCAGTCCTGAGACAGTCTAGCGCAGGGCAAGCCTTGGTCTGCCCAGAGACCAGCTCTCAATGAGAGGGTGTGGCCCTTTGGATACGGTTGCGGGTACTTTTTCCAAGGGTTACACGATGTCAGCTAAGTTCACGTCTGCAGGATGAAGGTCATGACTGAATGTGTACACATACGAAGGGCTGAACCTTGAGAGACAATTTACTGAATAAAGTGCTAGAGGTGCCAAGAATGCAGACCCAGAACAAAGGGCGAGTGAGGGGGGCGTCTGGAGCATTCCTGGGACCAGAGCCTGTTACCTTGGCTGTTGCTTCAGGCCAAGGTTACCAGGTGGCCCATTGATTTCGAAGGGATAGAAAGAGGAGCACAGGGCCTAGGTGACCAGCTGGTGGGATCTGAAATTAGTCTTGTTACCATGGATCTACTGTCTGCTTTGCCTCCTGAGAGTCCAGGCAAACATCTGGTCTCTGGGCTAAAGCCTTTTCTGGTCTTTATCCCCTTGGCCAAAGCTGCAGCTTCTGTTTCCTCAAAACCAAGGCTTGATCCTGGATCCTGGAGTCTTAGCTGGAGCCTGAGTGATTACCTTCTTCCTAAGGGCTCTGATATTCAAATCTCTGCTTGGCATCTGTTTGCACTGGGCTGATTTCCTGGAAGTGTGATGTCACGCAACTGACTTTCAGTGACAACTAACCATAAGAGGCTGGGTTCTGACTTACAGCCTCTTGACCGTCCTGTACTGTCTCTTGATCGGATGGTAGCCCCACTCGTGGTATCTGTGGGCCACAGAGGCCCCGACTGGAGGCAGTCCTATAGGAATTTAGCTTTCTTCATTCCCTCTCACTACTGCTGGTCTCTCCACCCACCACCTCGTGTCTTTTGTAGATAATAGCTGAAGTGCCAGCCTTCCCGGTACTTGAAATTGCCCAAGCTAGAACGGCCTTTCCTAGATTCCTTGAGTTACTCCTGTACGGTCAATACAGTCAGCATAGTTCCCACCCTCAGAGAGCCTTCGAGAGTCATTTCACCAACGGGAGTGCTAACAGATCACAGACCACAAAAGATGAGTGCTCTAAGAACATAATGAGACTGTATAATTGATGGTAACAGTAACAGCAGAGGGAAAAATTGATATGCCTGAAGGAAGAGGACCCTGGAGAGCCCCTCATTTCTACCAAGGACAATGGAAAAGAGGTGCCTTTCCCTGGCTCACAGACGAAACCATTAAGATTTTGGAAGGTTAAGTGACTGTCCAGGTCACCCAACTCATGCACGACACGTGAGATTGTAGTCTAGATCTACCTGCTTCCAAGGCTCAGCGCTGTTCTATGCAAGACGGCCTCTGTGTACCCGCCAGCATTGCAGAGACTTCGTTCAGGCAGCCATGGGTCTGAGAGTGTCTAAGAAGATGCTCTTCTCATGGCGCTGTGAAATTACTAAAGCAGTCAGGCAAAAAGTAAACGTCAGCGTGATGGAGTCTTCATGAGCTCTCGGGGGAAAAGGGACTCGAGATGAACTTTGCAACCTGGCAGATATTAGGTAAGAGTCCTGTGTGTGGAACTGGTCTGGAGAAGGCCTGTGACACCATTCTAGATAGCTTGGATGGGACAGGCAAGCAGAGGAACATCCAAAGCCAAGGCAGAGACTCGGGTGTCACAGGGAATAGGAAGCCAGCTTGGTGCAGCCTTTCTTGTTTATGTCTTCTTCTCACATCAGGGAGGGAAGGTTGCAACCAGCTCATGCTCCATCTCACAAACCTCCTCCATCATATGAAATCTGATGAATTCCTCACCAGTAAGATGTGGGCTACTCTGGATACTGAGGCTGTGAGAAGGAGAACACTATAGATCTAGTGTTTTGCACACGGCATTGCTCAAGCTGGTGGCCATCTTCCAAACCAACTTTCCTCCACAGCTATGGTTCCTCAATGACAAAACCTGGCCTGAAATCCTCATGTGTGTCTCTGCCTTATTCTGATTCCAGAGTGAAATGTGACGTTAGCAGCAAAATCAGTGCCACGGTTGGAGAAAGCTGAAGGAAGTGTGGGTACCAAGAGACGAGTTGTTGAGTCTCACCCTAACTGATAATACTTGAGTCAGCCAAGCACAACCTCATCTCTCACAGAGTGATTGATAGCTGTGGTTCATCACTAAAGAAATAATCTCAGCACCTATGAAATCGGTGGGCTTCATCTCTGGCTTTTAGAGACAGAAAGAAGGAAAAAAATGAGCTCATTTCTGAAGCTCTTCCCAGGTATAGCTCTCTATTGTGTGCTGGGGTTGCTATGACAAAATACCACCAGCTGGGTGTCTTAAACAATGGGAAGGTTCTGGAGGCTGGAAGTTCAAGATGGAGCTGTTGGCAGGTTCCCATTCACCTTGGCCTTCAGACGAGTGCCTCCTATTTGGCTCGCAAGGGGTCTTTTGTCTGAGAACCTTCATGCCTGGAGAATCTTTGTCTTTTCGTAAGGACACCAGACCTATTGGACTGGGGTTCCCTATAGTATTCCACTTTAACCTTCATCATCTTTTTAGAGCTCCTGTCTCCAGATGGAGTCACAGTGAAGGCTTGAAGTTTAACACACTCATCTTGGAGACCAGCTCAGTCCGTAAGAAGCCTGAGCACCATGTTAATGGAAATATTATGTCAAATGTCTCAACACTATTTTAAAACCATGAGTGTTAAATGCAAGAGTTTTTCTCTAGGTCACCTTGCTGCAAAGTGGGGGAAAGGGAGGAGGTGTGCCAGGAGCAAAGGTCTGCATGACAGGGCACGTGGACTGACTTCTCATGTGACCTTGAGGGAATAGCTTTACTTGTTTATATACCAACATCCTTGTCTCTTGAAAGAGGGAACTCAAGAATAATGACCCAAGGGCTGTTTCTAACTGTAGCACCTACGATCTACTTCACTTAAAATTTAGTCAATCCGAGGCTATTCGTCCAGAGAAGAAGGCTACAGACCCTGACTGCATGATGAAATTATTGTGGATGTAGAATAAATATTTGCATTTTGTCCAATAACAAGAACTCTTCCGTATAAGATGGAGCCAATTCTGAGACTATCAAAGTCATGGAAGCTATGAGCAGGTACCTGGATTTCTGTGGTTGAAATGAAAGCGATAAACGCCAACTTTCTGCTCCATTTGATGATACATGTGCACGGCCTATGCAACAGCCCTTCATGTCCTACTGTGAAAGCAAATTTAAGAGATTTAGGAAATCTATGTGTGCTTTGTATGCTTCTCTTTGGAAGACATGTGTCTTATGCTTAGCAGACACTATCTATCATTAACAGACTGCTCATTTGGAAAGACTTCCCTTCTGCGTGTGGTAGCCACAGGTGTCCCTGGTAATTGGTGATGAAAGTGCTTTAGGGAAAGTTTCAGTTAAAATATAATGAAAGAAAATGGTGGAGATACCCCATGGGTACGAGGCTAGCTATGCAGCCAATCCACAAGTGGGGCAAGAACATAATCCTTGTAAGACAAGGAAAGAGAAAAAGTGCAAATCGAGAGAAAAATGTGTTTTTCAGATAAAATTACAGCCTACTCTTCTTAAAGTACATTAAACGTAAGACTTGTGTTGAAATATTCTCACTATGTGCAACTTAGCAAATTAACTTGTTTAACGTTATACTTGCCCTCCAATGAGTATCCAGGCAACCCAGTGTCATGCGCATGTAGATGTAAATGTTCTTGGTAGTTACTGTAATAAACAGCATAATGTATACATTCCTGGCAAATCCTTAACATCTGTTTGTGAAACCACATATGAAACTAGATACTCTAATTTAGCTCCAAAAGGTAACGTGCACCCTAGGAGAATCTCCATCCATATTCCAACCCATGCATTTGCTCACCTAAGCTATAAACCCTATGCCCCATGCCAGGCACCACTGTGCCAACTTGTGCACGTATGAATGAATACTAAGTAAGGAAATAAATGAATCAGAAATAACAGTTGACACGAGGAGTGGAGTACATATTAGTCAGGGTTCTCTAGAGGGACATAACCAATAGAATGTGTGTGTGTGTGTGTGTGTGTGTGTGTGTGTAAAGGGGATTTATTAGAGTGGCTCACAGCCTGAGGTCCTGCTAATCCAACAATGACTGTCTCACAATGGAAAGTCTGAGAATCCAGTCGTTGTTCAGTCCATTAACGTCTCAGCTGATCTTACATGTGTGTTGGGATCCCAAAGATGTAGACCCTAATACCCATGAATTGGGAGTGAGGGCTAGCAGGCAAAGAACAAAAGCTTCCTTCGTCCGTATCTTTTATATAAGCTGCCATAAGATGTGGCCCAGATTAAAGGTGGGTCTTCCCACGTCAAATGATTCAATCAAGAAAAATCTCTCATGGGTGTACCCAGCCACGTGGATTTTAGTTAATTCAAGATGTAGTCAAGTTGACAACCAAGAATAGTCTCACAGGCAGTGAAGAAAAGAAAAGGATAATGTGATAGACCAGCTGCTCTCATAGTCCTTGAACTATCATGTAAGAGACTGTTAGAAATACACCTTTCCGGGTTCCACCTCAAATCTACTGACTCAGACTCAAAAACAGTCACTTTTAGCAAGTTCTAAAACTGAGACACAGTTTTAGACCTGAGACACAGAAAAACTTGCAAAGTCCTGTGGTAGGTCCGTTTATGTTGAGATGAGAGAAAGCCTGGGAATTGGGGAAAGGCTCTGCTGGAGATGGATTTGAGGCAGTTTCCATGCAGAAGGAATGATACAGAAAAGCCTGGTGAGTGTGAGATGCCAGGGAACAATGACCAAGAGAGAGAAGCATGGCATGAGATGAGGCTGGCAAGGCACGCAGTCTGTGTTTTCACGAAGAAGCAGGGACCACAGGAGTCAGCTCAGACTCACAGAGGCCAAATCTGCACCTGTGTTTCCTCCTGACTCAAGGCAAAGATCGGGATTCCCTCCATACATGGCCCTTCATAGCTCTTCATTTATTTACCTGCTTGTGAGTGTAGTCACACAACATCTGTATGGCTGGATGAGTTCCTCCTGTTGCCCCTCGCTGGTAAAAGCAGGACTATGAACTGTGGCTGTCTTGGCCTGAATGTTGGCAAGACCTGTGGCTTGCTTCTGGTTATAAGAACAAGGCGGAGGTGACAGGTTGGGTGTGATTACACATACACAATTCATTTGGCTTGGTGTTTTTGAAGAGGCAAACTGCCAGGGTGGGAGATTGTAGAGAGACGGAAAAGAACTGTATGTAGCCTTGGACTAAAGCTGGGGGCCTGGAGCCTGCAGCCTGTAAGGAACTGAATGTTGCTAGCAACTGAACAGGCCTGGGGATGGATGCTTCCCAACTTATGTTTCCAGTGACACTGCAGCTCTCATCCAACTTGAAACCTTTGGTCTGGAGAACCACAGCCGCAGCCTACCTGCCCCTAGCACGTGCTGGGAAGCAGCAAATACAGCATGCTAAGTGCCAAATTTGTGTTCCTGTTAGGATCCCAAGGATACAGGCCAGTGGAATTCAGCAGTGGGAGTACATGCATGTAATCTTGGCTGCTTAGTAGGCTGAGGCAGGAAGCGTGTGAGCTGGAGCCCAGCCTGACCTCACAGAAAGGTTTGGTCAGAAAAACAATGCTAACAACACCAGACCAATTCTAGAAACTGATACTTGTGCTTGTAGACAGTCTCACACCTGCAAAAGTACAAACCTCAGTGGTACAGAGGCTTGAGAGCCAGTGGGGCCAATGGTACCAGTTATAACAGTCTGAAGACTATAGAACTGGGTGTGTCGAGGGTGGAGCGCTGCTGGGGGGAATCCCAGAGTGCAGACACCTAAGAACCAAGAGTGTCAAAGGCTTTTTGTTAATTAATTGTTTTCATTTATTTTACATCCTGACCAAAGTTTCCCCTCCCTCCTCTTCTCCCATCCCCCCTCCCCTCTGCCCTCCCATCCACTCCTCTTCTGTTTCTGTTCAGAAAGGGAGTGTCAAAGTCTTAAAGAAGAGTATGGTGTGTATCCCAGCTCAAAAAGTCAACAAGTTTGCCTTCCTGTGCCTTTTTGTCCTATTGGGCTCTCCGTGGACTACCTGCCCATCCTGGTGAAGATGGGTCTTCTTCCTTCATGCTAATGAATCTAAGGCTGGTCTCCTCTGAAACACCTGCACAGACACAGGAGATCTATGTTTTACCAGCTGTCAGGAATGCCTTTGCTTAGCCAGATGGGTGCACAAATCAGCCATGACCACTGTTACAGGAGGAAACGGGTGTGGGAGAGGAATGAACTAGTATCCCGACTCGTCTTGTAAAAGTAAAATAGCCTGTGTTATGAAAACACAGTAATGAATTTTAATAAGTCATGTAGTTTGGGGCATGGGGCAATTTTGTCAGAGTGACACAGGGAGGTCGCCACAAGGTGAGAGCCCATCACTTTTCCACCGAGTCCCTGAGATTCTCAAAGCCTGGGGTGTCAAAGTACTCCCCTGCCTTCTGGCTTCCTTTCCCATTGCTGCTATGATAAATCACCACAAACTTATTATCTTACAGCTTCGGAGGTCAGAGGTCCATATGGGTCTCTCTAGAACAGCATCAGGACTGTGGTGTCCCTGGGGGCTATGGTGGAGAAGCTTTCTTCCTTCCCCAACTCTAGAGGCTCCCTCCAATCCATGGCTCCTGCCTCTTTGCATCTTACTGTTCTGTCTCCTCTGTGACCTATGGACACTTTTAATATCACTGGACCCACGCAGATCATCATTATAAACAGCCTTTCTCCAGCTTGCCAATAGTCAAACTCAGAGTTTCACAGAGCTGGGGATGAGGACATCTTTTGGAGCTCTTATTCTGTCACAGGTACTGATCCAGTTCTGTTGTGTGAGTGGGCTTGGCATGTTCGCACGCTCTCAAATAAGTACTGACTTTTAGTATCCATAGTTTTCCTCACAATAGACTCACACACACTCCCATTTGAAGTACTGCTCTCTGGAACTGAGGAGATGGCTGAGTCAGTAAAGTACTCTCTGTGCAAGCACGAGGACCCGAGTTCAAAGCCCGGGAACTCACACATAAAGCCAGCATGCGTGTGTGTGTCTGCAATCCCGGCGCTAGAGAGGAGGCACACAGATCCCTAGAGCTCACTTGGCCAACCAGCACTGGAGAACTCCGGATTCAGTGAGAGATCCATCTCAAGAAGCAAGGAAGAGAGTCATTGGGAAAGACACCTGCTGCAGATCCTTGGCTCCACATTCACACGCACACGCATGCATGTACCTGGCACCACATGCACACAAACAACTAGTACATGTACCTAAAAGAAGCACACACATGCACACATGCATACATGTACCTAGCAGAATCACATATATGCACATACTCACATGTGTACCTAGAACCTCATACATGCCCGTGCACATATATGTACTTAAAAGAACACATACACAAAATCAAATGAAGCAAAGTTCTACTCTGTTCCTTTGTAGATGTCAACGCTGTTCACTAGACTGATGAGTTACCCTTTTGGCTTTCCTGAAAGCTAGGCGTGTTTGCTTTTCAGTGCACGGGATTCTCATCTTATTCTCTGTGGTCCTAAGAGCAGGGAGACTGGTCGGTCCTTCAACGGTGTCACTAAGGGGCCTGGGTGCTCTGGAATGAGGCTCTTCTGAACACGGATGTCTTCTGCCTAGCAGCTGTGGCCCTCCCTGTTCACCTCTTTATCTGTGTGTTCTTCACATTATTTGTTCTGCCCTTTAGTTGGAAAATAATTATCATTATTAAGTCAACTCACAGCAAACAGAAAGGACTTCTGGGAAAAGAACAAGAGCAAGCGACTGCCCTCCTGTCAGTCAGTCAGGTCCTCATGGCCTCCGCTTCCGAGACCAGGAGCACGTATGTCATGTGTCCACCTTCACCACCACGGGTCCCTTTCCGGTCTTCATGAGCTGCTCTCCTCTGGGCACGCTTTGGCATATGTAGCTCCTCTTTTTATGGATGGTTAGTGTTTGTCAAGCTGTCAGTGGGAAACTGGGATAGAGAAGACACAGTCCACAGCCCTCACAAGCAAGGAGTGGTCCAAGCCATGTTCCGCGTGGCTGTGCAGCCTATGGAATCTAGTCCCCACCCCTCAGGGCTCATGGTGGCATCCATCATTATGCCTTCCTGCCTCTATGGCACCCATGAGTCCTTTGAAGAGGAGCTTACCAGAGAGCCCTCGGCAGTCACCAAAGCAGCCTCAGATGTAGCCACTTTATTCACATGGAGATTATTCATGAATACATGATCAGAATGTCATTTTTCAGAGTTCCCAGTCTCCTTTGAGGTATGTTCCTTTTAAAGTCCCGGTCCACACAGAGTGATGCCATTTCTCAGTAATCATTTCTTTGATTTGGGGGCGGGGGTGGGGAGAGCATTCTGAAAACCCAGGAAGTGTCTTGAGCTTCGTTCAGCCTTTCCCCCCACAGCTGCCTTTCTCTCTGAAATTCTTGTCGTTTCTCATGCCCTGCATCACCTCCACACCCATCACACCTTGCTAAGGGTAACCAACTCCACATTAGAGTTTCCTGTACACTGTTAAAGACCCAGTCTGCAGGGAAGCGCAGTAAGGCAGAGGCACAAGAAAAGTCCCGCCAATCACTCTGTGCTATATGTCCCATTTGGACAACCTCTTTGGACTGGGTTTTCCTCACCCATCTATCTAATGAGGGAAAGAGCTACCGTGCTAACATTCCTAGGGTTTGGGGAGAAATCATGTACAAATACTTTTGACAAGTGGAGATAAATATGCTGAAAGTCTAGCCAGGCATGGTTGCACCAGTCTGTAAACCGAGTATTCAACTGAGGCAGGAGGATCCCAAGTTTAAGATAAGCCTGGGCTACACAATGAGAACCTGTCTTAAAAACATGTCAATTAAATTTAATTGAAAACAAGTAAATAAAAGGTTTTAAGTGACTGTGTCAAGACTTAGTGTATATGAGAAAGAAGTGTGAAATAAGAGAGCAATTTTCTGTGAGCAAAGACAGCCTAACCAGATCTGGGAGGCAGGCAGGCCCGACTCCCTCAGGAATAGACGGCGGCTCTGCACTGGTGTTCGCTGTGTGATCCCGGGAGGCCTACAATTCTGAAAGTACAGGTTGACTTGGAGAAAGGGACTCAAGTAGTGGGAAAGTGCAGGAACAGGCCGGCTCCAGTGTGGAACGGAAACAGTTACTAGGTGATGTGCCGGTCCCACAAACCTCCACTATTACTGTTTTCTGAGTCTTCAAGGCTTGGGGGGGGGGGAGTGGGGTGGGAGGGGGATGGAAAGCTGTGAACAGTGTGACCTCTGCCCTCAGAGAGCAGTCATTCATTCCGATAAATACTGATTTTCAGATTCCAAACACTTGTTCAGAACGTAGCTTCAGGCTCCTTTCTGGAAGTCGACCAGGTAGTGGGGTGGGGGGGGGCAGCTCATTGAGTATGAAGTGGTGAAACTAAGGTGTACTTTTCATTCAACTCTGTCATATGTAGAAACACATGAACAACCTATTATGTATATTATGTAAGGATGTCTATATCAGACAGGGCATGGTAGGGTTTGCCAGCAAAACAATTCCAGACTTTCAGATCTAGAACTGTTTCTCCTATCTATTTACTGATTGATTGATTTCAAGACAGGGTTTCACTGTGTAGTCCTGGCTGTCCTCAGACTCACTCTGTAGACCAGGCTGGTCTTGAACTCCAAGATCCACCTGCCTCTGCCTCCTGAATGCTGGGACCAAAGGCCACCCCCCTGTCACCCCCACCACCCCCCTACCCCACCCCCCGGCTCTGTTTCTCCTTTTTTATGCCACCTATCCCCTTGAAAAGTGGAATAGCATCACACCGGGTCTCAGTGACCCATCCTCTTGTCTGAGGCAAGACATGTGGTCAAGACCCATATTTAAATCCTCACTGGACTTGAGTAAGAGCAGTGCGGAGCAATCTCCCTTAAAACTGTCTCCTTCGGGCTCTTGGGGTCCACTCTTCAAAGGCCTCCGTCTCAACCTTGCTCTTCTGGCACTTCTCCCTCAGTCCTGCTGTGGTTTTACTGGTGTTCTGTTGACCTAGTGACTTCTAGTACATTTCCCTCTGCCCAAATCATGCCCCTCACCCAGCTGTCACAGCCAGCATGAGCACCTACTTCCACCTAGTTCTTAGCTAAGCTTGGAGATAAAAAGAATACAAAAGGAAGTCTTTCTTAATGAGAGGTTCTAGTCTCAGGAAACCAAAGGATAGTATTTTCTTTTCTCTGAAGTTCTAATACTAGCCATTTGCACAGTATTAATTTACTTGACACATCTCTGCTGGACCCTATCCTAATCTGCTTTTTATTACTGTGATAAACACTAAGCTCCCATGGATTACTCAGCCTGTTTTTTTTATGCCATCCGGGACCACCAGCTCAGGGCTGGCACCATCCACTGTAAGCTCCTCCCTCCCACATCATTATCAACCAAGAACATGCCCCACAGTCTTGCCCCCAGGCCATCCTGTTAGGGGTATCTTCTCAACTGAGGTTCCTTCTTCCCAAATGGCTCTGCTTTAAATCAAAGCAGAAATTAAAAAAAAAAAAAAAAAAGCAACAACCTAAGCAGCAGAGGCCCCATCTGCATGGCATGATGAGAAAACTGACCTGTGTCCTCCTGTCACAGGACAGGTGTAGAATGACCAACCATTTCGACAGGTGTCGGAAAGGAAGAGAACGGAGCTGTGGGTGTGCACTCTGAGAGTCTTCCCAGGAAAGTGAAATTTGAGTTAAAAAACATAAAGGGTGAGTTGACGTGACCTGGGGACAAGAAGTAGATTATAGAATTGACACATGCTGACAAAGGAGAAAGTGAATTGTTGAACTCAGGCATATGGTGAGGTTTCTTCACATCACCATAAGATTAGTAACAAGACTTAACAATGACCCACACCTTTAATAAAATGATTCTAGACTACCACTGGAAATGTACACATGCATAAATATGTGTGTTATATGTGTGCACGTCTGTGTGCTTTTGGAAGCCAGAGGTCAACTTCAAGTGTCTTCCTCTATCATTCTCCACCTTTTTTATTGAGGCAGGTTCTCTCATTGAAACTGAAGCTCAGCAATCCAGCTGGACTGGCTAGCCAAAGCCACAGGATGCTCCTGTCTCTACCACCCCAGCACTGGGACTGGAGGCATTTCTCGAACACCCTACTTTTCATATGAGTGCTAAGGACTGAACTCAGGTATTCATACCATGAGCCGCTAAGGCAGACGGAACCTCAACTGAGAATGTGCCTACCTCTGGTTAGCCGTGAGCATCTTCTTGACTGATGATGATTTGGGAGGTCCAGCCCTCTATGGGTGGTGCCAGCCCTGAGCTGGTGGTCCTGGGTAGTATAAGAAAGCAGGCTGAGCAAACCTCAGGAACTTACCATAAGGTAAGCACTTTATGGACTGAGCTGTCTCCATAGCTCTTGTATGATATATCCATCTATTGGAAAATAGAATTGTGTGTCATGTGCTCTGAACTATACACAGCTCTCCTCACTATCACCACAGTGAGCTTTGTCTCCCATGGGTCTCTAGTGAGCAAAAGATGGAGTTAGGGGAGAAAATAAATGTAAGGAATTCAAAGCAAATTGTTCTGTCATGTATTGAGTAAAGGATAATATCAAATATTGTGAAATGAAATTTAGCAGTTTTCTTTACCATTATAGAAATAATCATAAAGTTGACTGGTTGATATTTTGAAATTTTTCAGTAGAAGGCTTACAAACAATGCCACTTCGACACCAATGAAACATCACCTCGTCTTGGAAAAGCATCTGTATGATGTCAACACCCTGCAGGCTCAAGTGTTCTACTCGTACATACGTGTGATGAGCTTCATACATATTCAGCCTCCTAACTTGACAGTCACTTCTAAGAGCAGACAAAAGGCCGTTGGTTCTGCTCCGCGTGGCGGTTTGTGAAGGGGGAATATCACACGCTTCCCTTGATGATTATATAGCTCTATCCATCTGTCTGCCACTGGAGTGGGGGGAGACAAGCTACAGCTCCCACCGACACCATAAACAAAAGTAGATGGTGCTGTCACCAGTCAGACACGCCAGCTAATTGGAGCTGTCGACAGACATAATATTCTGTGTCCACAGCTCTAGAAACAGTTTGAAGCAGCAATGATACGGTGGTTGATGGTGAGCATGGCACAAGTGTCTCTACTCACAAGCTAGAAATGACATAATGAGAAAAGAATCACTCAAATACGCCTCCTAGCCCCTGGTGCTCTGCCGAGAGCTTTCTCTGTATTGCTTCCTAGGCTGACAGTTTAATATGATACTCATAATGTCGAACTTTAAAATTAATCTTGCTTAAAAAGATATGTTTCAATGAGCTACCAAGACTTACTCTTTTGGGAAATTAATAAGAAAAATGCCCCTTATTCGTAGAGCTTCACCAAATAGCTACCAAAAGAAGAGGAGGGTATTTCATGAATTTGGTACTTAAGTACCTATGGATTTATGGTGATATTCAGAAAAGTAGTTCTACAATTAAATGTTTGCACATGCTTGTGGATATGGCTTATTGCTGAATATTCCTTCTTGTTGGACAGAGCAGGCTCAAAATAGAAGGCATTTGACAAGCCTTTGTGACATCAGTGTATGTCATACACTAACAGGAATGCTCCCACCATGGTTACAGCAATAAGACTCAGGAAGGTTCTTGCTGCTTCCTAATAGTCTGCTCAGCTTCTAAATTATCTAATGACTTCATCACCAAGGTTTGGAGTTTTGCTCAGCCACTGCCTTGTTTCAACATGTTGGTGAGCCTCTCTTTGCTTCCAAACTCCATAAGGCAGAGGTAGTACTGGTGTCTCTGTATGTGATTAAGAGGTCATTACATACACAGTGCATAGATCAGTGCTGGCCCGTCACAGTGAGAAGCCACTACATAGTTCTCTTATTGTTGTTATCATTGTTAGGATGATTTATAGTCCATTTCCAATGAAAGTCTTTAATAATTAATCAAAGTAAAAACTGTAAATACCAAAGCTTAAAGGTTTGCAAGGCCAACAAGAGAGGCAGACTTGAGCACTTGAGAAAGTTCCTGACATGCATGCCTATTTCCTGTAAAGATTAAGGACAATAGCAGCCTCAGTAGATATTTTAAGGATGTGAGGTGATACAGTCAAGGCATGCAGTCCATGGGCTGTAGGAAGTGTTAACGCTGTACATTAGAGTGCTTGTCCTTGTGTATCACCAACTTCACTTCTGTCCTCATTAATTCTGGGAAGGAAAACACAACCCTGACTTCATAATGGAAGGATGGGGCCATTGGTGGTAAAAAGAGGCCAGTGGGCATGGAGCAAAGTTGTACACAGCTGGGCAGTAGTGTCACATGCCTTTAATCCCAGCACCCAGCACCTGGGGGCCAAGAGGCAGGTGGATCTCTGAGTTCAGGGCCAGACTGGTCTACAGAGTGAGTTCCAGAACAGCCAGGGCTACACAGAGAAACTCTGTCTTGAAAGAAAGAAAAAAAGAAAGAAAGAAGAAGAAAGAAAGAAAGAAAGAAAGAAAGAAAGAAAGAAAGAAAGAAAGAGAAAGAAAGAAAGAAAGAAAGAAAAAGAAAGAAAGAAAGAAAGAAAGAAAGAAAGAAAGAAAGAAAGAAAGAAAGAAAGAGAAAGAAAGAAAGAAAGAAAGAAAGAAAGAAAGAAAGAAAGAAAAGAAAGAAAGAAAGGAGGGAGGGAGGGAGGGAGGGAGGGAGGGAGGGAGGGAGGGGGGAGGGAGGGAGGGGGGAGGGAGGGGAGGGAGGGAGGGGAAAGAAAACTTGAACATTCCCCCACACGCATCAGAGACTAGACGCTAGGATGACATTCAACTCTCCTGAATGTCCTTTTGCCAGATAACCAAACAACCCAAAGCCTCTGCAATGGTCAACATCTACTGTCAACCTGACTGCTCTAGAATTCCCAGGAGATGTGTCTCTGCGTGTGTCTGTTTAACTAAGGAAGAGAGACTTACTCTGAATGTGGGTGGCCCCATCACATAAGCTGGAGTGCAGGACTCAATAAAAAGAAGTAATCAAGCCAAGCATCAGAATCCATCCCTCTTGGTTTCCTGACTACAGACACAATGTGGCCAGCCATCTCCTGTATCCCATAGCCATCCCTTCTCTTCCATCCTGGACTGTGTCCTCTCAAACCATGAACCAAAACAAGAGCTTTATTCCTTTAGTTGGGTTTTGCTTGGTATTTGGTCACAACAACAAGAAAAGGAATATGTATAGCCTCGTCAGTTTCCACTCAGTTCCACAGTCTCAGCTGTTTCTGTCTCTTCAGACTGAAATCATTCTAGCCACCTTCCACTCATCCATCACTCCTTTTTACACATTCACTGGCCAATTATACAGACAAATAATCCAAGGAAGCTACACTCAGCATGGCAACAACATCAGCGTAAATGTGCCTATGCTGCAAATGTAATCACCTCACTCTCTGAAGACATGGGGCAAACAAAAAGAACAAAAAAGCCTGTGTCTGGAAGGCGGGTGTCTTGGTTACTCTTCTCAAGATGAAAGGAAGACATTAAGGGAGAAAGAGTTCATTCTGGCTCCCAGTTTAGGCTCCAGTCCATCACGGAGGGGAGTCACGGTGTCAGGAGCTTGAGGCAGCTGCTCACATCGCCTCCACAGTTAAGAAGCAGACCGTGATGAACGCTGGTGTGTGGCTTGCTCTCTTACCTTTATGCAGTCCAGAACCCCAATCCCGGGGAATGTTTCTACCCACAGTGGGTGGTGTCCTCGCACCTTGATTAACGTAATCAAGACGATCACAGGTGTGCTCAGAGTCCAGTCCTATGTAGACAAACACTCCTAAGATTCTATCTCACACCAAGTTGACAACTGAGATTAATCATCAGAGCAGGTAAATTAGTTTTGTAGGAAATACTTCAGCACTCCAGGCTCAGTCTGAAAGGCATTTCTGTCCCAGACTCTAGGTGCTGTCAACATACAGGAAATAGTTGGAAAACAACATGACAGCACTTGACTCGGTCACTCTCTCAATCTTGGCTTCCATTGACTTAAGAAGATAACTTTGTCAGCTGTGACCACAAGACCTGCCTTCTGGAATGACCAGGCTCCCTTCTGGCATGGCGAACAGAGCAATGTGGCTTTGATTTGACTTCGTCATCAGCCCCATGGCTATGACCAGTGAATGGCCACCAGATACATCTGCTGCTCGGTTCCATCAGTAGAGCCATGTAGGGTCTCTCTAACCCTCCAACTCTGTTCCTGCCATGGCTTTGACTTGATACCCCATTTGGTCATGCTTTCAAATGCCATCATCAAGTGACATGGATGGAACTTCCAAGACCTTCAATCAGTGACTCCCTCTACCAGGGACTGCTAGGTCCCATGATGCCCGCACAGTGTGCGGGCAGATCTCCGTTTTCCATTGGTTGGTTTTTTAATCAGTTAGTCATAAGCCTTCTTTCCCCACTGTATTGCCAGCCCGTTCTCTCGTCTCCTGTGTTTTTCTTTTCTACTTCATGGTTACTTGAATGAACCAAGGAATTCATGAGTTCCTCTCATCCCTCCTCACTTTACATTCATGAATTGCATGTGCTTGAATACTCAAAACCTGGAGCACACAGCACACCACGAGAAGGAAAATGCTGCAGCAGACACCGTAGTGAAACAATCAATGAGCTGTTTAATGATCTTTTTAAACATACTTGTTTCATTTTTTTTTAACATATGTTCATGGCACATGTTAATAGGGTTCGGTGTAAAATCTCAGCCATACGTGTAGCACGCCCTCATTAAATCCATGTCTTCCACCACCCACCATGGCCCTTTCCAAGCTCTGGGAAATCACCACTCTACATTCAAGGTGATGTTTTTATAGGGTTTCCATAAGGGAGAGAACACGTGGTACATGTGTTTCTATATTTAGTCCATTTCATTAGCAAAACAGTCTCCAATCCCATCTACTTTCATCTTTCAAATATCTTGATGCTGGAGAGATGGTTCAAGGTTAAAAACACTTGTTACTCTTGCAGATGACCAAGATCCAGGTCCCAGCACCCACATGTGGCGTTACAACCACCTATAACTCCAGCTACAGGGGATCTGATACCTTCTTCTGGCCTCCATGGGACCAGGAATGCAGGCAGTGTACATACGTACATGTAGACAAACACTCGTACACATAAAATAAAACTTTGGCCGGGCAGTGGTGGCGCACGCCTTTAATCCCAGCACTCGGGAGGCAGAGCCAGGCGGATCTCTGTGAGTTCGAGGCCAGCCTGGACTACCAAGTGAGTTCCAGGAAAGGCGCAAAGCTACACAGAGAAACCCTGTCTCGAAAAACCAAAAAAAAAAAAAAAAAAAAAAACTTTTACAAGCTACATATTCAGGCCTAAACCAGCCATCTCTTGTAACCAAGCAAGACTTCCAGTGGAGGGTCTGGAGCACCAACCCGGCCACAAAGCCTACAATTTGTCCTGCCTATAAGATGTGCTATGGCCAAGATGGCACAGAGCTTGTAGGAGTGACCAACTGATGATTGGCACAGCTGGAGACCCATATACTGAGAGGGAGATGCCCGCTGAGGTCAGGACCCAGAAGCAGGATACCCCAGAGACCTAGGATAGGACCAAATGTGAATAGG
Organism: Peromyscus californicus insignis; assembly: GCF_007827085.1. Classification (NCBI taxonomy): domain Eukaryota; kingdom Metazoa; phylum Chordata; class Mammalia; order Rodentia; family Cricetidae; genus Peromyscus; species Peromyscus californicus. The sequence goes on along the minus strand of NW_026294617.1, from coordinate 15,120,265 downwards.
GAAAAAAATTGAATGAAATGATTCTTAATGATATTCTGCTAGACTCATAGATTGGTGCCTAGCCCAGCTCTCATCAGAGAGGCTCTCCCCAGCAACTGATGGAAACAGATGTAGAGACTCACAACCAAACACTAGGCAGAGCTCAAGGAAGCCTTTGTAAGAGGAGGAAGAAGGATTGTAGAACCCTTGGGGTCCAGAGCACCACAAGAAAACCCACAGAATCAAATACACTAGGTCCATAGGGGCTCACAGAGACTGAACTGAGAACCAGGAAGCCTAGGATTTCCTAGGGACTGACCTAGGCCCTCTGCACATATGTTACAGCTGTGTAACTTGGTCTTTGTGTGAGACTCCTAACAGTGAGAGCAGGGATGTCTCTGATTTTGTTGCCTTCTTTTGGGACCCATTCCTTCTACTGCATTGCCTCATCCAGCCTTAATACAAGAGGGATGCCTAGTCTCACTGCAACTTGATATACTATGGCTGGATGATATCCATGGGGGCCCACTTGCGAATGAAGAAAAACAGTAGAGGCGAAGTAGATGGCATGAGGGGGGGTAATAAGAAGAGCGGAGGGAGGAGAAACTTTGGTTGGGATGTAAAAACAAAATAAATAAATTAAATAAATAATAAATAAATAAAGATACATATACAGAATACATAAGAAACTCCAGAAAACCCCCAAATAGTTGAAAGAAAAAAATATGTTTTGAAAAGACACCTCTCTCCAAGAAGAAATAAAAATGATAAAAAAAAAAAGTCATGAAAAAAGTACTCAGTATCCTTAGCCATTGGGGAAATGCAAATCAAAACTATAATGAGATATTATCTATCTGAGTCAGAATGGAAATTATAAAAATAATGAAAGCAATGATTGGCAAGGATATGTAGAAAAAGGATTGTCCACAAATAATGCTAAACTGTAACTGAAATACAGGCTGGAGAGCAGCACGCAGGTTCTACAGGAAACTAACTCAGATTATCCTGTGAGTGAGCTCTCGTACTCCCAGGGAGACAACCAAAGCACACAGAGTCAACATGCCAAAGAGAGATTGACACACTCACCCTTACTAAAACATACACACACATCAGTGGGTGAGTGGGGAAAACACGGCGTATGGACACCATGGGCGTGAGCACCTTTTAGACATCAGCCTAACTTCCCCTGTGCTCTGCACAGCCTGAGGATAGGGTTGGCAGCAGTAAATTTGCTTTGTTTCATATTCTTTGTGTTGGTTTGTTTTTGTTTCTTTTGGGGGTTATAATCTAATTACAACACTTCTCCATTCCCTTTCCTCCATCCAAACCCTCCCTGTTCTTCTAATGTATGGCCTCTTGTTTTAATTGTTATGACATGCATATATGCATTTGTACATACATATGTATTTCTAAATATAATCTATTGAGTCCATATGATATTTCTTGTGTGTATGTTTTCAGGGCTGACCATTTGCACTGTACAACCAACCGGTGTGCTCTTCCCTGAGGAAACACCTCTCTGGTTCTCAGCTTCTCTCAGTTGCCTGGAGTTCTTTCTACATGGTTTGTTTGGCATGGGCATTGGTGTCTTCCTTGTTTAGCTCACGTTTGGGCAATCATGCTGGTGAGAGTTTAGGGGTGTATCTTCTGATGTCACTAGGAGAGACACTCTCACAGCAAAGTCCCTGTTCCTCCGGCTCTTACAGTCTTTCCGTCCCCTCTTCTACAATGCCCCCTGAGCCTCAGGTGTGGGAGTGTTTTATAGATGCATCCACTGGGACTGGGCTCCACAGCTCTGCAGTTTGTTGGTTGTGGTTCTCTATACTGGTCTGTGTTGCAGAAAGTCTTTAATGGGGTAAAGACTACACTTATCTGTGGGTATGAGGACAAATGTTTGTAGACTGTTGTCAGGGAGTATGCTGGCTTAGTAAAGTAACAGTTTTAGGTTCTTCTCCAATAACCTTGACTTGGCCAGCACTGGGTAGTTAGCTGGGTTTCTAGTACCAGGCATGGTTTCTGCCTTGTGGAGAAGGTTTTAAGTCCAGATAGAGAGCTGTTCTTACTGTCTTACCATGTGCCACTGCTTCCCCCGGAGGAGGATTATCTTGCCATGCGGGCCACTGAGGTGGTTCGTTGACATCATAGCCAGGTAGGCCTTCTGGTTGCCTCACTCCTTCAGAAGCTTGCATGGTGCCTTCTGGTACCATGAAAACTAGTTCCCAGGGAGGGAACACTCCTGTCAGTTCTAGCTCAGAGGTCTCTGGACCCTGCTTCTGAAGGGTGTGGTGTCTTCAGCAATGGGACTTACATTCACCTTTGAGGAGTAATCAAGGGTTACCATAGGGTATATGTTTTGGGAGTCTCTTGGACAGTCCTGGCCAACAACTCAAATGCCATTTTTATAATAACCATGGAATTTTAACTTGAAGTCTATCATAAAAGAAACTTTCCTGTATAACTAAGACTCTTTCTCATAAGTAATATCTCCACTAATTACCCACAAACGTAGCTATCTTTGCTTGAGTGTACCTCAGGAAATCTTCACCTAGGTTTTCATGTATCTCCAAGTTGAGAGGCAAGCCAAGAGTAAAGACATTTTAGAGCGTGAGGCAGAGGTGCATTGTACAACTCTATGGTATTACTGTGCAGCAGAACGTAGAGGGAATGGTGCCTCCTGGAGCTGTACAGTGTACAGCCTCAACTATGAAGGTGAAACTCTGGTGTCCAATGAGAGCTTCCCAGTTTGGAGAGGATGCCTTCCCTGTGCTCTCCAGGGAGTGCTGAGCCTTGCCTTCTAGGTCTCTAATAAAGACACTAACCCCAATCCTGAGTGCTCCACCTGATGGACTAGTCACCTCCGGAAAGACTACACCTACCAGTACTGTCCCCTTAGTGTGGTTATGGCCCCTCTTCCTCCTCCTCCCCCTCATTCCCTTCTTTGGAGACAGGGTTTGGAGTAGTCTGTGTAGCTTAGAATTCACTATGTAGTCAAGGATGACCTTGAACTTCTTATTCTCCAGCCTCTCACTCCCAGGGGTGTTAGATTACAGCTGTGTGCCACCCTGTCTGATTTATGCAGCATGGGGGTGGGACCTAGGGTTCTGGACATGCCATGCAAACACTGTGCCAGCTGAGTCAAATCTCCAGCCTAGGATTTAGGGTTTCAACATAGGAGGTTAGGGGGAGACACATTCAATTTACAGCTCACTTGCCTGGTCTGTCCCAGCTGACGCCTGTTGTTCTGGAAGTCACTAATAAGGCAGTCTTTCACTCACAGAAGTACCCCAGACTTGTAGAGTTGCCTCCACCCCCTTCGTCAATCAATACACGGAAGTGGGGCTTCCTTGTATTCTCTTTGGTGTCTAAGACCTTTCATTTGTTTGTTTATTTGTCTCTTTGGGTGTTTGTTTGTTTGTTTTTGAGACAGGGTGGCCTGGATAATTTTGCCTTGAGAAGTCATGAGTTAAGTGAAAATCTTGGCCTCAGGCAAGGGCTACCTTCCTACAATTTAGTGGTCAGAGAGCCCCCAGAGACACCTTAAACAACACAGGCTTTTCTCATTGCTTAGTTGTCCACTCTAACTAGATAAGACTATATTACCGAAGACACCGCTCACTTTGGATGCTGGACAGAGAGAAGGTAATCCGGATAGCTTCCCTAGTACCAGAAGGTATTATGCAGACATCAGTGGAATCACTCAGTTCTGGACCTTGGAGGTTACAATACCAACCTGTCTGGCAAGAGGTGTCCACTGGTGCAGTAATGGCCTGACAGTTATGGGGGTAACCAACCGCTTTCTGACTGGATGAGTCTTGCTCCACAGGAGGGATTTATGCCTGATACTGCAAACTTGAGCAAAAGTCCATGACTGAGGAGAGGATAAGTCCTAGGAGGCATCAATTCACCTTCTAAATATTTATGTTTATGTTCATAGATTGGTGTTGCTGTCAACTTTGGTCAAGGAAGCTTCTTTTTGCATAAGGGTTAAGTGCTAAGTATAAGTAACCCCAAGTGCTCAGCTGTGGATGGGTCATCTGTATCAACCTCCCCCCACCCTTACCCAAGCCTCTGGGAACATGGAGGAAGAGTGCAAACTGGTGGATGAGGAGATCTGTGAAAGGCTGACTTCTGGACTCACCATGCACGTTGCGCACATCAGCTCACATCAGCTGTGGTTAACTGAACGAGGTCAAGTCAGTGAGTATTCCATCAACACTGGAGGAAGGAGCTGTCAGCAGCTGAAGGAGGGAAAAGCCATTCTCCTTCGGAGGGAAAAGCCATTCTCCTTCGGAACGCGGCCGTCGGGAGGTTGCCCATGTCCCATCAGATAGCTCAGACATGCGTACATTTGAGCTGGATGAACTGGACTCGGGTGGTTACTAAAGACAAAAAAATAAAAGGACATGAAGTTGAGAGGGAACCTGGGTGGAGGCCACTAAGGAAAGTTGGAGAAAGGTAGTGATGGATAGATGTCATCAAAGTACATTGTGTAAACTGTATAAATTATAACATTTTCAAAAAGACTAAAATAGTATATGTATTTAAAGTAGAAAGGTGTTGAGGGAAAAAACAAGGTATATCTGAGAGCACGGGTGTGGGCTTCTCAAGGAAAAGTCATGTATTGTTTAAAAGGTTTGTAAACATAAGAGTTAAGGTAAAAGGAGATACTTGGGATAAGAATAAGACATCCCTGAATGTGGGTACATATGCCTCAAGGAAGAGCCACAGTGACATGCTTTGGCACTAGCCACATAGACTTTTTTTGGTGGCTCTTGTTGCATCTCAAAAGGTCACTAAGACACTGTTGTTTCCTTTGCTCTCTGTAGTAAGTGGAATTCAGAGTGGCTTTTCTGGGGACTTGAGTGGGAATACAATGGTAAGGTATTCTTAAAGTACGTTCTAGTTGGAGAGATGGATTCCAAACAAGGTCAACAATAAATGTTTAAGGTGCTGACAACCAGTGCTAAAGAGAAAAGGTAAACAGAGAGAAGTAGACAAGAAGAAGTGAGGGAATTTGAGTTGGGGCTCCCAGGACCTAGAAAGAGTGACTTAGGGGTCCAGAGAAGAGCACTTTCAAAGCTGGGCCACATCAAGAGCCAAGGTTCTGGGACAGGTCTTTGACCAGCTCAGACAGTCAGAGAATTGCCAAGGGTGGTGGTGGTACAGCAGAGGAAGACGTAGTCAGGACGATGGGGCCAGCAGACCAGGGAAATGGCTTGTAAAGTGCTTGCCGCATGAGGACATGAGTTCAATCCCCAGCATCCGTGTAAAGGCTGGGTGTGGTGCTACATGCCTATAACCACAGTGCTGGGAAGGCAGAGACAGGAGGACCGCTAGGAGCTTCTGGCCAGCCAGCCTAGCTAGTCAGTGAGCTTGGCCATCAGTGAGAGACCCTTTCTCACAAGTAAAACGTGACGAGTCTTTGCAGTAGAGATCAGAGAGCTGATGGAAATGTTCACAGTATGGTAGTGAGAGAAGACGGAATTTGGGAGCTTTTAGTGCTCAGGCTGAGAGTGTGCTGACAGAGCCAGTGTGGGGTGAGAGAAAAAGAGGAGGCATGAGGGTAAGATGATCACTGTTGAGAGGAAGCCTGGAGGAGGAGGAAGAGTAGAGGGGAGGAACAGGAGAAGACTGGCAAGAAAAGCCCATGAACATCAGGCAGCTGAGCATGTGATCATGGGAAACTTCAGGGAGTGGCCATCATCAGGCCATCACAAAATGGAGCTCAGATGTAAAGAGAGAAGCCAATCTGACAGGGAAGAGAGAAGGGGCTTGCAAAGCATAAAGGTCCTGCCATGGGTATTTGAGGACAGTCTTCAGTAGTGTGAGCCAGGCTGGGCTGCAAGGTGAGTCCTGCCTCTCACTTACCACAAGCCTCCCTGGGGCTCAGCACACCACCAGGGAACCATAAACACTCTGAGCTGGCTACAATGCCTGTCGTGCGGACACACAGTTTAACTTCTTGCCACCTGAAACCCCTCTGTTTCAAGTCTTGGAATTCAAAACAATTGCTGGCAAAATCAGTCAAGTGCAATGACATTTGCATAAACCCCAGAGCCCAGAGCATTAACGTGTAAAACAGTTAGATCTAATCAGTCTCTGGGGGCTTAGCAGCTGCTGCAGCCTGACCGTTGGCTATTTGTTATCAGCTCTTCACCTGGGCTGGCTAAGTAACTAATGATCGGGTTTCTAGAAGCTTGCTAATTTTAACTATGTACACGATCACATGCATCCTGAAATAGTGCAGTATAGAAACATTCATAGAAGTGGCACAGTATAGAAATAATATAATGTGAGTAGCATGGTATGGAAATATTCAAGGAACTAACGTAACTGAGAAACAGTATAGTACAGAAAGACTCATGGGAATAGCACAGACTAATAGTATAGAAATAATAAAATATTGAATAATACAATATGGGAATATACATAGTGTAGAAATATTCATAGAAACAGCACTGGGGATATGGCCCACTTACTAAAGTATTTGACACACAAGCATGGGGACCTAAGTTTAGCTCCCCAGTATCCATGTTTAAGGGAAAAAGCTAGGCATTGTGCAGCATGCTTAATTGCCAACACTAGTGGAAGAGACCGAGAACTCTGGAGCCCACTGGCCCCCTGGCCTGACAGTCAATGAGCCCCAAGTCTAGTGACTAACTGGCCCCAAGTAAGGTGGAAAGTGACATTGACCTCTGGCCGCCACATATATGAGCACACACAAACATACACACATGCACACCACACACAAATATTATTCGCAGAAATACAGTATAGAATTTTCATAGAAATAGTATAGTATAGAAATATACATACATACATCTTTATGTGGATATGTCTTAACTGATGGTTGTAAAATATTCCAAACTAGACATAGCAGACTAGGTCATGAGAAGAAGAGATTCAAAGCAAGTATCATCTGGAGAGCAAAGAATGGAGTCTGAATGCAGAAACAGCCAGTCCACAGCTAAGAGACTGGAGCACTCTGTGTACGAAGTGTGTGTAAAGGGTGCGTCTAGACAACACACCGTCTCTGGGAAGACATAAGGGAAAAACAGAGGCAGCAGCCACAGAGAAAACAAAGGTGAGAAGCCTTTTAGTCTGTTTCAGGGTATTTTTTCTGATCAGTTTTTAATTTATTGCCACTTCTCTACATATGATGTTACAAATTGATATACTGGATTTATAATGTAACTCATGACCCATGGAGGGAAAACATAGAAACACCTGAACTTCCTAAATTTTCTATTACATTGAAGAAAAATGCACTTAGAAACCACATGGAGTCTAAATGTTGATAGAGTGATTCAGACACAGTGAAAAGACTGAGACTTCTCTCTGAGGACAGGCGTCTCTCAGCCACAACACTAACCGCGCACTCACACCCATGGGGTGACTCTGCAGCACAGTAATCATTCATGATGCTGAGATCCAAATAAACCCCCTTCTCCCTGGAGCTATGCCCCAGTTCCCAGAAGGCCCCAGGAGGGATCCGCATAAACACTGTGACCGTTATTTGTCATCACTGTGAGCCAGGCAGCAGCAGCTGGCCTGTTTGCATGGTATGCAAATGGCGCTTCATCGGGGAAGAAAGGCCCTCAGCTCTGTTGCTTGCAGAGCAAACATGAACTGCTATGGGAAGGAAGCCAGCAGAGAAACAGACAGAAGGGAGTGGGCAGTGGAGCAGGTCAAGAAACATCTTCCACAGAAGCAACACGCAATGGCAGAAAATGGTGATAAGGCCCGGCCCAGGTTTCTCAGGCTGGACAAATAATACAGGGGTGGGAATCGGGTGGGAGCCTGGTGGGAGCCCGGTGGAGCCCGGTGGGAACGGGGTGAGAGCCGAGTGGGAGCCTATCCATCTCCTTTCTCTCCACTCAACTTCTTCCAGAAGAATCTGTGAAACATTTCAGATGTGCAGTCACCCAGGGCTACAGAAGGTCGAGAGCAAAGGCACTGGGGTGAAAAAAAGAATGATGGGAGAAAAAGAAAAAACAGAAGACGGGAAGGAAAGGAGGGAAGATCTGAAGTGAGTCAGACCTGGAGTGGCCTGGGTTCCACAGCGTGTTCCTCATGTATATCCAGTAAAAATCCTGGTCCTCAGCATCTTGGTTTCCTTGTCTGTAGTGGCCATGGTGGGTTTCGGGGTAGAGTAAATGCGTCCTCCTGGATGCTTTCCAGGACCTGGCGGGAAAAGTCGTTGTGAGAGCTAAGAGTCCAGCTCCTCCGGTTCTCCAAACCCCAACGCAGCAGCCCACAGTAGGAAGACCCACAAAGAAGCGACCTGCCTGTCACGGGCTCTGTGATTCGGCGAGGAATATCTCTGACGATGCAATTCCTCTTTCAACACATAATGAGTAGTGATTAAAATCTCTTTAAAATACCGGAGCTTAGCGAAGCCTGCTGGAAGGCTCTGGGCCTCAGTGCACATGTTGCTCCCATGCCCGCATACAAGTAGTGTGGGAAGCGAAGCGGTGCCCTGGCTGAGGATCTGAGAGCCTGGTGACTCCTCCTGAGTCCCTCTCTCTCCACTCAGGAGCGAATCTCTGAATTACAGCCTTCACTCCGTATCTGTCTCTGATTTTCTTTTTAATAGTCCTGAATAATGTGCTGTTTAGTTAGGCTTGTCAGTTTTTATAATTTAAATTAAAAGAGTCAGGCTGAAGAAACTGTTAAATGGCCCTTTTCTTTAAAAACTGCTTGTGAATCCCCCCTTTTTAACTACATGCGTGTCTGAATTTTTACTGTGTCTTAGTTTGTAAATTTATATTTTTATTTGTTGTTCCCTTTCCTATATTCACCTAATTTTGTTTATGCATTTTCCTTAAGTGGACACTTTTTTCTTAGCCCCACCCCCTTCTCCTATGTTTTTCTCCTTTTTCTCTTCCTCTACTTTTAACAATATTTTGGATTTCCTATTGTTTTTTAAAAATACTCATGTTTTTATATTTTAATTCCCCTTCTTAAAATTGACGAATTTTGGTTTTGAACTTTTTTGTCAGTAAAAAAGTTTCCTTTTTCTAATCTTTTGTTCTTTGTTCCTTCCCACATAACACTTCCCTAATCTTTCTTTCCTTTTCCTTCAAGTTATTAAACGTAGTGTCTGCTTCTGTTTCCCACGTCACCCCACCTCTTTCCCATGTTTCACTCATTTACTATTTCTAATCTTACCCAATTTTGTTTTTTATTTCAAAGCACATTCTACAGTAGTTTTAGCATCTTCAATTTAATAAACACTGACAACGTGTTGGTGGCTATAATTGGTTTTAAGTGTATTTCTTGCACTGTTTGGTGGGTGTTGCTCATATAACAGTGGGTTTCCTCCTGTCTGAGTGGCACCAGGGATTGAGCCTTTAAAGCAGGCTGCTCAATAAGAAGCCCCCACGCCGCCACCACAAGCTGGAAAAGATATCTGTGGTGATATTGTGTTCCTCAAAATATTGTGCACCCTTAATAAACTTATATGGGGTCAGAGAACAGAACAGCCACTAGAAATAGAGACCATAAAACAGTGGCACACACGCCTTTAATCCTATCATTTGGGAGGCAGAGATCCATCCAGATCTCTGTGAGTTTAAAGCCACACTGGAAGCAGCCAGGCATGGTGACTCACGCCTTTAATCCCAAGAAGTGAGCCTTTAATCCCAGGAAGTGAGGTCAGAAAGCAGAAAGGTATATAAGGCATGAAAACCAGGAACTAGGCTGGTTAAGCTTTTAGGCTTTTGAGCAATGGTTTAGCTGAGATTAATTCTGGATGATGACTCAGAGGCTTCCAGTCTGAGGAAACAGGATCAGCTAAGGAATTGGCAAGGTGAGGTGGCTGTGGCTTATTCTGCTTCTCTGATCTCCCAGCTTTAACCCAATACCTGGCTCCAGGTTTTGTCTTGTTAATAAGACTCTTTAAGATTCATGCTACAGATATCTAAACTAAATGTGCAAATCACAACACAAAAATGTGAGAAGCATGAAAAAAATAAACCAATGGCAGGGCTCCTCAACAATTGAATTCAAAGACATTGAAACAGATAAGATGCCAGATGAAGATTTTTAAAGTTTCAGGCAAAAATGATCAGTGAATGAACCTTGCTTGCCAACGCCATCTCCACACTGTCTGAGAAGCTCCTGGGGCCAGCCCAGCCTGAGACAGGCTACAGACTCATGTTAGACTCACAATCAAGGAAAGGTGTCTCCATGTCCAAGTCACATCACAAAAACAGAACTGATATGTAAGACCAAGATGGCATGCACCCCTACACAAGTGGCTAGTCCCAAGGAAATGTTCTCCAATGAGAATAGCCTAGATAGACTCAGGACACAGAACTTAAATGATCACCATAAACATGATCTAACCATTCATGAAGTTTAAAGAGTACATGAATCATATCAATGAAATTGATGAGGATAGAAATAAACTCTAGTGCAGTTCGGGAAAACACAAATACATGACTAAATGAAATGACAAAGATAATCGGGAGGCAGAGGCAGGCAGATCTCTGTGAGTTCGAGGCCAGCCTGGGCTACCAAGTGAGTCCCAGGAAAGGCGCAAAGCTACACAGAGAAACACTGTCTTGAAAAACCAAAAAAAAAAAAAAAAAAAAAAAAAAAGATTTGAAAACTGAATTTAGTAAGGAGATAAAAATACTGAAGAAAGCTCAAGCTGAAACGAAGATGGAATTGAAAAATTCAACCTAACTGGGAAACTCTCCAGAGCAGAGAAAAGCCAAATTGGTAGAATGGATCAGTAAAAAGTAGAATACCAGGACTTGAAGGTAAAGTAAAGGAATTAGACTACTCAAACAAAAGCCATTTAAAAATGTGAAAGGAACACATAGAAACCTCAAGAAACTATGAAATACCAAACCTTTGAACTACAGACATAGACGGAGAAAAATACCAGGTCAATGGCCTGCTGTGGGACGGTCTGTATGTCAAATGTGTTGCTGATTGGTCAATAAATAAATCACTGATTGGCCCGTGGCCAGGCAGGAAGTATAGGCGGGACAAGGAGGAGAATAGAGCTGGGAAGTGGAAGGCTGAGTCAGAGAGACACTGCCAGCCGCCATGATGACAAGCCGCATGTGAAGATGCCGGTGAGCCACGAGCCATGTGGCAAGGTATAGATTAATAGAAATGGATTAATTTAAGCTGTAAGAACAGTTAGCAAGAAGCCTGCCATGGCCATACAGTTTGTAACCAATATAAGTCTCTGTGTTTATTTGGTTGGGTCTGAATGGCTGTGGGACTGGCGGGTGTCAGAGATTTGTCCTGACTGTGGGCCAGGCAGGAAAACTCTAGCTACAATGGCTTAGACCAGATCTTTAACAAGATCATAAAAAAGTCCCCAAATTAAGGAAAGACATATCCATATAGATACAAGAAGCAACAGAACACCAAATAGACAAGACCAGGAAGGGAATTCCTCACAGCGCATTATAGTTAAAGCATTAAACATACAGAACAAATAGAAGATACTCAAAGCAGCAAGAGAAAAACCTGAAGCCACATGTAAAGGAAAACCCTTCCAAATAACAGCTGATTTCTCAATGGAAACTTGAAAAGCCAGAAGAGCCTGAAGCAATGCACTTCAAGTTCTAAAGGACCACAGATGCCACCCCAGACTACTTTACCCAGCAAAACTACCTGCCATGATTGAAGGATAAAGGAAAGCATTCCATGATAAAAACAGGCTAAAAGAATTCATGGTCACCAAATCAGCCCTACAGAGAGTACCAGAAATGATGCTTTGGACTGAAGAAACACAGCCAAGAGACTGAAGGAAGAAAATGAAAGAAGCTATAACTATAGAAACACAAAATAGGACAAGAACACAGGCAGCAGCAAAGTGACAGCAAGCAGCATGCATCTTTCAAACAATAACTTCAAATATCAGTAGTGTCTATTCCCAGTCAAAAGACACTGGTGAGTTTAATGAATTGAGAAACAAAATTCACCTTGGGCTGGACAGATGACTCAGCTATTAAACGCTATGGTCAAACCAAAGATAAACAAAATAGTTTGTTTGTTTGTTTGTTTGTTTTTTTAGTTGTAGCTGAAAGTTTTCCTGTGTCCCACCCGGGCCTCAGCCGCTCAGACCCAAGTAAACACACAGAGGTGCATATTAATTAAAACTGCTTGGCCATTAGCTCAGGCTAACTACTGACTAGCTCTTACACTTAAACTCAGCCCATTTCTGTTAATCTATATGTCGCTTTACCTGTGTGCTATTACATGCTGGTCCTTGGACAGTGGGCCAACTCAGTCTTCCTCTTCCCAGAATTCTCCTTGTCTGCTTATCCCGCCTATACTTCCTGCCTGGCTACTGGCCAATCAGTGTTTTATTAAACCAGTGTACAAAAGCATTATCCCACAGCATTTAGTATGCATGGAAACTCTTCTTAGCTTCAAGAATAGGTGTAACCTAAGAGTGAAGGGAAGGAAAAAGTATCCCAAGCAAATGGGACTATTGAACAAGCAGGCATCACTGCCCTAGTAGTTGACAAAATCGACTTCAAATTAAAATTAGTCAGAAGAGATAAAGGAACTGTGCTGTGGGATGGTCTGTATGTCAAATGTGTTGCTGATTGGTCAATAAATAAATCACTGATTGCTCAGTGGCCAGGCAGGAAGTATAGGCGGGACAAGGAGGAGAAAAAACTGGGAAGTGGAAGGCTGAGAGAGAGAGAGACACTGCCAGCCGCCATGATGAGAAACAGCATGTGAAGATGCCGGTAAGCCACGAGCCACGTGGCAAGGTATAGATTTATAAAAATGGATTAATTTAAGCTGTAAGAACAGTTAGCAAGAAGCCTGCCACGGCCATACAGTTTGTAACCAATATAAGTCTCTGTGTTTACTTGGTTGGGTTTGAGCGGCTGTGGGACTGGCAGGTGAGAGAGATTTGTCCTGACTGTGGGCCAGGCAGGAAAACTCTAGCCACAAATGGCGCCCAACATGGGGCAAGAGTTTCCACCTAAAACCTGAGTAAAAAGATTCTAAAACGGAGCTAAAAACAGCTCCTAGTTGTCTCTTTTAAGCTAGCGGCAGCCTGCGTGTTTGAGCTACTATGGCGGGTTCCTGGTGTGCATGCTCGACCTGCAGTATGGCGGGAATGAGGCCTCTGCAAGTGGCACATTAAGCTGTGTGGTGGATTTAGCCTTTGCTAGTACAAAACAAAACAAAAAAAAGAGGTTTCTAGGCTACGCGCTGCTTTGATAGAAGCATAGACCCACTATTTCTGAGAGTTGATGGCTCCCAGAGCTGGCGGAAAACGTATCACCGCCATGTTGGGAAGCTAAAGTGGGCAGAGCCAGCAACCATAGCGCCAGCGCCGTTTCAGGCTTAGAAGGCTGCAGTTCAAAGCAATAGGCTCAAGCTAATATAAAAAAATAAGCCACGTAAAGATGGCTACCACACAGAGAATCTGGATTATGTTCTCTTTGATATTCATAACTAAAGAAAAACATTTGATTACAAAAGCTGTTGAGTTATGCCAAAATGTATATTTTAAAGGTACCTTGACTTCAAAATTTGGATATAAGGATATGTTGCTTTGGAAAGGAGGCTCTGCTTTTGTTTCCACAGAAAGCCAGAGGCTATGGATTTGTTCCAGATTAAGATACATCAGGTTTGACCAGCCAAGACCCCCTGAAAGGTGACACCAAGGCCCAGATGATCCAACATCCAAAATGGTTTCAAGGCAACTGGCTCAGACGATACAGCCTCACGGACTACTCCATGATCCTAAAATTTTCTTTGTTTCCCCAGAAGATACAGTGCCCCCCTCCAGCAGGAAGTAGTAAGAAAAGCTACGCCCAAATTCCGAAATATACCAAGCTGACTTTGGAGATGTGTAAAGGTTAAAACCTTCCTTTTTAAGAAAAGAAAAGGGGAAGTGCTGTGGGATGGTCTCTATGTCAAATGTGTTGCTGATTGGTCAATAAATAAATCACTGATTGGCCAGTGGCCAGGCAGGAAGTATAGGCGGGACAAGGAGGAGAAAAAACTGGGAAGTGGAAGGCTGAGTCAGAGAGACACTGCCAGCCGCCACGATGACAAACAGCATGTGAAGATGCCGGTAAGCCACAAGCCATGTGGCAAGGTATAGATTTATAAAAATGGATTAATTTAAGCTGTAAGAACAGTTAGCAAGAAGCCTGCCATGGCCATACAGTTTGTAACCAATATAAGTCTCTGTGTTTACTTGGTCGGGTTTGAGCGGCTGTGGGACTGGCAGGTGAGAGAGATTTGTCCTGACTGTGGGCCAGGCAGGAAAACCCTAGCCACAGAACTGCATCCTGGTCAATGGAAGAATTAACCTTGACAACATTACAATACTAAGTTCATATCAAACATTGGCATATCCAATTTGATAAAAAGCATGCTACTAGATGTCAAGACAAAGAACAGCTCCAAATCAAAGAGAGTGGGCATTTTCAACACCTTAGTTTCTCCCATAGATGGTTTATCTGAACAAAAGCAAACAGAACAACATCAGAATTAAATGGCATCATACATCAAATGCACCTAACAGATACCTACCAAATATTTCACCCAGCACTAAAGGATATACATTTTACTTAGCACTTTGTGGAAGCCTCTCTAAAATAGACCACACACTGGGACATAAAACAAATCTTAACAAATTTGGAAAGATTGAAATAACTCTTAATTGACCATAGTGCAATAAAACTTAAAATCAACAGCAAAGAATCTCTAGTAAGAACACAAATTCATGGAGATTGAACAACATATTACTGAATGATGAACAAGTTAATGAAGAAATCAAGAAATTTTTAAATTCCTAAAATTAAATGAAAATGAAAACACAACAAAGTAAAACTTCTGAGACACATTAAAAGCCATCCTAAGAGAAAAAATATATAGCTCAAGCAACTACATTATAAAAATCAAAAAGCACAAATGAATGACTTAATGAAGCAACTCAAGAATTTGGAAAAATAAGAACAAACCAAACCCAAAAGCAGTAGACAGGAAAGAATAATAAAAAACAGAGCAGAGATAAATGAAATAGAAACAAAGAAAATAGTACAAAGAATCAATAAATCTAAGAGTGGGTTCTTTGAAAAGACAAACAAGATTGACAGACCCATGGCCCAGTTAACCTTTTCAAAGAAAGAGGAGACCCAAATTAATAAAAACATAGATGAACAGAGAACATTACAATAGACAACAAAGAAATTCAGAATATTATAAGGGAAAGCATATACTTCATTAATTTAGAAAATCTGAAAAAAACTCCGGTTTTAGATTCATTCAAACTACGGAAGTTAAACCAAGAAGAAATTAGCAATTTAAATGGGTCCATAACTAATAAAGAGTTCAAAATGGTGATTAAAAAGCCTTCTGACTGAGAAGAAGCTAGGTCAAGGTAGATAGCAGAATTCTACCAGACTTCCAAAGAAGAACTATAACCAATACTTTCTAAATTATTCAAAAATAAAAAAATACAAAGAGCTCTCCCAAAGTTCTTATATGAACCCAGTATTACTCCAACTGACATTAAAGCCAGCTACAGATACAGTAATAACAGTAACTACCACAGGCCAATATCCCCCGATGAACACAGATGCAAAAGTTCTCATCAAGAGACTTGTAAATACAATACAACCATATATCAAAAAGACAGCCACCACAATCAAGTTGGTTTTATCCCAGAGATGAAGGGATGATTCAACATATGTTAGTAAATCATATCAATGGATTTAAAGGCAAAATTCACATGATCATCTCAGTAAATGCAGAATCCATCATGCCTTTATGATAAAAGTCCTAAAAAGAATAGGACTGTAGAGAATATACCTCAACACAATAAGGGTTATATATGCCAAACCCAAGGGCAACATGGAGAAAATGGAGAAAAACTCAAAGAAATTCCATTAAAATCAATAATAAGACAGGGTAGCCCACTATCCCTACACATTTTCAGTATATCTCATGAAGCACTTAGCTAGAGCAATAAGACAGAGAGAAAACGAGCTTAAAGGGACACAGCAAGAAGTCAAATTAGCCTTTTTTACAGATGATATAACACTATACATAAGAAATCTCAAAAATTCCACCAGAAAATCTCTAGAAATAATCAATACTTTCAGCAAAATAACAAAATCAATTCACAATATCAGTATTATTTTACATACTAATAACAAGCATGCTAAAACAACAGAAACCATCAAAATACTCCCACTCATAGTAGCCTTCCAAAAAATCTGGGTGAAAACCTAACCAAGGAGACAAAAGATCACTATGGTGAAAACTTTAAACCTTTGAAGAGAGAGATTGGAAAGGTGGGCAGACCTCCCAGGCTCATGAATTCGTCAAAGTAACAATGTGAAGATGACTGGGGTGGTTTAAATAGGAACAACCCCCATAGGCTCATAGATTTGAATGTCTGGTCTTTAGGGAATGGCGCTACTTGACAGGGGTTAGGACATGTGGCCTTGTTAGAGTAGGTGTGGTCTTCTTGGAGGAAATGTGTCACTGGGAGTGAGCTTTGAAGTTTCAAATGTTCAAGCCACGCCCAGTTTCTCTCTGTCTCTCTGTCTCTGTCTCTGTCTCTGTCTCTCTCTCTCTCTCTCTCTCTCTCTCTCTCTCTCTCTCTCTCTCTCTCGCTCTCTCTCTCTCTCTCCCCTTCCTGATGTCTACAGATCTGGATGTAGAACTCTCAGCCACCTCTCCAGCACCATGTCTGCCTGTGAGCTACCCTGCTTCCTGACATGATGATAATGGACTAAACCCTTGAAACTATAAGCCAGCCCCAATTAAATGGTTTCCTTTATAAGAGTTACTATGGTCATGGTATCTCTTCACAGCAAGTGAACACTGACTAAGACAATGACCACCATCTAAAGGAGTTTACAGATTCAATATATTCCAATCTCAATCCCACAACAATCTTTGTAAGAATAGAAAAAAGTACTGAAATTCATATGGAATCACCAAAAAAAAAAAAAAAAAGCAAAAACAAAAACAAAAACACAGATATCCAAAGCAATCCTGAGCAAAAGGAACAGTCCTGGAAGAACTACCATACCAAACTTCAAGCTGTCTTATAAAGCTATAGTAATAAGAACTGCATGGTACTATCACAAAAACAGACATGTAGACCAATGGGACAAATTAGAAGAACCAAACAGCCATCTCATATTTGACAAAGATTCCAAAAATCATATGCTGGAAGAAAGACAGCATCATTGACAAATGGTGCTGGGAAACGTGGCTGTCCACATGTGGAAAAAGGAAGTGAGGATTGAATCTATCACTTTGCTCAAAAATCAAGTGCAGATGGATCAAAGGCCTCAGTGGAAAGCCTGAAATGCTGAACTGCTAGAAGAAAAGATAGGCAGGATGCTACATGATATGGGTATAAAGGGCTTTCTCAGTAGGACTCCATTTGCTCAGGAATTAAGCACAATTAGTAAGTGGGACTTCATAAAACTAAAAGGCTTCTGCATAGCTTAGGAAACAATCAGTGGTGTGAAGAGGAACCCACAAAGCGTACATCTGACAGAGGATTAGTATCTAAGAATAGAGAGAGAATTCAACAAAGAGTCAAGAAAACACATGGCCCAATCTAAAAGTGGTTATGGATCCAAACACAATTCTCCAAAGAAGAAATAAAAATGACTGAGAAATATCTTTAAAGGTGATCAACATCTTTAGCAACTGGGGAAATGCAAATTTTAAAAAAAAAACTTGAATTCTATCTTCCTCCAGTCAGAACTGCTAAGATGAACTAAACAACTGAGGACAAATGCTGACGGGAATAGGGTAAAGGAGAACCCTCGTTCACTATTGGCGCAGTATAGACACTCTGGAAATCATTGTGGAGAATTCTCAAAAAGCTAAAAGTAAACCCACCATATGACCCACATATACCATTTCTTAGCATATGCCCAAGGGCCTGCCATCCTAGTCCAGAGAGAGGAAATGGAAAAATAGATGTGATCAAAGTGGGTTCTTTGCCAAGTGATAGTACCAGACATGCACCTTAAACCTAATCAGAAAGCAGTTGATTACCCCATAATAATCATGTCACTGCTGTATCTATTGGCATATCTTGCCATGCTGATCATTATTATAGTTCACGGGGTTCACAGCTAGATTAGACTACTGATGACTTTTTTCCCCCAACAGACTCCAGAGCACCTTCCACTACCATGACATCTAGGCAGCAGGGAGCAGACTTCCTGGTCAGTACCAACTTGATTTCTCCGTGTCATGTGACAAACGTCTAGGATGTCTTCAGCAATAAGGTCTTAGTATCAAGTTCTTGCAGCCAATCGAGCAATGGCACTAACCTCTATTGTTTTGTGGGTGTCCTCCAGTACACCCCTGACCAACAACTGCAGGGGGGTACCCATACCTGGGTCTGGTACTTTTATATAATATAAAAATAGATCATGTAATTCTGTGTGTGTGCTCACGCGCATGTGTGTGTAAAGCTTATAAAACAGTGTTTTATAACCTCCAACATTAGTTATCCTCTCCCCAACTTAAGCCTCTCTCACAGTTTTATCAATCTTCACTTGCATACTTTGAGGATATATATTAAATACACCCAAGTTCAGAACTAGTCTACTTCCTGAATCTTCAGAAAGTTTGACATAAATCCCATCCACAGCCCGAGGTCCCCTTTTCAGTGGTCTTCAAGGCCACTTCTCTCAACACTACTTTCCAAGCTCCTATTGGCCAAAGATTGTGGGGACTTCCATTTCAATCATTTCATTTTAACTTGTCAATATCTCTGTGCTGGACAGGTCCTCATAAGTTGCGCATTTTTAAAAATCCAATCTTTAGAATAACATACTTAGTTCACACTACTAATATACTTGGATTGATTTCTGCCATGTTATCTATGTTTTTTGTCTTGCTTTATTAAACATCTTATTTTTAATGAGTTTATTTTCTGTGTGTGCATATTTTGCCTGCATGTATGTATGTATTTGTACCATGTGTGTGTCTGGTACACAAGAAAGCCAGGAGAGTGGATCAGATCTCCTGGAACTGGAATTACAGATGATTGTAAACCACTGTATGGATGCTGGGAACCAACCCTGGTCCTCTGAAAGAGCAGCCAGTACTCTTAACTGCTGAGTCATCTCTCCAGCCCCATGTCTTTTTATTTTTAACTTTTTCAAGTTTAGCTATTTTTCTCTTTCCACTACTACTTGGGATTTTACACACTTTATTTCTGTTTCTTTCAGAAATCATCCTAGCAAAGTGAACCTGCATTGTTACTTTACTGAAGCCTGTGGCTGGCAACTCCATCCTCTGAAATGATAACAATGGAAACCTTATAGTCCTGTCTTCAGTAAACGTTCCCAACTGCCAAATTTTTATTGACCTATATTTTACTTCTACTCTGTGAGCTCATGATTTTTATCATTTATCATGCAGTTAATCTTTGCTTATACTCACTTATTGTTTGCCACTTATTAAAAATTCTTTTTATTAGGCCTGCAAGATGGCCTGGTGGGGAAAAGTGTTCAAGGTTTAAGCCAATGGCCTGAGTATGATTCCTGGAACCCGTGTAAATGTGGAAGAAGTGAATTGAGTTCACAAAGCTGTTCTCTGTCTTCATACACATGCCAACAGCACACACATACAACAAACATTTTAAAATTTTTTTCTATTACAGCTCAAATTTCTCACATGAGATTGCTTTCTTCCTGCCTGAGGTATAATGACAAACTTAATCAAACTTTATCAATACTGGGCTGTTTATTTCTGTTTCTAAAAGGCAGGTTCAGAAAGTATAGAATTCTAGGCTTTTCAGTGCTTTGGAATAATATCATTCCACACTTCTGTAGCTGCTTCAGAGAAGGTGGCTCCCAGTCCAGTTGTGATGCTTACATAAGCGACCCTTGTGTCTTGAACTCTTAAGACCTCTATTGTACTGAAGTTTCTCTAAGATGGATGAATGACTGTTTCATTGTTATTCTCAAGATTCTTTGAAATTTCCATGTCTAAGAATGTGTTGCCCATAATTTCTGAAAAATGTCCAGCCATCACTTTCTTTAATTTTTAACTTTTGTACTTAATTAAAATATAATTACATCACCCCTCCTCCTCCCTCTAGTACCTTCCATGTTAGCCCCCTCTCTAGGTTCACTTTCAAATTCACAGCCTCTTATTCTTTAATTATTATTGCTGCATTCCTATATATGTATATATAGATATATGAGTAAACAAATAAATACCGCTAAGTCTATTTATTGTTGCTTGTATGTGTAGAAATGACCACTTGGGATTGGATAGCCATTTAGAGTGCTCATTTCTGGGGAAGACTAACTCTCCCTTCCTCTGCAGTTTTTCACTGCCTACAGCTTGTCATCTACAGATGGGGCGTCATGTGATTTCCCCATCACTGTGGTATCGGCTGGTGTCATCACTGTGTACGTGTTCTTTAAGCAGCCATGTTGTTGAGACCTTCATTGGTATGGCTTCCTGTCCTGTCTAGAGGACTCCGTCGTGCAGCAGGCAGACTTCCTGCTGTGTCCCTTACAAGCTTTCCATCCTCTCTTCCATGCTGTTCCCTGAGCCTTGGTGTAAGGGTTGTTAAAGGTTCTGCGAAGGAAGAAATGGGAAGCAGGGCAGGGACTTAAAGTGGGAAGTGGGAAGGATGTCAATACGAAAGGGGAAGGAAGACGGACTGAGTAATGCTAAGGATTCTTGAAAAGGCCATAAAGAACCACATTGTTCAATATCTGCCTGAAACTACAGATAATACATTTAAATGTATGTACATATAGTTTAGATGAAATTATACTACTTGGAATGGTAATGCTCCCCTGAAGATCTGTGGACTGTCTTAAAAACACCCAAGTCACAGACATGGGAACCCCCCCCCCTTTTGAGTTATTGGTTAGGGGATTCCAGGAGATTCCCAAAACAATATAGGCTATTGCTCTTACCATTGTTGCTTCCTAGAAATTGAATGTAAATCATTTATGCTGATGACACTACACATTTTGGACACAGTACTCCAAGGCATGGAGCTGAATCTGACCTAACAGCTTCCTCAATGAAAACTAGCTTTTATAATACCAGAAAATTCTACGTAAGATGCCATGGTAGGAAAACAACTACTAGTCCTACCTAGCTAGAATGTCTATGAACCATGACAATGATCAGCCCAGCAGGTGCAATAAATCTCTAAAGGTGCAGTAGTGGCACTTTTACCTTGGTAGCAACAAACAGCTCTCTAACTGGACTTAAGGCCCAATCAATAGGAAGGAAATTATACCTAGGACTAAAGACTTGGTCAACTACCCATGGCTAGTAGGTCATTAGATTTTAGAGGAGAACACATTAGTTCCACTTTCCTAAACCAGTATTATTTCTAACTACATTCTAAATACTTGACCTTATACCTACAGATATGTGTAGTTCTTATCCTTCATCAAAGAAGCTTCTTTTTGCAGAAAAGAGACCATTATAGAAAATTACAGTTCATTAAAACAACAGAAACTCTAGTGGTATGAATGAAAATGGACTTTAGAGGCTCACATTATTGAATGCTTGGTTCCCAGTTGGTGGAACTATTTGGGAAGGATTAGGAGGTGTAGCCTTGTTGGAGGAGGTGTGTCACTGGGGATGGGCTTTGAAGTTTTAAAAGTCTCATGCTATTCCCAGTATGTTCTCACTCTTGCTTGTGGATCAGGACAAACCTCTCAGCTGCTGTTCCAACCACCTACTGCCATGATATCAGGGAGTGGGCATTGCAGTGTGGTTTTCTGAAGAATGTGGAATACTTTGGGACTTGGGACTAGAAAAGTGACTGAAGGCTCTAAGCAAAGGATAACAGGCCATCTTGGTAGGAACTTGAAAGACAATAGTGTTCAGAGCTGTGTGGACCATGGAGAACCAACTCAAAGAGGTTTTGGAGGGGAAAAAATATTGGTAACTGGGCTAGAGACCATTCTTGTGATATTTTGATAAGGAATGTGGCTGCTTTATGCCCTTGTCCTAAGAACCTACCTAAAGCTAAATTCAAAAGTGATGGATTAATTTCTTTGGTGGAGTAGACTTTTTAATTCTTCTCTCATACATTATATCCTGACCCTGGTCTCTCCCTCAACTCCCCTTTTCTCCCATATCAACTGGTGGAGTACATTTTAGGACACCCTAATATTGATGCTGTTTCATGATTATCAGTAATCACTCTTATGCAGGTCTACAGTGAAAAAGAGCAAGTGGGGCAGAAAGAAATACAAAACATACAGTTGGATCCACCTACCCACCCAACCTTGTGTCAAGCTCAATTTGTGTTGGCCATATAGTTTGGGATGTGTGGACCTCTGCTGGAGTATAGTCAACTTAGCAAGGCCTTAAAAAGTTGCTCTCCCTCTCCAGCACCTATCAGTTACCAGTATCTGCACAGCTAAGAGTGGACTGGCTGCCCACCTCTCCCTTGCACGATGGGATTTGGCCTGGCTTGAGCTTGCACAGGTCTTGTACTTGCTGTCAGAACCTCTGTGAGTTTATATTTGCAGCTGCCCTGCTGTATCTCAAAGATACTGGATCTTTGTAGTTATCCACTATTGGGGTTTTATTTTTCACTATCTGTACACTTTGCTATTGCTCAAATTCAAATAAGCTTTGAATCTCTGAAATAAAGGGTTATAAAAAGATTTTTATCACCATTATAGTCTCTAATCTTTTGAATAAACTTAGACCTCATCAGAATGAGTATGAAGGTAATAGACATCTGACACTCATGCTAATCTTCTAGATTCTTCTAGACGAAGGATCTCTGAAGTGAGGTATGCACACCTTGTTACCTGCAAAAGGTGCCCTGTTCGGAAGAGACAAGAATTTTTATTGATGAGTATTTTATCTTGAAGTTAGAAAGCATTGATATCTGAAAGCTTCGATATTGGAATTGATGTTGGTATCATTATGTGTCGCATAGAAAGGACAGCCCTCGGCATGGGTTACCATAGGATAGACCATGTTACCTTCGCTTCCTTCCATTCTCCTTTAGCACATGGTGCCTTGCTATGCTGTGTGAGTTTAGGTCAGCATGTGTCCACATTACATTTTTCAGTTAAGAAGTCCTCCCCAAATGAACACGTGGCTTCCAAATGTTTTGTGTATAAATATTAGGGAACATACGGTATATTAATATGAATAAGAAAATGACTGGGAAAACACTTCTAATAAAAGCTTCTGTTAGCCACTTAGGAAATAAAAAATTAATGACCTTATCTTATCTGATAAGACACTGTTGTGTCCTCGAAAAAATGTTATCAAGAAGTCTCTTTGTAGCCATGAGCAATCGAAGACTGCTAAAGAAGGAGAATTACTCTTCCCCAGGAATGAGCCCTAGTAGGCTGTCCAATTACCAAGTGGTCAGCCCTAAAAACATACTCATACAAGCAATACAAAATGGCCTCAGCAAGTTGTGTTTATATATCTCTCTCTATAACAATAATAAAGAAAAAGAGGCCATGAACTTGAGAGACTCAGGGGAGGAAATATGCAAGGGGTGGGAGGGAGGAAAAAGAGAAAGAAAAGGAGAAAAGGATATAACTACATTTTAGTTTTTAAAAATTGAAATAAAAGAAGGCTCTTTGAACAGGTATTAGCTGATGATATGTAATGCATGGTAAATACATGTAAAGTATTAGTGATGTTTGTTTAGAAAGATTTTAATATTACTGTCTAGGAATCCTCTCAACAGAGTCCCCTGAGTGCTATTTCTTTCTGGTAATTGCAATTGTGTTGAGATTGTATCGATGTAGACGACTCCTTTACCTTCAGGGGGACGAATCAACCCTTCCTCTGCACTTTCAATCATTTGACCAGCTCTGCTTTATTTCTAAACTTCCCATGACCTCACCCTACACACGCTTTCTACCATCTCATTGCTCTTCCATAGAAATGGGCACAATGACACGGAGAAACCTGTTTCAAAGTGGTTCACAGACCCTGAACTCAGCCTCAGCACCATGCTATCAGAGGTGAAGTCCACACGTCCCATGTGTGGCTTGACTCCTCCTGTGAATGGTTTTAGGTTGAAAATTCTTAAGTCAAACACATTCTGCATATATACAGATCTCTAAGGGTCCACGAACAATTGCATTTATAGATGCAATGAATTCACGGTTTCCTAACCTAGTCTCCCAGAGCTGATTTTTAGCTTATAAGAGATTGGTACTTTCTGCCTTCTCAACCTCTAGAAGGGACACGGAGAAATCAGAGTAAGACCGCCCCTGACATCTGCCCCCCATTTGGTGCCCATTTTTCTATTTTGCCATTGCTGTTTGCTTTTGTGGTTATTAGAACAGCCTAAATGACTGTTGAATTTCTAGAGAGCAAAGATTATTTATTTTAGACATAACAAACTGATCTTATCTCTTGAATTTTCTGACCATTGTTACCCATTTTATTCCATTTGTATTGTTATACCTATGTCCTAAAACCTGTGTTTGTTGACTGACTGGTTGATACAATATTAACTAATATACTGTCTGCAGTAAATACAGACAGAGAGAGAGATCTGAAAGCAGATAAGTTAGTGCTTAGAGCCTGACCCTTGTATGTTCAGTGTGCATGTGAGCAGATCCTGGTAGGTGGGGAGACTCAGGAAGAGTATTCTGTAGGTGGGGAGACTCAGGAAGAGTATTCTGTATGTCTCACCTTTATCTACGACTAGGAGGCCAAAGAACCACGTATAAAACACACACACACTTGAATTAAAAAGACTCTACAAAGAACCTTAGGAAATGGTCAATGGGCAAAATATTTGGGGCCAAGCCAAAGAACAACTCCAAAATTTTCTAAAAGAAATGGACTTCAGGGGGCTGGAGAGATGGTTCAGTGGTTAAGAGCACTGGCTGCTCTTCCAGAAGATCTGGGTTCAATTCCCAGCACCCACGTGGCAGCTTATAATTGTCTATAATTCCAGTTCCAGGGAATCTGACACCATCACACCAATGCACATAAAATAAAGTTAAATGAATTATTTTTAAAAATAAAGACATGGGCATTAGAGATTAACCATAAAAATTACGCATGTCATCTTTTAATCACCCCACATTTCCCCACTCAATGCTTTTCTAGTACTTTTTACTACTATGTGGGAATTGTCTTTCGTGTTCATCATCATAAAATCAAAAATCATTCTTTACTGGCCTACCGTGATTACCATCATACTACCCATGAGGTCCCTGTTACTGATCAGGCTAGAGAGCTATGATCCAAGAGAAGCATACAGCTCATAGCACATGATGTATCACAGTCTTTAATGGATACTTCTTACAGAGTGCTCATCATATTCATAAAGCTGCTCCAAAAATAACGTTGATGGAAATTCTGTTAATGATAAAAGGCAGTGACAACAAGTGCTACGTGAGAAAACCAGCACAAAAGAAGGCGCTCAGAGGACACAGAAAGAAAGCATCTTTCCGTAGATGGCTCCTTTGTCACTGTGCCTGCTGCTCACTGGTGCATGGTCCCCACTGTCAACACACAGGGGAAATGACAGCTTGTGATTTACAATCAACTGATGAACTCAAAATACATACTCCAGTATGTATTTCCATGTCGGTGTCTCCTCCAACTTCTCCTCTCCTTTCACGCCTTTTCTTGCTCCTCTCCTTTTGTTTATTCTTTTGAATGGCTGTTTCTCGTATTCTACCAAACAGACACGGAACTTCTCAACTTGGTTTTCTCACCCCATTAAAATGAAATTAGAGGATCATTCAACAATGTGTTCATCACTTTACTATTCACATATTTTAAAGTATTTTAAGCCTCTTGGATTGGTGACCTGTAAGACCGTGGTATGTGATAATCACCAGAGCTGTCCCCCAAGCTACTTGCACCATATCTTAGTTGGGCATTGTGGGCCATAACGCTTCTGTAGGCACAAATTGCAGAACAATTACTGACAAGAGAAGGGTCATAATAATAGGTTACAAAAGTCTGGCTAGCTTTGGGACCATTTAGAAGCACCCATTTTGCTCTATTGTTGTAAAGCTAAGAAGGAAGTAGTTTCAGGTAGTTAGAGACAAGCAAACAAAAGCCAGGCCAGCAGAGCTATAGCCCTTCTACCTCCACTTCCTGCCTACTCCATTACTCCTACTATTATTGGAGAAATAACATGATTGGAGTGACCTAAAGGTTAGGGAGTAGGCAAGTCTTACCTGGAAAGAAGGAGACAGACACTGTTGGTTAAACCTTTATGACAGTGAAAGAAGCAGCATTTAACAGAACTCTACCCTGATCGTCGTGGTGGGAAAGGACACTGAGTCATTGAAGTTTTTTTCTTCTTCCTAAGTGGGTGTCTTTTATTAAGGAAGAAAGATAGAATGGAGTTTTGCAGAATGGGGGGGCAGGTGTGGGCAGGAGGTGGTGGGAAGAGAGACGGAATATCTACTACGACCTGTCTGCAGCCACAGTGGTTCCCAACATTATAGAAGAAATCAATAAGATACTGAATTGTTTTCAATCAATCAATATTTCTTGAGCATTTATTCTGTGCCACAAATTACTCCACAAAGCTGAAATATCTTTCCTTTTAGCACATCCTGAGCTCTATGGGTATTTAAAAGGGCTTTGTAAATGGCATCTGGTTTCAGAAAAATTAAAAGATTTGATAGTAGTCACTATTCTTTAAAATAATGCTAGTGACATTAAAGAAAAAAAACTTCTTAAAAAGTCACACAAATACAAAAACACCAGAATGTTAAGTTGTGACATCACCCGCATCAAAAATGAGCTTTTTACCACTTGCTGTACATTTATGATATTAAATCATCTCTGCCATAAACTATGTCTTTTACTTAATGAGTGTATAAAGTAACGTGACCATGACCAAGAATGAAGTAGAAGTGGAGAGTAATCTATCATGAATTTCAAGTTCAAAGACAGGATTTCCTGGTTTTAGATACACTCATTTATATATGCACATTACTTTCGTCTATATCCATGCAAATTCAACACCTGGTGCGGAGTCCATGCCTGGTGTAAGGTCAGTGTCTGCTGAGAAGTCACTGAATAGTTCAAGGGCAGTGTGGAAGGAATGAACAAGAACATCCTGTTCTCCAGAAAATAAATTATGCATAAAGAGCAAGTAGAAACTACAATGCTATTCAAGCAAAAATACCATCATGCTTTCTTCAATGATAAATACTAATTCATGTATTTCTCAAACCATGGTTGTTTTAAGATGTTTAATCTGAAGCCCTAGTTAATGATTGCTCTTAAAAATGAGTTGCCAAATGTACTAGCAACCACAAAGTAGATCAAATTAGTCCAGAATTTTCCCTCAGCTTCCGTAGTCACATGAACGTCTTGAGATTGGGATAAGCAGCTAAACTTTGAGGTGTTTACTAAAGTCATGATGGTTCTATGTCATCTATCATCCCTGTCTTAGTTGGGGTTTCTATTGCTATGATAAACATCATAATCAAAATCAGCTGTTGGGGAGGGCAGTATTTCAATTTGTAGTTCTACAACACCACCTATCATTGAAAGAAGTAAGAGCAAAAACACAAGGCGGGAAACTAGAGGCAGGGATTAATTCAAAGCCATGGAGGAACACTGCTTGCTGGCTTGCTCTCCTAGGCTTGCTCTCCCTAGCCTATTTACTTTATTCTCTTAATCATGCCAGGACCACCTGTGCAGAGGTGGCACCAACCACAGGGCCCTCCCACATCAATCATCAGTAAAGAAAATTGCCTGTAAACTTGCCTACAGGCCAATCCTACGGAGATATTCTCTTGATTAAGATTCCTTCTTCCCAGATGACCCTAGTTTATGTCAAGTTGACATAAAATCTAGCCAGCAAAATTTGACTCCTGAACACATCACTTATTAAAGCCATAACTTTTCCTTCCTTATAGTCTCCAAGATAGCATATGAATATTAATATCACAATATAAAACATTTCAACTTTAAAAGTCTCACAATCTTGAAAACTTTAAATACATAAAAAATTTTGACTCTAAAAATCCATAGTCTCTGAAAATTCAGTCTCTCAACTGTGGGGTCCTGTAGATAAAAATGTTAAATACTCTCTTACTCCAAGAGGAAAGAACCAGGGCATAGTTACAAACAGATCAAAGCAAACAAACAAACAACAACAACAAAAAAAAACTTTTTAATGTGTAAAAAGTTCAGTGCTTGGCATCTGGGAGCAATTCAACAATCCTCTGGGCTCTGAAGGGCCTGGGGAGCTAGCTCCATTTCTCTACTTCACTTCTCACAGCATATACAGCTTGTCTCCCAGGCTCAGGCCAAAGCCACTTCCCAGCAGCTACTGTCCTTGGCAGTCATTCCATGGTACTGATATCTCTAAAACGTTAGGGTTTTCTGCTGCAGCTGGGCTGAACTTTCACCAATAGCCTGCCCTGGGTTCTCTACAGGGTGCCAAGCTTCAAATTCCTGCCATGCCACCTTCTACTGCAACTGTGGCATGTTTACCAATGGCCTCTCCCATCCTCTTTTTCAGGGACTCTAGCCCTCCCACTCAATGCCAAGCCTCAGTGCCATCCTTGAACCCCTCATACCTTCAAAACCAGTACCACCTGGGTAGTTCTTAAGCATTACCCAGTTCAGCTGACAACATGAGATGCAGCCTCTCGGGCCCCTCTGGACCACAGGCTCTGTGTGCTGAACTCCAGAAGAGTTTGCCTTAATGATGCTGGTCAGTGAGTCATCACTTCTAACTCTTCAGACCAGCTGATCACAATTACAGATTATTAAAGCTCCAAATATCAAATGGCCATGATAGAGTCTTTAAGGGACTCTCAAACTTCACTCAGGAATTTCAGAAGCTGACTTCCATTGTCTACACCGCTCTCAGCATGCTTATCTTCCAAGCTCCCTCAGAACAGCCCACTGAGCTCTGAGCACTCAATGGCTTTTCCAGCCCAAAGTTCCAAAGTCCTTTCACAACTCCCCCAAAGCCATATGGTCAGTTCTGTCACAGTAATACACCGTGGCCTGGTATTTCTGTCGTAGGTAGGGTTTCTACTGCTGTGATAAAACACCACGACCAAAATCTACTTGGGAAAGGAAAGCTCCCAGCTTTGAGGTCCGTCACTGAGGGAAGCCAGTGGAGGAACTATGGGCAGGAACTTGAAGGCAGCGACTGGAGCAGAGGCTCTGGCTTGGCTGCTTACTGGCCTGCTCTCCCTGGCTTACTCAGTTTGTTTTCTGCCCAGGGGTGGCACCACCCACAATGGGCTGGGCCCTCCCCTATCAATCATTAGCCAAGAAAATGCCCTACAGACTTGCTTACTGATCAATCCTAATAGGTATCTTCTCAACTTCCTAGGAGACATTTTCTCAACTAAGATTCCTTCTTCCCAGATGACCCTAGTTTATATCAAATTGATCTAAGAACCAACCACCACAATCCAACACACCTGAGAACAACGACATGTGCCCTTCTGGGGAAGGTCACAAGAAGCAGAAGACCACCACAGACACAGTAGCAAACCTCTGCTGTGGAAAATCTGCATACCAAACTGCAGGGTAAAGAAGCAGTCTCCTTCAACAAAGAAAGGGGGGTAGAAAGGGAAGGATCTGAGAAGGTACTTAAATTCAGAGGTTTGAAAGACATATCAACCATTTTGTAAATGGACATTATTTTCCTTAATTCTTGATTTAAGCAGAAACCTTTTCAAATGACGACTTTTTGAGGAATTTGAATACTGAATACTGAATGTATATTTAATCATATTAAAATGGTCACTTTTTTAGAGTGATAATAGCTTGTAGTTAGGTTTTTTAAAGGCTTTTATCATTTAGAGATGACTACAGATAAAATATGATGCCTGGGCATGTTTCAAGGTGGGGGAAGAAGTCGGTAAGATTAAAATGAAGTCATTGTTCCTTATAAATTAATCATTATCAAAGGGTGATGGATAGCTGGGAGTTCCCTACATGACTTTGACCTACTTTTGTGCATACATCTGAAATTTTTCATGATGAAAAAGCTTCTTTGAAGAATGATCAGGGGAGGGGGCTGGAGTTAGCTCTGTGATTAAGAACACTTAATTCTCCTGGAGAGACCTGGGTTTGGTTGCCAGCACCTACATGGTGGCTCAGAAACATCTGTAACTCCAGTTCCAAGGTATCTCAAGCCTCCTTCTGGACTCAGGCACCAGTATACAGACTTGCATTCAGGCAAAACACACATGCGCATAAAATAAAGATAAATTCATCAAACAACAACAAAAGAGTCATCAGGAACACTGAGATTAAGTGAAAAGGTATAGTAGTGGGGAGTGGGGAGGCGGCTCTGTCAGTAAAGTCTTTGCCTCTCACACTGGGGACCTGGGTTCAGTCCCTAGCACCCATGCACAGAGAAGGCAGGCATGATGCATATCTATAACCCTAGTGCTGAGGGAGGGGAGCAGGGACAGGAAAACCCCTGGAACCCAATGCCTTAAAAGTCTAGTTGATGTGTAAGTTCCAGGTTCAGTGAGAGATATACTGCTGCAATAATGGCTGTCTTAGTCAGGGTTTCTATTGCTGTGATGAAACACCATGACCAGAGCAGCTCAGGGAGGAAAGGGTTTATTTGGCTTACACTTCCATGCCACTGCTCATCATCAAAGCAAGTCAGGACAGGAACTCAAGCAGGGAAGGAACCTGAAGGCAGGAGCTGATGCAGAGGCCATGGAGGGGTGCTGCTTACTGACTTGCTCCACATGGCTTGCTCAGCCTGCTTTCTTATAGAACCCAGGACCATCAGCCCAGGGATGGCACCACCTACAATGGGCTGAGCCCTTCTCCATGAATTGCTAACTAAGAAAATGCCTTAAGGCTTGCCTGCAACCAGATCTCATGGAGGCATTTTCTCAATTGAGGATCCCTGCCCCCTGATGACTCTAGCTTGTGCCAATTTGCCATAAAACTACACAATGCAATGGCACAAATGTTGTGAGAGAAGCCAACCACTTTTTGGTGGGATCTGAGATCCACTCCATGAGTTGGAACTTACACCTGACACTGATAAAGTGACCAAGAATCTGAGAGTAGATAGGTCATGGGCCTTGGGGGAAACCTAGTGCTATTATTATGCTAAAGAAACATGGCAATAAAATGACTTGTAATGACAGTTACCTGTAGATCAGTGCCTTGCTCATCAAAGAAGCTTCTCCTAGAAATGGTTGAAAATTAGAACACAGCCCCACAATTGGATAATGTGGGGGATGGAAAGACTTTGGAGCACGCAGTCCTAAATGAGATGTCTTCATCAAGCCCCTCCCCTCGGGTCACAGGGAGAAAAGAAGGTGCAAAGATTGTAGGAGCCAGAGGTGGTGGGTGACTCCAAGGAAGCAGTGTCTTCCAGATACAACAGGACCCATCCGGACTCACAGAGACTGAGGCAGAGCAGACAAGACCCACATGCAGGTTCAAGCAAGACAGGGAATGGCCTAACACTGAGAGGGGAAGTGTACATTCAGTCCCACCTATAACCAAGAGGCCACTTGCAATTGATACCTGCTGGGGGGAGAAAGTCACATTTTCCCAATTGACTGTCACTGAGTATACCAACCACTCACCAGGGCAGGCCCCATGCCCAAGAGTGGTTGGGCAACACAAAACAAGCTCCATGGTTTCAGGGAGAAGGGATGGGGACTTTTTGTTCCATTTTTTGTTGTTGTTTTGGCTTTTTTTTTGGTCTTATTTGTCTTTTGTTTATGTTTTGTTTGTTTGTTAAGAGAAAGAACATAAAGGGACAGAAAAATCCGTTTGATTAGAGCACACTGATTCAGCTAAACAGGCTGGTTGAACCAAACGGCTCCTCCTGTCTCCAGCTCCCCAGCTCTGGGATAACAGGTGTACAGTCTGGTCACATGGATGCTAGAGACTGAATTCAGCTATCCGTGCTTCCTTGGAAAGCATGTTGCTGAAGAAACCACATCTTAGTCCCTGTTAGTTTTATAAATCAGTTCCCGGCCCTATCCTCAAGAATTAGCTTAGATATTTACATGAATGTGTCTCTACTAAGTGGCCCCAAATTGATAGGATTATTTCATACAAGTTCTCACTTGTATGTGTGGCCTTGTGTGGGGCGTTTACCCAACCACCCCCACAGTTCCCCAGAGTTTTCTTGAGTGCGAGCAGCAGGAAATATTAGATAGAAGGATTTATTGCGGGGAATATCGCGGAGATAAACAGATAGAAAATAAAGGATAGCCTCGAGAGGGCCTGGAACCTATTCCAACGGGCCCCAACTGTCTCTGCCCCAGAGTTTTTATAGAGACGCCAGGGGGTGGAGCAAAAGACCTCCTCCCCCAGCACAGCCAAGTGCAGACCATCTCAGACACCTGCACTCAGGCCCGTGGTCCTAATCATCCTCTATTCGGACATGCTGGGTAAAGCCACGAGGAACCCGAGAACGGGCTCCCACAGCCTTGGATTCATAACCTCTGCCTGCCAGTGATCCACTTACCTCTGTTTCCCAAGTGCTGAGTTAAAAGCCATGGACTACAAGACCTGGCTATAAATTTTGTTTTTGTTTGTGTTTGAATTTTTTGTAGATTTTGGTTCTTATTAGCAGCCTTCCAGTTTCTTGTTTGTTTCTAAATCACTGTAGACATGAGAACTAAGTATGAATGACCCACAAAGTCAATCATGTTTGACATTTGTATCTTCCATAGCTCTTAGTGACTTAATTAATGACCATTTCTATATGTGGTAATACAACTATGAAGTGAGAATTGAGTCTCCATCGTCCTAATGCCTCTGTATAGCAGGATTTGTAAAGTATTTGAGTAGTTTTTATTATAGTTGATACTTAAAACTTCATTTAGATGACTGAAAAGTAGGAAAGCATCAATACTGGAGATTAGATAAGTAAATAAAATGATGATACTACCTAATATCGTACATTTCTTCCAAGCATTCGGAAGACTGAAGCAGGTGGATCAGGAGTTCAAGGTCATTCTTGGCTACAAAGTAAACTTAAGAAAAGCCTGAGCTACATAAGACCCTGTCTCAAAAAGTAAACAAATGGGGCTGGAGTGATGGCTCAGTGGTTAAGGGCAATTGCAGCTCTTCCAAAGGACCTGGTTTTGATTCTCAGCACCCACATAGCAGCTAACAACAGTCTGTAACTGCAGTTCCAGGGGATCTGATGCCCTCTTCTGGTCTGCAGGCATTGTACACACACGGCACACAGACATACATGCAGGCAAAACACCTATACACATAAAATAAAAATAAATAAATCTTTATTTCTGAAAAAAATATTTCTTCAGAAAAGTAAACAAACGAAATAAACAATTGGATTGAATGCTTCCTTAAAAGAATAGAAATCATTAAACATGTCAAAAGAGGAATCTTCATCTTGATCCATTAGGATCCTTAAAGGAGTTGAGATACTCTGAAGGAAAAAAGAAAACTAAAACTATATATGAAGTGCTATAAACGGCACCACTAATCCTGGGTCACTAAACCTGGGTCCACATTTGTCTTTAGGTTTTTGAGACTGGAAATCTTTATTTCCTCTAGGACCATTGCTTAACTTCTTCACATTTAATTTACATGCATACTTTTAAGATGTGTATCCTAGCCAGAAAGGAGACAATTACAACAATGAATTTAAATAGGTATTTTTTGATAAGAGTTTCTAAGCATGTGTTTTTCAGCCTCCTTATTGCTTGACATTGGACAGTTGCCATGATGACTGGGCCTTGGACCCCAAGCAAAGAACTCCATTTGAAAACCATAAAAATGCTGGCCCCCACTTGAGCATACAGCTCACCACTTTCTAACTGTAGTTCTGCCATGTCAGGGTCATGTGAGGAAAAAGCACACTGAGAGATTTAGCCTTGGAGATCAGGACACAAATGAGAGAATCCCAACACTGGATTGTGCTCACCAGGGACAGGTACACCAAACTTCTTCACAGCTCAAGACCTTGACACTTGCTTTTTTCTCACTCTAGAATGATCTCTCCATGGTGCTGTGAGTCAAAACTAGGATGGGAACTTCTCAAGACACATTGTCAAGAGAAAAGTCACTAAGGAAGCCATTACATAATATCAAAAATAATACACATCTGTAGCTTGAGTTTTCCTGCCTGGCCCACAGTCAGGGCAAATCTCTGTCACCAGCCAGTCCCACAGCCACTCAGACCCGACCAAGTAAACACAGAGACTTATATTGCCTACCAACTGTATGGCCGTGGCAGGCTTCTTGCTAACTGTTCTTACAGCTTAAATTAATCCATTTCTATAAATCTATACCTTGCCACATGGCTTGTGGCTTACCGGCATCTTCACATGCTGTTTGTCATCGTGGCGGCTGGCAGTGTCTCTCTGACTCAGCCTTCCACTTCCCAGCTTTATTCTCCTCCTTGTCCCGCCTATACTTCCTGCCTGACCACTGGCCAATCAGTTATTTATTTATTGACCAATCAGCAACACATTTGCCATACAGAACATCCCACAGAACACATCCTAACAAATGAACAATTCTCAACATAGAAATACAAGAAAAAAAACTGAAAAAAAAACACAAATAGTTAAATGAATTAAAGAATGCAGCAGGGTCTGAAAGAGAACTGGACAGGGATTACTGAAGACATTAGAAGTTCTAATGGTCAGATAGAAACAGTCACTGGCAATCTTGGTAACAACAGATCAGATCATGTAGAGGAAAACCCACCCGAGTTTGAAGACCAATCTTTTGAATTGTTAGGCTCAAGACAGAAAGAACAAAAGAGAAGTAAAAAGGTAAAGAAAAAAATGTAAGAACTCTGGGATACCCTTAGGAAAAAAAACAATCAAATATTTGTTTCATTGGCACGGCTGAGGGAGAAGGGCCACAAGTTGGGGACATAGAAGATCTCTTCAGCAGAATTACAGCAGGAAACTTCTCCAATGTTGAGAAAGACATGTACATCCAAGTACCAGAAGCATTTAGAACCTCAGATACATGTGACCATAGAAGTATGCCATCACAACACATTATTAAGTTGTTAAGAAGCATAGCACAAAGACAGATTACAATCTGCAAGAGAGAGATGTCAAGTAATATTTAAAGGCAAATACATCAGACAAACAGTAAATTCCTCAGGAAGAACTCTGAATTTCAGGAGGGCACAGAATGATACATTTAAGGCTCTAAGAGAAAACAGCTACCAACCATGATTATTGAATACGTCAAGGTTGTCCTTCACGACTGAAGGAGAAATAAAGACCTTCCAGAAAAAGGACAAATTAAGGGTTTTCATGACCTCTAGACCAGCATTACAAAATCCTATACCCAGAAAAGAATTTAGTAAATACCATTTTAAGAAATCCCAGTAGAAAAAGAGTTGAGCCAATGAGAAATAAGGAAAAAGTATTACTAGCACAGTAGACTATGAAGTCTATAAGAAAAGTCAGAAGCAGTAAGGAAAACACAGTGAAAGCTACTAGAAGAAAATCAGAACGAAATATAAATTAATATGCCCTCAGTGTTGAAACAGCACCTAGTTTTGTGAAAAACAAAGCACTACTAGGCATAAAGAGGAGATTTAGGCCCCGATGTAACAGTAGGTGACTTTAACACCAAGAATAGCTTTATGTAACCTGAGAAAACACCCCCAAGTTCATGTGAGAGCACAAAAGGCTTCAAGTAGCCAAGAAACCTGAGCAAATCCATACTGGAAGCATAGTATTGGAGCCAAATAAGACACAGGGAAACACAGGATATTTGCACAGTCGATATCCCTAGATAAGACTTCAAAAGTAGAGAGAGCAAGAGTCGACAACCAGAATTACACTGAAAGGTTCTGCCCAACAAAGTAGATAATATTCACTCTGCCAGCTTGCAGAAGGAAACGTTCTGTGGCGGTTTGAACAATAATGACTCTCAATGGGCTCAAATGTTTGAAACTTGGTCCCCAGTTGGGAGTGTTTAGGAATGATTAGGAAGTGTGGACTTGTTGGGGGAAATCTGTCACTGGGGAGGGCTTGAAGATTCAAAAGCTCATGCTATTCCCACAGTGCTCTCTGCCTCCTTGTTGCAGATCAAGATGTGAGCTCTCAGCTGTTCCTGTGACCACGCCTTTACTCTGCCACCATGGACTTTAACCCTTTGGAACCCTAAGCCCAATTAGATGCTTACATATATATGTGTGTGTGTGTGTGTGTGTGTGTGTGTGTGTGTGTGTTGTGTATATATATATGTCACCTTTGACACTTGTTTTTACTTTATTATTAGGCAATTGAACCAACTTCCCCTTACTGACTTTCTTTGTGAAAAAGCAGCCATTTGATTAGTTTGGGCAGTTTTGCTTTTGCTGTTCATTCATTTTGACAGGGTCTTGCTATAGCTCCCAGGCTGCTCCCAAAGTCCCGCCCTCCTACCGTGTCCTCTAGAGGGCCGAGATTATACTCATACGCCATCACGTCCGGCTAGTTTCCTTTAGTCTTCAATGCGGTCTCCTGTAACAGCCACCTTCCCACTCTTCTCTGTCACTCGCTTCATAGACTTTCTGCTTCCCCTAAGGTGGTGGACAGGGGCCAAGATATAGGTGGTGACAGAGAAAGAGAGGGGGTTCTTTTTTCAAAACGGTGCCTGTGGTTCCCCACCCCCCAGCACTGATAGTATGGTACAGTCCACACCATAGCATGGCTGAATGAGCACTGGGCCTCGTCTGCCCCATAAGCTATCCTCCTATCAACTTTAGGTCACAATCAAGTCATTGAATTGCCTACTCTGAGCCTCTTGGGTGAGGATTGAGGAGAATACAACTCTGCCCAGTCCATTAACATTCACCTTGCATGCTTAATATTGCCAAACTCAATGTACTGCTCTCACAGCTTTTTCTGATTCCGCTTTAGAATTCCAGCTGGGAGTCTTGGTCAAACTTTTTCACCTACGTCTAATCTTCTGGGCTCTTGTTATTTCAAAGATGAATTCAGACCCAACCAGTAGATCTTTTTTTTTTCTTTCACTCCCTCCCTAGCCCCACCCCGTTTCCTTAGTAATAACAGTTACTTCCTCCTGATTTATTTTCCTGTCATTTCTGGTCATCTTTCCTCGCCTGCCAGTTTCTGAGGCATTATCTCAATTGAAGTCACAGACATCATGGCCAGAGTATCCTGTTTGGACACCTCATTTAGCCTCTCAATCCCACCCATGGCATCATGGGAAAGCCTATGTCTTGAAATCTGCCTGTCGCAGGAAACAGAATTCTTTTCTTTTGGGTGTCCTGTCCCTCGGTCCCCCTGTGGCTGAGACCATTTCCTCATATGCCTGTTTCTTCTTCTTCAGGTCACTGACTGAACACTGGATTGTGTTGTGGGGAGGGGTCGGTTAACTGCACTTTGGCTCGTGTGCGTGGGATTAAAATTCCACCTCTTTTGATCAGGTTCCTTGAACACACCTACACACCACACTGAAACAGATCCTTCAGCCACACTGCCAGTATGCACACACCTGTTTACCGAGGTGGCCCTTCTACTAACTGGTCCACAAGCTCTGTCAGACCTCGGAACCTGCAAGGCTGTGCTTGCCTGAGGAGTGGCTGGTTTTGATTCACAAACACATAAACTGCAATGGACACAAATTTAGTGGCAAAAACTGAGACCACATTTTGTCTGAAGGTGTGACCTGACTGTGTTCCCCAAGTTATTAATCTCCATGACCTCAGAATGTGGCTGTGTTTGGAGATAGGCCTTTCAGTGAGCAATTAAGTTAAAGTGAGATCGACTGTATGGACCCAAACCCAATCTGACTGTGTTCCTTAAACTAAGGAGATTAAGACGTGAAGAGACCCATGACATGGATACTAAGGACCAAACTCAGATGCTGTGAAGAGCAGAAAGCATTCCAACCCCACCCCACTCCACCCCACCCCCGAGCATCTCCCCAGCCACTAAACAGTTTGGTTTTGTCTTTTAATGTGCAAAATATTCAAGGTCAATGAAGTCCCAAAGAAAACGAGAGAGCCACTACAATTAGAGAAACAAAGAAAGGGACATGGGACTTTAGGATGTCTGAGTAGAGATGAAATTCAGGGGCCACATGTGTACCTTGAAGGTATGTGGTCTGTGGTCCGACAGGGTACATCCTCAACAGAAGATCTCATGCAGGATGCAGCTGCGGGCACTGGCAGAGGCAAGCTGCCTCTGGTCAGCATTTGTCAAGGGTGA
Source organism: Peromyscus californicus insignis (assembly GCF_007827085.1). Lineage (NCBI taxonomy): Eukaryota > Metazoa > Chordata > Mammalia > Rodentia > Cricetidae > Peromyscus > Peromyscus californicus. Next base: position 15,082,148 of record NW_026294617.1, on the reverse strand, counting down.
GCAGATAAGGGTTCTGACACAAGCATGTTTGCAAGATGCACGTGATGGAAAAGAACTCGCAGAATATCCAGTATGTTGGTGGCTGAGATCAAGGAAACTCAGATATGAGAGTCTTTGCAAAAATTAGCATCAAGGTGTGTGGTATAAAAAAGATACCCTAGTTCTTTACAAGTAATATAGGCTTGGAGACAGTCTTATTATAATTTACTTTTGGGCAAATGGGGGCAGGTCAGCCATCATTATAAACTTCAAAGTAAACTCATCTTTAAACCAGGTGTGATTTCTAAATACAATGAGGGACAGAGAGCCACAACTGGCATGCTGCACAAAAGTGCCCTGCCTTCTCTTCCTAATACTTCCCTGGAGTCTTCAAGCTCGTTGTGTGTGATAATTCTGACTGGACTGTATTATACAGAGCAATGTCCTTTTCTTGCCTCCAGCTGTGGTAATGGGAAATAAACGAGGCTGATATTTACAACTCCATTTTCTTACTTGCTGGAATATTCTGTAATTTTGTTCTCTGATTGGATTCACAAAATTACTGGTTTGCTATTTTCAAGCTATTGAGTTCAGGTTGCAACTAGATCAGAATTTTCCAGCAGGGTGGCCCACAGGAGCAACACCTTCCTGAGGTATGATTCCCACGTCGCTGTCACCGATTTCCAGTCACAAAGGGCAAACTTGGGTTTGGGGTGGGGGGGTTTGCTTGTTGGTTCGTTTGTTTGTTTCTCCTTTAGATCTCAGAACTCAGTCACACATATTTATTACACATAATGAGAAAGAGTAATTGAAAAGTAACTTTGAGAAACAAGATACCATGCACGTTCACCCAAAGAACTCTTGAGGAAGTTTATGCTTCTTCCAAAAATGTTATAATGATGTTAGGTAAAAGAGTGATTGATATGTGTCATTCTGGGATATGCTGAAAACTTGTACACTAAGCACCATAGATAAGAACTTATTAGAATATCTGTAAATACGATGCATTAAGGGTTTTTTATTAGTGTTAGGCTTGCTAACTCTTTGAAGTGTATGCGTCTTTTCTTACCACTGATTTCGCATTAAAATCTGATGGGAAAACAAATGTAAACTTAGAGACTGAGTTCCAAATTGAAAAGAAGTGGGGCTGCTGTCTATTCACCTTCTCCAAAGCTCAGGTCTTGCCTGGTCCACTGCCCACTAGAGAACATAGGTACTTTTATTGGTGTATGGAGGCTGGCTATATTCCCATCTTCTAAGGAACTGCCTAGATTTCCTTGAAGTATGGAGTAGTGTCAGTTCACCTCAAAGATCACTAGGACCAGTAGCAAAAAGGTCCAGAAGTCACTGTCTGATACATGTAACTATACTCAGAAACAAATTGCATTCATTTTGTCGGCCATTCTTAGATCTTCCTGAGTAGTGTGACCTTTACAATGTCTTTAGTGACTAAACTGGAAAAACCAGCTACATAGCACAGACAGCATTTACGTATTGTTTTATTTAGCTTTTGGTACAGTCTCTGGGACACATTTTAAATGGTGCCACTGGTTGCATTTAGAAATCTGTTTCCCTTTTGAAAGCACCCATACCGTGGGTTACTCTTTTTAGTCTGTTCTTTGCTCCATTTCCCATTCCTACGTACAGCTAGTTTTAAATTTTAAGCCATTGTTTTCCATGAAATATAATACAAAAGACGTTTATTTCACATTCTTTAGTAAAATGCTTCAGTCACATATATTAAAACTGGTTTTCCCTGAAGTGCAAAAAATGAAAGGTGTAATTCTGAGGTGATGATATTTCCTTTAACTCTTGGAGTTTTGAGTCTATTGCTTACTCTTCATTTTCCAAAGTTTGTGGTTCAGTTGACAGAAATTGCATTGAAAGACACAATTTTTTTTCTATAAGTTCCCCACAGCTCCGCAGTGAGCCGTCCCAACAGAACCACATTTCCTTGGGTTAATTTTTCTATTGTTGTTGGAAGAAATGGGTAAAATAAGACTGGGGAGTCAAAACCATTAAAACTAGTGTTATTGAGTCATAAATCTTCGAATGTATTTCCAGAATATTTTTCAAGAAATATCAGTGCCAATTTAACAGAAAAGGGAGGATGGAGTGTACCCTCACATGCCTTCATAATATGAAAGGATTAGTAACAGTACCCTTTCCTTCTTTCCTTAATTCCACCCCCTCCTTTCTTTTTTGAATCAATGTTTCACTAAGTATCCCAGGCTGGCCTTGAACGTGTGACCCTCCTGCCTTAGCCACAGAGTACTGTTTTACCATCATGCCCCACCACACCCAGGGTCAAACAGGTCAATAGTATGGTTTCTGTGCCAGACTTTCTGACACCAAACTCCTTGTCTCGTAGCCCCAGTCAGATGGTGATATGTTTTAAATGTAGTGGTCTTATAGTCTATTGCTGCTACTTACACTGCGGAGTCAGGCATACACACCTCTGAGACTTGCCGGGAGAACGTGAGTGAACCTTCAGGACACGTGTGTTTTATTCCTAACTTTCCTCCCTTCTTTCCAGCTTGCCTCCAGCTGCACAGTAAGTCCTCGTTCAGTGTTTGTTCCTTGAATGAATCATCTCGCCTTGGACATCACAGGCAAATACCTGGAGCTTTCTCCTTAACTTGAGCTATACACATATTTTTCTCCCACCAAGATTTTTACCCAAATTTTACATTTTCCTAATGTGGTGATTAAATTCAAAATTCTAAAACTCTTTGGGGGATCTGGGAGATGGCTCAGCAGTTCAGAGCGCTGGTTGAACACACAGAGGACCCAGGTTCAGTTCTCAGCACCCATGTGCTGTTTCAAAATTGTCTATAATTCCAGTTCCAGAGGATCCAGTGCCCTTCTCTGGCTTTCTAGCACATGCAGGTGGGGTTCACAGACATACATGCAGGCAAAACACTTCTACACAGAAAAGAAATGTAGTCAATAAAAATTTAGAACCCCTTTGGAAACATTTTAGATTTTAAAGAATGACTTCTCCCATTCCCAGACTTTACAGTAAACATCCCAGTGGGCCTTGGCAGGCTACTCCTGACACTTGGTATAGCATTCACCCTGTCCATTTTTATGCTGCATCATGAGGACAAGGTAAGATGAGGGATGTCATGTTCAGAGATGTTCTCAGGGCTGGGAAGATGGCTCAGTTGGTAAAGTACTTACATAACCAAGTGCAAATTATGGCCTCGGGGGTCAACTGTCAAAGTCAAGATGAACCAGCATAAGAACAGTGTGGTAAGTCTGTAGAAAGCTCATGTTTCCAGAAGGTAAGGCCTTTGATATTGACAGCAAACAAATCAAAACCCCATGGGAAACTGACTTCGGTTTTGTCTGTAGCTCATGTATTCTATTCCTTGAATGACAACACTAATGTTTTATTAATATGAAAACACTAATGCCATATATATTGCAAAGTACTACAGTTTCCAGGGGCTGAGATAATCCTGGGAGTCACTCAGTCTAGTGAACGCTTTATGGTCAGTCCATCTGGGAAGGGTTAGGGTTAGGTTAGGGTTAGGGTTAGGGTTAATGTTAGGGTTAGGTTAAGGTTAGGGTTAGGTCAGTGTTAGGTTAGGGTTAGGGTTAAGTTAGGGTTATTGATATGGTTTTTGGGTAGAGATAGGTTTAGTTTAGTTTAGGGGTAGGTTAGGGTTAGGGTTATGGTTAGAGTCTGTAAAAATGGTGCTTGAGATTCATAGTTCCTCTTTATAACATGCTTCCCCAGAATCATCCCTAAATAAATACAAATCCCAATTTTTATGTATCACCCAAGGTAATGACCTCCAGTCAACATGTGTAGCAAGGAAATTAAACTGAGTCTTTGGTATTTGTTTCATGACAATTGTGTGCGTTAAATTCAAAGATTAGTCAACACAAATGTAAACCCACAGACTTACATTTCTATAGCCATGCAAAGTGTAACAAATGCATTTCATTATGAATATCAGTGATGTGTCATTGACCTTGATGTCCCTGTCCAGTCAGCTAACTAGAATACTCCTGCATGGATAATTTCCTGATAAAGGTGTGCTGAAATACAACCTGAACACTTTATGTGCATGTGTATAAAACCTAATAGTTCTTATGTCTATTATGTTCCATGGAAATTTTATATTTTTTAAATATAAAATACATTTATTAAGAGTAACTTTATTGTGATTTAATGCTTTGGTCTTTCAGAAGTAATTAATATATTTTGTATATATCAATATTTAGAAGCATTTACGGCACTTAAACTTTTGGAAGAGAATTGGAAAATGTAAAGGCCAATTTCTGCTCTGAGGATACTCGTGCTTCAGTGGGAGCTTGAAGGGGTGGGACTCCCCATCTCCTTTAACAGTTCCCACTTAAAACTGTGAGATCAAAAGGAAAGGAAGGGTCAGAACCAGGGAATACAGTTCTCTGGCTGGACACTTGCCTGGTCCTGAGATTGGTCACTAGCACCAAGGAAAGAAAGAAAGGAAGGACGGAAGGAGGGAGGAGAGGAGGGAGAGAGGGGAAAGAAGTCACAGAATTTAGACTCAAAGCAATCTGCAAATTTTTAGGCCAAAGTTGCTTTTCTCTTAATTACCAGAACTTTCCCTATTACCTTTTTAGAAATGTACACAAATGAGATGCGTACACTCAGTAAGTATTTTCTTAATTCCCTCCAGAAAAACCTTAAATGAGACCTCGGTGGTGAACCAAAAAGGCTGCTTCCCTCACACCACGGGTAAAAGCCACATAAAACATTGGTTATAACATGAATTCCTGGAATTATAAGCATTTGAGTTTATTTTGCAGTAGAATGTGTCTCTGAAATTGCTCAGAAATCAAAAGTAAGAAGCTAAGCTCCCCATTGAATACCTCCAAGTACTCGATTAGCTGGTAAAATGAGAATCACACTTTTCATAGCTGTTGAACGTGTGGGAACATGTGTCTATATCCCCAAGGCTTGGGAGTGATGTAGATTTTACCACTTCCTTTAATGGTGTAATTTCATATTTCTGACATGAGTAAAATAAGCCCCCTAACAAAAACCATTTGCTTTTAAGCAAATCCAGCTTGTTTTCAGAGATTGGTGTGTACCTCTCACACCTGACTTCTCACAAACGGCAATAACAAGCCTGGTTCATTTTCTTCAGCCCCCAGTAGCCTGCCCCCAAGGCTCATGGCTTGAAGGCACCTGAGTGTATTGTGTTACATCTCTGACTGCTGACTGCCATCCTGGATTCTCCCTCCCAGTGCGTGTGCTCTGTAGTCTGACTGAAAGTCTGTCGCTCTGAGTGCAGAATCAGTTCTTCCCTCCCCATCTCCCTCCATCCTTCCTCCAACTTCCTTCCATCCCTTCCTCCTTCCCTCCCACCCTCTGCTCTTCGGTCCTCCCTTCCTTCCATCCGTCTTTCCTTCCTCTCTTCTATCTTTTCTTCCTCTTCCTTTTCTGCCCTCCCTTTCTTCCTTCCTTTCTCCCTCCCCTCCTTCCCTGCTCCATTCCTCTTCTCTCTCGTCTCTTTCTTTTCAACATTAAGAGTCATTAGGACTGTCTAGACTTTTGTCATAACAGTCTGCGCGTTTCAGAATGGATGTTTTTCAGAAGCGATGTTTTGTTAAAGTTCCGGCCTTGATTGTAATCATTTTGATCCCTGCTTTCTGTACTGTCTGGCATTCAGCCCTCATACGAAAGACACGAAACCAGCTCTTTCAGTTTTTTGATTTTTTTTTTTTAATTTGCAAGGTGAGTTTGGGTCCATCTGAACTTGTTAGATTCAAAATGTCTTTCACAGGAAGATATGAACTTTTTTCAGATGGCACATAAGTAAATTGAGGGGAATGGGACTGGCTTCCCCTTTGCAGGTGGATTCGCCCGGAGAGCAAATGGCTGGAAGGTGTCGATGTGAGCAGCTGACATGGGGGTCAGTGTCCTGAGTTTCTCCAGTTGCTTCACCTTTCTGTGGCTGTAACAGTTTCTTTTATCTTTACTCACACGCTTGTTCAGTTACCATGTTTACTTGGAGCTTCTCTCATAAGCTAGTCTCAACATGGATCAGGAGCAGGGGACGGGTGAACTGGTCTTGATGACGGTCACTCTACTTTGCACACTGGAGCTTCAGGTGGCACTTGCACACTCACTCTATATCCATCTGACACTCTGCATGTCTTCAGTCACCCATCCCACCTGGGCTGCAGGGTAAGTCCCTAGGAGTCACAGCGTCATTGTGTGACATCTTGTAACCATGGTGACCACACATTTGATATGGTCTGGTAGCTCTTGTATAATGTAGTCCATTCTGAGTCTTTGTCATTTTTCTTAGTATATATTCACTATACAAACTAATGGTTTGCATTATAACACCCCCATCCATGCATATAGTGTCCTTGGATCATATTTACCCTAATGCTCTATCTTATGCATGTCCCTTTCTCCTCCCACATCCCAAACGACCTACCCCACTTCATAAGTACACTTTAACCAACATTATTAACTGTTCAAATTAATAGTTCCAAAATGTGAAATCCATCCTCTCCCTCAGAAACATCAGACTACAAGGGTTCCAGTGTCTCTTCAGGAATCCTACACCTGGGGTGGGACAAAATCAAGAAGACCACACGCAGGCAAGGTGTGTCAGAAGCATCTTAGAGATGGACACAGCTTGGCTCTCCCTCACCGTTGAGTGAATTTGGCCCTACTGTTCTCTTAGCCTTAGCTTGCCAGTCTGTCAATATGGGATACCTACCCTTGCTTTAACTACTGGTTAGGGCATTGATTGAAAAAAAAACAGATCAGTGCACACTTAAAGCAATCACTGTTTTGATGCAATAAAGTCGTGTTAAGCTATGAAGACCATGAAAGTCCTGTTCACCAGAGAATGTAACAGCAGGCAGACACTACCTCTCAATGAAAGTGAAGCCTCAGCCACTGCCGCCTTAGTCAGGTGGCACATCGCACACTCGCAGGAAATGGAATGCTCAGTCAAGTTACAACCCCATCAATTGCTAAAATGTCATTTTTAAACAAATAATAAAGGAATAAACCTTGAGCCACAGGGAAGTAAGTGTTCTTAGTTAGGGGACCTCGGATAGGATTAATATTCTATTTCTTCCATGCATGAGTGGCGGTTAAATGTCCTGATAACCCCCCTGCCACATGTAAACACACACCCTTGTGGTGAGTCCAGCCGCTTGGTTACAGGTGTACCCTATCAGAAACTCTTTATGCATTCAGACCAGCAACAGAATTGGCCCCAGCTGACACCCAGTCCCCAGTCCCTCCTGCAGAATTCTGCAAGACCTTCACGGGGCATTTCAACAGCAAAGAAGCTCCTGGGAGCACTTGTTAATGTCTTGCTCCACTTCACAGAAAAATTGATTCTTTCAGGAGGTCAAATTATTTTTGTATTTTTTTTCCTTTTTTTCATGCACAGTGACTCCATTCTGTCACCTGGTCAGTTCCTTTAAGAAAAACTCGTTCAGGGGAGCTGGCTCTTACTATCTCCTGCCCCCAATGCATGGCTCAAAGACGGTTGAATTCTTAAGGAGAGAGTCACTTGAGTGTGACCTATTGTGTGAGCCTGGGTGCTTTCATATCAAGCACTGGGAGCTAACGAGGTCTTTAATTCAGATTGATAACTTACATTGAAATTTACAGCACCCACTGTCTTTTCCAATCAGCTCAACTATTCCCAAATCTCTATGCTCAGTTCTACATAACACAAATTCTTTAGCTAATGGCTCTAAAAAACGATGTCTAGAGCAGCTCGATGGCTCATAGGAAGATTGTCACTCAGCTAAAATGGTTTTGCAGAATTGTACACTGGTTGCTGTGATGACATTTTGCCTAATGTGGACTCATAGCCAGCATGGGTCTGCATTCATCCTGGAGCAGGAGTATGGAGTGGTCCAATACAGAATACATCATAGTTCCCGTGTTATACCTCAGAGGACACGTTTGAGGCCGTGCTCCAGCCCTTGATGTGTGCATTTGCTGGTGAAACAGCATCCTCCATGTAGACAAGGAGTGTTAAGACATACAACCAGTACTAGATTCATGCCATGACTTCTCACAGGGCACAGCTGAGCCTTTCAAATGCTAGAAGATGAACAGAATGATATAAAAAAATCAAAATAAAAGTAATGGGCATGCATTTGTATGAGAGATGCTTGCATTTGTTTGGAGGCTGGGGAAATGGCTCCGTTGGTAAAGCCCTTACCCGGCAAGCACAGGGACCTAAATTCAATTCCCAGAAGCAGTATAAAAAGCTAGATGCAGTGGTGCGCACTTGTAATCCCAGCCCTAGGGAGGCAGAAATAGGAGGAGCTAGGGCCCACCGGCCAGCCAGCCCAGCCAACCTGAGGAGTGCCAGGCCAGTGGGGGACCCTGTGTCAGAACACAATTTGGGCATCCTGTGAGGAAGACAACTGAGGTTGTCCTCTGGCCTCACACACACACATAAACATGCACACACGTGAACAGGAACACACCTATGCAAATCTTAGTGATTCTTGAACATGCACAGGCAATATCTATTTCTTTTTCACCCCCTTCTAAGACTGCGAGTCTTGGTGAGAAAGAGCTGCCCCAAGTTCCAAACCCAGAAAGTAGCAAGGTGGAGATTCAGTCCGTTTAGTGTCTCCCATCCAGAAGACAGTAACCACAGCCACCTGCCAGCCTGCCGGCTCTGTGTGCCTGTAACCAGGACCTCCGTTTAGGAGCCCTGGAAGTTGAGGCTGGCTGGGGAGAGCTGGATCGAAGGCAGCACACAGTCCTCACAGCAGACAGCTTGACCCAGAAGCAATTGCTGCAAATGTGTGTTTCCTGACATCGAAGCTCCTTGCCAAACTGTGCCCCGAAGCCATTTCTACAACATGATCCTTTGCTATGGACATGACAGCTGAGACTCAGGAAAAACACGTGGTGTATGAAGTTGGGGGAGTTCATGGGCTTCCTTTAGGGCTTTTAGTGTGTAAAGCCTTTGCGGGCCAAATTTGTCTTTGGTCAGAGGCTGGGTATGGTGTGATCTTAAGGTTCGAACTGGTTGAATTGGGTAGGAACTTGAGGAAATACACACTTAGAGAGGTCCTCTGATTTTGGTGACCTATTTGCAAAACCTCTTGGAAAGGCCGCATAGGCCAGACTGTGAACAAAAGTAGCCCAGCCAAGATGCAGTGAGCACCTCTCCAGGTAGGGACTCAGGTTAATGTCACTCAGCAAGGCTGAGAACTGGAACAATCTGTGTCTATTGTCTAACCCCAAAGAAACAAAATAATTAAAATAAAGGAATTTTTAAGTTTTCCTATAAAACAACTCAGCAATTATATACCTGGGGTAAATATAGCCTGTGTCTAAAGATTCTTGCAACTCTGAAAGGATTCTCAAACACGCTAAGCTGGACAGAGAGTTCGGACGTGGTTTCCTTGGAATAAGTGTGTGCCGCCCCTTCAATGGGGCTTAGTTCCGTTTGGTGCGGCATTCCTTCTCAGCTCCACGTACTCTTCGAATGGCTCCAGGCAGCCCTTCCAAGCTCCCTCTGCTTCAGGCAAGTTCTGAAATTGACAAGTGGGGAAGCGGGCTGGCTGTGGGGCAGCTGTGAATGCTGATTCTCAAATGTTTGTTAAACGGGTCAACTCAACACCAACCCCCCATTGTTTCTTCACCAAGAAGATGGGTTAGTGAGCAACTTCCCCGGAAGTAGATCACAGTGGGAGTTTGTTCATTTCCATGTCTGAATCAGAGGCAGAGTCCTAGTCCAGCTTAAACAGGGTCCTGGGTTTGATCCCCACACCAGAAACAGTTAGGTGTGTGTGGTTATTTTGTGCATATACTGTACAGATGCATATATGCACACATACATGAACAGTCCTGGAAGCAAGTTCTGACCCCTGGAGTTCAGGAGGGTGCTGCTCCCCTGGGCTTCCAAAAAGCTTAGTGTCACTGAGCTCTGTAGCATCAAAACCTGTTTGGGTGCTACCTGTACTCTTGCTGTGGGCCTGTTCTTGCTGTTGAGACCTCAGCTGAAATCTGACGCCTAAGAAGCCATTTCTCACTTGTCCCTGAGTAACACCGCATTGAATTCTCTCAGAGATCACTCAGATTTTCCTAAAGACTTCTCAACACATGCTGGGCTTTCTATCATGACCCCACAATTACCATGGGGCCTTCACTGGGGCCTGTCACAGGCATCTGTTTACACCTTTTCTCCACGGTAAAGTTAAACAATATTTACAGCAATGAGCTCTAGCTCTGTGTCCTTTCTACTTAGCTTCTACGTTCCCTGTCAGAGTCTCCTAAGGTCCTGAGAGTTGGAAAAGTGGCATGAACTTTCTGAACACAGACCCCAACGCCGGGGCCAGATTCCTGCATTCATGCCTTTACGTGTTCTCCTCCCACACTGAACGGTGTGAAATAGGATGAGGAGCATTCCAAAAACTGATTCTGAAGTGGCAAGGGCTTCCGCTTCAGCTTATTGGTTAGTCCCACGAGGTGATGCCAACTGCCCTGTCATGAGGAAGCCCAAGCAGCTCCGTGAGGAGGTCAGCATGGGAGGAACTGAAACTGACTGCCTGTAGCCCATAGCAACATCGCTCCTAAAGCAGCCCCAGCCTAGCTTCTTGTGACCGCAGCCTAGACCACCATACAACCTCGCAACAGACCCCTAAAAGTAAAGCATTGGTCTGTCTAAGGCACTCCTGAGTTCTGACTTACAGAAACCGACGTCATCAGTGTGTGCTAGTTTAAAACATGGTGTGCAGAGGAAACTGCTTACACAATAACAGTGAATTAATCCTCCAAATGTCAAAGGCGACGGCGATTCCCTCATCCTGCTTTCCTTTCCCAGTCACCTGTCCCAACTGCCCGGACTCCTGCCAAGGAAACTGAGGGGAATGTGTACAGTAAATGCAGGGCAGATGACAGTGCATCGTATGCGCTCAGGACTGTTCCCTCTCCGGCAGCCTCCCCTCACAGATTAACTGGCACGTGCTCTTTCTACCCGAGTCCCACCCTCTGTCCTAGTAATATTATTTCACTTCAACCCCTCCATTCTACTATCTTTTTTGGGGGGGCGGGGGAGTTCGAGACAGGGTTTCTCCATGTAGTTTTGGTGCCTGTCCTGGAACTCACTATGTAGATCAGGCTGGCCTTGAACTCACAGAGATCCGCCTGCTTCTGGCTCCCAAGTGCTGGGATTAAAGGTGTGCGTCACTTCCGCCCAGCTCCAATTCTACTATCTTTAGGTCTAATAGCAAACACCCTCACCATGTATCAATGATGACACAACATTATTTGAGAAGGAACATACCAAGGTCATCACACACCCATTGTATGAAAAAGCCTTCATTATGGAATAATTCTATTCATTGTATATGAAATCTTCTTCATAGGATTTTTCTGAGCTTTTTACCACTTCAGCCAATCATCCTAAAGGAAAGAGGCCAACCGGGCATCCTGGTGGCACATGCCTGTTGTGTTGGTTAGCACTTACTGTCAACTTGACAGAATCTAGACTCACTTAGGAGACGGGCCCCTGGCATGTCTGCAGAGTACGACCTGGATTGTGTTAACTGACAGAGGAAGATCCATCTTATTTTGGAATGGAATCATTTCCTGGGCAGAGAATTCTAGACTAAGTGAAACAGAGAAAATGAGTCAAGTATTCATCTGTGGCTCTCGGTTCTTGACTATAAATACAACAGCCGCCACCATAAGGAATTGCAACCTAGAACTGTGAAGGTAACAAACCCTGTCTCTCTTACACCGCTTTTGTCAAACTATCTTAGCTTAACCGTAAGAGAGTAAGTAAGACGGCTTTCATACCAGGTTCTTAGACAAAGGAAAGAGGTTGGGGAGATGGCTCAGCCAGTAAGGGTGCCTGCTGCCAAGCTTGATCGCCTGAGTCCAGTCCCTGGGCCCCATGAGGCTGAAGGCAAGAACTGACTCCCAAAGGAGTCTTCTAACCTCCACACATGTGCAATGGCACACATGTGTGCATAAACACACACACACACACACACACACACACACACACACACACACACAAATAAAATGTAATATGGAAGGAGAAAAGGTGGTGAGTTGGAGACCAGGCTGGGGAAAAAATGAGACCCTATATTTAAAAATAAATTATTTCAGTGATGGTTCAGTATTGATGGTGTACCAGAAGCCAGAAGCCTTGAACTTGACCAACAACTCATTGCAATGAACATTTGCAAGCAAAGCTGTTTGGGCAAAATGGTGTAACTGGGTGACACAGCACAGCTCCCAAGGTCACTACCACAAATGAATATGCGATGGAGGAGCAAAATGCTTTGCTTTGTTTTTATTTTCATTTTCTTTTGTGGAGAGAGGCCACAAGGGTGGAGAGAGGATATGGAGGAACTGGGAAGTGAGTGGGATTACAGTGCATGATGTGAAATTCCCAAGAATCAACAAAAAAATATATGAGGATTAATTAATTTAGTTAAAAAACAAGGCTGCATAGTGAATTCCATTCTCTTTCAAAATATGAAATGGGGAGAGAGAGAAAGAAGAGGGGAAGAGGCTGGCAGGATGCAGCTGTGCCCTTCCAAAGTCAACTGTTAAATCTTTATCAAGACCAAATGGCTCCGGAGCTACATCCACGGGCCTCTGGAAATCCTTTACATTAAACTTTATATGGACGTGTTTGAACAGACTGAAATCACAAACTCACTTAAGGACACTGGCGGTCGGAGGTCAAGGGTACCATAGAGGCAGGAAGGACAGAGTTTAACGTGAGATCAGGCCCTTCAAGGACAGTGTGTTCTCACTGGGCCAGCCTCAAATGCCATTTGCACATCTACTCAATGGAAACCTGCACAGAGTCGTGTTCATTCATTAGTGCACTGAATAATACTGAGCGTGAACTTGCCTTGGAAGAGGCAAGGTATTCTGTCATTCCCTGTTTTTGAATCTGCACTGCCAGCCTAGCATTGCCTCACACCAACACCACAGCCAAATCTCCACGTCTCTCCAACTCCTCACACCCTCTCTGCACGAAGTTCCTCAGAGAGGCCCCTTAAGGCAACCATGTGAGCTCAGCTTGTACTCTCCCAAGTACCCAGAAGTTGGCTCAACTGTGTGGGCTTATGGAGACTTGAATGTTCCTCAGCAGAAAATGGTAAAACGGTGGAGGCTTCCCAGCTGCCTCTCTCCATCACAGGAGGTGGATCTTGAATGAAGACACAGGTCCGCTGTTTACAAAGGCATGCTTGCTCTCTCCCAGAAACAGGATTCCCCAGATAGGATGGACAGGGGAAGGGATCTCACTAAGTCACTGCATCCTGCCTCACCTTCATGATTTCCAGACAGCTTCCAAAAGAGAAATACTGCCACGTTCTCTCAAGAAAAGACTCCCATACACCACGTGATCTACAGGCACTTACTCTGCCCACCTCACGGGGCTACAACTGGCTGAATACCTTAGTGTGTGAGGAGGACATATATGAAATAGATTTCAGCAGCTGAGTTTCCCAAGAGAAGTCCTAGTGGGCAGAAGTGGAGTGCCACTAACACAGTCATGGCTGTCCTGCAAATTTCAGCTGTGGTCCTTTAGACTCATTCTTAGTTTGTAAATCAGGCTCCCAGGTGCCTCTAAAGACTAAAAGTAGAACTCCCATTGCCACCCAGCTACAGCTATACATGCAGTCAACATTCTGCAGACACTTGCACATCAGTGTGCATGGCTGCTCAATTCACAGTAGCTATGGAACCAGCTGAGCTGCTGATAAGCAGAGGAATGGATAGAGAAAATGTAGTTCGTATACTCTGTGTATTTATTTAAAAAATGAAATTATGATGAGCGGGAATAGGATGGAACTAGAAATCATTGTGCTGAGTGAAATTAAGCTAGACTCAGAAAAATACAGGCCACATGTTTTCTTTTATTATATTAAATCTAAATATAAAATTGTATGTGTGCATATGTGTAGATTTTAAAACTGGAAAAGGTCTGAAGAGATGACACTTGTTATTCTTGCAGAAAACCTGGGTTCAGTTCCCAGCGTCCACATGGTGACTTAGAACTGTCCTTAACTCCAGTTCCCAGGGATCTTGCCCCCTCTTCTCGCTTCCTTAGGCAACATTCATGCACACAGCGCACACGCAAACATGCAGGTAAAACACTCATATGCATAAAGAGTCTTTAAAGACTGGAAAGGTGTGCGGAGGGAGGAAGCATCTGAAGGGAAGAGATGGAATACATGTGTGAGTAGGCAGAAGGGGCTGAAAAGACAGCTCAGCTGGCAAAGGTGCGTGTATCAGTGCAGGGCCCTGGCCCCCGTTTTGGGTAGCTGTTGCCTTGCTAGGGGCTCATCTTTCCTCTCCACATTCTATTCTTTCCCTTGTTTTATATATTTAAAATTTTCTCTCAGTGGATTCTGCTGGAGTATCTGCTGCAGATAAGCACTGGAGGGCTCCTGTTGCAAATCATCCTCTGGTGCAATGGAAAGATCTTTCTACTGGTACTTGGAGGGGACCTGATCCAGTGTTGGTGTGATCCCCGGGATCTGTTTGTGTCTCTCTATATGACAATGAGGTTCCTCTTTGGGTTTCTGAGCACTGTGTGCACCCTGTGGCTGCTGATGAATCCCAACATGGTAGAGACCTATTGGGCCTTCGTGAAAAACTCTCCCCTTTTGATGCCAATGGGGATTGAGAAGCCCAATACAGCCAGCCTTGGCAAGCATTAACGTAAGCCTAGGAACTGTAGCCACGCGGTTGGATTCTTCAGAAGGTAATGTATGGTAACTGCTTTATCAAGAATGTTTGAAAATGTGTCACCCTGGAGATTCAGTAGTATGGTCACTGACCTCCATTTGTTAACAGTACCATGCCAGCTAAGCCTTTTCATTTCTGCAATCCTCTTCAAGCTGGTGTAGTACCTACCTTTTCAGGAGTGGCTCTGTGCAACATTTATTGGCCTCCTGAAATTCTTCTAGCCTCCTTTGAAGATACCTTAAAATTTCTGAGCCTGAATGTAGCCATTATGAGACCATTAGTTCTGCTCCTTGTGTGCTGTCTGTTTTTTCTTGGTGGTTCTTAGTTGTTCTTTTGCAGAGCTGCCAGCTTAAGTCGTGCAAGGATCAAGAAAAATGGGCCTTGATGGTTCATGTTCCTGGAGTTGTGTCCATGCCAGTGGACCATGGCAGTAAGACACAGATGGTGCTCACATGCTCCAAAAGAAAATTTGACATTGCTGCTGCCATTGTTGCTATTATAGCAGTGGCGGCCACTTCAGCTACTGTTTCTGGGATTGTCATTTCATATTTGGTTACTACAGCTAGCACAGTAGAGACCCTGACAACAAAAGTAGCTACTACAGTTAATTAATCTTTCATTCTATTGGGCATGATAAATTGAATTCAGCAGTTATATACATTTTGATTGGCTTTAAAAGTTATAAAATTTATAAAACTCAAGTTCCACTTGCTTTTGGGATACCATCTTACGAGGACTCCAATTTACAAGGCTTGTTAAAGAAGGGAATGGCTCAATTGCCTTTAACCTACTGGCTATGGGTGTGTTAGGACTTTTGTTGGTCTTTTCTGTGTTGAATGAACAGATTGCAATCCCAGTGCCACTTTGAGATCTTTGGCAACAGTTAATTCTACAGCTCATGTATGGTTGAGCTTGTATGATAATAAGTATTCAAAGACAGGTAATTTCTGGGGGAGTGCTCACCAACCTAAGACAGAGTGCCTATGTGGCCTGGGCAGGTGTCTCCATGATGGGTAAGGTGACCTGCTGAAGTCCCACGCAACCTAAGTCAGAAGCTCATTTTTTTTTAGTAAACGGGGGGACCTGTAGGGCCCTGACCCCCGTTTTGGGTAGCTGTTGCCTTGTTTGCTGACCTTGACCAGATGTCCTCCCTCTACTGATTCCCTGCCAGTTTCCTTCCTCCTGAACGCTCACTGGAGGTTCTTTGTTTGTGTATCCTGCATTTTGTGTAAACAGCTTAGATGCAAGAATGTAGAACATCAGTAGTGAACTTCTACCCTCCAGGGTTCTCCCATTGTGCTGTAAGCCTGTATTTAAGGTTTCCTCCTTCCTTCAATAAACAGCATTCAGCATTCTGCTAAGGTGAATGATCCGCTGTTTTGTCTCTGTTCTTTGATCCAAGGCCCTCGCTTGAACATGGTGAACGGGTAGTGGTAGCACCAGCGTTACCGCTACATACCAGGACTCTCTGAGTTTGACTCCTGTAACCTACTGCGTGGAAGAGAAAACCCAGTTCCTGTAGGCTGTCCTCTGACCTCCACCAGTGTGTTATGGCATATGTACACACACACACACACACACACACACACACACACACACACACATAATAAATGTGAAAATATTTTTAAAGGAAGTGTAAGGAGAGCCTCACTGAGAGAAGGAAGCAAACCAGTCAGAGCAGGGAGGGAAGGAGACGAGGTAAAGGGAGAAGAACAAATGAGATCAAAGAAAAGGACACACATATGAAGCTGCCACGAGAAGACACAGCGCTCCACACACAGCTGAAATAACTTCAAAACGCTCCTAGAAGTGACAGATAGATTTGTACATCAAGAATCTGCAAGTGTCATGGCTCACAGGTTAAGAATGAATACTGTTTTTGCAGAGGACCTGAGTTCAGTTCCCATCATCCATGTGTAGTTGAAGTTTTCCTGTGTCCTGCCTGGCCCACAGTCAGGACAAATCTCTCTCACCTGCCAGTCCCACAGCTACTCAGACCCAAGTAAACACACAGAGGGTTTTATTAATTATAACTGCTTGGCCATTAGCTCAAACTTATTACTAGCTAGCTCTTACACTTAAATTAACCCATAATTCTTATTTATGGTTAGCCACATTGCTTGGTATCTTTTTTCAGTTTTGTCTTTACATTTTGTTTTCTCTGTGTCTGGCTGATGACTCCTGACTCAGCCTTCCTCTTCCCAGAATTCTCCTTGTCTACTTATCCCACCTACACTTCCTGCCTGGCTATTGGCCAATCAGCATTTTATTTATTAACCAAACAGAGCAACACATTCACAGCATACAAAGCAACATCACCCATCACCCATGTAGAATGTAACTCCAACTCCCAGGGGATCCTATATCTCGGGCCTACAAAGGCACCTGCCCTCATGTGCACATCCACATGTGCATACACACACACACACACACACACACACACACACACACACACACGCACGCACGCACGCACGCACGCACACACACACACACACCATAAAAATACATCTTTTTTTTTAAGATAGAGAAATACCAAAGTTTACATCCCAGTGGGAGACACAGACAATAAGCTACATATATATACAAACTATGTATACCATATTAACTGAGGAGAAGTGCCCTGGAGCATGACTGGACAGCTATGAGGGAGCATGGAGCCCTACTGCAATACTTAACTTGCTGCCAATACAGTCTTCAACATAGGGGGCAAATGGCCGGGGCATGGCTCAGGGCACAGTGCTTGCTTAGCATTCGTGAGACCCTGGCTTGAGTCCTGGATACATTTTGTTAATGACACAGAAGCATGGAGTCCTACTTGAATTTGAGGGCTGTTCACCTGGCTTTCTGCAGACATGCCAAGCAGGTGTTTCTATGTTCCAGGAAAAATAAAAATGAGTCAGTGGGGAAAGAAGGTGATAAGAAGTAACTCAAAAAAAATGGTGCTTTGAGTGGAAACTGAGACTAAGGTAAACAGAGCTGTGCTGTGTTTACTCTAGAGAGCAAATTTTCTCACATGGGTATAAGCTGACAATTATGAAATTTCTGTGCACACATACTAAGACTGAACAAATAAGTAAGTGGACAATGTATGGTGGAACCTAAATCTCTCACACCGAGACGGGAATTTACAGTTAAGCACAGAGAGGAGGTACAGTGAACTCTACACTACTGAGTGGACTCTGAGAAGTCAGCCTGTATAGGTGCACCCAAACAAGAATGAAGGACAATGACATTTGTGTATGAAAATATCACAGTGAAACCCATCATCTTGTGTGTTAACTTATAGAAAGTAAAGTAAGGGACTGATGAGATGGCTCAGCAGTTAGGAGCACTGGCTGCTCTTACAGGGGACCTCGGTTTGGTTCCCTACATCCACATGGCAGATCACAACTGTCTATAACTAGAGTTTCATGGGATCTGATACCTTCTTCTGGCCTCTAGAGGCACCAGGCATGTATGTGTTGCACAGACATACATGCAGGCAAAACATTTATACCCATTACATAAAAATAAATAAGTCTTTAAAAAAATAAAGTAAAACAATTATCTATGTATCTATGCATGAGCTGCTATAGACACACATTTCTGGCTCTATTTACTAAAGGGTCTAGGAATAGTAACGCCCTGTGATGAAGAGCACACTAGCTCCTAAATCTTGGCTTTGGATGTAGTGTTTTAATCAAAGGAACCAGGACTCTTTAATGATTCTCCAACTAGGGCAGGAAATATACAAGGCTAGAGTACTTTCTAAAGTCAGAAAGTAAGGACACGCTTCAAACACAAAAGGATGAGATGTTGTGGTACCCAAAGCCCAAGGTGCAGTCACTGAACAGCAACAAAAATAGCAATTGCACAGGAAATTCCATCTGACTAAACATCAGCACAGCCATGTTGATAAACAGAATTAGATAAACAAATGGGTATAAAAAAATACCTACATTTCCCATACCAGAAAAAAAAATCCTAAGTAATTTATGTAAATACTCCCTCCTCTCAGAGCTTGTCTTTCCCATCCCTCTGACTGTGGGCTGTGGTTACTTACTTGCTTCTGAGGGAGGGAGCCTTTGGGGGTTACCTTCAGTGAGACTGATAACATCACTGTTACATTAATATTACACACTCTGGATATGATGCATAAGAAAGACACTTCACCTGGAAGGTCTTCCTCCCCAACATGCACCAACCCAAGCAGAAGCACAAGAAAACATGAAATCAACCCAGATTCATGGATTTTTTCTACAAGCTGCTTGCACAACACTTCTCAAAACTGTTAAGAGCATCAAAAGTCGTGGAAATATCTGAGTAACTCCAGAAACCAGAGCCAAAGGGGATATGATGTCTGGATGACTGTGTATTCCAGACATGATCCTAAGATAGAAAAAAACAAACAAACAACATAAACAAACAAACAAAAAACCCACATCAAGTAAAAGCTGATGAGAGACCAAGAAAAGAGCTTAAGCGCTTAACCATTACTCTTGGATCAGTATGCTTCCCTGGTTATACCGAATGCACCTGAGTAATTAA
Organism: Peromyscus californicus insignis; assembly: GCF_007827085.1. NCBI lineage: Eukaryota > Metazoa > Chordata > Mammalia > Rodentia > Cricetidae > Peromyscus > Peromyscus californicus. Next base: position 15,062,914 of record NW_026294617.1, on the reverse strand, counting down.
TTCTTGTAGAATGTTTGCAGATGCTGGGTACAGAACACACAGGAGATACCTTCACTGTCTTCAGGACTTTCCCATGGATCTACATCTCATCTGTCACTAAGTATATCTCCAACACACCCCCCAAAAAATGAGCAATGAGGCCAAATTATTTTAAAATTTTCCTCCAGTTCTGAGATTTGATGGGCCCCGGGATGAAGGTGTTTGTGTGGCAGGGAGGGTGTTCATGTGATAAAAGCAAAGTTGTGCGTTTGCTTCAAAAGTAACAGAGGCACAATTGTCCTCAGCCTGAAGTCCTAAACTGGAGGCAGAGAAAAGATTCTCTGAAAAGAAAGCATCAAATACATCGGAGAGACAGGGATGTTTATGACATGGAAATCCCAAGCACATAGAGAAATAAATCAGGTCATTTTCAGGGGTGGCTGAATAAAGGGGCTGTTGTTATTGCTGCTACTGTGTTATTGTTGCCCTCCTGGATACAATTTAAACCAAAATAAATAGATAGATAGATAGATAGATAGATAGATAGATAGATAGATAGATAGATAGATAGATAGATGGATAAAAGCATTGGAGTTTTCTTTTTTAATCACTTTTTCACTACTTAACAAAAACAAAGTAAATTTAACACATTATAAGTCTTCTGAAACCCAGTGATGACATCTATAACTCAAGTGTAATTCTTATGGGTTCAATGAGAAAGAAGTGCTTCCTGATGTCATGAGTTCCCAGAATAGAAACTGGAGGGGCAGAGCTACAGGTTCCTCTTGGAACACATCTAGACAGGGCAAACTGAGGTTTAAATAGTATAGAACTTAGACAGATCTGAGACAAGACTGGAACATAAGATTTTTTAGCTCCTTTTCATTCTCATTCACAACACTTCTAAACCACAAGACACACACACACACACACACACACACACACACACACACACACACACACTGTAAGTAGTATGAGTTCTTGGGCAAGGATGCATCATGAAACGAAGTCCTATCATTCATAAAAAGGCTAAGGCTCAGTTAAGAAACATCTCAAGTACACAGCCATGAGAACAACTCCCTGCAATAAAAACAATTCTTGCAACTTAATCTAACCCCAGCTGCAGTGAACTTCCTGTGAGAGGCTGACTGGGGGTGGGTGGAAGGGTTAAGTCCGTGAAGAAACTCATTTTTCAGCTACTGGCTCTGGAATCCTGGGTAATTACTGGGGCTTACTCCAGACCACACCTTAGATAAACCTGTAATGCTGGAGTTTTCTACATTTTCTTTGCTACAAGCTGCGGCTTGCCTCTTTCATGCATTTGCCCTGCGTTTCCAAGCTGATTTTCCAATGGCCGCTTTATCCTCGGTGCCCAGCCAATTAGCCAGGGTCTGTTGACTTGGCTTCAAATCTTGATGGTATTTGCATGAGACGATCATGCCAGATACATGAAAACTGATGGGGGTAGGGGGTAGGCTAATTCAAATAAAAGTCATGATTTAGTTTTTCTTGTTTTTAGGCTTTGTTTGGGGCCACAGTTTTAGACCCATTTGACTTCTTAAATGTGCATTGAATTCTCCTAAATACATGAAATACCATTCTGTGCTCTGTAGAACAGCATGATCCAGGGACAGGCATACAATGTGTGAGGCTGATTCTCCATCCTGGTACACTGTGGAAAATGGAATAGCAACAAGAGGTCTTCATTAAGCCACTTTAATCAAGAAACAGTTGTGTTTTTAGTTTCTAGTTAGCAACTAAAAAGTTACTTCTTGAGGTGGCATGGTCCTTTGGGGGCAGGAGGAGAAAACCCACATGATATCGGGTTGATTGACAGGGACATGCCTTGACTCTTTGGAAAGAAAGCTGCTCTCTGGTCTTCCCTCCACCTCATTCATCCCACCCCTGTAGCCATCATAGACCTCGGCAAAAGCAAAGTGAACCACAGACTGAGAGAAATGCCTTCAAGCACTTCCGGAGTCTTGTGGGATCAGCTAAAGTGCAAGTCCTACCTGCCTCTAGTGGTAGGTGACAGGGCAGATAATCTGAAGCGACTGGTCAAACACTTGAAAGGAAGCAACAGATGGGGGTTACCACTCAGGCCAATGAGACTCAAGTGTCTCATGGTGGCTCTGGAGAGCTGTCAATGTCAATAGCCCCCAACACTTCTCATGCATGTACAAGTAAAATTACTAACTCAAGCATTATGTGCCTGGGAAGACAGGAATGAGACATGGAGAAAAAAGCCACTCTTCAGCCAGAAAGCTTGAAGAAGGGAACCCGCAGAGGAAGACAAATGCATTTATTAGCTTCTTTAAATTTCAAAAGTAAGGCAATAATAAATATTTTTCAAAAAAACGTGAAATTTTTAAGGGCTGAAGAGATGGCTCAGCAGTTAAGAGCACTTGATGTTCTTATAGAGGATCAGGTTCCATTCCCAGTACCTACATAGTGGTTCACAACCATCTACAACTCCACTTCCAGGGGAACTGATACCTTCTACTAGCCTCAAGAGGACCAGGTATGTACATGGTGTACTTATATACATGCAGGAAAATAATCATACACATCAAAAAGCAAAATCAATATTTTTAAACACATGTATAGTTTTGGCCAGTGTTAATAGCCTGATGCATGCTTCCGCTACCTAAAATGTAGCAATGGAAATACACAAGGAATAGTGGAAGCAGAGGAATGAGGCGGGAGGGAATGGGATGAAAATCAAGACAAGGAATGTAGGAGGCCCCCTGCTGTTGTGCCCTCAACCTGCTCTATCATGATGAGTTTGCTAAATTCCAAGCTCCCACAACAAAGTTCTGTCTTCCTTGGCCAGAGTCATGGCCCTGCTTTTCCTGGTACAGCTCATGAGATCCACTTGAACCTCACGTTTTCCTTTGAACTGCTGTTTCCTCTGCTCCATCGCAAGCACACTCATCCACTGCTGCCTCCCTGAGGATAGGAAAGTAGAGAATGGGACAGAGGAAAGACCAGTGCTCTGCTGTGGGTCACTGAGAAGATGGTTTGGGGGACATCGGGGTTCTTTGGGTCAACCTAACACCTTGGATCCCCAACCCTGCAAACTTTCCTGTTCCCCGACACCAGGCTGTCTACAGAGTCAGACTCAGCGGCTGCTCATTGAGCATACAAGCCAAACATGGCTGCAGGTATTGCAGCCCCTGCTGGGGACTTTCACTGTTGATGATGCCACGGGATCCTAAAGGGACAACTTAATGATGTTGTTCTTTGAGTTGGAGTTCTCCAAAAACATTAGTGGTGAGTTGCAACTTGGGCCAATGTTACCCTGGGCTGGCATCTTCTTGCCTTCCCAACACACACACACACACACACACACACACACACACACACACACGAATTTGGACAGTCTACCGGTTTTTAGTGACATGTCTGCTCACAGATCCATCCAGAGAAGGCCTGACCTGATAAAATGCCACTTGAGACGTCACCCCACCTGTCGAGCCTTGGGATGCCACAGAAAGGCAAGGTTTACACAGTACATAGGTCTAGCGCAGAGACAGGATAATAGCCAGAGCTGTAGAGAGGTAACCACGTGCTAGAAGACCTAGGATGGATGTGTCAGCCTGGAGAGAGCATTCCAGGCACAGATGATGTTGACTTTGGGGGACACAAAGGAAGACAGGACCCCAGAAATTCCCCCCAACTTTTGTGGCTGGAGCTTGGACAATTCTTACTGACATGCATCCCGAGACAGCCTGCAAGCTCTGGACAGGGATGTGGATTGTCTTCATATTAAGTGGAATTCGAAGGAAAGAAGTCATTCCACAATGATGTGTGTGGACAATAAGTCATTTCTGGTATTTTTATTTCATCTAAGAAAACACTGGCATTCTCCAAACTAACTTTTGGACACTTGTTACATCAGGCTATACCATTGGGGGCCACTAGTGGAAATGGAGTACTGAATGCCGACTAAGGTCCTTGACCTCTGATTCACTTCTTTGGCCTTTCCACCAGCCTCCTGCGCAGGTGAGTAGGCTAAACTTTCACGGCTGGCAGACCTATACTTCATATATACATGGTCTGGAATCGAAACTTGCGAACATTTTAATTAGCTACTTGCCTTTCCTCTCTCAGTTAATTGAGACATATGGAGTTATGACACGAAATTGCCACCAAGAGCTGCCCTTAGTATGGAAAGGCTGCCAGTTCTGCCTGCCCACAGACAGCTCTGACATCTGGATGTATGCATAGGTACAGCTAAACGGCACTTAATGCAAAGGGACTCAAAGATATGATAGGATTGCCAAAGACAGGGAGTCAAGTGAGGAGTCTGGTCACTAGAGGGCCAGGCCAAGGGATGTTCTTGGGAGCATCTTGCAGATCTGGTCCTTAGCACCTGGGGCTACAGTGTGTCCTTGTACACTAAGCTGTCTTTGATGATCCTGGGTAAAGAAGTCAACATGTGAGCTTGCCAAAATGTGCAGCCAGGATGGCCCATGCCCTGCTGCGTGCATGCAGACACCATTCCTCTTCAAATATTTATCTGGGCTTAGATTCCAGAAAGAGGCGTTCCTTCCCCATTCCTTTCTCTGTCTAGAAGTTTATCTGAGGATTTCCTGGTCTTCTGCTGAAAGAATTATTCCTCGGGTGCCTCTAAATAGGTTCTATAAAGTTGAATTGTCACACCAACTGTGTCCTATCAAATGTCCTCCACTCGATGTTCTGGAAGCCTTTTTAAAACATATAAATAGTAAAATATTCCATTTATGTCATTGATTTCTCAGCAAGAGGATAATCAGGAATCAATCTTTTGTCCCTTAAGATTAAATTCTTTTTTAAAAGTTGTCTCCTAGTAGGAATGTTGTGACTCACAGTGTGAGAGAACCAGAGCCACGTGGAACTTGGGAAAATTACTCAATAATGAATAACTCCTGATAACGAAGAATTGACACATGCAGGAGCTTTGGGAATAAAATAAAAAATGGCCCATTAGTGGGGAACACAAATGGATCCCACTGTCCAGACAGGAAAAACGCAGTGTGCATGGTCCAGCACTCACAAACCTGTGCATTTAATATTTGCAGTCTACAATGAAGTTATCACCATTCCCAGTGCCTGAGGAGGATTATTGATGTGTCAAGGTTCACCGCCAAGTAACTGTCAGGTAAGTGTGTACATCAGGTTTTCTACTCAAATTTTAGCATGCTTTTCACTGCACTGTGGTATCTCTCAGACATGAATATTACATATTCCACTGACTGCTTTAGAAATGAGATTTAGTTTAAGTCTGAGATTTCCCATAATCCTCCTCCTGACAGGTTCCTGAGCTTGACGCAATAAAGAGAAGATAAATTTTCTAATAAAGGCAGCTGCCTCAGCCTTTTCCAAAAACAAAGTGGCATATGCGTAGAAAAAATAAAAATTGAGAAAACTGTCAAAGAAAAGTCTCTGAATTGTCTTAAGATCTAAAAGAATGGGACATTATGAGTGGCTGCTTAGACTCAAAAACCAAACTCCCAGAAAGATAGCTTGGATGAAGTGTATTATTTCCAGAGTCCTAATACAAAGAATGTTCAAGAGATTCTATCCTTTGGTGGGGAGAGAGAGAGAGAGAGAGAGAGAGAGAGATGCTCTTGAAATAAATAAATGACTAAACCACAGCAATGAGTGTTGACCACACCATGTTGGCTTAGCAGTTACGGTTTGTTAAAAACTGAAAGGTGAGTGCAGAAACATGAGCTCACAAATTCATAAATCAGTAGGAGGCAACAACACAGTCAAGAATGAAGCACAGGCCTCCGTGAACACACAAGCTTGGCTCCTCGGCTGGCCCTCTGCCCCGCCACAGTGTGTGTGAGTCAAGGTTAGCCATTTTTCTGGTGGGGTGGTTATCATATGCCGCTGTTCCGTGGGTAATCATGGCATAAGTGTTTAGCACTTCTCATCTTCAAAGCTCTTAAGAGTTGTTAATTAATATAAACACCCCCTCAGGAGACAAATTAATCACATTGTAACAGCTCCTGCTCTACCAAGTGAAAAGCTGAGGTGGAGTGGGGGAGTGATTGGCACAAAGCCATGGAGAAACGGTATTTGAAGACAGGGGTGGCCTGAGGAGCTCCTCCATCTCAAGTGTTAACAAAACATGTTTTGCACCTTATCTCCCTTAGAGTGTAGACGAGGCCAGCCAGCTCAGGGGCTTTCTCCAGACCACCAAGTGGAGAGCCAGAGAGGATGCCGGTGCCCACATGTAAAGAATCAGCCTCATTCACTATGGCGTCAACAGAGCTGGTCTCAAGGGACCTCAGACATTAGTCTTCAGGCAGAATTTTACCTGTGTTTACTGGATCCCATAAAAATGTGGTGGGTCTCTACTACTATCTCCCTAGGATGACTGGCTCCTCAGCTCAGCATCATGTGGGAATGAGGCTCATGACACACTGCCCCTCCCACACATGCTTAAGATGGAGTAGAAGCTAGACCAATCCACCTGAGTCCTCTGGATACCCTGCCATTGTTCAGCATTTAGAGCAAAGCATGCTGTCCAACTATGAGTAGAAATGATTAATCAATTCCATAAATTTGGTACACAAAGTAGTGGCACAACACGGAGCTAGAAAGTGGGACACCTAAGCTGTATCATTTTCTCATCTCATATTCACACATGAAACTCAAGCCAGTGATAGTCAATTTCCTCTTGGAAAAATGAAATTTTGAAAAATAATCTACAAGGCAATTTATTGCTGAGACAGCAGCTTTGGGCTGGGTATGGTGGCAAAGGTCTGCAATCCCAGCACTTGGGAGACAGGAATTGGAAATTCCGAAGTTGGAGGCCAGTCTGGACTACATGGCCAGTTGTGTCTCAAACTGACAGAGGCAGCCGCTCGAAAGTGTCCTGCACAGTAGTCCTGACTCTTTCTGTTCACAAACCTGTCAATACGGCTGCCCAAGAAAACACCAGCACCACGCTCACCACAAGTGCCACCAAGGAACTGGTGTTTGCCATTTCACCACCTATATTTCAGGTCAGACTGAACCTGTTTTCTCATTTGTGGAATCTCGAAAACAAAGGCATACAATTAGGATGGGGATGACTGGGGTGAAGTGAAGGGACTTGGGGACGGGAGGAGAGGGTGACACATGGTAGTAGAGGTAAATGTGATCAAGGTACAGTATACGCACGCATGCAAGTGTCACAAGAAAGTCAGTGTTTGTGTAATCGACATATAAAAGTATTGCATTAAAATTTATGTTTGGAAAAATGTGGAAATTAAACATTTCTACCTAGAATGGAATACATGGAAATAATTCAAACATGTACAGAATCCTTTTTAAAAAATTTGTTCAGCCCACTGCACAAGCCTCCAATCCGAGAACTCAGAAGGCAGAGTAGGTGGATCTCTGTGAGTTCCAGGCCAGCCAGGGCTACACAGTGAGATCTTCTCTGAAAAAGAAAGATTTCCCTCTTTCCACCATCCTTCCATGCTGGCACCACGGTGTGAATGAATGTCCTGACAGATGCTCTCAGGAGTATCAACAACGCCGAGAAGGAGGCCGACTCCAGGTCTTCATCAGGCCATGCCCCAAAGTCATCATTCCGCTCCTAGCTGAAGCATGGTGACACTGGCAAATTTGAAATCATTGATGATCACAGATCCAGGGACACTGTGAACCTCACATGGAAGGTGAACAAGTGTGGATCGGTCAACCCTAGATGTGATGTGCAGCTCAAAGCACAGATCCAGGGACACTGTGAGCCTCACATGGAAGGTGAACAAGTGTGGATCGGTCAGCCCTAGATGTGATGTGCAGCTCAAAGACCTGGAAAAACAGCAGAAGAATCTGCTCCCAGGCCAGCAGCTTGGCTTCGTGTTCTGACAACCTCAGCTGACGACACGGACCACAAAGAAGCAAGATGAAAACACACAGGAAGGAAAATTCTGCCATTCTTTTTCTAGAGATATAAAACATGTGTAAAGAAAGAACCTTGGAGGACTCCGGGGTGGAGTTATGCCTCATATTGTGTGTGCGATGTGTTATATGAGTCTGTTGTAATGTGTGTGTCTGTGTGTGTGTGCGTGAGTGTGTGAGAGGGAGAGAGGGGAGAGGGCAGGTGGTGCGCTGCAGTGCAGTGCGGAGTCAGGAGACAACTTTGCAGAGCTCTTGTCTCCCTCTTCTCTGTGGGTCTGGGATCTGGCTGAGGTCCCAGGCTTGTGTGGCTAGTGACCTTCTAAGCCGTTTCACCAGCCCGCAGAATTCATTTTTGTCTTTACTGTGATATACAGAAATTTCTGAGACTGGTACTGTTTCAAAAATGGAGATGTTGTTGCTCTACTTACACACACACACACACACACACACACACACACACACACACACACACACACAATAATGAAGTAAAATAAAATTCAAGACTGAGTAAATAATGAATACTTGAACTTCAGCAACTGCTGGGCTCTCGGTGATTTTCAGTATTGTGAAATGCGTCTGTATGAAGTTGCCCGGCTGCCTCAGCTGAACCTCTTCCCATTTCCCACCCCACCTATGTTAAGTAACATTTCAACAGTCTGTCATTCTAATATGCATCCTGGTCTGTAAAGATTTGTGCTGCAGCCAATACATGCTTTTACACACTGTGTGTGTGCATACAGGTCATATGGACTACATACAATTTTATGATATACATTCATATACTAATTTTAATAGAGCATGTGTATAGTTGATTTTGATGCTTCCACAAATTCTCACGAAGTAGAAGAAAAGCTACTTCCATCTGCTTTCAGAGCTAGGAATTCTATTCCAGAAAGGTTTAAGGGGTGAAAGTAATAACGTTTCCATGAGGTTTAAAGGGTCTTGAAGTCTGACCTAGAGAAGCCCCGAGTCAGTAGCGGTGGGTGTGGGAGACTAGGCCAACTCTGCCCCTGACTTGGATCCATCAATACCCTCCCTGCTCTGACCTCTCCTCCCCTGCTGGATTACTCTCTTAAACCTATTTGAGATGCTCCTAACAGAAGGAAAGCACCATATCCCAAATCCTCGGTCCCAGTAGGCATCACCATTTCAGCCAAACTTCTTGAAAGAATTCACTACATTTGTCTTCAGCTCTCTGCTCCTCACCATTCTGTAGCCAGAGCACCAGGGCAAAGCATGGCTTGTAGCCCCCTCTCAGAAGCACGTTCCCCAGGGAAGGGATGGTCGTCCGCTCACCTCTCTGTGGCTGTCGGCCGGCCTTCAGATCAGGATCATAGAGGTGAGATTGCCAGACTCGGGGGGAATGGCTAAGCAAGTGGATTCCACTGTCCTTTGTTGTCCCCTCTATCTGTTCAACTCCATTCCTGCAAGATTGTAGGTGAGTTGTGGCTTAAAGGAGTTAATACAAAGACTCATTGTCTTTCTGACACCGCATCTGCCTGTGGAAGTCAGCTGTGCAAGAGCTGGAGTGGGTGTGTGGAAGTGTGACAGCTGGAGAGGGTGTGTGGAAGTGTGACAGCTGGAGAGGGTGTGTGGAAGTGTGACAGCTGGAGAGGGTGTGTGGGAGTGTGACAGCTGGAGAGGGTGTGTGGAAGTGTGACAGCTGGAGAGGGTGTGTGGGAGTGTGACAGCTGGAGAGGGTGTGTGGAAGTGTGACAGCTGGAGAGGGTGTGTGGAAGTGTGACAGGTGGAGAGGGTGTGTGGAAGTGTGACAGCTGGAGAGGGTGTGTGGGAGTGTGACAGCTGGAGAGGGTGTGTGGAAGTGTGACAGCTGGAGAGGGTGTGTGGAAGTGTGACAGCTGGAGTGAGTGTGTGGGAGTGTGACAGGTGGAGAGGGTGTGTGGAAGTGTGACAGCTGGAGAGGGTGTGTGGAAGTGTGATAGCTGGAGTGAGTGTGTGGGAATGTGACAGGTGGAGAGGGTGTGTGGAAGTGTGACAGCTGGAGAGAGTGTGTGGAAGTGTGACAGCTGGAGTGAGTGTGTGGAAGTGTGACAGCTGGAGTGAGTGTGTGGGAATGTGACAGGTGGAGAGGGTGTGTGGAAGTGTGACAGCTGGAGAGGGTGTGTGGAAGTGTGACAGCTGGAGAGGGTGTGTGGAAGTGTGACAGGTGGAGTGAGTGTGTGGAAGTGTGACAGGTGGAGAGGGTGTGTGGAAGTGTGACAGCTGGAGTGAGTGTGTGGAAGTGTGACAGCTGGAGTGAGTGTGGGGAAGTGTGACAGCTGGAGTGAGTGTGTGGAAGTGTGACAGCTGGAGAGAATGTGTGGAAGTGTGACAGCTGGAGTGAGTGTGTGGAAGTGTGACAGCTGGAGAGAGTGTGTGGAAGTGTGACAGCTGGAGAGGGTGTGTGGGAGTGTGACAGCTGGAGAGGGTGTGTGGAAGTGTGACAGCTGGAGAGAGTGTGTGGAAGTGTGACAGCTGGAGTGAGTGTGTGGAAGTGTGACAGCTGGAGTGAGTGTGGGGAAGTGTGACAGCTGGAGAGGGTGTGTGGAAGTGTGACAGCGGGAGAGGGTTGTGGAAGTGTGACAACTGGAGTGAGTGTGTGGAAGTGTGACAGCGGGAGAGGGTGTGTGGAAGTGTGACAGCTGGAGTGGGTGTGTGGAAGTGTGACAGCTGGAGAGGGTGTGTGGAAGTGTGACAGCTGGAGAGGGTGTGTGGAAGTGTGACAGCTGGAGAGGGTGTGTGGAAGTGTGACAGCTGGAGTGAGTGTGTGGGAGTGTGACAGCTGGAGAGGGTGTGTGGGAGTGTGACAGCTGGAGAGGGTGTGTGGGAGTGTGACAGCTGGAGTGAGCGTGTGGGAGTGTGACAGCTGGAGAGGGTGTGTGGAAGTGTGACAGCTGGAGTGAGCGTGTGGGAGTGTGACAGCTGGAGAGGGTGTGTGGAAGTGTGACAGCTGGAGTGAGCGTGTGGGAGTGTGACAGCTGGAGTGAGTGTGTGGAAGTGTGACAGCTGGAGAGGGTGTGTGGAAGTGTGACAGCTGGAGAGGGTGTGTGGAAGTGTGACAGCTGGAGAGGGTGTGTGGAAGTGTGACAGCTGGAGAGGGTGTGTATTAGGGCAGCAGTGTGGCAGCTGTGTGGGACTGGTTCTTTCCAGTCACCTTCATGACTGATGTGCACCTGATATCTTATAACTGTGCCGTAGCTCCCAAGATTAGCAGCACCACATTGAACAACATTTATCAACAATGTTCCAGAAGTAGGCGATGCCTCAGTTTCCCCAAACATCATCTAAACATTCAGAAGCAGCTGGTTTCCTACCATAATGGAGTCCTTGGTGTCCAAGAAACATGGGCAATACACAAGAAATCAATAAACAAGGCAGAGTTACTCTGAAGAAAACGTGAGCTTCTACCTTATAAAAATAACCTATAAATGCCTCCTCTTCTTCCAGTGAAAATTTGAAATAACTAAAGGAATGGGTTGGAAAAGTGAGTAAAATTGCTAAAGATTTGGATGATAGAGCAATGCATTAAATCAGTGTTTTCTTACTCAGCAAGAGACTCACTGCAAGTGAGAGAGAATGAGGGGGTCTCTAAATATTAAAACAAAGAAGATAGCCTTGGGCATTTAAAACTTATTAATAATTACAAGTAAGAAAATTTTTTGCAAATGCGCGAATCAGATCTTGAATTCTCCGTTGAGGCAGAAATGATGTCTCTCGGCAATGACCTTAGCAGCAAGCGAATGTGTGAGTGCAGACACCATGACTTACCATCCGACCGGGACGCCTCTGTCAGAGGGAGGCAGTGAGGCTCCAACAAAGAGCAAAGACAGGAACAGAGGAAGACTTAGGTTCCAGAAACAAGTCACACGATAGCTGCTGTTCAGTAGAAACATGGGAGCAGCCAGTTCTGAACACAGGGAAATGAAGAAACAGGAGGACATAGGCGCAGACTGAGGACGCTGGATTAAGAGAGAGCTTCGTTCGTTTCAAGAGGACTGGACAGGGGCAAGAAAAACATGGTTTCTAACTTTGCAGCCATGATGTCTGGATGAAGGGCCAATGGGAAAATCTTCGAGGGTCCTGGGACCAGCGCTGCTGAGCCAGGCAGCTGGAGTCCCTAAATCTCAGTTTTATTATCAGTGAAATTGAAGCATGGGGTGACATGACATTTTAAAACTAAAACTTAGGGGCTGGTAAAATGGTTCAATAGTTAGGAGTGTGTATTGCTCTTTTAGAGGACTGGAGTTTGATTCTCAGCATGCATGTCAGGTGGATGGACCACCTATAACTCCAGCTCCAGGGAACCCAATGCCTCTGGCCCCATAGAAACACACACACACACACACACACACACACACACACACACACACACACACACACACACGATTAAAAAGAAAGTAAATCTTTTTTAAAAATCAAAAAGTTAACCAGGAGGAAACAGTTTGGAGAGATTCTTCATGGACACCCAAAGTCCTGTGACAGAGTCCTCTCTAAGCAGCCTGGCTTGTGGCTGCTTGCTAGGGTGAGCAGGTGGCCCCCAAGGCAGCTGAACTTCAGATACCCACACTCCAGTCATCGCATTATTCCCTTTAACCCTGCTCTTTGCTGCTCTGCTCTGGCTGAGCAGGTGAGTAGGCAGAACAAGCTGAGATGTTCCGTGTTGAGATTTAGGAATCAGCACTTCAATAAAACCTCAAAGATTACTATCAGTTTGAAAGGCAAAATCCACACAAAACAATTAATTATGAGCATTAAAACAAATGTATTGCCTATGGCAGAATTGAATCCCGTATACAAAACGGGTTAAAAAAAAAAAATTAAAGGAATGCTCTAATTGAAAACTGGCAACGGCCGAAGACACAGATAGTTAAAACAGTATCTTATCAGAAAATTAGCAGAATGTAATTTTTATTGGGTTTTACAGATGTTATTTTTAACCACATCAAAAATCCTACCTCATGGCTATTGGCACAAATTGTCATAATTACTGTAATTCGAAGTCTGAGCGGTGGCTGGCTGTGGAGATAGCTATCGCTTCTCAGACAAGACTGCGTGCGCCGAGCAGCCAGGAGAAGGAGCCCGTGGTTTTGTACTTGGTCTGGACTTCATTTGTGTCTTTTATCCAAGCTCATTCTTACGAATATTGAAGAATAATTTTTTCCCACCTGGAACCCTGGAAGAAATCAAGAGGTTAGTATTAAGAGTGGCGAGGTCACCTTTAATTAACGTACCAATCACCTCACCTCCATCTGCTGGCACGGTGCTACGTTCTGTTCTATTTTTACATTTGCTGGTGAACATGACCTCATTTAATGCACGTACTAAATTCTGTGTGTAATAAATTCAACTATCTTCCTAAGTATGGCTGATGAGGCCAAGCTAAGAAAAAAACAGCTTTTAATACCCTGATACCCAGATTAACACGAAGAAACCTGACTTAGCAGTCAGAAATAACATCAAGACATGTTATGTATTGTTATGAAATGATATGTTTGTGAGTGGTGGTCTGTAAAGAACTCCTATCCAGAGGTTGGCAGGGGCACTAATAGTGAAAACTATGCAGCAACGTGTAAGTGTAGACTTGGGGCAAGATTGGGGGCCTCAGCTCAGCCCACGTGGAAAGGGAGTTACAGAAAAAGCATGAAACAAAGACTTAAGAAGTGCTTTCAGACAGAAAAGGCAGAAATCACAGCCTATTTTAATGTGGTCCAAAGCTGAGTCCTACCATTGTTAAGCCATGGAAAGTTTACAAAATGGTTTCTTAGCCTCAATGTGAAGTGCTCTCAGAAGAAGGGATGTGGATTAAGCAGAGACATCCAACAGATATTTTGTGTTGAGACCTTATAGGCCCTGAGGACCATAATGAATAGAGATTGCTTCAAGAATAGAAACTCAGACAAGATCCCATAGGAAAGAACTGTAAAAATAAGTCAGAAATACCATTCTAGGTAACACATGCACTTTAAAGAAAAGCTCAAGGGCTGAGGATGGAGCTCAGTTGGAAAAGTGCTTGTCTGGCATGCCCCAGGCCCTGGATTAGATCCCCCCAGTACACAAGCCAGGCATGGCAGTGCAAGCTTGTGATCCCAGCACTCAGGAGGTGGAAGCAGGAGGATCATCTTTGGCTGCATAGAAAGTTCAAGGCCAACCTCAGCTACATGTCAGGAAAAGAAAAAGGTAAGGAGAAAAAAAAAGACATGCCTATCAGGGTGAAGAAGTGGAGAATGCTAGAGGTGGTAATTCAAACAAGAAAGTCTTCTTGAATTAGGTGATATGTGACCTGAGACCCGAAGAATGTGACGGAGAAACTCAAGCCAATATGCTGGAGGAGAATATGTCAGACAAAAGAAAGAGCACTCGAAGTGTGAGACATCGGGAACTCCTGAGGAAAGACAAGTGGCAGGCAGGCATGAGGCAGCACTTATATCTTCTATAGGTCTTGGAAGACTGTGTGAGTTTTGTTCCAAGTGAGGCTGGCAGCCCTTGGAGTCTATGAGCAGTGGAACAAAACAGCTGTTTTAAAAAAAAAAAAAAAAAAACTAATCATTGCCGCTGGATGAGGACAAGGACGCCAAGCAGGCTGATGTAGGAACCGGCCAGGTGAGATGAAGGCCTGGACTCCTGTGACGGTGCCGTAGGGAGTGAAGAGCGTTCAGACTCTGAATTCGTGCTGGAGGATGTACTGACCAGACTCGCTGACACAGAGGATGGGAGGAGTGGGAAGAGGAAAGAGAATAACTCTGGGTTCCTGTTGATCAAAGAGGAAAACTCATGATGCCGCCCACCAGGATGTGGACATAGGAAGATGCAAAAGCTCGGGGTGTTGGCGTGGAAATCAAGCATCACAGGTCAAGTTGCCGTGAGCTTTGCTGACCTTGGAGGGGAAGGTGTTACTAGACATTCAGTCAGGATGTGTGAGTCTGAGTTCAGGGGGAAAAAGAGGTCAAAGATGGATATCATGAGCTTAGAGCTGTCATTTAAAACCAGAGACAGGATCAGTTAGTTCATCCAAGCAGAATGTGAAAAGCAGGGTTGGAAAAACAGATTTCCTCAAAAGTAACCGAAAGATTTCCTTGACCCAATGCATGCCTTGAAGTAGATTAGACTAGTTCTGAGCTTGGAACAGAAGACACAGGTCAGGCCCATCCAATTTACTTACTAAGAGAACACTCACTGTAGTGGTTTGAAAATAAATGGCCTGTTGTTGTTTATTTCTACTCTTTTGGGGGGCCTACCACTCAGCTCCCAAACAAATCACACACAGAGGCTTATTCTTAATTATAAATGCCTGGCCTTAGCTTGGCTTAGTTCCTAGCCAGCTTTTCTTAACTTAACTTATCCCATCTACCTTTTGCCTCTGGGTTTTTCTTTTTCTATTCCTATATACCTTTCTTTGTTTCTTAGTCCACGGCTTGTTGTGTAACTGGCCCCTGATGTTCTCCTCCTTCTCTGTCTCTTCCTTTTTAATCCTCTCTTCCCAGATTTCTCCTTCTATATATTCTCCCTGCCTGCCAGCCCTACCTATCCTTTCTCCTGCCTTGGGATTGGCCATTTAGCTTTTTATTAGACCATCAGGTGTTTTTGAGAGGCACAACAACACAACTTCACAGAGTTAAACAAATGCAACATAAACAAAAGTAACACATCTTAAAATAATATTCTACTAAAATGACCCCCAAAGGGACTGGTATTATTAGGAGGTGTGGCCTTATTGGAGTAGGTGTGGTCTTGCTGGAGGAATTGTGTCACTGTGGAGGTGGGCTTTGAGGCCTCATATATGCTCAAACCATGCTGTGTCTCAGATCACTTCCTGCTGCCTGTGGGTCAAGATGTAAGAACTCTCAGCTCTTTCTCTAGCATCATGTCTGCCTGCACACTGCCTTGCTTCCTGCTGTAATGATAATGGACTAAATCTCTGAATTAAAAGCAAGTAACCCCAATTAAATGTTCCCTTTATAAGAGTTGCATGGTCATGGTGTCTCTTCACAGCAGTAGAAACCCTAACTAGGACATTCATTTTAATATTATTCATTCTCTTATTTTGATACTAATTCAGATACTGGACATACAAACACATGATTGAATATGAAGTAAGTCTGTCTCTGGTGTAAGTGGGTCAGTGGGTCATGTTTTGATAAACAACCTTGAAATATGCATCTCAGAATGTAGTGATAGTTCAAGGAAAACTTCATATGCTCTTTCTATAAGCCCTAAAAATTGAAGTTCAAATATGACTAGGTAAGACTGTGTTTAATAGGAGGTAGACGGCATCCCTGAGGATGGCACTCGAAGTTTTCCCCTGGCCTAGACACACACACAGTGAGAGAGAGAGAGAGAGAGAGAGAGAGAGAGAGAGAGAGAGAGAGAGAGAGAAGCTTGCACACACACATACACATGTGCAATAAAAATAGGCATACACTTGTAATCCCAGCTCTCGGGAGGCAGAGGCAGGCAGATCTGCGTGAGTTCGAGGCCAGCCTGGTCTACAGAGTGAGTTCCAGGACAGGCACCAAAACTACACAGAGAAGCCCTGTCTCAAAAAACTAAAAAAAAGGAGTGGGGCCAGGCGGTGGTGGCGCACGCCTTTAATCCCAGCACTCGGGAGGCAGAGCCAGGCGGATCTCTGTGAGTTCGAGGCCAGCCAGGGCTACCAAGTGAGTTCCAGGAAAAGGCGCAAAGCTACACAGAGAAACCCTATCTCGAAAAACCAAAAAAAAAAAAAAAAAAAAAAAAGGAGTTGGGGAGAAAAAATAGTCTTAGGGGCATACAGAAAAATAGACTTGAGACATAACAGATTTTGGAAGGGACAGACAATGATTGACAGTGAGCAAAGGGTTTGTGTGTCTGTTGAATCTGTGCTGTGAAGAAGAGCCAAGCATGTGTGCATATGCAGACTAGCAGGAGCGTGTCTTGGAGTAGAGTCCTAAGACACTAAAGGAAAGACTACCTGAGACCCTGGAGGAGCTTCATACAGTCCCATCCTAAGATATCCTGCAGTACAGCGCAGCAAACCTCCCTCTTGAAACAGTGTCTTAATTTTGTGTCCAAAGGAAAAACAAAGATATAATCTAAATCTGCAAGTAATCACTTGATGTAGGGGCATCAATTATGGTACACCCCTTTCTTCTAAAAAAGAACCTTTCTGGAAACATTAAATATTAAGCACTCTGAATGGAATCCAGGGTAGAGTTTTTTCCTTTTTTTTTTTTTAAGTAATGCTTTCTGTCTGTAAAGAAAAAAAAGGTCAACAAGTAAACAAGTAAATGAATAGTAATGGTGCTACCAAAATGCCATGGTGGGTTAGAAGCAGCTGGCTTTGGGGCTAAGAGGGAAGGCTGCAAACTGCTTTGAGAATCAAGGAAAACATTTAGCTTAAGAGCCAGTGACTAGCTCAGCTAGACACCAAAGAGAATGAGATAAGGAATGGGGAATGGCAGGGATGACAGTCATTGGTAGCCCTGAGGACAGACTCCCAAAGGGTTCTGTCACAGCTCTAAGACCTGGTATCAGTGCGGGGAACACAGACCCAGGATAGTGTGCATCCCTGACCACTTTCATAAAGCACTTGACGTGCTTCCAGACCTCAGAGGCTCATAAAGATGCCAAATGATGTTACCCAGAGATCAGACTTGGAATGTTTTCCCTGTTACAAGGGCAATGGTCTCTTTCCCAGTGGCTTCCAGTACGTGAAGAGAGGTAGCTGGCTGTATGTGACGTGCAGCTTGAGCGTATGGAGATGAGAGGCTCCCAGCTTTCGGTGACTTAGGGGACAGGTGAAGGGTGAGAGTTTGATAAACATGGATGATTACCACACGAGACAGTGACAGTGCAGAGCAGCGCTGCAGAGGCAAAGATTCAGAAAAGGGGACGTTTGACTCAGCCTCAGGGTGTAAACGGTACAGAAGGCGAAGCAGTTTAAACATTGAGATGTCTGCTAATTAGAAACAATCTGTTTCTGAAACATCCCATTTCCCCAGACTGAGACTTTATTCTATAGAAATCAGTCCTGGAAGCTTTTAGTGCCATAGCAAAGTTTAAAGTATTAAGTCAGCTTTGAAAATTAATCAGGTTTCTATCTACAGCAGAGTCCATGTATTAGTCACAAAAGTTTTAATTTCTATAGAATAAAGTAAATTGCTTCCCTCTTTCTAAAGGGGGAGCATGAAAACACGTCACCTCACTGTTGCCTCTACTTTGAACGCTAATTGACAGGATTTGGCAAACAAAGGCATGCTTCGTGTTTTCATATTTCAGCTCCCAACAACAACAAGCAAAAATCAGGAAGAATCTTAAACTTTCTCAAATCCCCCAGGTATTCCACGTGTCATTCTCAATGACGATCGCTTTTGTTATAATCAGTGAAGGAGACTGTCCAGCTGCCCCACTTCTCAGTTTTAATCTGTTTTACATGTGCACAGAAACAAAATAGCACAAAGGAATCTCAAGTAAAGTATAGTTAATGAGTTAGAAAACGCCATGTTGTGTGCTACAAACACTTCAAAATATTATGAGCCCCTTTTAATATTAAGCTATTTCCAAAACAAAGCAAGCAAGTGAGCAAGAGAGAGAGAGAATTTTGTTGCAGAAGCAAGAAATATGATAACTAATAAGAAGAATTATCGTCATTTCCTTGGCATACAGCAGCTCTGAATGACACATGTAAATAGCTCCAATATATTCATTTAATATTGCTGATAATTAACGTGAGCACTAAATTAGAATTGCCTTTATCGGTCAGAGTTGTAAAGCATTGTTGCAGCCTGGCAATGACTAGAGGAGTGGATACCTGGGTAAAGAATATGCCCAGCCTGCTGATAACGGAGGAGGATTCAGACTTTTAATTCCACAAATAAATAGAGTGTTCTCATGCATCAGACTTCATCAGAATGTAACTGAATTAATTAGTAAGCATGCCCTGCATGTTGGCCTGAATTTTTTTATTCTCTGAATGAGTCAATACATTTCCTGGTTTGCATCTGTGAGATGGAGAGTTGCCTTAATTTTGAAATTTGAGCAAGTTCTACAAAATGCATTTAAGGTATTTTTGTGGTAATGCTACAGTTTTATCATGGAAGGTGATTTGCCCAATATATCTCTTGCCTTCTTCTCAGATACAATAAAAACAAAATGTAGGACAATTAACCAATATACGATCTGTAAAGACATGTAAAGAGTGGTAAAGCACTTGGCTGGCATGCATGAGTTCCAGGGTTCAATTCTCAGCTCTGAGTAGAACAAAGCGAGTCAACCACAGACACAGGTAATGTCATTGTCAACTTGGCAACAACCTCAAATGACCTGGCAAGAGAGTCTCAGTGAGGAATTATCTACATTGAGTCGGCCTGTGGACATGTCTATGGAGGATAGTCTTATTTAATTGCTGTGGGAAGATCTAGCCCACTGTGGGTGGCACAATTCCCTAGGTGCCTAGAAAGGGGTCTTCAACTGTATAAGCATGCAGAAGTAGAGCTGAGCATACGCAGGCAAGTAAGCGACTGAGTGTACATTCTCAGTTCTCTCTGCTCCTGAGTGTGAGTGTGACGTGACCAATGATTTCCTGCTGCCTTCATGTCCCTGTTTGGAGTGCTTTGAATGAAGATGGCCCTTACAGGCTCACAGGGAGTGGCATTATCTGAAAGGATTAGGACACATGGCCTTCTTGGAGTAGGTGTGGCCTTGATGGAGAAGGTGTGTCACTAAGGACAGGGTTTTGAGGTTTCAGAAACTCAAGCCAGGTCCAGTGGCTCACTCTTTCTTCCTACTGCCTGATGGTCTGGATATGGAACTCTCGGCTCCTTCTCCAGCACCATGTCTGTGTGGCACCATGCTTCCTACTGTGGTGACAATGGACTAAACCTCTTAACTGTAAGCCAATTAAATGTTTTCCTTTATACAAGTTGCCATGGTCACAGTGTCTCTTCACAGCAACAAAACCCTAACTAAGACACCTACAGCGAACTGTAACCTGGAACTGGGATCTAGAATAAATCCTCTCTCCCCTCACTGCTCTTTGTCGGGGCATTTTATGGAAGCAACATGAATGAAAACAGACCTGTATGTTAAACAACTTAAACTAATGAGAACAGCACACCTGGGTAGTCCAAGTGCATCCGGCTTCCGTTAATTGTCCAGTAACTAAGTCCAGCTTATCTGATAAAAAAAAATTAAGTGAACCTGAAGTGGGGAGATAAAGTCAAGTGTTCTGAATGGATGTCAGTTCCGATTGCCCTGGGGTAAAAGCACTTGTGAGCTTGCTGCTCTAATATCTCCAACAATCCAAGTCCAAGCTGGATTTGGTGGCCGGCACCTACAATCCCCACGCTCAGGAGTATGAGGCGGGTAGACTGTAAGCTTGAGGCTGACCTGCCCTACATAGTGAGTTACACAGCAACCTGAGCAACATAGGGAGACGCTGTCTCAAAACATTTTTAATTAGATTAATAATTGCAAGTGGTAAGATTTATGGTCCTTCCTCTGATGCTGCCTGAGTTCAAGCCATCACATCTTGGTTTTTCTGAGGCAACAGAGGTCATATTAGGCCTCCTGTCCTGTCCCTATCCCTTGCCATTCTACATTCTATAAGTGGAGGAGCCTCTTTGTAAAACTTTGCCCACGTCCCCTGTGCCCTCAGGACACAAAGTCACGGCCATTATCTCCTTTCCCTTAGTTCCCGGATACAGACCTCCCTCTGTGTCCAACTCTATGTAGGTTTCCTACATGCTGCTCCTGCCTGGAGCTTCTGTTTCTTCTGGTGACAACCACTGCTCCCTCCTCAGCCCAGCCTCCCCACTTCCACCTGACTTACCCTACTTGTCTTTAAGGTTTAGCTGAGACACTGCTCTCTGAGTTCCCTAATCTCCCCTCCACCTCTCTCAATTCTAGGTCAGTGCAACACCCTAATCCCTTTACCTCCTGACTCACAACATGGCTTATGTGGTATCACGGTATCACATCAGCACCTCACAGAAGGCCTGGCAGAGAAGCTGGCAGTCAAACACACTCCTGTGGACAAGCCAGGAGGCTCTTCAAAATGCAACCGATCTCCTGATGTGCCGCTGTTGTATCATGAAAGAATGAGGCAAATACAGTATTGGAAATGATGAGGCAATGTGATGAGGATACCAGAAGAGACCTGAGTATGTATGGCACCTGCAAAAGAAGTAGACTTTCTCTCAGCGCCTCCAGAAAGAATAACCTCTCTGGGAACCAAGAAGCCCCAGCCATGCGGCACTCTGCCTTTGTTGTTAGGATGAGCCAAGCCTGGTGACTGTTTCACTCTGGTGTTCCTGCTGAGAAGCCCCAGCACCTGCACACGCCGTTCCCACTCCACCCCACACTCAAGTCTCACCTGGTTTCTGCCCTCACCAGTGTGGGCAGAATACATGTCTAAACCAATCAGGGACCTACAGCAGGGTTTCCCTTCTCTGTTTGGTATTTTCTGCCTGAGAGCTACCTCAGGAGAGTTTCTTTGCTCCCAGTGGTGGACCCTAGGTTCTGGGTGAAGTTGGCTCTGCTCAGGCCTCCAGACATGTGTAGGCCAAAGGGCACCCCCATTCTTCTGGCCAATGGGCATGGGTCATGGGTGTCCCTGTGTAACAACTAAGCTGAGCAATCAGAGTGAAGCCTGGCAATTCCACAGAGGAAAGAGAGCCAAACCATCCACTGAGTCCAGCAGGGACAAACAGCCCTGGCAGTGACCAACAGTATCTGTCTGTAAGTGAAGCCTTGTAGGCTGAGGCCAGTGCCATGGACAGAAAACGGCAACAGGAATGTACCTTTCCTTGGGACACACTGGGGCTGCCTTATTGGATGCCCACTCTATGAAGTGTCAGCCTCATCAGGAGTGTGGCATTCTGTACCTTGACTAAGTGTGACGCTTATGCTGGGTTTGCAGGTGAAAGGGCCCTCCTAACATCCGGCTGTGTTGTAAATGGGATCATCTCCATGGGTTCTGGGCTTATTCCTAGCTCACATGAAGTCAGCATCCAGGAAGATCCAGGACCACATGGCCAGGCTCAACACAGGAGGAGGCATGTTCTCGCTGAAACTTCAGCCTCACGTTTCTATCTAAGTCTGTCTGGAGGGTTTCAGCTCTCTGGTTTTGGCACAACCCAGGTTGACTCAAGCTGACCAGAACTGCTCTCTTCAGCAGTGAGCTGATAGATCAGGCAACAAACCACAGAAATTCCTTACTTACTAGTCACCTGAGTGTGGGCGAAAACAACAACAAAATCCACCGAAGGGAACAATACCTCCCATCTATTTCTGATTTTTTAACATTATACAAACTAAGAAAAAACCATCACTGCCAGCAAAAGGAATCAAGAGAACAGACAGGCAACTGCTCTTGAAGCCCCATCCTAGGAGGAACTGGCTAAATACACTCTGTCCACATCAGAAGCCAGTAAGATGGCTATAACCTCACTAAGCGCATGATGTTTAGTCTTGTGCGCTTTAGCAATTTGTCGTGAGGCTTCGGATACAGCGATGGTCCAACATGTCCTTGGCTAAGATGGGTGAGGCTGCAGTCAAGTGCCCTGCCCCACCCCCACCCTCATGTGCCATCGTGTACTCACGCCCACCCACACACCACATTAAAATCGCCTCTGAAAGGCTCAGCTACTCCCTGGAACAGCTTTCTGATCATGGTTAGCATTTGTTTAAGTTCAGAATTCTCATTTCCACTCACAGAAGTGTTAGATGCCTCACTGGAGGCCAGTGCTCATGTGAACTCTCTACAGACAATCTGCCTAATCGCCTGGACTAGGTTTAATTGATCTCTTACAAAGTCCAGACAAGCAGCACATGTTTAGTAACATCGAAGGCTAGACAAAACTAATCACCAGCAGAGTCAACTGATCAACAAATAAACATTTTAAGCATCGATAAAAAAGTTTGCAGGTTTAGCAGAGACCAGAGATGGTGCTAAGAGGTCAAATGTGAATGAATGTTTTCATGCATGTGTATGTTATACACTATCTTCTCACGACCCTTCTGCAAATTTAATTTAAACAATGTATGTGTATATGTATGTTTTCGTGTATAGATGGGTGCATGGCGGGGCGGGTGGAGGGTCGTTTAAGGACAGCCTCTGGTGTTGCTCCTCAGACACCATCCACCCTGCTTTATAAGGCAGGCTTTCTCACTCTTCTGCAAAGAGCCACATGGGTTATGCTGTGTGACTAGGGAGCCCCAGGGACCCTCCCTCTCTGCTAGCTCCATGCTGGGATCACACGCATGTGCCACAACACTGGGGTTTAAAATGATTATTTACAAGAAGCAGCTGAGGGTTGGAGGACTTTACGGATTTTCTAGATTATTAGGACTCGAGCTAGACTATCCTTCCAGAGCAGCTGTAACACAATTCAGAGAGAGCCACAGTACAGAGTTTAGCTCACATTGGACTTTTCTCGTTATTTTGGCTTCTCTTTATGTTTTGTTTGCTTTCCTTTGAAACCTGTACAGCAATGAGCCTCTGGATGCACAGGTGAAGGTGTTGGCACTGTCGTTCAGTACTAATTAGTGTCAGATTTGAAGTTAGTGTCACTTTTCAAGTAAAATTCTCATGGAATTTTTGATGGATTTGGCTTTCTGAGGGTAAATCTTTCAGGATGAAACCTACAGAACAGCGGATGAAACAGGGCTGAGACCACCATGCCTGCTTGCCAGGCACAGGGACTGCCCAGCTGACAGTGTGAAGTTGGAGTGGCCCGGGAAGGTCATGGACACCTCTGCCTGTACAGCTGCTCCTCTGCGATGAGGCACATCCTGGCCACCGGAACTCTGCAACAGCAGTCAGTGACTAGATCCAGGGTGTGGTTTCTAAGTCTGTGATGCACTCATCCTTCAAGCTTCTCAGGGACACTGGTGACAGAGAATTGTCCTTTGTGTGACTGCTGTTCCCCTCACTAGAGGAATCTTCCGTAGAGAGGGGTCATGTCCCAGGAAATGTCCCGTACAGCTGAAGAAATCTCCTCACCAGTGTCTCAATGTCCGGCAAGGTGTTTTTCTACCACAGCTCTTCAGTGCCTGCCATTCCTCACAGAGTGGCCTCCCATCAGAATAAGAAGATCCTCAAGTGTGATGAGCGGTATCTCAATGCCCTTCCTCTTAGAGCACCTGGCATTTAGTATAGGTCTATTAAAATATGAATTAAAATCATGCAAAAAAAAATCGTGAGCACCCATGGGAGGCGGAAGACACAGTTATTTTCTAACTTTTTTTTTACAAGTTAATGGAAAGTTGAAAACCCCTGACCTTCTCCTGTCAGCTGCTTCAAACCTGAGTCATGGTAGAAGTGTGAGGGAACCTCAGCCACCCTGAACTCCATTGAACTGGAACCTACTCCCCAGTGGCCTGGATGTCCAGGTATGACAGGGGGGAGTGTACCTGGTGTGGCACCCGGCCACCAAGGAGGGTCCAGATTCCATGCTGTTTGGGGATTTTGCATGAGACTAACTGCCTGAGGAAAAGACGAAGAAGACATCTGGTTTTCACTAACGATTAATATCACATTCTAGCTTTATGTCTGTGACCACTGGAAGTCTGAGGAGAGGATTCTTCTAGAGTCTCTTCATCCACAAAGGACATCCATGGCTTCATTCATTGTCTTCTGTCTGAAAATGAGGTCATCAGTTTTTCTGTCCGTCTTTCTGTCAGTCACCGAGACTCACTGACATGTCACCCTGACATTGATGTGTCTGCTCACTAGCAGGTCCTTGGCAGACTGCCCACACCTTGGAACCACCTCCTCCATGTTCACATCATTAAAACTACTCTAAGGTGGAATCCCACTTGTTCCCTCTAACATACGCTTTGGCAGAGGAGAGGATGCTGAATCGCCAAACTTTCTGGCAAGATGGAAAGGCATGCCCCAGCCTTTGAGGGACAGCTGGCTCACAGTGATGGTGATTACAAGATAGGCAGCTTCCGGGACTGTCGTTCCTCAGAATTTGTTTGTAAAGGGCAAACTCCTTCTAGAGCACAGACCTTGACAACTCAGACCTCCCAGGTCTTTCATCTCTAACCCATCACATCAACCCAAATACACTTTTTCCTGGCTCAGAACAGCCTTTATTTGTGGTATGTGCTTCAGATCCTGTCCATCTTCAGGGCTCAAGTTAGTCACCCCTTGCCCTCCTGAAAGCTTCTTGGGCCACCAGGACTGAAAGGGGTGTGGCTCCTTCTCATTTTATCACAAAGCTTGAGCAGCTCCCTAGCAATCAGAGTGAAGATGTGTTTGATACTGACTCTTTGCCGTTTAAATGGCCTGTGTTTTAATGAGCCAATAAAGCTTAGTGTAAACAAGAGCCCTAAGGGCACGGACAATAAATGATAGGATGATGTCTGAGCACAGAATGGGATGTGCATGGCCCCACCCCCTAAGTTTTGCATTACTGTGACTCCCGTGGGTTGTGGGCTGCCTCGAGCTGGGATCAGCTTCTCATTTGTCTTCTATCACTGAGAACAAAGGAGCCTTAATAAGGAATTTTCACTGTAAAAGCCGCCAAGATCACACTCTGCAAGTGGGAAAAAAAACAACAATCCCCCAGCCCTATAAAGCCCTGACTGCCACGTGGACACATAGTGGCACCACGCTCTCCTACCTTTCTACCCCAGCTGCGGCAACTCCTTGCTTCTAATAGCTGATGGATTAGTGCTGAGCTGTACTGATTGCTCACACCTGTGAGTCAAACTAACCCCTGTTCCGCTTTGTGCAATCAGCCATGCCCAGCTAAGACCACGGGCTTCCCAAATGACAGGCAAAGCGAGACCCACCTGACAGGTCTGAGCAGACACCTGTGAGATCTGTGAGGCCGGAAGAAAGGGGGAGGGGAGGGTCAACCTGACATAACTAAATCGATAAATGTGAACCCCAACCCAACAAGTGTACTACCGCCTCCTCAAGATTAGGAGCTCTGGAGAGAGAAACATCAAAGGTCTCCAGCAAATGGGAAATGAGCCAGAACTGGCTGCGGAATATCCACAGGCATGCAGATCTACTGCTGCGTCTCTGTGCAGTAAGCTCTCATCAGAGGTGCCACAGCAACTTTAGATTTTAAACATTACTGGACACAATCAGGTGTTGATTCCCATAATCCTCTGCTACCAGCAAACTGTAGATGTAGTTGTCAAAGTGGTCCCAATAAACCTTATGCCATCTCCTGGAAGCAGGGAATGTGGGTACGAAACGGCTTCCACTAGATCAGTGGCTCTCAACCTTCCTAACGCTGTGGCTCTTTAATACAGTTCATGTTGTGGTGACCCCCAGCCATAAAATTATTTTCGTTGTTACTTCATAACTGTAATTTTGCTGCTGTTATGAATCTGTATATAAATATCTGATATGCAGGATGTCTGATAGGCGTCCCCTGCGAAAGATCACCACCCCCCAGCGTGTCGTAACCCACAGGTTGAGAAACCGCTGCACTAGGAGCTGGACTAATTTGTTCTGAATATTTGTGGTAGGACCAGACAAAGTGTCACCCCTGTTGCAAAGGGCGCCATCTTCTCAACTGTGTTGTTTTCCGTTCTGGATTTGTCCCAGTCTTCTTTTTCAGTAGAGTAACAACTTCTGGAAACACATGATGGTTGTGTGTCTAGGTGCATACATCTCACAATGACCAGAATCACAGAAGGAAATACCACATCTGCATTTCTCACATCCCTGCCCTTGGCCATTCACACTGCCTTCTCAAGGGAAGAATTGGATCCCATCAAACCCAACAGTTCCAGTGTCAACCATAAACGATCGGATTTTCATGTATTTCCTTTTTTGGGAGAAGAAAAGCCCCTCTTTCTATGTGTCAGATGTTTATAAAAGTTTCACTGAATTTGTTCAAACTGAATGACTAATGTTCCCCAGGAAGCAAATGAATATGATCAGGAAGTCTAAACAGAAAGCCTTATGTGGAGCCAGGTGTGGTGGTGCACGCCTCTAATCCCAGCACTCGGGAAACAGAGACAGATGGATCTCTGTGAGTTCAAGGCTAGCCTGGTCTACATAGTGAGCTCCAGGACAGTCAGGGTTATGTAGAGAGACTCTGTCTCAAATAAGAAAAAAAGAAAAAAGAAAAAGAAAGTCTATTTGGGTGTGATGTGTTTCTAATCACAGAATCTTCTCTGTAAATTGTTTTGTTGTTGTTGTTGATAATCACACTTATTAAAGCATCGCACCAGGGGATTATTTAATTCAAGGTTGGTTTGAGACTAGTTGAGGCTTACAGATCTGTAAGGCTATAAGTATATGGGCTCTGATGTCTTCTGAAGAAGTTGGTGGTGATCTTAGATGGCTATGTCTCAGGCTTCCACAGAGGATTCCATAGACTCTCGTTTACAGCAAAATGGCTCAGCTAGTGACCAGGGTCTTCTTCCCCATTCCCCTCTTCTCCTATCTCTTGCTGTCTTGTGGTATTATGAAGACAGAGGGTACATTTGCCCCTTTGTGGTTTCAGGTTCCAATGCAATGCCAAAGCCTGGCTGTGAAACATTCCCTCTTGGTTGCCCTGAGCCCTGTGGGATAGTGTGTAATGATTCACTTGCTTTGGAGCTGAGCCCTGAGAAATCATGTCAAACCATGCAAGGCGATGGCCCTGTACACTGTGTCCCTCCACACTGCGTGTTCCACAGCTGTCCCTTCTCAGTATTTCCATTAGGCCAAGGAAAGAAAGAGGCTCAAGAGGAAACACGTGACAAAAAAACATTAGGAACCCCGTAGGAGGGTCTGGGAAGCCGTCTCAGGGGATAAAAAAGCCGTCTCATGTATGTGTGAGCATGAGAGGCTGGGTTCGGATCCCCAGAATCCATGTAAAGGCCTGTATGGTAGCACAAATCTGCAATTGTTCCTAGTGTGAGACGGGAGAGTCGCAGAAGCAGGAGAATTCCTGGAAGTTCACAGGTCATCTGGCCTGGAATATGGCAACAACAAACAACCAAGAGACCCTGTCCCAAACAAGATGGCAGCCGAAGACCTACCCAAGGTGTTCTCAAGCCTCGGGAATGCCACGCCAGCACATTTCCGTACATACGTGGACATGCACAAACAGACAGAGAGAGAGAGAACACCAAGACAAGCTATGTTCGAATCCTGTGTCCACTGTTTCTGGCGGCTGTCACATGGCAGCCCTGTCTTGTGACATTCCTGAATGAACTGACGGTGGAAATCATAGGCCATCTTGCCTGACTGGCACATCACGAATACCAAGTGAGCATAGTTGTTGCAGTAACCCTAGGAAGGTGTGACATTAGCAACAGAGAAAAGAGAAAGAGCAAGAAATGCACTCTTCACCCCCCTCCAAGACTAAATAGAAACACTGGGGGCAGAGTTCCTAGATCTGTATGTCTTACAGCCCTCAGGGTGGGCGGCTAATTCCCACTAAAGTGTGGGAGCAACATGCTAACCAATGTATCCAAAATGTGACAGTTCCTAAATAATGAAGGTGAGATTCAGTCTGATTCAAAGGCCTGTGTTCTTCCACTCCACACACTGTAAATTCAGTTGTGGGTGAGGCCCGCAGCTTTTTCCTTGTGACTCTGATTCCACCCGAATGCAGAATGTGTTTCTCTGGGTTTCTGCAAGCCCAGGCTCTCTTCCGATATAAGAGTCATGTTTCCTTTCCCCAAACCTAGAGTTTCACACAGCAGGGTCGTGGGCTGGTAAGAGCTATGATGGAAGACTATTGTCATGAGGAAAGCTCGTGCTGCCTGATGATATTTTCTTCCTGATTCTTTAAAAGGACAAGGAAAATTACAGAGGCAGTGGGTCCAGCCAGCTTTCCGTGTGAGGAGAACACAAGTCTGCTAACACGCAGTCTAGGTCTCCTCCGCTGTGATACGGCAGCGGGAAGGGAGAGAGACAAAGGCCTCACCCAGCGTAGGAACTTCTCCAGGCACTGTTGACAGTGGCACAGGGCCCGGGTGAAGGACCCAGTCCTCAAGAAGCCAGGTGGTGGCAAGCAGAAACAGCCACTGGGTCTGACTTCATGCTTGACATTCTGAAGTGACAGTCACACAAGGCGGAATCCGGTCTCAAACATCACTCTCTCTGGAGTTCCATCAGCATCGAGTCCCCGATGGTCACTGTGCCAATGTTGGGTCAGCTGCTCTTTATCGCCTTGACCACAGCAGGAGCTAACGTCTCTCTTCTGAGGCTGCTGGATACTTGCAGCCATCTCTTCTCATTAGATCCTGAGGTGAACATTTGGGAAACTCTGGAGAACATCTTAGAAAATCAGTAGCTAGAACTCAGCAGGGTTTCAGGGGGGACTATGAAGAGCCCATGCCTACCCTACCTTCCACTGTCATGGACATTTCTCCATGATTGAAGTTGCAAGGAATTACAGTTTCCCCTCTCTGTGTCCTCACAAAGCTGATCTCCCCTGATTCTACCAAATGATGTCCTGAGTTACAGCCTATGGTCCAGCCTGTGGTACATATCCAAAGCCCCTGATCAGAGCCCCTCCCAGAATGAACAAGAAGCTGCTTCACATTTTCCTCCGCTGACTTCCTCCAGCTGCCTCAGCATCCAGATGGACCAAAGCAGAGACTAAACCAAATCAGAGAAGGCAAGTTTTTACTTGTCCGGCTCTGGTCTAGGACTCAGGTTTAATTCCCTGCTACGGGAACTTGAGTGGATAACAAAACAGCTATATGGGGAGCAAACCACCCATCAGAGTACACAATACCCATGTATGAAAATGTCACAATAAAAGCTAGAATCCTGGAATCCTAGAACTTAGGAGGAAGAGGCAAGAGGACCAGGAGCTCAAGGTTCTCCTCAGCGACATTGCCGATTAAAGGCCAGCCTGACCCGCAGGAGATCCTGTCTCAAAAGACAAAAAAAGGAAAGCGTCACAATGACACTCATTAATTTGTACAATTAATACATTAAAGGTAAAGAAGGAGGAGGAAGAGGAAGAGGAGGAGGAGGAAGAGGAGGAAAGCAGCAACAGCCGCTAAGACAAGAATCCGGTCATGCTCCCTAGACAAGCCACTGCCAAGCTAAGTTTTCCTTTTGGACTTGGGGCCAGTATGAAAGGTGAGAGGAAGGAGAAATCCCGTTAAATAACATCACAGGCCACCATCCTGAAGCTGAATTATAAACACGGAGCCTGCAGCTTAGGAACCAAGTGGGCTCAGGCTGAACACCCACCTTAAACCCAGTGGACAAAGAAAGAGGCCTGAGGGGCAGAAACATCTCTCCTCTGCTAACCCGAAGGCTGCAACCAAAATATTTTCATTTTAATGACTGTGTTCTCAGCATCTAGAGAGCGAAGTCCCCACAAGCACGGCTCTGCAGGCAAAGCTTCATTCACCAACAAGTTCAGTCTTTGCAACAATTGTCCCATATGTGAAACAGAGACGTGATTGACACTTGGAAACTAACAAAGCCAAAACTCCCACCTCATCTCTCACCAAGGCTACAACTTTAGAAAAATAATTGTTGGCCTCTAACAGCTGCTTTGATGAGCCTTGCTCTGAGTCTGTATCTCTCAGCCATTAATATAAGCAAAGAGGCTGTATTGACTTTATCTTCCTCCTCAGCCTGGCCCACGGCCTTCTTTCTCTCATTACCAAAGAATCCCTGAATAGAAACATTTCTTCCCTGACCTTACAACACTCGAATGTGCTGTTTGTCAGGTCCCGGTCTCACAGCGACTGTCCCCAGATTTGGGGTGCCCTACTTCCTGTTTTGTTGTTTGAAGATGGGCTACCTTCCTTCAAAGGTGATTAATCTCAGGGGCCTGGAGCGAAGGCCAGGAGGCCGTGGAGTATTCAGGCACCAAGAAACTTCAAGGCACCGAGTGTTTGCAGTACCCAAAATTAGAACGCCCTCCTCCTCCTTTGATTTTTCACAGCCTATTTTTTTTTCTGCTACAATTTAGTTCTTCCTCCTCTAACAACTTGAGTTAATTTCTGTTCTGAGCAGAGTCAGAAGGGAAGGATCCAGGCTAGAACTGTGGCCTGAGAAGGGCTGAGGGGCTAAAAGACAAGGCAGAGTGCTGTGGCCATGGTAGTTTTCCATAACTGAGGTGTGAGGGCTAAGACTTGAAAACATGAAAGATGAGGAGGCTTGATTCTCAAGGGGAGACACTCAGAGAAAGAGCTAGAAGTTTGTCTACCCACAGACAGCTTGTGAGCACAGTGACTCCCAGGACTCTGAAAAGAAAGTGTTCCTTCAGACAATGCATGATACATGCACACCTTCCCATGTGCACAGTAACTCCCTTGGATCACACTGTTCAAATACACAGGCATCATTTTGAAAATATTTTTTCATCAAAGTCTAGATAATTTATTTTAGAAGTATGTAGATCAGTGATTCTCAACCTGTGGGTTGCAAACCCTTTGGCAAAAATCTACCTCCAAAAATATTTACATTATGATTCGTAACAGTAGCAAATTTACAGATATGAAGTAGCAAAGAGAATAATTGTGTGGTTGAGGGCCACCACCTCACGAGTAAATGTACTAAAGGGTCACAGCATTAAGAAGGTTGAGAACCAATGATGGAGAGTTTGTGTGTTGCCATGGTCTTTAGCACTCCATTATAATCATTGGTGGAAGTTGCTCTTACGTTGGAAATGTGAATAATCACAGGCACACTTGTCATAAAGCTAAGGAGGGTTAAGCTGTCTCCTGCCTTTGCACATAACACTTCCAAGGCGCTAGCACTAGCCCTGACAGTGACTTGAGATATGTTTTGCTAACTATCCCAGGACAAAGCTGCCCGGTGCTACTCCAGTGCCAGGTTGCCTACCTGCTACCATGCTTCCCAGCATGGTGGTCATTTTTTACCTATTTTCCTGAAAATTCCATACCAATCCAAAATTGTTTTGAGACAAGGACTCACTATGTAACCCTTGGCAGGCCTGGAACTCACTATGTAGACCAGGCTAGCCTTGAACTCTGCCCACTGAATGCTAGGATTAAATGTGTGCATCACCATGCCCCAATAAAGATGTAGGAGTTGTTTGCCTGCATGTATGAGCACCACTTGTGGGCCTGGTGCCTGCAGAGGCCAGAAGAGGTTATCAGATCCTCTGGAACTGGAGTTACAGTTGTGAACCACCATGTCAGTGTTGGAAATTGAACCTGGATCCTCTGGAAGAGCAGACAATGCTCTTAACTGCTGAGCCACCTCCCCAGTCCCAACCCAAAGTTTGAATACATTGTGAATGACTTCATGTAATACAGAATTGTGTGGCCACATACACAGTGATGTCAAATATCAGATCACAATGAACTAAATACAAAATTTATCTTAAAATTATTTGGTAATAAAATCGTGATCAGGCCCATACTGTGTGGTTTTTGTTTTTTTGTTTGTTTTTGTTTTGTTTTGTTTTTGCTGTCCTCTTCAGATTGCCTGGTCAGGTACTCAGCATTTCCCACCAAACAGGGAGAGATCAAAGGCCGGTTGTACTTCCTGCTAGACTCAACAGAGAAATAATCAGCCTTCTATTGTGTCCCGCTGAAACAGTTTAAGCCAACATGTCACCAGTGTGGCCGAGAGCTCCCAGGACCCACAGCCCTGGAACTCAAGAGCACCTGTGTGTCAGAGTGCATGCTTTCAAGGAGAACAAACATTTTTGCTCTTGGGAGGACTCAGGCTTGGTGGAGGGCCCAAGCTAGGAAGAAAAGTACACTTTGCCTCGCCCATTTTTTTCTTTTTGGTTTTTTGAGACACTCTCTCTGCCTAGCCCTGGTTGTCTAAGACCTCACTATGGAGACCATTACCTCCTTTTCATTTTTATCCCAAGTCACAGGACATGGCTGTGAAGGATCCCTTTAGCTGGAAGATTTTTCTAATTCTCACTACTGTGCCAAAGGATACCACCCTTGGGGAAATGTGTAGTCTGCTTACATAAAAACCTCTCATTAGCCTCATTTTGTTAGTACTTTTACACTGTAAACACACGAAGCTCCACTACTCCCTGCCCAAACCTAATAGGAGTAGTATGGCTTTAAGAAAGAGTATTCTGGAAGCTGGTTGGTTATGATGGTTTTGTCAATTTAACACAATCTAGAATCAGCTGGGAAGAGAGTTTCAATGAAGGATTGCCTAGATAGGTTTGGGTGCCTGTGAGTGACTGTCTTGATTGTATAACTGAGCTAGAGAGACCTGCCCACTGTGGGTGGTACCATTCCCTGGCTGGGACTCCAGACTGTATAAACAGAGGAACTAAGTAGACAGACATTTGTTACTTTGTTTCTTGTCTGTGGATGTGATATAACAGTTGCATCATTCTCCTGTCAATGTGACTTCCCTGCTATGATGGACTGGAACCTGGAACAGTGAGCTGAAATAGGCCCCTTCTCCCTTAAGATGCTGTTCTCACAGTATTTTATCACAGCTACAGGAAATGAAACTTGAGACAGCAACAAAGCTAGATGTTTTCTGGAGTGGATGAAGGAGGCTGTTAGAGGGAGGTTACCTCTAGTCTTTTGACTATTAAAAGGTTGACGTTTGTCCCAAAGAAGCCAACATTTGGGTGGTGCACAAATTGCCCCTGCAGCTGGAGAGACAGGATCAGAAAAACCAAGGTCCTTTCAACACAATGTGCCGTGAATTCACTCTACAGGTTAGTGCTACTCTCGACTTTGGTCAGAAAACCTTCTGTTTGTAGTGGGTAATGCTTATTGCAGAGACTCATGACTGACTAAAATGCTGAGAAGTTGGTGAGTGTTGAGTGCTCAGCCCTAAAGAGGATGTCTGTAGTGCCCCTCCAAGGCTCTTCGCTGCTGGGAAGGTTGTGAGAGCTGGAGGACCGGAGACCTGGGATACTGTCTTCCAAACATGCCATGGCTGCTGCACATTCCAGCATGGGTGAGAGCAGTTAGAGGTAGTTAATGGTGCTGGGGGGAGGGGAGAGTTGGTTTTTTTCTTCAGTGAAACAGCTGTCACTAAGCTACACATGCTCCCCTAAATAACTCCACAGTAGGGTCATACTTCAACCAAAATTAATCCGATGAGTCATAGAAGTGGGGGAAAAAGACCAAGTAAGAGGTAGGCTTGTTGGAAGGAAGGGATCCAGAGGAAGTGAGAGGGGATGAGACAGGGTAGAGTGGATATGACCAAAATATATCATATATGTGTATGAGATTATCAAAGAATAAATTTTAAAATACTAAAAAAAACCCCAACTTTCTCTTCTTAATGTGGCTTTTAAAATTGTCTTTTAATGATAAAACTGTCTATGGTATCAAATAACAAATTTGCCTCAGCTGATTCACCACCCCATCTCACCCCACCCCCGGCCCCGCTCCGCCCGCAGTGGACTTTGTACCTCAGTTTCCTGCTCTAAGAAATGGTCACAAAACTTAGCTGCTACTCTGCTGTGGTGACAGTGCCCAGACAGTGGAAGGCTCTCAGCAAGCTGTACTGGCTTCCTGCCACTAGGGAGGGCTGGGCTAGAGAAGACCTCTCAGTGTTTATCCCCCAGTAGAAAGCACCAAATGGGTGTTCTGGGGAAGCAGAGTCACGGTCCTTGA
Organism: Peromyscus californicus insignis; assembly: GCF_007827085.1. Taxonomy (NCBI): domain Eukaryota; kingdom Metazoa; phylum Chordata; class Mammalia; order Rodentia; family Cricetidae; genus Peromyscus; species Peromyscus californicus. Next base: position 15,028,555 of record NW_026294617.1, on the reverse strand, counting down.
AAGGAGTCTGTAAGCTGAGAATTTAAGATGTCAGGGAACACTGACTTGCTCTCTCCCTGGCCCAGAGGAGTCCCTTCATATCACAACGAGATGAAAATAGAGTTCTTCAGGTGGATATTTATACTTTACAACAAGCTGTGTAATTTCAAACTAACCTTGCTATAATTGTGTATATAATTATGCACATTATATACACTCTTTCAATTATAATTCAGCCATTGTTGACGTGAAGAAGGCAGGAGAATGTGAGCCGCGGATGAGGGAGGACAAAGGAGGTGAGATGAAAATGAAAGGGGACAGCAGTTCCAGGGAGGAGGCACTTCCAATTTAAAGAACTGTAACATACCTTCGCTCAAGGCTCCTCGGTGATGCTGTAGATAGAGCTCAACAGCCAAGACCAGAATCCGCTTGGAAAAACGTGAGGACCAATCCTCAACCTTTCTGTTTAGTTTTGTTTTAATGTTTTATTTTACGCATATGGGTGTTTGCCTGCATGTATGTCTGTGGACCACATTTGTATAGTGCCTGAGGAGGCCGGACCAGAAAAGGGCATCAGATCCCGAGACGGTTGTGACCCGCCATGTGGGTGCTAGGAATCACACACTGGTCCTTGGCGAGAGCAGCCAGTGCTCTGACCTGCAGAGACGTCAAGTCGCTTCCTACAAGTGACTCCTTCGGTTGTGTTTGCCTTTTCTGTTCCTGTCCCTTCCCATCTCCATCCCTCCAGCACCTCCCAACCAGACCCACACAGGCCACACCAACCACTCACTCCATCATGCATGGTGCTGATATTTATTCCGTGTATATTGTTACATTTCTTTCCATGTTTTTCCAGGCTAAACTAATCTTACACAGACAAATACATATGTGTGTACATACCATTTTTTCTCTTCTCACTGTTTTATGGAAACAGATCATCTATGATGCCATAGCAAGGATGCTCTCAACAATACATGCTTAACTCAGTCTCCTCCCACCTTCTCCATACAACATTAGTAGTTTTATGATGTCTGACATAATACAAGAACATATATATGACTACATATATATATATATATGTAGTATGTGTGTGTATGTGTGTGTGCGCATATATATTTTTTAAGAATATTGTTGAAAGCCAAATGGAAATAAAGAGATTTGGGGTGATTTGCACATGGTACCTTGTCAGAAAGAGCTTGGTTTTCAGGCCTCATACTTGTATTTACCAACAGTCTTTTTATTTTACTTATTTACTTATTTTGTCTATGTGTCTACTGTTCCAAGGAATGCTCTGTCTACAAAGGCAAGTTGTCAAGGTTGCATTAGCCATGGTACATGTCTGTTCACGAAAAATCAGCACAGTGCAAGGAAGACCAGGGAAGAGTGGCGGGTTACTGTAAATGGAAGTATAGTCTGTCAAGACAAGTATACCAAGAGACCTCTCTGGGGACAACACACGGCAACTGCCCTTCATTTGTGTTCAGAGATCATAAGCTGAATTCAAGTCTTCTTTGCCTTGGTGTCCTCAGAAAATTCCAAAAAAGAAGAAGAAATAAGGAAATGAAAAAGAACCCCTCCGTTGTCTCATGTACCCAATGCCCTGCAGTTTCCAGGCCTCTTCTCAGAACAGCCCGATTCAAAGGGAAAGAAGAGAGGCCCTACTCACACTAAGACCCAAGTGAAGGAGCTAGAAGCATTGTGCCCACCTGCGCTGCTCGCTGAAAGGACCAAGCAGACACCATAACAGGCCATCAGTCTTCTCTCAGAGATCAGGCCTCAATTTCAGTTTCCTGAGACTTGAGCAAGCAGTTTCTGGGAGGGCCATGAACAAAAGACATAGTCCTTGCAGTAGCTCCCTTTCTGCACGTACTCTGACCGATCAAGGTTCAGCCAATTGTTTACTGTCTGGGACCCCTCACCAACTTAGAGTTATGTGCATGGGTCAATGTGAAAGCCTGGGCCACTGAGTCAGCCCCCACAGTCAGTATGTGCTAGGTCAGCCAGCCTCCATGGCAGCTCAAGGACAAAGCCTGGGACTTGTCCAGACCTGCCCAAAAATGGATAACTGTAACCCCCAACTAACCCTAGCCAATTAAAAGTTATTAACATGATTGCCTCTCGCATAAACCAACCCTGAGTCTGTTCCTATGTAGTCTGTAGACCCCAAGTCCCCCTTGCTTTAAAAGCCTGCCCCACTGCTACTCGGGTCTCTCCTGCTCTGCTCCTGCATCAGACGGAGTCCTGAGTTAACTCTAATACAAAGACACTTTGCTTTTGCATCAGATTCGGTTTCTTGGCGGTCTTTAGGGACCCTGGGTACAACACTCAAATTTTAACGTCTAGAACATTTTTGAGCTCAACAGTAGATGTTGATAGGTGTTGAGGACAAGACAAGAGGTCCTCGAGAATAATCCAGCACAACACCACCGGAGACTGTGTGCCAACCCAAGAAGCAAGGGCCAGCCCAGGCTCCATGTGTCCCTCCACTTGTATGGGTCCCAGTTTCCTCATTTGTAAAATGAACATCTTGAACATCCAGCTTCAGAGATGGGCCCAGCTCTGCCTTGCATTCTGACCATCACTGTCCCTCTGAGTAGACTGCATAGTGTCCCCCCCCCCAACTCCCCAAGAAGCCTGGGCTTGCTGCAGTCCATGAGGGGAACCTTGGCAAAAGCAGTGGGAACCCCTACTTCACGTTGGTTCCCTCTCTGCCCTAAAATGTCCCCGTTCACCCAGAAACACATGGCTTTCTAGTAAAGAGGAAGCAATCCATGGAGATGCTAAAGTTCTCGTGACACCATGTGCCTCCAGCTTGACCCACAAAACTGAACTCTCCAGTGATAATGAGGCTTTTTCTTTTGACATGACAGGCTGGTCCTGGTCCCTGCCCTCTACAAGGGTGTCCATCATCTACCCCAGCAGGCAGTTACTCAGCAACCCACAGTTCCTGATCTCTGCTTTCTGTCAGAAGCCTGCTTCTGTTCTAGTACTCTCTACCTGGACAGGAGCTCAGAAGAAGCAGGCCCATACATCCTGGGCATGACCCAAGACAAGGCTGAAACATGGTAGGTACATGCCCCTTGCCAGAGAATGCTTTGAGTTGGACATGGGGTACACTTCTGCCACTGAGGCCTGAGGATGAATCTGACTGGTGTGAGGTTTCTTAAAGATTTCCTTACTGTGGGAAAAGATACTATTGAAAATGAGCAGTCAAGTAGCTCATATTTGTTTTATGGTTAAGGCACTATTAATGAAGAAAAGAAACTATTGAGGGCCAGGATCATTGAGCACTGGACAATACTAGGTCTTCAATCACAGAGTTGACCCACTGAATTCAGTCATCTGTGACTGAACCACCTTGGAGCATGGTGGTCACATTCACGTGGTTAAGTCAGATGAGTATGTGTTCCTGCCCCTTGCAGCTAACTGTATACTAACGCATACAGAACCTAAACTAATGCACTCTATTTGGTGTGTATGGCTTTCATGCTCTGGTTCTTTCCTGTCTGTCATTACATGTTCAGCCCTGCCTCCCTAGTATTCCCGCTCCTCAACGGTCCACCCTGGGAAACAACATCATTCATCCTTCATGTTCCATTGAAAGCACACATGCTGTGACCTCCCCTGACCTCCCCATGTCCACAACAGGTCAAACACACCTCCTTTTGATGTAACTGCTGCACACCTGTCAGCTGCACTAGACTGTGAACTTCTTGTGGGCAGCGGCATGGAGGACCTAGTTTCCTTTATCACCAGCCTCTGCCTGCGGCTCACTCTGTGGTACACACAGTCAAATGTGCTGAATGATACCCACTCGCCCTTTGCTACCACATCAGGAATGTGCTCACCCCCTCCTATGGTGCAGTTACTTTGTATCTTGATGTGGGTGGGCCTTGTCTAGTAAGGATGGCTCACTTCTACAGACTAAAGTGGAAATAGCACTTTCAGAGCCCATCATTGATAATGGCTTAAGGTTTGGGGCACTCGTGTTCATATCATCAAAAGAAATGAACAAAGATGAAAACGTGACCTACCATGTTTGGACAGTAAAGAAATCTAGTCCTAAAGCTCAGCTCCAAGATGCACAGATGCTAAGGCCTGGAGGGACTGTCTGTCCTCACCGCCCTGCCCCACAGCATCAGTGTGGGATTGGTCTTCGGCGACCAGCACTCTTCAAAGGGAACTGTGAAACAAGGGCTCGGACATGGATCCCACCGGGATCAGCTCTGCTGATCTCTCTGCTCTTAACACTGCATGGCCAGAACCCCATGCAGTTGTCTGCACTGTGCATTGGCTGCTCTTTGCCTCCTATACTCTCACACACCCACTTTAATCTCTTCCTGCAAATAAATGCAGCTGTTCCAGCAGCTCGATGGAGTGCCCAGATACAAAAGATGTAGTATGCAAATAAGGCTGATAGTAGAGCCCAACTACTGCAGCAAGTCCTTGTCCAGGCCCAAGATGGCCCTTTTGGTAAAGTGGATCATTTGGCGTGTGGCGGTGTGAGCAATTCCACTAAGGTTGTGATGACTCATTCGGGTGGTGGCAGTCTTGCCATAGAACAAAACTCCCGAGGAGTGGCTCTACTCCTCATAAGGGGAACCAAGTGACAAAGGGAGAAAATACAGCGCCAGGACAGGCGGGCAGGAGAGGCCGCAGGCTGCTGCAATGAGCGCCACAAGGCTGGCTCGCTCTAAGAGCAAGCCTGAATCAGCCTTCAGCACACAGACGGGAGAACTGCCCTCTACTCTTCTGTAGTCATGCTCCGCTGCCTCCTCGCTGCCTGAAAAACACATGAATGCTAGACTAGAGACATTCCCCCATCATAACGTACTGAGTGCTTACTGTATGCTAGCATTAGAAGGCGAGGTAACACTCTTCCTCACTAGGAAGTCCTTGAAATATGAAGGAAGACAAGCAAAATGGGGTGAGCAAGGTGGGAATGGAGCAATAGAAATAGAGCTTCCAGGAAGACTGATGTCACCTGAGAATGCCCAGGCAGGCTCCTGGCTGAGTCTAAAATGTCTTGTAGAAAGGAAGGTATCCTGAGCCTCCGACATTAGTCTCGGAGACAAGGGAGTACATCCAAAGGCAGGGGTCTGACTCTGGGGTGGGTGGGCTGCAGCACCCTGGGACACAGAGGTAAACTTTCACATCTAAACCCAGCCACATGCTGCTCTCAGCTTCATTTCCCCCTGGCTTTCTCGTGATGTGCCCTGGCACATACCCAAGGCCCACAGTCCACCTTTTAGCCTTTCTTATCTGAACATGGGCTCTGTGTTCTGCCTCCGTTGTTTCCCTTTCGGGTCCTTCCCGTCTACCGAGACCCCTCAATTCCCTGTGAAGTTTTCCCACACTCCTGGAACCTGCGGGGATCCCTTCTATAACCTCCTGTATGGCTACTTGGTCACATGGGTCAGGTCTTTACCTTTAATGAATGTTGTCCCTGCCTGCAGATTGTCCCTCTTCTAGAGGGCTTGTCAGTCTGAAGCCCCAGGACACAAGGTGGCATGCACAGCAAGGGGACCCAAGCGGTGAGATTCCTGGGGCCTCAATGAAATGGGAGTTCCTGGTGACCTTCCTGCATAGCACAGGTCTTCGGGGAAATCCACTAACTCATCCCTTCTGCTTACAGTGCCCCATGCTGAACCCCCTAACCTGGGACCCCACTTTTGGTGCATCACCAGAACCTTCTCTTTTGAAAGCAATCTGATTCTTTCCTATTCTTGATGATCAGAAAACAACACAACAGCATAAGAGGAAAAAGCTTTGACCTTGGGAACAACGGGGCATGGATCTCAGCAGCAGCAATCCAACGGCTCACTAGAAAGACTTAAGTGGCTGAGGGTATTTCACTGTACCAGAAGTACTCTCGGAGCCCTGATGCTCAGGGCTTGTGAGCACAGCATAGGACCTCCCAGGACTGGACCCATCTTCAAGCTTAAGAGTTGCTCTCCTGCCTCCCATTGCTCAACAAAGTTGACAAGTCCCACGAAACCCTGGAAGCAGGAATCTCATGAAGCAGTGGCATTTGTGAAATGTCTGAAAATCAAAGGGGATCTGGGGTCTGGGGACAAGTCAGAAGGCAGCATGCTGCCAAGTGAGAAACTGAAGTGACAGGGATAGCGAAGTGCCAACCCCGTTCTTACAGGGAACACTGGCACCTGGCATCTGGACTGTGAAGTCCATGCCCAAGAGGGTTCAAGGTGCACAGAAACTGACACAGCCATGTGGCTCCTGGGAACATACAGAGCCATGGGGGGGGGGAGGCTGGGGAGGAGCCTCCACTTGTTACACAAAGCACAGGCTATCCCTTGGGGGATAATCCACATGTTATATAAAGTACAGACTATCCCTTGGGGAATAATAACCCACGTGTTATATAAAACACTCAGGTCATAACCATTGAAGCCTTGTGCTCCATGATCCCCAGTACACGAGGAATATCACGTTGGTACTTCAGTTGGCCCATTTGTAAAATGAGATGCTTGGCCCTCGAGCTTACGCTGGTGCTCAGAAACAGCTGCTGTCATTTGGGAGAGACACTGAGGATAAACAGAAGAGGGAAGGCAGAAATCTCAACCTTTTCCTCATGATGCCCTTATCCACACCTGATACCCAGTAGAGATCAAAATGGTACTGGTCTCTAGCAGCTCTGCAGCTAAGACATTTTTACAGGTGTTCCTGCTGTAGAAACAGCCATCCAGCAAAAGCAAAATCCCAGTCTGGGCCAGCCTTGTCACTTAAAGTGATGAGTATGTGACGGTTTCTCTCAGACATGCGTCCTCAGAAGTATGTAGCTGACTCACGTGCCTGTGAGTCCACAGAGTAGGGACAATCATCAAAGCTTGACTTCTCAATCAGCATAGCCTGAGTCTCACAGAGGAATACAGCTGGCCTCCTCTTCTCCCAAGGGATCCAGAAGGACTAGAAAACAAGCAGGTAAAAAAATTATAGACAAGTGTTTGCCAAAGGCGACAAGATTTATACTATGACAGATTCTGTCTGTGACAGATTCTGTCCATGATAGATCACTTTGGCCCCCTCTCCAGAATCTAAAGGCTGAAAGCTTAGGCAATTCACAACTGTGGATAATGAGATACCAACCTTGGGTCTGAAAAGAAACTCCAAGTGCTGTGGATGATTGATTGATAATAAAATGCTGATTGGCCAGTAGCCAAGCAGGAAGTATAGGCGGGACAAAGAGAGAGGAGAAGTCTGGGAAGTGGAAGGCTGAGGCAGAGAGACGCTGCCAGCCACCGTGATGAGGAGCAGGATGTAAAGTACCGGTAAGACATGAGCCACGTGGCAAGATATAGATTAATAGAAATGAGTTAGTTTAAGATAGAAGAACTAGATAGCAAGAAGCCTGAGCCATTAGGCCAAATGGTTTAAACAATATAAGCATCTGTGTGTTTATTTTATAAGTGGGCTGCGGGACTGCTGGGGATTGGCAGGACCTGGAGAGAAATTCTCCAGCTACATCCAAGGGTGCCTAGTTCAAATCCACCCTCCCAGCACAGCTGGCCCTTCTCTGCTATGGATCAGCACTTTCGCTTTACACCAGATTTTAACCAGTCTTCCTCCCTCGGGTCAACTACCTGCCTGCTGTATATGAGGCCTGTGCCTCAGGGCGTACCACAAGCACTGTTTCTCTGCCTGCTCTTTTCACAGTGCCCAAGGACGTCCCCTCAACGGAGAGTCAGAAGTGCTCCCCTCCCAGTACCAGTGCCTGCTCACCCTGTCCTCCAGGATCGAGGCCTCTTCAAATCACCCGTGGAAACATTTCAGTACTGATCCCTGGACAGTTCTGACCATTGACCTTCCTTCAGTCCTCAGAAAACTACTATTCCAAGCATGCTTTCTCAGCTCTGCCCTGGGCTCTGCCATCTGCCTAGTACCCTCAGCTTCCCCTCGATACCCAAGCTTCCCCATCCCTCCCTGCTCTGGCATCTCACAGAAGACACATCCCTCAGACAGACAGCAGGGCCAGGTCTCAACAGTACACCCAATCATCAGGTCTGAAACTAAAAGACTCAGAGGTGGGGTACAGGGAGGTGGTTCAGTAGGTGAGAGTATTGCTATGTGAACATGTGGATTCGAGTTTGAATCTGAGCATCCATGTGAACAGCTGGATATGACCACATACACACCAGCAATTCCCAGTCTGGAAGAAACATACTCTGTGTGTACATGCATCACATACAGAAACATGCACAAAAGGAATCATAGAAGGATTCAGGAAGGCTCACAGAGTGGTTGAGATCACATGCCCTTAGGAAGGAAGACTGGAGGTTAGTGAAAGAATTCAGAACTTTCTCTTCTAGACTGTCTAAAGTCTTAATGTCATTTCATTTTGATGGAAAAATGTGGGCACTGAGTCATACTCCTAGAGATAACTGATTGTTGAGTTGGGGTGTCAACACCTGTGTTTTGTTTAAACAGAAGGCATTGGGCTAGTGAGCTGGAGGTACGCATAGCTAACTGTGTAACAGGGTAGCAGGTAGAGACAAGGTTGTCCCTGTATGGCTCCCTCTGTAGAAGTTTCCTGTCCTTCTTGCAGAAGTCAGATGGGATCATGGTCTCCACAGAAGGCCTATTTCAAAGAAAGGAAAGACACAGTGGACTCTCCATTGAGGATCGAAAGTTCACAGAGGGACTCAAGGCTCAAATCTCAGTGCCAGCTCAAGTGTGACTCTGAGCTCACAGCACTGTTGTGGACATCCCATCTGCTTTGTGTGCTGTCTGTGGCATGAGAGGCATGCAGAGTTACAGTGACAGCAGGTGAACTCCTCGTCACTGCTGTCCTTACCCCATCATTACCTTTTCCTGTGAAATCACATCACAGCACCATCACCGACTGATATCTCTGCCTCCATGACCAGGTCACAGCACTCACCATCCCCCACGGCTACAGCTGTCTGCATCACTGGACGCTAGCTCCCTAACAGCTGTCCCTTGCACACCACAATGCAATGGTCTCTCTTTGCCATGACGTGGCCAGGTAGGACATCATTTGGTCTGAAAGTCCTCCTGCCTTGTGAGAAGTTCTAAACTCTACTAGGTAAGTCTACAACAGAGTGGTCACGAAAGCAGTTCCATGGAGATGACATCAGCCTCCCTTGCAGCAGCCTCCCTTGCAGCAGCCTCCCTTGCAGCAGCCTCCCTTGCAGCAGCCTCCCTTGCAGCAGCCTCCCTTGCAGCAGCCTCTTCAGTCTAGTGGCCTCCCACATTATATCCCTCTCTCCGGGGACAACTGTGTCTCAAATAGGGATAAGCACTCTCTTCTCCCCTGTCCTTTCAATCCCAGGTTAAGGACAAACACATTCTTTCTTCCCAAAACTCAGTGACCATGCACCCCATTCTCTGAGCTGAAAATGCAGATACTTCATACAGACAGTTGGGGGTCCAGGTAGGGGACCCTGCTTCTTCTTCCAGATGCCACCCCTGACCTGTACAGTCTGTGGTACCTTCTGCTCTGAGCACTTACCTCCCTCCCTGCACTTTGCCTGATTCTCTTCTGAGGCAGGGGGATGTGCACTTCCCTAGCTGTGGTCCACACTTCCGGCATCAGCGCATTTCTCAGCATAGCAGCGGGAAGTTCCAGTGTTGCTGCCACGTGAACCTGGTTAACAGTCCCCAAGGCCCCTACAGAGAGCAAAGAGGGGGCAAGGTAAAGGCAGGCTCTCCTCTAAGAGAAGGCTGCTTCCTCACATCTGCAGAAACGTGAAAGAGTGTGCTGTGCCCTGGTTCTGAGGCTCTAAAACAGTCCAGAGCCCTTGGCTTACATTCAGACTCCATAATGACCTTTGCCACAGGATTGCTGCTGCAAATAGCGTGGAGAATTCATCATGTGGCATACTGTACAATAAAAACCGAGTGTGGCACTGTGGTGGTTTGAAAGAAAATGGCCACCAAAGGGCGTGGGCGTGTGGCCTTGTTGGAGGTGTATGTCACTGAGGTAGCAGGCTTTGAGGTCTCTTTTGCTCAAGCTTCCCTCAGTGTGACAGTCAGTCGACTTCCTGTTGCCTGCAAGATGTAGCACGCTCAACTCCAGCACCATGTCTGACTGCATGCTACCATGCTCCCCATCATGATTATAATGGACTGAAACTATAAGTGAGCCACTCCAATTAAATGTTTTCCTTATAAGAGTTGCTGTGTTCATGGTGTCTCTTTACAGCAATAAAAACCCTAAGATGAGCACCTTGGAGATCTGAGAGAGAGAAAAGCTACGTTGAGGTAGATGAGGGAGAGCCCTCCTTCTGCCCTCAGTTACCTTTGTCTGGGCTTATGGATAAGTCACACCTCCATGGCCCAGCGATTTCCCACACCCTGTGTAGCCGAAGGAGCCCATGGGGCATGTTGGCCACAGCTCCCAAGTCACGGTGACATACCGGCCTCCATTGGTCTGTCTGCACCAAGGCTGGCAGCTCAGGCTTGTCAAACAGAGATGCCCTCTCAGCCTCAGCTCACATTTCCCATTAGGACGTCTTCCCACAGAGTCTGCCTCAGCTAGTCAAAGGACACTTGTAATTAGGACCCTTCAGAGGTCTCATCTGCAGTCAGTGGGGACAGGTAGAGGTGGTGGCCATGGTGACCTCCTTACTAGAGTCATTCCTGCTTCTGAGTCTGTCCAGACTGCCCCCTGCCTCCTGTATGGGAAAGGGTTTCCATCTACAGCTCGTCCAGTGTGGGAATAACCAGGGTGTGGAGGTCTGAGGTCTGAAGGACAATGAGCCAGAAGAAAACTCCCCCTATTCTTTTTTACTTACATGAAACCAGATGGAGGACAGACACCAAGTAAGATCTGGTTCAACTTTTTCAAACCGCCCTGGCTCTTGGGAAAATCCTATCCAGTTGTCCAAATTCCCTCTGCTCACTCCAGGTGCAGGTCACCCACAAATGCCGTGGAGATCTGCTGTAAGGCAGCTTTGCTGTCTCCAGTGTCCAAGCTGAGCACCCCTTCTTAACTCGCCATCAGCAGACCTTATCTTTCCAGAAAACAGATGAAAAGGTCTGAGGGAGGATGGCTGCCTCGGGATGGGCATGGCTTTTATTAATGGAGCATTTTCTCAGACCTTAACTAAACCTCATCCACTTTTGTCAGTCAGGGCCGACAGTTGAGAGCAGTATTAGAGAAGGTAATTGCACGTATCAGTCAACAGCCTTTGTCCCTTGGCCGCCCAGAATTACAGTAAAACGGGCCCAGGAAGGCAGCAGGCTGGATTAAAGCGAGAGAGTCCTTTCTCGGGTTTCTCACACTCACCAGCTGTTCTGGGCTGTAGGCACACAAGCAGCGATAATGTCTGGGGAAACCCAGCCTCTCCGGTCGGGGCTCCTCCCCCCTTCTGCCTCCACTCCACCTTGAAAGTGATTTATCTTTGACTTTAAAGAGAAACATTTTCAAAAAGCATTCTATCTCCCCATAGCAACTAAGCGATTCACTCTGTATGAATTTTTCTCCCATTAAAGTATGTGACTACGCATAAACTTGAGCCGCCTGTCATTTCTCAGACTGACTATAAACTAACCAACTCAGAGCCTTTGAAGTCACTTGGTTACAGGTCCTGATGGTTGCTTAAGTAAACACCATGCAGGCCACAGGCACGTTTTAGTTGGCTGCGACTGTAAATCGTCCTAGCTCTACTCAGATGGGCTCAGCAATCCGCCCTCGATACCGGAGTGCTGGTTAAGACCAGGAAGGCACAGAAGCCTCACTCATGTTTGGGCACTTGACACAAATGCTCCCCCTAGGCAAGTGCGATTGTTTCCAGGTCCCTGGTGATCCAGACACTGTAGCCTCCAAGTTCCAACACCAAAATCCTTCCCTTCTCTACTGCAAGAGAAGGCTACCTAGAAAAGCCTAGCAGGCCTGGCCACAAAAGCGGAACTGTTCAGGACTGTATTGTGTATGTGAGAACAAAATTAACTGTCCTGTCAGGCCGTGGTGGCCCACGCCTTTAACCCCAGCACTCGGGAGGCAGAGGCAGGCGAATCTCTAAGTTCGAGGCCAGCCTGGTCTGCAGAAGGAGATCCAGGTCAGGCACCAAAACTACACAGGGAAACCCTGTATTGAAAAATGAAAAAAATGTGACTGTCCTGAAAATGAACCAATGAGACAGATGCCAGAAAACCTCAGGCCAGAGGGCTGTAGTGAAACTCGGGCTGGGAAAACCTTAGCTGGTTTTACCATGGTTCTGGTAATGGCTAACTGAGACACCAATGCTGAGGGCCATGGGAAAGCTGATGGCCACTTAAGTTAGGACTCTAAAAACTAGAAATACTGTTGTACACCAGAGCAGCCAAGATCAAGCCATAGTATGACAATAGTCTTCCATCTTAGAGGGGGAGAGCCAAGGTTCCCACACATTAGGAGACTCACCTGAGCTAGCCTGTGAGCAACACAAACAAAATCCAGACTCAGCGGGCTCTTTCAAAGCCATCTCACTGTAGAGTGGGTGCTTGATTCTGGACCCCAGGGGCACAGGGAGCTCATGAGGGGCCCATGATCCTCCTGGGGCATTAGATTTATTTGGCTGTTGGTGGATGTCGAAAGACAGAGTAGGATGTCATGGTTCGAAGTAATTCCAGACGACATTCACACCTTACCTTTCACCTTAAACTCTGGCTACGGCAGTCAGCAGGACACAGTGTTGATGAGCATTCTCTAAAAGGCTGGCTGAATTAATATGATCCAAAACTCAAAAAATTTCACAAAATGATGTCAAGTGGGAAGCCCTCTCTCTGCTGCCTCATTCCCCTCACTGGAAAACATTGCATTTTCTCTCTCTTCCTACGTGTGCACAAGACAAGACGCATGTATTAAGGCCTGTTTACCATTTTTGAACACAGAGCCAACTAAGCATGTTTTCCACACTTGGATTTTTTTAACTATGAATCTTTGACTTCCCATCAAGTTTTTAAAAGTTCCTCTCGTTCCGGTGTGCGCCTGCTTTGTGCTCTGACGTTCTCCTGCCTGTTCAGTAAGTCTACTCTCCGGGTTCCAAAACCGTGGCACCGCAAACAATTCTCCAGTGAGTCGCTTCACACTTTATACAGTGGGTCAGTTCACACTTCAGAGAACGAATGTGCAGTGCCTTGCCAGAAGGAGATCTGCTGGGTCTGTGACCCGCACGTCTCGTCTGCAAAGGTACCAGCAGACTTCTCTCCACAGAAGTCATCCCAGGTGGGTGTGAGCCGCTCCCAGTGAGATGTGATGATGGAAATGGAATCACACGGTAACGGGAATTTACATTTTTCCTGAGAAGGGCTGGGTGGCTTTTCCTGGACATGACAGCCTGATCTCTTGCTCTCTGAACAGCCTGTACACACCCTTTGCTAGCTTGTTGCCAGGGTCTAGAGCTTGTTCAGCTGGCTTGTAAAGTGCTTCATGACACAGAAACACACTCTTGGCCTGAGGCATGAACTGCAGTTTTTCTAGGTTTAGGGATGTTCCTTCTCTTATCACCCCAACGTGGTGGCCCCAGCCCAATGCTGAACCTCCAGACACAGGCACCCATGCTTCCTGGATCCTACTCAGCTTCAACCTGACTAGATGAAGCCAGACTTCAAAATCAGGTAGTCTGGGTAATATATGTCAACTTTACCTGACCTGATACTGAAAGCATCTTGCCACCACGAAGGCCATACATGTCACCTACACACACACACACACACACACACACACACACACACACACACACACACACACAAACATTGTAATACAGAGAAACTTTATTAATACTACCTGATAGTAAGGAGAACATACTGGCCTACTACCAGAATAACAGGGGATGTCCTTGGGCCTAAGATAAACCACAATTTGCTAACTTGAGATGCTGAGAGCTCTGGCTGGCTGCTTGAGTTTCAGGTGAAAACCACATAAAATCGCACCTGAATTCAAGGGCAGGAAATCTACTCAGAAAGAAAAAAAAAAAAAAAAAAAACCTACCTAGCTGGAGAGGTGGAGTGTGACAGGTGCAGCCCAGCACACCAGGAAGCAGTGCCCCTGGAGCCGTCCACGTCCACATCTGTACCAGCAGCTGATGCCAACCCTCAGCATCTGCACAGGAAAAGTCCTATAGTAAGTGACCGAGGGACACCCACATCTGGATACCTATGACTTTATTTACACAAATAACCTTACCCAGTTCAACACAACTCCCATAAACCAAGAGAGACTTGTCTAGTGACATCGATGCCACCTCGGGAAAATAAAGGCCTACAGCCCTTCTGGTTCCTTCCTCAGAAATGGCCACCAAACAGACTAAGCTTTGCCTCTCACTGTAAGCCAAAAGACTGGCTTCCACATGCCAGCCACCCACAGGCAGCATCAGCGTGCTCCAGTTGTTCCAGTACATGTATGTGTCCATATGTAAGAGTATGTGTCTGTGTGTAGATGCATGTTTCTGAATGTATATATGTGTGCATGTGTGAGTGTGAGTGTGTGTGTGTGTGTGTGCGTGTGTGAGTGTGAGTGTGTGTGTGCGTGTGTGAGTGTGTGTGAGTGTGTGTGTGTGTGTGTGTGTGCGTGTGTGAGTGTGTGTGTGTGAGTGTGTGTGTGTGTGTGTGCATGTGTGAGTGTGTGTGTGTGTGTGTGTGTGTGTGTGTGTGTGTGTTGCTTGGTTTTTGTCAAGCTGACTCGAATATAGACCTATTTGGGAAGAAGGACTCTTAATTGTGAAAACACCTCCCTACAATTGGTTTGTAGGCAAATCTGGGGTATTTTCTTGATTAATGACTGATCCCTGGGCAGGTGGTCCTGGGTTGTTTAAGAAAGCAAGCTGAGCAAGCCATGGGAAACAAGGTAGTAAGCAGCATTAATCTGTGGCCCCTGCTTCAGTTCCTGCCTCCAGGTTCCTGCCGACTTCCCTTCATAAAAGACTATAAACTGAAAGGCATAATTAACCTCTCCTCCGCACACAGCTTTGGGTCATGTTATTTATCACAGCAACAAAAACCTAACCAGTACAGTGTGCCTGTGTTTATGTGTGCATGAGTATGTGTCTGTGTCTGTGTCTGTGTCTGTGTGTGTGTGTGTGCATGAGTATGTGTCTGTGTCTATGTGTGTGTATATGT
Source organism: Peromyscus californicus insignis (assembly GCF_007827085.1). Lineage (NCBI taxonomy): Eukaryota > Metazoa > Chordata > Mammalia > Rodentia > Cricetidae > Peromyscus > Peromyscus californicus. The sequence goes on along the minus strand of NW_026294617.1, from coordinate 15,013,495 downwards.
CTGTGTGTGTGTGTGTGTGTGTGTGTGTGCATGAGTATGTGTCTGTGTCTGTGTGTGTATGTGTGTGTGTGTGTGCATGAGTATGTGTCTGTGTCTGTGTGTGGGTGTGTGTCTGTGTGTGTGTGTAAGTGCGTGCATGTGCATGCAAATGTCCACATGTGTGGTTTTGTGCTAAGGAGCTCTGAAGCCAAGATCCATTCCTGTAACTGAGAATCTCATGCACAGACAGGTGAGACAAAATCCTCACCGTAGTTTCTAAAGCAGCCCCAACTATTATATACTATCAAACACAAATCAAATTGAAAATATTCAAGTCTAATAATGTAGGTGGTGACTATCTTCTAGTTTTAGTCTTTTTTGGACAGAGAGAGAGAGAGAGAGAGAGAGAGAGAGAGAGAGAGAGAGAGAGAGGTGTGTGTGTCTTGTTCATTCTGGGCATGAGCTCTATCACTGAGCTATGTCCCCAGCCCTCAGTCTTTATTTCTTTATAACCAGTGTTCACTTGAAAGCTGATAACTGTCAGCAGACTATCAACAATCTACTCATTTATCATTCTAAAAGCATTTTAGGAGCTACTAATTTGCATCAGTGGCTTTAAAAAAAGGCAAGTCAAAAAAGGGGCATGTCCATGACCGTGAACTTACAGGAAGTAGGAAAGCAGCAGTGGTGTTTTAAGGGCCATTAGGATGCTAAGGACATTAGTAGGGATGTGTCTGGCAATTTAACTTAGGGACTCTTAAGTTAGGAAGAATGGCAAAAGGTGCCTGAAAGAGTCAGTGAGGGAGCTAGTGAGTTGTCACACCCGCAGGCCATAGGAAAGCTACCCAAGCTGGGGACAGGTGCCCAACAGGGGTGACAAACTCCAACCCACAGACAGCTGCTGTGGCTGTGACTTTGAGGCCATGACCTCCAAGAGCAGGCTCTGAACACTAGAAGAGCCAGGTTGTGAAAGATCAGACTCCAGACACTCACCCTGAGACCCTAAAGACCCTGAAATGTACCAAGCAGGAGAATGGCCAGGTGAGACACACCTCACAGGGACCTCTCTGAAAGCAGAGTGGCCAAAACTGCTAAGCAGGAAGTAGTTTGTATTTCCTCTAGTCTCCACACCAAAGTCATTTTCTTCCCTCCCCCAACCACACCCCTCTCCTGACTTTCTCCATGGCAGATCTGCTTAGGGAGGAAATAATTCATAACATGGCTGATAATGACTGATAAGACTCAGTTATATTTTGATGATACAAATGTTAAGCAAAGGAATGAACTCAGTTGTGGAATTTTAAAAATCAAATGGACAGGACACATATCTGAATGGGAAAGGCCAACCAGCATTCTCAGTTTAAGGAGCTACTTCTGTCACAGACACACACACACACACACACACACACACACACACACACACACACACACACCACACACCACATACACACACATACACACACACCACACCACACACCACACACACACACACACACACCACACACCACATACACACACATACACACACACACACACCACACACCACACACACACACACACACACCACACCACACACACCACACACACACATACACACACACACACACACACCACACCACACACACCACACACACACATACACACACACACACACCACACCACACACACACACACACACACACACACACACACACACACACACAGCCCACTGCCTCAAGAAGGAAGTAGGAGGCAGGAAGACACACTCTCTGAGGACAGTTAGGGAACAAACACATTGTACTCATGAGTGGAGAGATTTGACCTCCCATCACAGAACAGAGCCTCCGCTAAAGGTCAGACTCCCAACAAGGAGCATGCTGCTGAGAGTACACAAGATGGCAGGAGCTATGCCAACTGATACGTCCAAGGGGGCGACTGAGGGTGTCTGTCAAAATTGCACATACATATATCCCTGACCCCAAAATTCCGTGGGGAATTTTAACACACACGTATGCAAAATATTTATAGATAAGATTATTCACTAAAATACTGTTTTAATATCACATAATGAAAACAACATATTTAACATTTGAGATTTAAATAAATTATGATTTAAAAATAGAATGAAATACCATGCAGCTACACACTGAAGACATTCATTCATTGATTATGTAAAAGAATCTTCAATACATATCATTAAATGCAAAGCAGGAAACATAAACCGGTTCATTAGTGTTTGTTCACAGAAGGCTTTGTGGGTGGTGGAGCACTCCTGACCACCAGCGACTGGGAAACTGGTAGTTAAGGGCAGAAGACTTCACTCTATTCCTTTCTCAATTATGTTTTCCTAGTTAGAGCTAGAGAAATCAAAAGAGAAAAAGCATATCCTCATTTTTGATTAGCCCAGAAAAAAAAAAAAAAAGATGAACAAAACTATACAACTGAGACCTGATTAGAACTTTCTGGTAAGCTATTAATACAGAAGGAATGGGAATTTTTTTTTTTTTTTTTTTTTTTTTTTTTTTTTTTTTTTTTTTTTTTTTGGTTTTTTCGAGACAGGGTTTCTCTGTGTAGCTTTGCGCCTTTCCTGGAACTCACTTTGTAGACCAGGCTGGCCTCGAACTCACAGAGATCCGCCTGCCTCTGCCTCCTGAGTGCTGGGATTAAAGGCGTGCGCCACCACCGCCCGGCGGAATGGGAATTTTTAAATGTCTCTTGTCCAGAGAAAATACTACTGGAAAGTGTGTTATTCATTTTATTTCACCCAACATGTCAGTGTCACCAAAAATCCTCAAGGGGCATTACTGTGGGCATAGAGAGGTGCCCTCACCCTACAGGGAGTTGCTCACATGGGGCAGAAGTTGGTGCCCCACACCTGGGGGCAGCACAATCGGCGCAGCATCTATCTGCCAATCAGTTGGCCACAGCAGGGCTTAAACCCTGAACCCTTCAGCTTGTGAAGCCTTGTGCGTAGCCAACAGTGTGTCCCACTCCGTGTGGCTAGTAATCCTCAGATGCTGCCGCTAATCTTGCATCTGTCTTCTCCAAGGGTCCTCAGTTTCTCCCTAGCAGCATAGCTTTCTACAGCTGTGGCAGGAGGCTGTGTGTGCAGCCTGAGCCAGAGAGCATTTCTTAGTGATCTCTGAGCCCTGGCTTGCTAAGAGCGCTTTAGTTCTTCTACTGAAGTGCTCTCCACCCAGGGCTTCCATCTGCCCTGCAACCCCATGCAGTTAACACCAAACTCCCTTCAGCCTCTTTCTTCTGCTTCTTCCTCCACACTGGATAGCATCAGCCCAGACCTAAAAATAGGTCCATCTTCATGATGCTGTCTCTTTCATCCATAATGCTGTTACTTTCCCCCTTCCCCTCCTTAAATGGGGGTTAGGGCAGATCTTGCTTTACGAAATTTAATTCCATAGAAATGGTGTGTGTGTGTGTGTGTGTGTGTGTGTGTGTGTGTGTGTGTGTGTGTGTGTGTGTGTGTACATATTCTTAAGTACATAAATACAACCTCCTTAGTCTGGATAAGGTTACTTGTATATGTTTTCAGGGCTGACCGTTTGGTATGGGTAACCAATAGTTGTGCTCTTTCCTGGGAAAGACTTTTTCCCCTCTCAGCATTCCTTAGTTTCTTGTAGTTCTTTGTGTAGGATTCAGGTCTCCTGAGCTTTCCCCCACGCACTTTAGTGTGTCTATTGACATTATCTGAGGAGTGAAAAGAGCCAAGGAAAAAAAACACCCTGACCCTGACTTGACCCCAGGACCAGGGCTTGAAATCCCACCAATCTCTTGAGCTTGCCGGGAGTCATACTGCAGAATCCCACCAACCCCTAAGCACAAAATCCCACCAATCCCCTGAGCTTGCCACAAAAATCCACCAGTCTCAAGCCACCCTGCAAAGCTCCCTTCCCTACCCCAAGAAACCCCGTATAAGCTCTGTACCCTGTTCAGTTCGCTACTGCTTCTCCCGCTAGAGGCAGTCACCCTCCTGGATTCTTCCTTCCCAATAAACCTCTTGAGTGAGGTTTGTTGTGCAGTGTGACATTTTCACTGGAGTGGAACCCAGCTGTAACAATTTTCACCTGAGCAAGAGCAGAGCCCAACTGTAACACTTTTGCTGGGGAAACTTTGCCCTGGCGGAGCAGAGTTGTTACACTCTGGGGACCCGAGCAGAGCTGTAACCTTTCTTCTGAGCAGAGCAGAACTGTAACAACTTCACTGGGGAAACCCTCCCCTGCCCCAGCAGAGCTGTTACATTGGGGCAACCTTTTCCTGGAGCAGGGCTGCAAGCTGCTACACTCACAGTGACTTTGTGGTATCCCTTGGCTCCCGACTGCCAGGATCCCTTTCTATCAGAGCTGCAACACTTACATCATCCCTGTTCAGCTCATGTTTAGACATCCACATACCCTTGTTCTGCTCATGTTTAGGCATCCACGTTGGTGACACTTTATCTTCAGCCACCTAGCTTCACCAGCCACTGCTTAGTATTCAGTCACCTAGCTTCACCAGCCACTGAAGCAAGCAGATTGACACTGTCCTTGTTTTCATTTCAGGCCAAGGTCACTCTGTGTCTTCCCTGTGCAGAATTAAAACATAACCAGTTGAGCTATGTGATTAATTCCTAGAACAAAGACTATGCCAAGCGGAGAGCAGGGGGTGATGCGGAAGAGTACTCGAGAGACTCCTGTGCAACATGGGGCCCCTCATTCCGCCACAAGGACGTGTCCAGTCCACAAACGAGTAGTTCTGTGTAAGGTTTCTGTGTCCATTATTCCCCTTGGGCTGAAGTCTTGCAAGCAGACACCTGCCATTGTGCCAGCTCTTTTGTACCTTCCAGAGTCACCCATCTCCAATTATATAAATGCATGTGACGATAGCGTTTAGCTATGTGGATACATTACAGGAAAATAAAGGTTAACTCTGAGAGTCACTTTTCTGACAAAACCAGACTAAAGTTCCCATGGCTATACAAAATAGACTAATGCCACTGTCTGTCTCCTTACATTGTTTCATTAGACCGAACATATCAATTTAATAAAAAGCAAACTTGGACTCTGTGGACTGCTGAGGAAAATTCCTCTGTAGCATCGTGGCAGGTTTCCCACCATCCTTCTCTTTCTGATGAAATTAACTCCCCATGGTTGGCCAGCAGGATAATCTTATTTTAGCCAATCAGCTTGGGAGCTGCAGTTGACCTCACAAAGGGATCGGAAAGTATGTGCAGTCATAGCAACTGCAGCTCAGCACCCGTCAGCTCTGGACCCTTCCCCTAATGACAGACACCGGCTGGCTTCTTCGATGATTAAACTTTTCCCCTGTGAGCCTCCTTGAATACATTAGCCAAACAAGTCTGATAAATTTGTTTATCCCAAGGCAATCATTAGGAAATTACCTGCAAAAGTAATTCTCAACAGAGCAGCCTGTGAAGAGAAAGCCATATGGCACTGAGAGCCGAATGAGCAATGAAATCTTTCCCTGTGCATTCCAACAGGTCGGGCTAGGTTTCCTCTTCAACTTTATTATTTTGCACCAAATCACAAAATCTCGGTAGCCCAGAGGCTGTTTCATTTCACAGGAGGGAAAGCTTTCTTCTGAGAGCACTCGTGGTTCTCCAGCCAACACTGCAAACCTACTACATGCTAGGCCTGGAGGTCAGTGCCTCCCCCAGTCCTGTGGTCTTCTGGGAGGCGGCAGATGTGTTAACAGATGACTACAGCTTACCATGAGGTACAGGATGCAGAAAACGGGGGAGCAAATGCATAACCCCATGAGGTTTTGCCATGGTAACATTTAGATTGGCAAAAATGGCTGAGAATGATATCTCCGCGAAGGAGATATCCTAGGCAAGTGTACATACTGCACTGGAGAATCATGAGACTGAGTTCAAGGCAACTGGAGAGCTGTCACATCTGGTTCCAGAAAATGCATCTGGAAATGGCAGTGTTGGGGGGTGGGCACATTATGGCCTCAAGAAGACGAAGGTGGGGAAGAGGGGAGGGGCCAGTCTAGAAGCTGCTTCTCATAGTGACTCAAAAGAATAAAGTTTCAATATGTCACAGCCCTTCCCCAGGGAAGAAAGCAGTCTAGAATGTGCTGATTCCCTGAGCCATGTCATCCACAGTCACCCCTCTACCACAGTCAGGGAAGTTTGGTGAATGAGCCCAAGCTGGGGCCCATAACTCGAGTTTTAACATGAAAGAAGGCATTTATAGATGTTGGTGATGCAAATGTGATGGCCCAGATGTGAGCATGACCTTGCTGACCCCTTAGGCTTTATGGAAACTAACACTAGAGAAACTTCCTGAAAAACAGAGGTTAGACCAGCAACCAGGACTGTAAGAGACCAGATGGGGGCCCAGGAATGGTCACACCATTGGAGCCAGAGCCATGTTAACGCATGATTCAGCTCAGATTGGAGCAAAGGGGCCCATAGCTAAGCCTGCATGGTTAGCATTCTGTAGAGTAGGGTGTACATGTCCAGACGCCAATGACTTCCATGTCTGCAGACCTGTCTTAACATCTCAGCCCTGGTCTTCAGCTGCTGGCACATTCTACAAAAAAAAAAAAAAAAAAAAAAAAAAAAAAAAAACCACTGTCATCCTATAAACTTGCTACAAGGGTGCCTCCCAGCAGAACTGGCCATGAAGCTAAGGAGTCAATACGTTCCAAACTTTTAACACTATGTACTAACTTTTGAATTCAAGTTTTCTTTCCTTTAAAGATAGAAATTGTAATAAAATTATCTTGTCTCTGTGCTGACAGTTCTACAGAGAGATGAGGGTGACCATGGAATGTACTGGTCAAGCACCTGTCTATGCTGGGCCTCAGGCTGAGCATAGGTGGCATTTATTTTTCATTAAATTTTTTTGACAGCTTCATACCTGTGAGCAATGGCATTTAATCCCAGATGCATGCCCAGTGCCAATGAGAGAACAGCCTTGGAAATGTTTATCTGTAAAATAAAAGGTGCCGGGCTGGAGAGATGGCTCAGCAGTTAAGAACACTGACTGTTCTTGCTGAGGACCTGGGTTCAATTCCCAGCACCCATATGGTAGCTCAAAACCATCTGTAATTCCAGTTCCAAGGGATCTGGTGGCCTCAAAGTTTAAAAAATAGTCATAAGGTGCTGTTATACACTCGTTTGACCAAGAAGGAAGCTAGGAGTGGTAGAACCCTGTAATGTAAGCACGTAGAGAGTAGAGGTAAGAAGGTTGAGGCTATCCTTAACTGCAATGTGAGTTTCAGGCCAGCTTGGGTTACAAGAGAATCTTGTCTCTAAAAATCGCAAAGTATAAGTCATTAAATAAATTAAATTAGAAAGAACATGGTTGAACAAGTGAAAAAAAAACAAAAACAAAAAAGGAGACACTGAGGGTGGCATGGAGAGCGGGAAGGAAAGAATGGAGGAGGGATTCAGTTGTCTCAGGGTAAACACTGAATCAAAAATAATATTCTTTGTTCTGGCCATATTCCTAGTGTCGGCATGCTAGGCTCTGAAAGCCAAGAAGACACTGGGAATCTCAAGGGGAAGCATGCTCATGGACCATCAAGGCTTGAGAGAATGTGGCTGAGGAGACCAGACAGAGTGAGCAGACATGCCTTGGGGCACATCCCAGTGAGCTACTGGCCCGATGCCCTGAGGCCAGGCCTTCAGCTCTTGATGCTGGTTCTTAGGCCAAAGGAATCATCAGAGATGCGGTCTCCCCAGGACGGCATCCAGGGAAGACATAGAGTCTAGACTCCAGGGACATATCTAAAGTCACACAATTGCTCCGTGACACCTGGGATTGGAACCTAGGTCTGCACAGTTCTGGGTGTTTTTCATTGCAATGACATTACAGAAATGTACCACATTCACATTTTAGAAATTCCAGTGTTTAAGACTGGGCAATCAACCGGCATTCAGAAGCCAATATCACATGCACACAGGGCAGGATACACACCCCTCAATGGCCATTTCTTTATTACTTCTCTACTCAAGGCGATCCAGAGGATGGGAGCAGAGACCCCTTCCTGACCCAAAGCTTATGTTTCAGTTCTCAAAGACATGGCTACACATTTGTTTAGATTTTTCTCTCTCCAGACTTGGAGATTTGACACACCACAGCTTGAATAGACTCTCTCCTCTCCTCTCTCTCTTTCCCCTCCTCTCCCCACTCTACTGCTCTCCACCTATCCTTTTCCTCCCTGAAATCCACTAGTGCAATCAACACAAACAAATCTCTAGCAGCAGTTAGTTATGTGTAACCACGGCCTCTCTAAGCCATAGTTCCTTTACTGCCAGGATGGCAGCCACAGTACTCACCTTGGTGGTTAGGAAAATTCAAACACAACTTTTTAAAACTTACAGTAAATGGGTAATGAACCAGGTGCCTCTGGGTGCACCATGGATAGCATCCATGTTCTATGTTCTGTCCTTGTAGCTCTCCCACCCCAGACAAATGTCTCACATGCACACATGTGTGCACATGCACATACAGGCATGCACACACATGTACATATACACCCTTGCTTCAACCTGCTTTCACCCCAAATGCCTCTACGTGTCCTTTTCTTTGTATTTTTCACTTCCGGGTCCTGGCTCATAGTTCACCTCCTCCATTACCTTCCTCAGTCTCAAACTGATTTTGCTCATCTCTAAAAGCCCTTTTTTCATGCAATTCTGTAGCTAGAGTTTTCCTGCCTGGCCCACAGTCAGGACAATTCTCTGTCACCCGCCAGTCCCACAGCCGCTCAGACCCAATCAAGTAAACACAGAGACTTATATTGCTTACAAACTATATGGCTGTGGCAGGCTTCTTGCTAACTGTTCTTATATCTTAAATTAATCCATTTCTATAAATCTATACCTTGCCACGTGGCTCGTGGCTTACCAACATCTTCACATTCTGCTTGTCATAGCAGTGGCTGGCAGTGTCTCTCTCAGCCTTCCGCTTCCCAGGATTCTCCTCTCTCCTTGTCCAGCCTATACTTCCTGCCTGGCCACTGGTCAATCAGTGTTTTATTTATACAGAACGATATCCACAGCACAATTCCATATACCTTACCATTTACTTGATAGGTTCTGTTTTGTTTTAGGATAAGATCACATGAATTTCTGACTGACCTTAAACTCATAGAAATCCACCTGTCTCAGCATCCCCAAACAAAAAATTAGTTATGAGCATGTGCTGCCACACCCAATTTATTTGATTCATTTCTTATTGTAGATGTTTGTTTGGTTAGTGGTCCTTGATCACCAGCCCCACCACAGGACTCAGAGTCCAGGCTATTGCGTAGGACCACGTACATCCTTCTGTTTTAATTAGCGAGTGTTTTCTGATAAGGATAATGAAGTACCTTGATTGACCATTTCAATTCTCAGGACTCTCAAAGCCAGCAAAAATCCTTCCCTGGAGTCCAGAGGTGCTCAGCTGACAACCTGGGCCAACCGTGCATGGAAATGAATGATAATGGCTTCCCCTGCCATTTAGGTCACAGATGAATCTTAGGTGAGACTTTTCTATTGGGTTCTCACAGTTTCTGAAAATTGGCACCCTAGGAGGTGCAAAGTGAACTCCCTGCACAGCCCTGATTACCAACACAGTTTATGCATGCATTAGGAGGCAGCTACAGGGCTGGCCATCTCCTGCACCCAGAAATCGCTTGTTAAACCAAACCTTAAGTATTTAGCATGTACAGTGCAGCCTAATTTATGCAATAACTATATTTTTGGAAAGTTGATGCAAATTGAATTTGGTGGAGGAAAGGTCACATTATATTCAAAATTCCCTTGGAGCCATCTCTAAGTGAGAGTATCATACTGAAAACTTTCCTTGTAAATGTTACCCACTCATTTGTTTAGCAAATTATAATGCAGTTTTTAGTTGTCTTTTTCTTTGAATCAGGCTTACCTGAATTTTCTCTCAGTCTTTTTGAAAAATAAAATTTAAGAGCTACCATGAATTAATACTACTCGACTTTTGCCGTCTTCTTTGCTAATTCAAATAAGTTACTTCAAATAATTTCAAATTACTACCTAGTTTTACATCATAGATTTTTTTTAAATAAAAATTCAACCAGGTGGTGGTGGCACATGCCTTTAATCCCAGCACTCGGGAGGCAGAGGCAGACAGATCTCTGTGAGTTTGAAGCCAGCCTGGTCTACAAAGAGAGTTCCAGTACAGCCAGAGCTACACAGATCAACCATTTCGATAAATAAATAAATAAATAAATAAATAAATAAATAAATAAATAAATAAATACCAAACAAACAAATAAATAAGAATTCAGAGAGGTCAAATCTTCCAGTTATACTCAGGTCTGAGGCTAAGGTGGCTGGAAGAGCAGTAATAAAGTTTCTCAGAGTTGTGGATAGGAGCCTAGGGTCATGGTTTCTTTCAAAGGCTTCTTTCCTGGCTTGCAGATGTCCCTCAACAACTGTAGTTTAAATGTTTGTAGCCCTTCAAATGCATTTGCTGAAGACCTAAGCCCTGGTGTGGCAATGTTTGGGAGGTTACTCGGTTTAGATGACAAAGTGAGGGTGGGACTCCCATGACCGGATTAGTGACCTGAAAACAGAAAGAGGCGAACTGCACTGAGATACTTGTTCTCTCTCTCTCTCTCTCTCTCTCTCTCTCTCTCTCTCTCTCTCTCTCTCACACACACACACACACACACACACACACACACACACACACACACACACACACACACGTGTATGTGAACCCACCTGCCACCTGATAACAAAACCAGAAAGAAGGCACTTTCCAAAAACCAATGTATGCTGGTTGCTCAGCTTCTCCACCTCTTAGAATTGTGATAAAATGTTTGTTGCTGAAACTGTAGCTGCTTAGTCGCGGTAGACCGGGAGCATCCCAAGCCTCAGTTACTGTTACATCTGATGCTGCCACATTCTGAGTTGCTGCTGGGAGGGCTTCCTGTTTATTAATCTCAAACACGATTGAGTCCTTGACTCATGGATGAGTGAAGGCTGAAGACTAGAGGCACCTCATCCAAGAGGCTCTTCCTTTGCACCCAACTTTCTCTATTTGCTCGTGAGCATTTGTGAAACTATTTTAAGAGTCAGATATTAAATAAATAGTTTCATTTGCATTTCTAAGCTCCTACTTCAGCAACACAGTATATCTGACATTCCATTTGCATGCATGCACATGGACACATACACACAACACCTTGCCTTCCACAAAAATTGTCTATGAAAAATAGAAGGATTTATGGAGAGAATTTAAAGAAGATGACTGAGTGAACCATTCATATTCAAGATCTGTGAAATTCTGCAATAGGGCAATAACAAAAACATTAACCAGATTTAAATTCCATTACCAAACTGGGTGTGGTGGCTTGTTCCTGTGACCCGTGCAGTAGGGGACAGAGATAGGCAGATCCCAGATCCTGAGAGATCACTGACTAGCTTATCTAGCCAAAAATACAAGCTGCTGGTTCAGTGAGAGACTGTCTCAAGGCAACAAGGCAGAGATGGATAGAGAAGACACCCAACACACCCCCACACACATAACACACACACACACACACACAACACACACACACACACACACACACACACACACACACACACACTTGCGTGTGCAATAAATAACTTGCTTTACTCATGCAATACTTAATGATAATTTATAAAATATTTAACTCTATTTTAACCTAGTCAGTCTGAGACCTTAACTTTATCATGTTAATATAAAGACAGAATAATCCATTCAATTAGAAATCTCAAGCTGTTCTCCCCATACTATGCTGGTGAGGTTGCCTGCCACAGATCTCAGTAACGTTTTTAAACTGTAAAATCTTAGGTACTCGGCAAAACACGTTCTTCCAATATAGTTTTTATTTGTAACCTATATGAATTTGAAGAAAAATTTAATCATTTTCCTATAACTATAAAGTTATCCTGAATTCAACAAAATATGAAACTAAAAAGTAGTTGATATTTCAATTTTTCAGTGTCTTTAGTAATTCTCTTAATGTTGTAATAAGTGGAAATCAAGTCCTGTATTGGTTGGTCTTGATGGACAAGTTGGCAAGATTCAGAGTAAACTAAAAGACAGACCTCTGAGCAGGTCCCTGGAAGTGTTTGCAGAAAGGATAAACTGAGGCAGAAAAGCCCATCTCACAGTGGGTGACCCCCTTGCTGACTTCCTGACATGGACTGAATACCAGGGACTCTCCAGGGAACCCTTGGGCCCTCAGCTCCAGACTGGGACTACTGAGGCAGGCAGCCTCATCTACTGAGCAAGAACCAGGCTCTCAGCCTCTCTAGCAGGTCGTTGTTGGACTATCCAGCACCTATCATGCAAGACATCCGAGTGAATCCCCTTTATATTATAGATATGCACATCCTAAATGTAGACTATGTGTCTCAGATGTCCAGGCAGTGACTGGGACTGAGGATTAGCCAGTAAGGATTTTCTTCCTCTTTAAACAAGTTCAATCTATGTTTACTATGAGAAATATACATCTATAAACAGAGGATAACAACCCTGCCATGCTTCTACCACCGCTCTCCTCACAGAGCGAGCATGGATGTTATAATGCAGGAAGAGTAAACCCCAGGAAGGCAGGCCAGCTAGGGATTGCTTCCAGAGTAGAAGGTTCCCTGAGAACTGAAGATGACCTTGGCAGGTTGCCTCTTCAACTGTTGGTCTCGGCTGCCTAGCATGCTGCTAGACCTTTGTGGTGTCTTCCTAAACATGTGTCAAACAAATGTACGAGCAGATGTGCAGATGAATGGATGATCTCATGGCCCAAGTAGAGGACACAATGCTACCACAGACAGTTTGTCCAAGTCAGGAGTGAATCTGGAGCTGGGCAAGGCTAAGCCTAGAGAAGGAGAGTACTGGGACATCAGCAGGAGGTAATAAGTACCATGGGAAGATAATCAATGGGATGGAGGAGAGATGCTTGTCAGAAAATGAAGAAAGACCCCTGATTTGCAGCATTTGTTGATGTCCACAGTGTCAGTGCCTTGACTGAGGAACTGAATGTGGAGTCAAGAGATGCACACAGGTGTCTCTGAGACAGCGTCAGCTGCTTCAGCACGTCAAGGACTGAAGATGTCAGCACTGTACTAACGAGGTATGCAGCATGTGTACACCCACGATTGTATTCAAATAAAAAGGGGGTCAACGGTCTCAATGTAAATTCCCACCATATGTAAATGTAATCACTGACGTGACAGATGCAGATTATTTGACATGGAAGATAATCTATAATGATATTTAATGTCAAATGTTTAATATAATATAAGCAGTATATTAAAATACAAATATATAAATTAATTTATAGTCAAGGCAGTTGAGAGTGAAACAGAAGAGTATTAAAGACCAAATATCACAAACAATGGGAAAAATTTGACATTTTACCTAAAAAGAATGTATGGATTCCTCATTAGTCCTCAGAATTCTAATTCAACTGTCTACAAGAGTAAAAACCAGTAAGAACACAGAAACCATAATACAAATCATCACAGATGGAAACACGAAAAGAATCTGAAGGAACTACTAAAAATGAAAGAGAGAAAGAAGAAACAAGACACAATGATTAGGAAATAGATACACTGATAAAATAGTTTTAAATAACTGCTGAAAATCTATAGATAAAATATAAAATTCTCAGCCCCATGCGAAAGAATTCCCTGGAGTTGGAGAGACGGTTCAGTTGCTAAGAGCGTGTACTCCAAGACAGCCCAAGCTTGGGCCCCAGCACCTTTATCTGGTAAGTCACAACCACTTGTAACTTCAGTTTTGAGGACATCTGGCCTTCTGGCCTCTGTGGGCACCCGCACTCACATGCACACACCTACACAGAGGAAAACATACACAATTGTTGTTGTTGTTTTCGGACAGGGTTTCTCTGTGTAACCCTCGCATGGAACTCACTCTGTAGACCAGGCTGGCCTTGAACTCAGAAATCCACCTGCCTCTTCCTCTTGAGTGCTGGGATTAAAGGCGTGTGCCACCACTGCCTGGCTACACGTAATTTTTTTTAATAATAAAAATAAATCTTTAAAAAAAAGTTGGGTGGAAAATGTGACTGGGGGATGGTGGTCTGTGATGAGTTGGAGAGGAGAGGGGATGGATATGATCTAAACACATATTTGTGTCTAGAATTAGCGAAGACTATATATAAAATTTAAAAAGAAGAATTCAATCTAATTGATTTTTTAAAAGCCAAGAAATAAGGAAATAGGGACTGAAGAGATGGCTCAGTGGTTGGGTATTTCCTGCTTTCCCAGTGGATCTCAGTTCAGTTCCCAGCAGTCATGTGTGGTAATCCACAGTTCCCTGTACCTCCACTCCCTAGGGATCCAAAGCCTTTTCATCGCCTCCATAGGCAAACATGCTCACACGTGCACACACATACACATTCTCAATAATTAAACTTTGTTTTTAATATTTAAAATTATTAAACCAACTCTTAATGACTTATTATTACACCCGTAGATCAATGCATCTCTCAACCCTCATCAGAGGAACTTCAGTTTCCAGTAGATGGTAATTAACACAGACCCACACTGGCCATAGTTCAGAGAACGAGATACTGAATAACGCTCAGCCCTGAACGGAAGCTGTGTTCTGCGCCTCCCTCCCAAGGCTCAGGATCACTGCAGAAGAGAGGGCAGAATGAGTGTGAGGGCAAAGGCACTGGATGACGACAAGGAAATACGTTCTGGACACAGAACTCAGAGCGATTGGAACAGCTGCATAAAACCTGTGCACACCCCTGCCAGACCAAACCCCAGCTTAAAGAGGGGAGGTGTGTGTTGGTGGAAGAGGAGGCACTTAGCAAATGGAAGGCCCTGGGTTCAGTCCTCAGTACCTCCCCACACAAGAAAGCATATAAACAGACAACACAATAGCTCCTCAGACCAAGTGTATAGACAGACATGCAGAATAACAGAAATTAGTCTGTAATCACAATAAATGTAATTCATCTCACTGATTAGAACAATTGTTGATTTGGGGAAAGGGTTAAGAATGTGCTACATTGGGGCTGGAGACATGGCTCAGTAGTTAAGAGCACTGACTGCTTGTCCAGAGGACCCAGGTTCAATTCCCAGCACCCACATGGCAGCTCACAATTGTCTGTAACTCCAGTTCCAGGGGACCCGACATCCTCACACAGACACACATGCAGGCAAAACAT
The DNA here is from genome assembly GCF_007827085.1 of Peromyscus californicus insignis. Lineage (NCBI taxonomy): Eukaryota > Metazoa > Chordata > Mammalia > Rodentia > Cricetidae > Peromyscus > Peromyscus californicus. Next base: position 14,998,375 of record NW_026294617.1, on the reverse strand, counting down.
CAATGCACATAAAATAAAAATAAAGTCATTAAAAAAGAAAAAGAACATGCTACATACAAGAGGAACTCTAAAATCAAATTCCCATTTTAAAGACTTTTTTCCCTCAATACAGAGTCTCACTAAGTAGCCTGTGTATTGGTGACTTTTCTACTACTGTAATTAAACACCATGACCAAGGCAACTTACAAAAGGAAGAGTCTAAATGAGCTTATGGTTTCAGAGGGTCAGCATCCGTAATGGTGGAGCAAAGGCGTGGCAGCAGGAGCAGCTGAGAGCTGATATCTCAGACTGCAGCAGGAGGCAGAGAGGACACTGGGAATGGCACAAATCCACTGACACCCCAAAGCCCAGGCCCCGTGACACACCTTTCCAACAAGGCCACACTCCTAACCTTTCCCCAAAAGTTCCACCAACCAGGACCAAGTATTTAAATATATGAGCCTGTGAAGGCCATTCTCATTCAAAACACCACACCCTGGATGGCTTAGAACTCACCTTGTAGACTAAGCTGGCCTTGAACTCAGATTCATCAGCCTCCATCTCTGGGGTGTTGGGATTAAAGGTGTGCACCATCATACCTGGCAATTTTAAAGGACTTTAAAAATAGATCTAAGTACGCTGAAGATGACATTGACTGGCCATCTCTCCTGAGTAAACACTTAAAAACATCATCCTTTTTGTTTGGTTGGTTTGGGATTTCTATAATTTAAAAAAAAATTAATGTATATGTGTGTGTGCCTAAGAAGTGTGTGCAGAAACCGGAGAAGACCAGGGAGAGTGTTGAACCCACCTGAACTACAGGGCATTGTGAGTCATCTTGGGAGTTCTGGAACCAAATGGGGTCCTCTGGTCCTCTGCAGGAACAGTAAGTACCCTTAACTGCCAAGGCACCTCTCAAGCCCATTTTGAAATTTTAAGGCATGTGTCTTGAGAAGTGAGGAAATAGCTCACCAATTAAGACACTGGCTACTCTTCCAGAAAACAATGTTCAAAATCTCAGCACCACAGGGCAGCTAACAACCAACTTTAACTCCAGTTCCAAGGGAATCTGACGCCCTCTTCTGGCCTCTGTGGGAACTGCACACATGGGGTGCACAGACATATATGCAGGCCAAACATCCATAAACAGCAAATAAAAATAAAATAAATATTGAAGAGAAAAAGACAGTATCTCACTATGTAGCCCAGGCTGGCCCAGAACTCACTATCCTACTGCATCAACCTCCTAAGTGCTTGTATTTCAGGGGTGTGTCACTCAACCTGACTAAAAACTTGATCTTCTCAGACGACGTCATGTTCTCTGTGCTGCTCATGTGTGCAAGCTGACGTACATGAGTAAACACACATGTATATGACAGACCTTGGATTGCCACTTATGTCTCAGCACCAGAGGTTTGGGTTTTTTCTTTTGTTCTTTTCTGCTAAGTTATCTCTAGTTCTTAAATACCCAGTCAGAGCCTCTCCTTCAAGTAAGTAACAAGCTGAATACCTTTTTTAAAAAAGGTCTAGGGCAGTGGTTCTCAACCTTCCTAATGCTATGATGCTTTAATATGGTTCCTCATGTTATGGTAACCTCCAACCATAAAATTATTTCATTGTTACTTCATGATGTAATTGCACTATCATTGTGAATCGTAATGTAAAATATCTGGTATGCAGGATATTTGATATGCAACCCCCAAAGGAGTCACGACCTGCAGGTTGAAAACCACTGATCTAGGAGAATGTGAGAAAGAGAGAGAGAGAGAAAAAAATACAGCCAGTGGCCATAGACTGTCACACTAAGTGCCTTGGGTGTTTCTCAGGTAAACAAGTTTTCTAAGACTTCAGATCCCTTTGTAAATGGGAATGACCCATGGGCCAGAAAAAGCAGAGGGCTGTCCATAAGCAGAGTGCTCACACTGTACATGGGGCTCACAGAGTCTCCAGCTCCACCTCAGAGCCAATCCCTAACGTCACATTAGCATTGCTAGATGACAAACACCCACTGACGAGATAGCAAAGGGAGTCATGGGAAGAGAGACCACCTGTACAAGTGTGCCAGAGGTTGGCTCAGAAAAGGGGCTACCACCTCCTCTCCTCACGCCGTGTGCTCTCTGTGTGGCACAGCTGTTCCCACTGTCACTCCCAGCCATCAGTGAAAGAGAGTGCTTCTGTAGTACACAGACGAAGGGACTCAACAAAAATGCAACTGTAGGCTCTTCCTGTTCGCTCCGTCTTCAGATCTGACTAAACGAACAGTTAACAATTAGCTCAATGAATACAAAAGGGTCCTACGGTGCCAATTACAATGAAAGCGTTATCAGAGTGTATGAAGTTTGGAGACCTTGACGGTATGTATCTTGTCTTCACAATCATGCACATATGGAGGGAAACCTTGGAGCAATTAGGAAAAGGCAGGTTGATCTCCTTTCTAATAAGGATCTTTCTGGGAGGCAGAAAGTTACCTGTCTCAGACGAATGATTGGAGCCATCAGAGAAATGTGTTCTGTGACTACAAGTCATCATTAACGACACATAGACATTAACAGGTGATGGGAATTCCCTTCATGAACTCACACAGGGCTGGTCAGAGTGTCTTCTTCCTCTAAGAACTTTTTAAACAAAGACTTGGCAGGCACACAGACCGAAACAGAAAAACTCCTTTGATTTGAGAAACTCATTATATTTAATTCTTTATGGTTCTGTTCAAAAGTTAAATTTTTTATTCTCTGCTTTCAATACCTAGAGTTACCACGACTTCATAAAAGTGACTACAAAAAAATTTATGAAGAGCTGAGGTGTAAGGTTCAAATGAGAAATGTCCCCCATAGGCTCGGGTGTTTGAACACTTCTCCCCAGATGGTGGCGTTGTTTGGGGGTGGGGCCTTGCTGGAGGAAGTGTCACTGGGGGTGGCATTTGAGGGGGTATAGCCTCTGCCTGTTCCCTGCTCTTGTTCCCTGCTTCTGGTGTGTGGCTGAAAATGTGGCTAGCCAGCTTCTCACTCCCGCCTCCTGCCACTGCGCCTACCCAGCCAAAATAAGCACATCCTTCATCAGGTTGCTTTGGGTCGTGGCGTTTTAACACAGCAACAGAGAAGTAACAATACGTGTGGAAAGCACATTGATAATGTTTACATTTTCTAGCTATGGAAACACTCTGCTCTGTGAAACACGTTCAAGCTGGGAGAGCAAATAAACAATGCTATTTCCTCACAATGTTAGAGGATGTTGTTTGTAGTCAGCTGCTCACCAACTGGTACCTGCTCATCAAAGTCTAGGCTGGTGTTGGAAAGAAACCATGTCTGAGAATTCTGAGTGACTCCAACCAGAGATAAATTCAGTCTCTGACATTGCTACTGACACCTGAATTTCAGAACTTCAAGCAATACATGAATGGATCTAAAACATGCCAGGCCAAGCAAATATTCTGCTTGATACTATGAGCAGAGATAGTGAACTTCTTCATGAGAGATGGCCCTTTGACGGGGTGACAGACCTTCTCCTTGGGACCTGGCATGATGGTCTACAGAAGTAACAAATGGTCCGTGAACTTCCTTTGTACACTCCTACTGTTTGTTATTTGAAGTATTTGGGCTGCAGCACGTGGAAGAATTTATTTACAGCTGTTTTGAAAGATAAGAGCAAAGAGGAAGAAGAAAAGAGGAGCCATTCAAAGCACATCAAAATGTACTGCAAAACCCAACATAGCAAGAGTGATCAGCTGTGCTCCTAATTCCATCGCTGTGATAAAATCCTCTGGGAAAATCTCCTTAAGGGAGAAGGGACTTGTTTGGCTTACAGTTCAAGGTGTGGTCTATCACAGGAGGAAGCCACAGCAGCAGCAGGAGCTTCAGAGAATCTGTCTTATCATATCCACAGGTAAGAGCAGAGAGCAAGTAAGAGAACCATGCACACTTATGCTCAGCTCTTACACATCCTAGGATCCCCTGCTCAGGGAAGAGTATATTCACAGAAAGGTCTTCCTGCCTATTAACATAGTCAAGACAGTCCCCCACAGACATGCCCACCAGTCAACCTAATCTAGATAACCTCTAATGGAGACTCTCTCTCCCCAGGTAATTCTACATTGTGTCAAGTTTAACACTAAGTGTCACATTTAGTCAAGAACACTTCAGCTCTTCCTGACAGTGGTTTCAGAATGAGAGCAGAGTTATTATGACCACCTGGGTCACTTTCTCCCTGCACAGACCCTGACATGCGCAGGGTGACCCTCACTCAGGGGTCAGGCACTCACCTCTATTTCTCTCCTTTCCCAACTCCTGATGCTTTCCCCTTCAGTCATTCATAACCCACAGGATCACCTCATTTTCAGGTCTCTGTGTCTCTCCCTCCAGTTAACTGCAATATCCTTCTCCTCTCACGGAGGCTTGGCCCTTCATCTGTTCCTGAGATCTGGGGCACAGGAAACTGCAGACTGAGTACAGCTGACACTCGGGCCATAGATGAGCATCAGAGAGCAATATTCAAAAACTTAAGTTTCCAGGTTATTCTTTTCGAAAACAAATAAAACAGGAAAGTGAAAAGTAAACCAACAGGCAAACTAAAACCTGTGCGTGAACTCAGTGTTAGGGAGGCTGAGGCAGGAGCATCTTGAGTTGGAGGCAGCCTGAACCACGTGGTGAGACATCGCAAGACAAAGCAAAATAAAGCCATAAAGCCTGGGCTCTGGGCTCCTCTGCCCTGAAGCTTAAACTTTCCTCTCTTTGGAGTGGGATCAAAGTCAGGTAGCCCAGTTTCCACAACTGCCCTGGGTCCTGCACACCCACCCCCATTCCTGGTGCTGTCGAAGCACCTAGGCCAACTCCAACTTGTTATCCTGGCCAGTCCTGAGACTTGGATGAGGGACCAAGTTAAAACCCAAGAGCACAGGGACATATGCTGCCATTTTGAAAACTTAGTTGTACAAGCGTGTGACAAATCTCCCATGCCAAAGCCATTAGGACAGAAGTGGTCAACTATCAGTACGCACTTGTAAGTGAGCCATGCTCCAAGTGAAGCGGCATTCCGGCTAGAGTGGTCTGTCAGCAAACCAAAGCAGGAAGTAAGTTCTTTAAGAGAGAAATCTTGGGGCTAGAGAGATGGCTCAGAAGTTAAGGACACTGGCTGATTTTCCAGAGGGCCTGAGTTCAATTCCCAGCACCCACATGGTGGCTCACAACCATCTGTAATGACATCTGGCTCCCTCTTCTGGCGTGCAGAGATACATGCAAACAGAACACTGCATACATAATAAATATATCTTAAAAAAAAAAAAAAAGAGAAATCTTGAACCATCGGAGTCTTGTAGAGTGAGGACTGAGGGGTCAACCAGCTTGCTTGTTACAGACAGCTAAATGGTAGGGTCCAGGAGACAGTGCGGTCGGTAACATGCTGGCTCACAAAGTGTGAGGACGTGAGTTCAGTCTGCAGCACCCAGGACAAGGGCTCTGCAGAGTGGTTCACACTTGCAAGCAGGCACTTTGATCTCTGGGATGCACAGGCTACTCAGCTTAATCAGTTAGTGAGCCCAGGCTAGTGAGAGCACTATCTTTAAAAAAAAAAAGCAAGGAGAGCCAAAGTTGACCTCAGGCCTCTACGTGTGTGCAGGCACGCAGACAGATAGACAGACACACACGTGTGTACACATATACCTGTATGCACCTGTACATAGACACACACAGACACAAAAGAACAGAGAAAAAAAAACTCAAAGCAGAATCTAGGCCAGTTCGCAGAACTGCGGACCTGAGTTAACTTCAGTAACTACCCCCGACTCATCGCGGAGCCTCAATTACAGCAATGACTGACCTAGGAAGGAGGTATCTATATGGGAAAGAATGAAATGCTTCCTCACCAGCATTTCACTGGATTTTTTTCCCTTATTCTTGATGAAGTTAAGATCATTGATCCTTTTCACTTAGGAACATAGACATGCTTTAAAGAAATGGCTGGAGAAATGAAAGAAAATCGTGTGCATCCCAAACCGTAAATGGACTCATTTTATGAAGAAAAACATAAAGAATCAAATATTTTCCATAGCAATAAAATGGGATTTTCCTGAGGGAGTCTGGAAAATTGCCTCCGAAGTTCTGATTGATAAGCTTTCACAAGAGAAAGAGTGCATTTTGAGGTAATAAATCGCCAACTGACATGTTCTGCACAAAGCAGCAGTGTTTGATACCAAGCTGCAGGAATGGGAGCACAAAGGCATCAATTATCCCAAAATAGACTGGGGCAGAGTCCAGTGAGCTATTAGTTCTTTAAGCTGCGTCCACAGGGGATGGAGAGAAAGAGGGATTTGGCAATCAGCTGGTTAATTTGATCACTGTAGACAACTGCACTGTATAATTTAGGTCGGAGACAAACCCTGACCTGGAGTTCCTAATTTGGAACATTCATCAAATTAATCAAATAATTGTGAATTCTCGATTTCACTGAGCCCTGAAACAGGGTTCCAGGAACACAGATCAAGTGGCCACTTACTGTCATCAGCAACATGGCGTTACACTATCTGAGCATCTGTGTCTCTCCGCCGTGGGCATCTTCTACCCAGGCTTTGTGGCCTCCTCCCCTGTCCCACCCTGCTCTGCCAAAGTGAGTTCGTTTTCTGCCCGGTAACAAAATGGATCCATAAGCCACAGGAGTCCTCCCCTGGCATACAAGTCGGCACTGCACGGGACGCTGCATGGGACACTGCCCGGGCACTGCACGGGACGCTGCCCGGGCGCTGGCGCTGCTCAGGGCTGCTGCATTGGGGCTACACAGGGGCTGCATGGGGGCACTGCACGGGCACTGTAGTACACTGCCCAGGCCCTGCACAGGACACTGCCCGGACGCTGCTCAGGGCTGCTGCACGGGGGCTGCACAGGGGCTGCACGGGGGCACTGCACGGGCACTGTACGGGCCCTGCACGGGACACTGCACAGACGCTGCACAGGGGCACTGCACGGGGGCTGCACGGGGGGGGGAGCACTGCATGGGGGCACTGCACAGACACTGCAGGGGGACTGCACGGGGGCACAGCATGAGGGCGCAGCATGGACACTGCACGGGGGCTGCACGGGGGGGGGGGGGGCTGCACTGGGACACTGCACGGGGGGGGGGGGGGCGCCGCACGGACACTGCACAGTGACGCTGCACGGGGGCGCCGCACACACACTGCTCGGAAGCTGCACGGAAATTGCCCAGGCTCTGGAGCACACCCTCTGAGGACACACCTCAACAGAGGCCTTCCTGTCCTCCTACTCCCGACCTGGCTCAGGACTGCTCTGGAACCTTTGCTGTCTTATAGGTCTTCAGTCTTTTCCTTTGTTCAGGCAGCTCAGCAAATAAACAAACCATCCTATCTGGGGAAAAGACCATTTCACACACTATTGTCCTGTTGAAATTAGTGGGGACCTTCTGGAAAGCACTGAGAGCAGGTGCTGAAGTGGATTTTAGAAGTTCAGATCAGAGACCCAATACATTCTTAGGAGTCAGTTTCGCTTGGGGTTTTTGTTTTGTTTGTTTGTGCACTTGTTTGTTGGAAAGGTGTAAAATAGGGAGGGAGCTTAATTTTAAAGATTACTTGGTACTGTTGTGACTGTGGGGGAATTAAAAGAAAATTAAAAAGCAACCACGAAGGGACTCGTTTCTAGAGCGTCCTTAACGGTAAGGACAGATATCATCAAGTGAGAAGTTCTACAAATGTATACTGGAAGTGTGTTCATGTCCAAAAAAAGAAAAACGAAAAGAAAAGAAAAATGGGCCCAGTACCTGTAACCATGCAGGTGGCAGCGAAGCCCTCTGTAAATGGGGCCACTCCGGCATGAAGGGCGGTGTGTCTGTCACAGGTCTGCCCCGCCCCAGCAGCAAGCACGGTCTGCACCATGGACAAGTAATAAATCTCTGCTGAATGAATGAATGAGGAGTTTTATTTCTGTCTAATTAAATAACTCCATATGGAGAAATACCCGGGGAGCAGTGAGGAGACAGGGTCTCGCCAATTACATCAGCCAAATCAACCGTAGCAATTAATTTGGGGCAGATGCTGGAGCCAAACCCTGCAACGCAAAGGCAAAGCCGCCTCACGCACTGAGTCTCCAAGCTAAAATTCACGGAAAAGGCCGCGCGGACCAGCAGCACTTTCAGGTTATCGTGGTAAGATTGTAGGTCAGTTTTGTGGCCTTTTAATACTTTCCTACAATATCCAGTTGTCTAGATCTGACTTGGAAGAAAGTTAGAGCCACCTCATTTTGATTTGATTTACCTGACTCAACTCTCTACAGCTGAACCTCTTGGAAGGCTCTTCTGCCCTTTAATCCCGGGTCACATCACATCTTTGCACCTCTATGCTGAATTCAGCACTGCTAGCCTCAGCAGGGGCCTCAGAATTGTCAATCCAGAGGTTAACCCTCTGCCCTCACCTTGGTGACCCATTCATCATTGCCCAAAACCTTCTCCTCCTTTGGACCCCAAAACAAAACTCCTGTTCCCCAGATTTTGCTCCTCCTGTACCCCAGTGAGTGGCAGGTGCTCCTCTCACTGCTGATAATGCGTAGCTGCTCTCATAGCCTGACATCAATCAAGTGTCCAGACAACTCTGAATTGTTTGTCTAGAGAGCCGAAGCTCCCGCATCACAAATCTGTAACTGCCAATGGCATGGCCCGTGAAACCCTAGAACTGCCACACTGAAAAGTAACAGCCATCTTCTATCGGTAGGCTTGATCCCTGCTTATTGCATCACCCCAAATATGAGGGATCTTTGGAGATCCCACAGCACCCCTGACACAGTGCTCCAGTTCAGCAAGTGAGCTTGCTCGTGAACACGTCCTATCCATTCGCTCATGTGTGTTCCATCCACACGGGTGAAAATTAATTAGGTCCAGCTCTTGCCTCATTAGGATTCACCACCTAATGAGAAAAGCAGACAAACGAAGTCGTGGCCAGCATGTTCAACAGCTTGTGTGGATATCTGATGGTGTGGGAGTGAAAAATGGCTGAGTGAACCAAGAGGGGCTTGCAGCCAGGCACAGCTAAAGGCAGGCAGGCTAGTAGGAATGCCTGGGAATATTCCAGACAACCCTGGGGAGTTTGGGTGCTAACCCAGCAGCAGTGTCAATGAGCCCAAAATCAAAGAGGAGAAGCATCTTTAAGAAATAAACAGTACTTCACTAAAACAAGGAGCCTGTCGGATGCCAAGAGACATCTTTGTCTCCACAGAGACATTGCCTTCATTCACTGGGTGAAAACGTACGAAGCTAGGCACTATGCATATCTTCCACTATTTGCATTAGGGAGAAAATAAAAACCCAGATTCCTATAAAAAGCATAAGTACAAATAAATTTCTGTTTTGTGATACATGTATAAAGAACCCAGGAGGATACATAATCAACTAAAAAAGTCACGAGGCCTTTAATCCCAGCACTCAGGAGGCAGACAGACAGATCTCTGTGAGTTCCAGGCCAGCCTGGTTTACATAGTGAGACCCTGCCTCAAGGAGAGGGGGCAGGGAGAGTGAGAAAACAGTAGCTACCTCTAGGGATCCGAACAACAAGGAAGATTTGCTCATTTCTCTGTTTTCTGGGTTTGAACAATGAATGAATGACTTTTTTTAATTGCCTAAGTGGAATACAGCAGTCACAAAGTCTCATAAATCAAAGGCTGGGAGCTAAAATGAAGCAGGGGGGTCACCAGTGACACGGCAACAGGCCAGCAGTGCATGTGGGGGAGTGGGAGAGGAGGGACGGGACCCTCTTCCAGTGTAGGAACGGAAGTGAAGGGAAGAAAGGGGGTGTGGGGCACCTCCCAGGAGTGTTGCTGAGAGGTTAGGGAGGGGAGGGAGAAAGGCTGGGGAGGTGCTTCACGGGGTACAGGTCTCCCCACAGTTCACAAGCTCTGCCCTCCTGCTCGTCCACCCAACAAGAACACACAAGTTCTCCATGTTGTGGTCTTACCCACCTACCCTCCTCCCCTGACAATTTCCACCTTCAAAGGGCTAACCTATGTCTTAGTTTGCTTACATTTCTGCTAATTCACTTTTGTTAGTTTTTTTTTTTTAATGGAAATAAAGCCTGGTCAAAGTAAAAGGATATTCAACACCAATAAAAAAATAATGAAACAACCCACCATGCAACAGTAAAGAGGGCAATAAGAATATCCTCGGCTTAGGAATGAGGAGGTAGGAGGTGGTGCACTCATCGTGGGAACTCCCCACACAGCCACCCCACCCTCCCCTCAACCACGGCACTCATCTCAGATCTGCCTGCACACTTATCTGTTCCCTGGAAAATAACAACCACGGAATTTTTTAAGAGTTAAACGACACGAGTCGTCTCTCCTGGCCCTCTCACTGTGCTGCCTCTGGAAGTTACGATTCTGTAGATTATATGTGGAGTTTACACAGGCCCTCACATTTGCCTCAAAGGCTTGCTGGTTCCAGATCCCAGTGCTATTTCCATACCACACAGCAGAAGTTACGGGGTCAAAAGGTAAGAACCTTTAAATTTTTAGTAGCTGCTGTCAAGGGCTCTCCAAAAACGTTCCAACAACTTCCACGGTTACAGACAAGCTCTTATTAGATCTAGCAGTGCATGGGAGAGACAAAAAGAACAAGGCAGGAAGTTAACGGCAAAAACAAGCCCACAGGAGTGGTAAAGACACACAGCCATCCACTTCCTGGGTCCCAGCCCTCACCTCAAGGGTCACCCATGTGCCTGGCGAAGATGCCCAATGCCCCAAATTGCTTTCCAGATAAACAAGAGAACGGTATACGGAATGCTGAAAATGAAAAGGTAACATTTTACTATCTGCGCTGTGTGTGTGTAAAAATACCTGTCTGTCTAAGAGAGGGCCCCTAAAAATAGATGAATAAAGACAAGTATAGATGCATTACAATATATATAATGTAGATATTTATACATTCTTATGACTTTCAAACCTGTAAGCTTTGGGCTAGGGTGCTGGTTAAATGCATTCTGGTGCTGCTCTGAGGGCACGGAGCTGAGACTGCCCGAGGGGGACGTTTCTGGTGCTGCTCTGAGGACATGGAGCTGAGACTGCCCGAGGGGCACGTTTCTGGTGGACTCTTCGAGCTGCGGCCTGTTTACATTTTCCTGCCAATGTGACTGATCGTGTATTGATATGTGCACATCCCTGGTGACAACAAAAAGCCTAGAGTGGCCCTGAACATGAATAATGCCACCAGCACGGACCTGTGAAATGTGTGGGGGGGGGGGGGGAACACTGGGAACAGCAACATTGACTGTGCTTCCATAAGCTTGTCTATGAAGTTGATGGCATGGGTCTCCTGTGGGACTACATCTTGCTTCTGTTACTGCTCTGGGAAGCGCTATTGGAAGAATTGCCAGGGGTCTCCTTAACCCTAAAGAGAGAAGTTCCATGAATGGAGCTGTCAAGATGCTCCTTATTAAGGAGAGAAGGTCTGTGGATGGGGGCTTTTGTTTACCATGGAAACATAGCAAACATTCACAGGAGTGTCCTTGGCCTGGTGACTAAAGGTGCTTCAGGCTGCCCTCGGCTCTGTCACTTAGCTCTCAAGGGGCCTGAAACACCTCAGCTTCACAGGCTATGATTTCACCCACCCACCCCAGAGCAAAAGCTTTCCCAGGTATCTGCAAGTGTCTGTGGAACAAGTACAGTGGTTCTAGAGTCCATGGCAGATGAGGAAACCTGTTTGATGGATCGTGTTTATTTCAAATGGCAGAATACCTTCCCTCTGGAAAAGAATGATATAAGCACAGTGAGGATCTTTCCTCTTCAAAATGTTCACTCAGAAATGCTTTCAGAATGCAGGCTCCTGCCAGGCCCACCCAGACCTCAGCTTCTCCACAGCCTCTGGTACGACAGTTGCTTCCCTCAAAGCAGCCTTGGTCACTAAGAACGACAAGGCAACCCATCCGTCGGGTCAGAAATCTGAAACAGTCCAAAGTGAAAGGCTTTTCATCTTCTTCACACTGTCCCCACCACCCCCAAATCTCACCAAACCTGAATTCAATCATTACAAAATCTGAACTGGAGGCTGGAGAGATGACTCGGTATTTAAGAGCATTTACTGCTCTTCCAGAGGCCCTGGGCTTGGTTCCCAGAACCCACAGAGCAGCTCACAGCCACGCAGGGGATCTGATGCTCTCTTCTGGCCTCCTTGGGTACCAAGCATACACTTGGTACACAGATGCACATGCAGTCAAAACAACCATGCACGTCAAATTAATTAACTAATTAATTTTTAAAATATTTTAAAGTTTGATCTGGTGAGGCATAATGGTTCATGCCTGTAATCCCAGCACTCTGTCTCAGAGAGAGACAGGAGGCCTATTCAAGGCCAGTCTAATCTACATAGCTAACTCTAGACCAATCTAAGCTATACAGTAAGACCTTTAAAAAAAAAAAAAAAAAAAAAAAAAAAAAAAAAAGAATACAGCTGTCTAGCTGGGTAAAGTGAATGCCCACAGTCCTAGCTGCTTGTGAAGCCGAGACAGAAGAATCATTGAGCCTGGAAGTCCCGGGCCAACCTGGGCAACATAGAGAGATCCCATGGTATCCTAAGAAAAGCAGAATACAAAATGAACCAACAGGATCTGGTCATGTAGAGCTGCTTATTGGTTGTGTACTTTTGACCTCCGAAGACACTCAAAAGATAAAATCATGCAACATCTAGCTCTAAGAGTTTCTGTTTTCTGAGACAGGGTCTTATGGGCAACTCAGGGTGACCTCAAACTTGGAGCAATCCTCCATCCTCACCTTCCTGAGTGTCAGCACACTTCACCCACCTTGAGACCTCCATGTGTTAAGTGAGGGCTGATACATGGTGATCAGTGATAGCACTGGAGAAATCACAGCCATTCTTCTCTAATGACAGGAGCAAGGAGGTCTTGAGCTCAAGCACGCACAAAGAGTCTCATGACATCCATGACTCATGCTCTCACTAACACAGAGACCAAAATGATGATCTCAAACAAGTACAGATCCGAACTTTGGTTCCCAGAGCCTAGAAAGCACAGTGGGGAGGACTAGGCAGAGGATAAGCATTGGACACAAGGGTACAAATGGGTGGGAGGAACATATGCCAACAGTCTAGAGAACAGGCTTTAATTGAATGCTTTCAAGTAGCTGGTAGAGAGGATTATGAAATAAATGTCTGTGATGAAGGACCTGCTAACCACTCTGATTGATCATTGCAAAATGTAAAATGTGTGTGTGCATGAGCACGCAGACTGAACTCCACAGAGTGTCAATTTAAAATAAATCATACTTACAGACCCAAAGCTCATGGAACATCTTTGCCTAATGATGCAAGTCTCACCCCTCATCAAAGATGCTTCTCTTTGCAGCAGACAGAGAACTAAGAAGCACAGCTGGTCCAACAAAGACCCACTGACTGTGGAGTGCCCGGCCCCAGTGGATCCAACTACCACACAAGTCCTGCACCTAAGGCTCAGGGACCATTGCGGAAGAAGGGCAGATAGACTGCAGAGCCAGAGGGCCAGCATGACCCGTCACATTGTGTCTGACAGGAAGCTACACCCACCCTACCACAACAATATGGTGGCCTAAACAGGACCGGAACAATGACAACACTAATAGACGTGCTGATACAGAAGGCAGAGATCTCATGGTCCCCGCCCTAGACAAGGGCAGCTAATGAGTGCTGCTGAGTTCCCAAACTGGTTATCCATTATCAAGTGGTCAGCTCTGAAACTGTGTGCCTACAACAACATCAGTCAGATCTGAGAGGCTGTATTTATATATTTATGTATTAAAGGAGCCACACTTTTGAGATGGGATGTGGGGCGGAGCATGGAAAGGGTTGGAGGATTGCCTCAAAGAAATATGTTTAATAAACTATATTGATTTCAAATGGCGGAATATCTTCCCTAGGGGGAAGGGAAGAGCTAAAATGAGGAAAGGGGAGGGGGAAATAATGTAACTTTATTTTAATTAAAGGAAAAATAAATCATACCTTTACAGAAGACTGACAGTCATATGAGGTGTGTCTTTCAGCTAAGACACAGTGCTTCATTACCTAGAGAAATACCTGGAAGTGAGGAGACACCGGGGAAGCACGGCCTTGTCAGTGTGTTCATCCACAGGAATCACTCCCTCCTGGTTCACTGAGCAAATGGGACCTGCACCAGCCCAGTGAACACTCTCCCAAAGAGAATGTTCTATTCGGTCCTAGAAAACAGGAAGTCTGTCCTAATTCTTCTGAGTGAGTAAGACCTCACATTGGACCTTAGGAAAGTCTGGAGGAGCCAATTACCAAGGTCACTGGGTTTGCTTTGGTTTGGATTTTAGTTTTGTTGAGACAGGGTTTCTCTGTGTGGCCCTGCCTGTCCTGTAACTAGCTCTGTACACCAGGCTGGCCTCAAACTCACAGAGATCCATTTGCCTCTGCCTCCAAGTGCTGGGATTAAAGGTGTGTGTCACCACCACCAAGGCCACTGTTTGCAGGCTCTGAGGTCACATGCAGTCCTCTTAAGGACACTCTAGACAAGAGGAACTCACAGCTTTACAGATCTAACCTATGTTACTTCTGACTATGGCCAAAGAGAGCCCTGCAGAGGATATTAGCTCCATCTAGTCTTCAGAATAATTGAGAAAATCATCTTGGTTTTGTAAAACTTGCAGGAGAAATGAAAAGTAGAGTCTGTGTGACCTTGAACTCAGTGTGTGTTCTCAGATATGACACCCAAATTACAATCCATAAATGAAAAAGTTTAAATCTCATCAAAATTAAAGACTTTCACTCTTCAAATATGAAAGTAGTTAAAAGAAAAGCCACAGATGAAAGGAAAATACTAGCAAATCAATATCTCTGTATACATAGCACGTAGAGATAACGTTTCATACACAGAGAGGTGTTCAACTTGTTTTCAGAATATAAAGAACTCACACAGAAATAAAAAAAAGAAAGCAATAGCCCAGGAAAACATGGACAAGAAACCTGAATAAACACATCGTCATAGAGTATGCATTGGTGCTAAGAAGCTGCATAGAAAGGTAGTCATTATTGTAAGTTCTTAGGAAAATGCAAATAACAAGACATCATTCCCCAGCCACTAAATACATCAATGTTAAAAAAGTCAGAGAAGAGGGATCTGGATGCAGAGATCCATGACTAGGCCCCGGGTGGATCTCTGGGAGTCCAATTAGCGAGAATGAGGAGGGTTTATATGAGCGAGAATTGTTGAGACCAAGGTTGGATAAAGCACAGGGACAAATAGCCAAATGAATGGAAACACATGAACTATGAACCAATGGCTGAGGGGTCCCCACTGGATCAGGCCCTCTGAATGGATGAGACAGTTGATTGACTTGATCTGTTTGGGAGGCATCCAGGCAGTGGGACCAGATCTTGTGCTCATTGCATGAGTTGGCTGTTTGAAACCTGGGGCCTATGCAGGATTGTTTGGCTTGGCCTGGGAGGAGGGGACTAGACCTACCTGGACTGAGTCTACCAGGTTGACCTCAGTCTGTGGGGAAGGCTTTGCCCTGGAGGAGATGGGAATGGGGGGGGGGGTCGGGGGGAAGGTGAGGGGGACGGGAGGGGGGAGAACAAGGGAATCCGTGGCTGATATGTAGAACTGAATTGTATTGCAAAATAAATTAATAAAAAAAAAAAAAAGTCAGAGAAAACTCTGCTGTGGGATGGTCTGTATGTCAAGTGTGTTGCTGATTGGTCAATAGATAAATCACTGATTGGCCAGTGGCCAGGCAGGAAGTATAGGTAGGACAAGGAGGAGAATAAAGCTGGGAAGTGGAAGGCTGAGTCAGAGACACTGCCAGCCGCCACGATGAGAAACAGCATGTGAAGATGCCGGTAAGCCACGAGCCACGTGGCAAGGTATAGATTAAAGGAAATGGATTAATTTAAGCTGTAAGAACAGTTAGCAAGAAGCCTGCCACAGCCATACAGTTTGTAAGCAATATAAGTCTCTGTGTTTACTTGGTTGGGTCTGAGCAGCTGTGGGACTGGCAGGTGAGAGAGATTTGTCCTGACTGTGGGCCAGGCAGGAAAACTCTAGCTACAAAACCCAGTGTTGGGGGGAACTCACACACATTACTAGCTGGAATATAAATGAAACAGTTAGTTTGCAGCACAATTTGACAGGGTTTTCTGTTCAGTTAAATATTCATTTGTCATAAGACTAAGTAATTCTACTTCTAGCTATCCAGCCTCTGAAGTGAAGACCGGATGTCCATACTAAAATGTGTGCATGAATGTCCACGGGATCATAATTCATAGCAAGCAAAAGCCAAAACATCCTTAAAATGTGAACAATGCAAATGAATGTACCATGAGACATCTGTGATCTGGAGCACAACTCCCCAGTGACAGATAAATTCATGCAGAAGGATGGGTGAGCCTTCAAACTATCTTGGTAAGGGGCTGCATGGATGGGTCAATGGTTCAGAGCACTGGCTGCTCTTCCAAAGAACCCAGACTTGTTACCCAGAACCCACATGGCAGCTCACAACCATCTGTACCTCCAGCCCTGGGGGACCTCACACCCTCTCCTGGCCTCCACAGGCACCAGGCACACACAGATCATGTCTGCAGAACACCCATACACATAAAAATAAAATTTTTAAAAAATGCTTTGCTAAGGAAAAGAAGCCAGGCCCAAAGACCACATATTTCTATTCCGTTCAGACAAAACTTAGGATAGGCAGTAAAGACAGAGTTTGCGCTGGCGGGTGAGGTACAAGGGAACTTTCCAAAGTGACAGCAGTGTGTTCATCGGTGCTAGGCTGATGGCTACACAGGCAAAGGGGTGCACTGGAAATCACCCGACTCTAAAGAGAAAGCCACTCGGGTTTGGTGTAGGTGTTTGTTTTTAGTAGGCTGGAAGCTAAGTATGCATTCAACCAGCAAGATGTACACCGCAAAAAATCACTCCTTCCCTCATAGTTGATACACTTTTAGAGACACAGAGACCAAAAATGAGCCTGTGCCAACAATAAACAGGACCTCTTGAAAAGTTCTGTATGGCAAAGGACACCGCCATCAAAGCGACAGGCTACACAAGTTTGTCTCTAAGAAGACTGAAGTAAAGCACAGAGGCAGGGGCTTGATTTTATTCACTGTGTGTGTGTGTGCGTGTGTGTGTGTGTGTGTGTGTGTGTGCATGTGTGGGTGTGCATGTGTGGGTGTGGGTGTGCATGTGTGTGTGTGTGTGTGTGTGTATGTATGTGCTGTGTGTGTATGTGCATGTGGGGTGTGTGTGTATGTGTGTGTTGATTTGAATGGGATGTCCCTATAATTCTCCAGCATTCAGATATTTGATTCCTGGTTGGTGGCTGTTTGGGAAGGATTGGTAGGTATGGCCTTGTTTGAGAAGGTATGTAAGGAGCAGAAGTCCTGGGTGGATGAAGCCCAAAGTGAATGTGTATCATATTGTTGACATGGGCGTGACCATGTTGAGGACTTCAATGCCTCAGCCCCCATAGGAGTGGCAAAGTGGTACCAGAGTGGGATTCAAAGGGCATAATCACAGTGTTCCCTCCAAATGTCAATGAATGACCAGTGTGAAAAGACTAGCAACTTCAGAACTACTCAGCCAGCAGAGACCACCTACAGAGACTAGGGATCCCATCCCCTGGGCTGCAGGTGGAAGTACGTGTCCAACAGAGCATATGGCATTGCGGAGCCTCAGCTTTCCTGCGCTTATGTCTGTGTGTCTGTCCTTCTCAATCCTTAGCCACCTGTCTCAGTTAGAGCTTCTATTGCTGTGAAGAGACACCATGACCATGGCAACTCTTACAAAGAACATTTACTTGAGGTGGCTCTTACAGTTTCAGAGGTTCAGTCCATTATCATCATGGTGGGGAGCATGTCGGTATGCAGGCAGACATGTTGCTGGCTACAACTTGATATGCAGATAAGAGGAAGTGGTCTGTCTCTCTGGGTGTAGCTTGAGCAAATGAGACCTCAAAGCCCAACCCCACAGTGACACACTTCCTCCAACAAGGCCACACCTACTCCAACAAAGCCACACCTCCTAAGTGTTACTTAAGAGTTCCTGCCTTTGGGGCTATTTTCTCTCAGGCCAGCACACCTTCCCTAGTCTTAACAAGCAGGCTGTGTTGGCTAGCCAGTGAGCCTCAGAGAGCCATTGTTTTCTGCCTCCCAGATGCTGAGATCACAAGTTCTCAATAACTCGCTTGGCCTTTTTCTTTGGGTTCTGGGTACTGAATTCAAATCCTCATGCTTGCAAAGGCAGCCAGCACTGTACTGTTGAGCCGTCTCTCTTGCCTGGGCTTTTAAACTTGAATGTTTGAACTTCTCATGAGTACCAGCTTTACTTCACATGTTAAACAGTGTTTAGCATTCTTCCTGGCCCTTGAGCAAGCTTCAGTGACTTCACTGCAAGCCCTGCTGCTCAGGAAGCTGTGTTCCTTTAGAATGTGCCATAATGAATTCCTTCAGAGCACACTGGAAATCACATCACAGACTGTCAGCGAGCAGTCTGAGGACCTTGAAGCTAATGAGCAGTTACCAACAACCCCCATTCCTCATGCATGTCTCCGTCAGGACAATCCCACGGGGAACACAGGAGGTCAAGGCACCTGCTAGAGGCAATCTGGGTGGAAGTGTGGCTGGCAACTTTAAATCTGGTGGCTTTGTTTCTGCTGTGTGGCGCATCCAAGATGATGGCGGTACTGAAGATCCCAGGACCTGCAGTAAGAGCCTGAAGACCCATGAATCATCACATTTAGCGCCCTTTGAATCTTACCATACTTCATTGTGTTTTGATAACTGGCAATGTGTGCATTCAGGTGTAGAGTATAATGCTGCCCTTTGAGAATCTGATTAGCCAGAGGTCTCTGGCCAGGCTCAGATGTCAGATGCAGGGGACTTACCCTAAGTGGATTCTGTTCACAACCTTTGAGTCCTTACTTCCTGCTTTTAAAAAAATTGTGCCCAGGACTAAGATGGCTCAGAGTTTAAGAGCACTTACCGCTCTTACAGAGGACCTGGAATCAGGTCCCAGCACATATACAGAAGTTCATAACCATCTGTAACTCCACTTCCAAGGAATATGACACCCTCTTCTGACTTCCAAGGGTACCAGACAAGTACATGATATACATGCAAGCAGGCCAAACATACATATTCATTTTTTAAAAAAGAAAAGAAAAAAAAAGATCCAGGAGGTGCCAGCTCTCCTGCCTCCCTCTGCGGCCATCTCACAATGCTTTCAAAGAGCATCCTGACTCCAGGGATGGCACAGCCCAAGGCATTGGCTCAAAAGGAAGGTTGCCCCCATCAGCAAAGGCTTGCAGGCCGGCAGCCTTAAGCATTCTTCCTGACAAGCCTCCTCCATTGATGATTCCCTGGCTGCTTCCTGGTTTCTCTACCTTGCTCTGGCTGGACAGAACACTGTCAGGCAGCAGTGGTAAGTGAGTGGGGGATTTGAATGATAATGGCCCCCAGAGGATCATGTGTTTGAATGCTTGGACCCCAGTTGGTGTGACTTGTTTGGGAAGGATTAGGAGGTGTGGCCTTGTTGGAGAAGGTGTGTCACTGGAAGTGGGCTTTGAGATTTCAAAACCCCATGCCATTCCCAGTTAGCAGTGCTCCCCTCCACCCACCACCCTCTCTCACCCTCAGCTACTGCTCCAGCACCATGCCTGCCTGCCTGCCGCCATGCTCCTCACCATGATGGTCAAGGTCTGTGCAATCATGAACCCCAAAAGACATTTTCTTTTACCTTCGTCATGGAGTCTCTTCACAGCAATGGAAAACTAAGACAGCATGTAAAATCAAGTCAGAGCTCTGGCTGCCTTGGGGATGAACAAACAGGAACTTCCATCTTGGGGGTGGGCCTCTTTGCCGCTACCACAGCCAGAGGAAGGGACAGTAAGGATTCATTTGCTCAACAACACAGGCACAAAAACTGATTTTTTTTTAAGATGTGGGTACAGGTAATAATACAGCCACATGCCTGGCTATTAGGTAGTCTGTTCTGACAATAGAGAAGTGGGGCTGGGCCTACAGACAGCCGTGTTGATAGAAACACACAGGGTCAAAAAGCTACCACGGGCTGTCTAGTGGGTGACTGGGCATCAGTAACTTCATCCTCTAATTAAGGCCATGGTACCTTGATATCGTGAGACTTTGATATCACCAACAAACCAGAACCTACATAAGGTGCCTGCGACACCCCAGCACAGAGGAGATGCTCTCTAAAGACAAGAGAGCATCCCTGACAGTCTCTTACTGCACAGTCACTAAAAGGAATAAGATAACAAAACACACTGGTCCTCAAGGCCCTGCCAGGGTCTTAGATTCTGTTAGTGAGACTAATCCAGCCAGTGGTGCCTTATTTACCACGGTGAGCCATGGGATTGGAATTCTGTAGGGTAGTAATTTGTCAGAGGATTCAGTCCAGGTCTCCAATCCCTGGATGCTTCCACTGCCCCAGGAACACTGGAACAGACTGCCATATTAGTGACCCCGGGTGCCAACCAGGA
Organism: Peromyscus californicus insignis; assembly: GCF_007827085.1. Classification (NCBI taxonomy): domain Eukaryota; kingdom Metazoa; phylum Chordata; class Mammalia; order Rodentia; family Cricetidae; genus Peromyscus; species Peromyscus californicus. The sequence continues at coordinate 14,977,913 of NW_026294617.1, read as the reverse complement.
CAGTGAATGAAAGAGGAAACACCAACCCCGACTCTGACTCAATTTCTCCCTAAAAGCTTTTTCAAACATGCTGTTAAGGGGCCACCAAGTAAAATGGGATTGACTAAATTCGAATCCCTGGCTCCACATGCTGGTCGAGAAGAACCAAACCCTGCAAGCTGTTCTCTGACTTCCACATGCACCCCGTGGTACCTGTGTGTCCGCACAGGCGCACTCACACACAAGATAGATAAAAGGCAACTTTAAAAACTCTATTAGTAAAAGAAATAACAAGTGCTTTTGTGAGTTGGAAAACTCAGGGTAATCCGTCATCCTCTCACATTGCCACTATGAACTCTTGGTGTTCCCCAACTTCACATCTTTACCTACACCTGTCCTCCATATGAAGCAGTTCACTGCAGTATGTGAAAATGTACTTGTCACTTTGGATTTTTAACATCCCCATCCCCAACCCTCAGAAGCTAAAGCTTGTGATTCTAGACTGCATACAGTTCAAACAAAACCACACACTCAATGTACCTCCTAAGAGCCCCCAGGAGAAAGCAGGAACCTGGAGCCACCTCTGGAAAATGTCTTGCACCCATGAATTCTGGAATGCAAGGTTGTTGCTGGAACACAGGCCTTCCCTTGGAGTTTGATGGCAGTCATGTTACACGCTGGTTGCATTATCGCTGGCTCCAGGCTCTGCATCCCTGCCTTCAGGGCAGTGGATGGAAAGGACCCAAAATGCAAAGTCCCCTGTGAAGTAGTAGTGAGGAGGCATTCACCAAACCCAAAGGTCATGTGGTGGCCCATCCAAAATGCAGCTGACTGAAAAACCCAGGGGACAGGCCACACTTACCAGAGTGTGCTCTGACCACAAAAGCAGGCATTACCACCACTGAGGAACCACAGAACACCACCCAGGAGAAAGAGACCAAGAAGGGCCTACAGGAGGTACGCAAAAAATTAAAAAATAGTAAACTATTTTAAATGGGTTATCTTTGATTTAAAAAAATAGCTTGCAAAGCATGGAAACCTATTTGAGAGTGATATTTAGTAGTTATTGACAAAGTTGGGTTGATAAGTTCTTTGGGGGGGTGGGGTTTTGGATTTGGGGAATTTTGAGAACAAATCCTGCTATGCAGCTCAGGCTAGCCTCAAACTAAAGATATTCCTGCTCCAGTCTTCTGGGTACTAAGGTTACCAGAGCAAACCACATACTCAGCCTGACAGTGATATTTTTGTTGAATAAAATAAATCACACTTGGGCAGAGAGGTTACTCAGTGGCATGCTTACTTACTTATGCGCAAAGCCCTGACTTCCATCCGAAGCACAGCACTGATGAGCTATGGTGGTGCACACCTGCATTCCCTACAGCCTCAACACCTGGGAGGTGGCAGCAGAAGAACCACAAGTTCAATGTCATCTTTGGCTGCACAATAAATTAAGAAGCCTGCTGCACATGAGACCCTGTCACCCTTCCTTCCCACTCCCCCTTCTCTTTCTCTGGATACAGAGATGCAGATATACAGATATATTCATGTATCTTGGACCAAGCATGAAGCCAATCCTAAAAATATCTCCTTCACATCGTCTCTAAAACTAGCTGGAGGTCAGAGATTTTTCAACAGGCATACACCTTTCTTCGCCATTACTTCAGCAAAGGCCATGTTCACACTTCTCTGCGAGCCACTTGGGTAAGTCAGGGGGAAGGGTATTCCCTGCTCCAAGATACATGGCTTTGCCTGAGACACCCTGGGAGCAGTGGCTGTCCTCTCACAGTCCTTACCACTTTCTGACTCTGTCACTTGCTCATGGCATTTGGGCAATGGGCAAGACAATGTTGGGAGAAAATTGTGTTCTTCTTAGTGAACATCTTTCTCCTGAGCGGGTAGAAAATAAAGTTAGTCTGCCTAGAATGTGAACTTTTAAATGCATGATGTGTTGATCTCATCTTTCAAGAGAGCCAACGTGAAGATGAATACGTATCTGAAAATTCTCTTAGCCATCTATTGTTTTGCATAATCTGTTATTTATTTATTTATTTATTTATTTATTTATTTATTTATTTATTTTTATATTAGATACAGTCTCATCCTGCAGCCCAGGCTGTCCTAGAACTCACTGGTCCTGTTTCAGCCTCCCAATGCTGTAATCACTAATCACAGGCATGTGTCACCACAACCAGACGTGCACATCCACTTAGCAGCATTTATGTATACAGATTAAACATCTCTAATCTGAAATCTAAAAACTAAATCAGAAAGTTTTTGAGTGCTAATATGAACCTGAAACTGAGTAGCTTCACATGATGGGCGAAAGTAAAAATGCAGACACACTAAAAATATGGTTTATAATTAGTTTCATAGAGCGTCTATTAAGCCAAATGTATTTCACATTTAATCTTACATTTTATATATATGCAATTCCTAAAGAAATCTGAAATCCTCCCTTAGATTTTTTTTTTTAATTTTTTCTTTTGTCAACTTGACACAAGCTAACTTTATCTGGGAAGAGAAACCTCAATTGAGAAAATATCTCCATCAAGACTGCTTTTAGGCAAGTCTCTAGGGCATTTTCTTTATTTAATGATTGACAGAGGAGTGGGTGCCACCTGTGGGCAGGTGGTCTTGAGTTGTATAAGAAAGGAGGCTGAGCAAGCCATGAGGAGCAAGCCAGTAAGCAGCACCCCTCCATGGCCTCTGCATCAGCTCCTGCCTCCAGGTTCCTGCCTTGAGTTCCTGTCCTGACTTCCTTCCATGACAGAGTGTGACCTGAGAGTTGTAAGCTAAAATACACACACCTGCCCCCCCCAGGTTTCTTTCTTTTTTCCTTTCTTTTTCTTTCTTTCTTTCTTCCTCCCTTTCTTTCTTTCTTTCTTTCTTTCTTTCTTTCTTTCTTTCTTTCTTTCTTTCTTTCATCACAGTAATAGAAAACAAACTGCAACAAATCCCAAACCCTTCTTATGGCAGCTGTGTTAGATAAGGGATACTCCAGCTGTTCTAAAACACAAACCGAAGTGAGCCAAGGCGGAAGTTCTCACCTTAGGTAGTAAAATGTACCACATATGAATTCTATAGATACCCACATAGATAAAAATTAATTTACTATTCTCTTACTTCCTCAAGAACATTTTCTCCAAGAAAGTAACTTCTCACTATATACAATCTGTCTTAGTTGAATTTTTCTGTTGCTGTGATTAAAATATCCCAACAAAACAACATGAGATAAGAAGGGTTTTGTAGTGGGTAGCCATTCCAGCTTTGATCTGGAAGTTCCAACCCCCAGTGAGGCTTCGGTAATGGTCACGCCTACAAGGCAGGGCTGAGAGAGGACCCTCAAGACCCGAGATGTGGATGTGCCGGCTCTCTTGGTTCCTAGACCCTGGACGCTGGAGGTAGACTGAGCAGAGAACACCGCAGGACTGCGCCACACCTTTCCCAGACCCTGTAAACTATCCCTTCACTTGTAAGTTACCCCACAAAATAAACCTCCCTTTTAACTACGTGAAGTGGCCTTAATAGTTTCACCAATATCTGGCACTCACGTGGGGCAAATTCCAAAGGCCTGGGTGGCTCCCACCCTCAGCTTCCTCCACGGCTGGTGGGCACTTGAAGCTGCAGGGTACCGCCTGCAGAGCTCTGTAAAAGGGTTTACTCCAGCTCATAGTTCAAGGGCACAGTTCATCATAGCGAGGAAGTCAAATCAGTAAGAGTCTTGGGGCAGCTGTCCCGTCACATTCACAAACAGGAAGCAGAATCGGAGAATGCATGCCCAGCTCACTGTCTTTCATGCAGGACTCCAGCCCCCAGAATAGTGTCACCCACAGTGAGTCTTCCCACCTCAACTAACACAGTCACTCTAACCCCCCACAGACATGCCCAGATATCCATATTACAGGTGACGCCAGAACCCCTCAGGCTGGCAGTTAAGATTCACCATCACATGACTCTTACTCCAAATCTAAACACTTGCCTTTTGGCTTCAGGCTTCAGTCGGCAGCTGCTGGCTGCATGGGCTCAGTGAGGACCTCTCGGGCAGCCATCTTGGGGGCACGCAGGAACAGAACAGGGGAAGTCAGGGCCTCTGGTGACAATTGTGGAAACCTATAGAAGATCTTGGTGGCACAAAGAAAGCACAGTGGTTGAAAGAGCCCAACAGCATCAACGTGCATCTCAGTTCTCAAGGAGTTCTAATCTCTCAGTGTTTCAAGAGTTTTTGCCTGAGTTTCAGGTAGAATCTCTTTAAGACTCTGCCTTCCCAGGAAGTCTTTTTCTCTGAATTGCCATAGCTCTTACCATTAATGTTACTTCAAAATATGACTGCTCTGTAGTATTGGTAGTTATGCCCCATATTTTCTGATAGAGCTTAGCCTTTCTTTAAAATGAAAACTCTTGAGTCTGGGGGTGATGGTGCAGACCTCTAATCCCTGCACTAAGGAAGCAGAGGCAGTTGGATCTCTGTGAGTTCCAAGGACTACATGGTGAGATCCTGTCTAAAAAATACATTTAATTAAAACTCTTTCTCCCTCCCCTGACTCCTTTGTCCCTCCCTCCCCCTCCCCCTCCTCTCTCTCTCTCTCTCTCTCTCTCTCTCTCTCTCTCTCTCTCTCTCTCTCTCTCTCTGAGACAGTCTCATCTAATTAAAACTAAAACTCCTGCCTCTCCTGCTTCTTCTTCTTCTTCTTAAATTCTGAGAGAACAGGTACACACTGTCATGAATGACTTACAACTTTCAATCTGAAACTCGCACACCCCTCCAAGCAGAGCCTAGAAACAAGATGGCCAACTGGAGGTCAGCCTGGAGAGGAGCGCTGCTCCCCGGAGCTCCAGTGGGCCTGCAGTACACTCTCCTTCTGATTGTATTTCTGTACCGCAATCCCTGGCCTCAGTCACAGTGACTCTTTCCCTCCAGCAGTGACACACATCCTTTTCTAGTGCCCAACTCTGAAATGGCAGGAGCCCAAATCGTATTTTGGTTTTGTTTTCAGTCATACCTCCTTCTCTTTACAAAGCACCCAGTCTACCCCTTCCCAGACGACGGTCTCCTTGTGGGGTCCTGTGTCAGCTCCTGGCTACTCCACACTTTCCCAGCACGGAAGTCCCCCTGCAGAGTCTAGCCCACGCTGCCTGCTTCCTTACTTTGCTTGCCTCTTTTCTCAGGAACTTGACTCATCATGTAGGACCCCAAGCCTAGCCCACCAGTTACAACTGTCAATATCTGAATCCCAACTGCCAAGGCCTTTCCCATGGTGCTCTTGGGTACCAAGCCAATCAGAAAGAGCTGTATGAGGTCAGTGTCCCTGTGTGTTCTGTGGTACTTAGATGTAGTTAGAGGAGAGGTTTTCTGGTTGGAGCACAGAGAGGGGAGGAGGGCTAGCTAATAAATTAGCCAATTCAAATCTGGTGATGACAGAATCTAAAGTTTCTGACCAATAAATGACCAAAATCCTAGAAAATTTAGATACGGGCTTTTTAGTGGTGGTGTGGGGGTGAAAGTGTATTGTACAGCACAACAGTTGGTAGAAGACATTTTTAATAAAGAGGTTTGGTTGCACACTGGAGAGCTCTGCTGAAAGGTCCTGAGGGACTCCCGTTGGTGTCTGTACTGCTTGCTTAGGCTGGCCTCAGGTGACAGCATCCATCCTTAACAACCTACACACATTCCTGGTCGTCCCCACCTCACAAATTGCTAAAAGTTTTAACAATCACCAGACTCTTGTTATTGTTGGGTAACCCTCCCTGGGTGTCTGTAATAAAGCTGCACATGAAATAGTAGTCTGTATTGTTCTGTTGGCTCTTTTGAGATTCTTGATATCTCATTTGAGGAAGCCTTTGTTCCCTCAAGGTAAAAAAAAACAAAAACCAGAAACCCACGTATTGCAGGCCTTTTTACTCAGCTGTCACAATGCCAGCAGTGAGAGAGTCGCTATGCGTGGGAGATGATGTTTACAAGGATCACTTCCCTTTAAAATGGGGTGCTTAATTACTGTTTTAGGGGGCAGTTAATGAGTGGAACGTGGAGAAGATTAAACACATTTGGCTTGGGAGGACCGATGGGGTGAAAGCAAGCTGCCATCCTTCGCATATGAAGAGGGAGGCTGAGTACTATGTGTGTCTCAGGAATCTTTTCTTAACCCCACCCATCATGGGCTTAACAATGGCTGGCAATGCCCATGAAGCCACCCAGCCCTGAAAGCCATTCCCAGAGGACATGCCAGTCACTATGCATCAGGGTGGATTCAGCACCCCACCACTGAGAACAGTGGAGACGGTGCTGGCATTGGCATAGGAAGCCCTGAAAGCAGAATCCACCAGTCCTCATCTTGACACCAGGAAAGAGACAGGCACTCTCGCGGCCCTCACGGAGCTCCACCTTAGGGCAAAGCGGGGAGCACATACACAAACACTGGGAAGCCAAAGGGATGTATCAGAGCACAAGTGTGAACAAAGGATTATGGGAACCTGGAGCTGGAGATGATGAAAGGCTGCAGAAAAGGGGTATTTGAGTCGGGCTTTGAAGGAGGAAGAGGAGTTTTACAGATAGACTCGGGGCAGCTGCTTTGGAGGAAATACAAACAAAACATCCAAGGGAACAGTGGAGCCAAATCCACAAAGCAGTTTCAACTTGCCGTGTGCCATGGCAGCCCTGGCCATGCTCTCAGGTACAATGTGAGTCACGGGAAGAATGAGCGGAAAGCACGCTCTTCCCTCCTGCTTCAACTTGAAAATCAAGTTTGTACTGCACAAAAATTGCCTGACACCCGACGTCAAGCCCAAAGCTTCTACTCAAAAACGTGGGCAGTAACTCAGCTGAAATCTGAAAGATAAAGTCAATGAGAGAAATGTAAAGCTGGGGTGCGCTTCCCATTCCAACCTGACGCTAACCAGCTTCCCTCAGGCCCTGCAGTACTGTGCATTAGGGCTACACGGATATATTAGATGTGGCTTCTCCACCCAGAAGTCCACTAGCAAGGATTGAAAGTGCACTGGCTGACACTGGGCATGTGGCTCCCTGGGTAAAATGTTTGCTACACAGAGTGAGGGCCTGGGTTCAGACCCCAGCATCCACATCAATGGTGAGCAGAGGAGGCCTGCCTGGAATCACAGCACATGGAAGGCAGAGGGAGGGATGATGACCTAGACCAGTCCAGCCGGCAAATTCTGGGTTAAAGTGAGAAGCCTTTCCTCACTGGACGAAGGAGAGAGAAATCAAAGGACACATCGGACATCGACCTTTGGCCTCCACACAAATGTGTGCTCAGACATAGGCAAACACCATACACATGTGAGTGCACACCATATACGTGCACACAGGAAGGAAGCGTGCTGAGAAGAAAGCCATGCTTTGCCTTGGGGGTCCCAGAGGCCTGGGGCTGGGTGGGGACACAGGTCTCATGAATCTGTGGAAATAAGCAAGCATATCCTCTACTTATCCTTCGAGTCCTGGCTTTTCCTTGCAGTTCCTGCACACCCTTCCACACTCGAGTGTGCAGGTGCCACTGCACCAGAAAGTGGGTCCTACTGCCATTATTTTCCTTGTGATGTTGGCCATTTTCTGATGTGTCAGATGAAAGCCAGATTATTTAAACGGCTACATCACTTCAGCACTGTCCCTCAAGGACGTCCTGCCACTTTCTTTTAGCACACACACACACACACACACACACACACACACACACACATACACACAGAGACATACACACACACACACACACACACACACACACACACACACACAAACTTTTGCTCTGCAATAAATGAACAAAACTTTTCATGAAATTTTTTTTAGCTTTATCATGTAATTACTTTGGAAACACTTAACCCCAGACATTAAAAACAGACTTTTATTGAAGCAGATTTAAAAGGACTAAAAATCAGCCCTTCAAAAACGGCTGAAATAATTTCTGTATGAGGAGAGAGAATATAAAATTATAGGGCACAACATGGTAGTACATTCCTTTAATCCCATCACCTGGGAGGCAGAGGGAGGCCCATTGTAGCTGGAGTTTTCGCCAGTCCTGCCTGGCCCACGGTCAGGACAAATCTCTCTCACCCGCCAGTCCCGCAGCCACTCAGACCCAACCAAGTAAACACAGAGACTTATATTGCTTACAAACTGTATGGCCGTGGCAGGCTTCTTGCTAACTGTTCTTCTTTCTTAAATTAACCCATGTCTATTAGTTGATAAATTGCCGCGTGGCTCGTGGCTTACGGGTACCTTACATCTCGCTTTTCGTGGAGGCAGCTGGCAGTGTCTCTCTGCCTCAGCCTTCCACTTCCCAGCATTCTCCTCTCTCCTTGAACCGCCTATACTTCCTGCCTGGCTACTGGCCAATCAGTGTTTTATTTACTAACCAATCAGAGCAACACATTTAGCAACAGACCGTCCCACAGCAGTCCATATCTGAGTCATAGGCAGCTGTGAACTGTCACAGGTCCTCTTCAAGAGCAGTCAGTGTTTTCAACCACTGAGTCCTCTCTCCAGTCCCAGATTGCCTTGTTGTGTGTACACGTGCACACACACACACACACACACACACACACACACACACGGGATGGTCATGAACCCCAGAGATCTGCCTGGATCTACCTTCTCAGTGTTGGGATCATAAACCTGTGTCTCTACTTCCTGCTTTCCACATGGGTTCTGGGGCATAGAACTTGGGTCCTCACACTTGCAACGCTGAGGTACCCCTCCATTTTTGCCTCTAAAACCCTCCATCTCCTGTCCCCATGTTCTCTTCCCTCTGTGCCCTGTGACAGCCTGTCACTCGGTCAGGCTATCCATCCTCATAGGCTCCTGTGCTGGAATCAGTTCAGCTGATATTTGAACTCTGATTCCCTCGTCTATAAGGGTAGATGACCCTGGGACAAGCTCACCAGAGTTTATCAAGGACTAAATATGACTTTCCTGATAGACAGTGCAGCCTATCTGCAGGTGACTTGGACAAACTTTACTATTTTAATGTCTGCTTCCCTCTTGTGTGTCTGCATTTCAACCTTGTCCCTGAGTCACACTTTTCATTTCCCCTCTTCCTCCTCCTCCTCCTCTTCCTCTTCCTCCTTGTCTCCCCTGACATTCTTCATAGCTTAGCTCCTTCCAGGAAGTTCAGTAGGCACCTGGTCCCCAGCACTAGCCTCCTCCCCACTGCTCCTATAATAGGGCAATTCCGAGTAGCATTCAACTGTAAGATGACCTAGTGGCCACGCCCTCGATGTTTGTCCAGCCACCTGCACTGGAGCCCTGCTGTGCCAAGCTCGGCTGCAGGCAAGTTACTCCAAGCACTGGTGTCCTGCCTCCTGGGACCATCTAGTAAAGTCTCTTCAGATAATGCTGAACCCCAACCCCAGGGTCCCCTGGGCCTGGCAGCTGTGTTACAGGTGTCCAGCACAGAACCTTCAAGTGTGCTGAACTCCCATGCCAGAGTCAGCTGGGTCCAGCAGCTGGGCCATTTTGTGTATTCTTTGTGTATTCTAACTAAGCCTTGGAATGGAGAGACGGTCAGTGTCTGGCAAAATAATTCTTTTAAGTCAAAAACCATTAGCCCTTATCGCCAACATGGCCGCATCTCAAACCGCCAACTTCTGAATTATATTCATGTTTATAGCAGAAGACCGGAGCCTTTCATTGCTACAGAGCTGTGTTGTGACCACTGAAACCATGATCAGCTAAAACGTGCTTCATCTGAAAAGGCCTGGCCTGGAAGTGGAGGTCAGTAGTGTTCCCTGCAAAGCAGGGGGCTATAAACTCTCCACAAAACATGGTAATGGCAGATATACAGTACAAAATGGTGTGGTTTATCAGCTTACCAATCAAAAGATGGGTTTTAGTGCCAGGCAAGGTAGTACAAGCCTTCAGTGCCAGAGGCAGGTGGATCTCTGTGAGTTTGAGGCCAGCCTGGTCCACATAGTGAGCTCAGGACAGCCAGGGCTATGCATAGAAACCCTGAAAACAACGGAATGGGAGAAAAAGATGGGTTTAGTCCGGCATGATGCTGCAGGCCTGTAATCCCAACACTTGGATCAGGAGATCAAGGCCATTCTCAGGAGCTCCTTGGGAAGTTTGAGTCTAGCCTGGGCTGCATGAGACTCTGTCTGAAAAGAAAAAGATAAAGACAAATTGGTTGAAAAAATATAGCAAAGCTAACATTTTTGTTACTTTGACCCAATAATTCTAGCTTTCAGAAATTGCTGAAGTTCTCTGATGGTCTAGTGGTTAGGAGTCAGTGCTCTCACTGCCAGGGTATGGGCATCCTGGGTTCAATCCCAGGTCAAGGGAGGCCTAATTTGGCACAAACCTTTAGTCCCAGGACTCAGGGAGGCAGAGACAGGTGGATCTCTATGAGTTCCAGGCAAGCTGGAGCTACATAGTTAAGACCTTATCTCAAAAAGAAAAGAAATTTCTTCTAATTGCATTCATATCTGTGTGCAGGGTGGTAGTGGGATGGGTATTTTAAAAAAAAAAAAGAAAATCTCAAAGTCTGTGAGTAAAGGAATGGATAAATGAATTATGCTAATTCCACTCAAGAATTATTGTTTATTTTTTCAATGCATGGAAATGGGACCTGGGGTGTTGCTCACTGGCAGAGTGCCTGCCTATCACGCAGAAGGCGTTGGATTCAATGTCGAGAAACACATTCACATTTATAGTTACATCTTCCAATGTTGTGTGTATATAAAACAGTAAGGGAACTCGGTTGGGGCATCATCTGCCTATCATGCACAGGGTTCAGGGTTCCGTATCCAGCTCACAGAGGGAAAGGGCCAGGAAACCCCAAGAAAAATATATTCAGAAGGCTACACACTCAGGAGGGTTGGCGCACACCTTTGATCAGTACTTGGGAGGCAGAGGCAGGAGGATTTCTGTGAGTTCAAGGCCAGTCTGATCTACATAGGGAGTTCCAGGACAGCCAGAGCTATGCAGTAAGAGCCTGTCTCAAAAGGAGGTGGGGGCTGAGGAGCAGGACAGGCTGAGAGATGGCTTAGCAGTTACTAGGGCCTGGGTTCAGTTCTCAGAATCCACAACTAGTTGTAACTCCAGTTCTAGGGAGTTGATGCCCTCACCTGGCCAATGAAGATACAGATACACTGGTGGTCCACAAATACGCATGTAGACAAAATACTCAGGCACGTAAAAATAAATCTTCTTTCCTCCCTGAGACAGGGTTTCTCGGAACTTGCTTTGTAGAGCAGGCTGGTATCAGGCTCCCAAAGATTCGCCTGCCTCTGCCTCTCAAGCGCTGAGATTAAAGGCGTGTGCCACCACACTTGACTATTTAAAAAAAAAATTGTTTAAAAGAAAAAGTACACCACACTTTCACAATAAAACACTTGTGAATCACATATTATAATAATATATTACTTAATAATCATTGTATTAAATTATATTAGATTACCTAATAATAATAATAATCAAAGAGGAAGCAAACAATTTACGTTTTGTTAGAAATAATTATTTTAGAAATAAAGGTTAAAAATATAAGCACTAAATTAAGAAAACTGATCAGTCTCAATTGATCATTACCTTGTATGTATATGTGTGTGCTTGTGTATGTCTATGTATCTATTATATTTTCATTTGTATTATATGCATGTGCGTTTATATGTGTGTGGTTGTGTCTCTGTGTTTATAGGTGTGTATCTGTGTGTGCATCTGTGCTTGTGTGTGTGTGTGTGTGTGTGTGTGTGTGTGTGTGTGTGTGTGGGTGTGCTTGTGGGTGTCTATGTATCTAGTATATGTTCATTTGTGTTATATATGCATGTGTGTTTATATGTGTGTGATTGTGTCTCTGTGTTTGTAGGTGTGTATCTGTGTGTGCATCTGTGTGTGTGTGTTTCTGTCTGCATACACACACATATGTTTCAAAAACTGCCTTTCCTCAGTTATATTCATACTCCCATTTCACTTGCCCTTATCTCAGAATCAGTTCCTCGGCTGACACGTTTCTGAAGATTACAAAGCCTTTTCACTGGAGAGCCACCAGCCTGGTGGATCTACTTTGTTAAGCAGTGTGCTGAACAAACCTGATTTGGGCAGAATGAGGCCAGGCGGTGAAAATTTAGCCTTGGTGACCATGGGAACGTCACCACCACTTCGTGTCTTCACTTCGGCCTCCCTCCTTGGTTCATGACATCAGGGGAAGTCCAGCCACAGGTCCTGCTCCTTGAGTCCCTGCCTGTCCTGCAGCCCACTTCTCCCTGCAGGATTCAGAGCTGGCCCTGCCACTGGCGTCTGCTGGCTACATGTTGTGTCATGTTCAGGACCCTCAGGAAACTCTGCCATACCCTGCCTGCCAGACCGACAAGCCACCAATGTAAACAGCTTGGGAGGCACACCCGGCCACGCACCTACAAGACCCTGACATTTCAACCATTAGCACTGTCAAAGTGCTTTAAGATTCAGTAAAATGATTAGTCCCTTCCCCTTGGAAGCCTTGCTCCCCACCCCTGAGTGGGTTTTCCCTCCGTTTCCGTTTCCTGAGAAATAACCAACAATCAGCAAGCTTTGGTAATGCTGCAAAATCTGGAACAGAAAAAAATGCCACAGCCTCCTCTGTGGGGCACCTTAGCCACCTCAGAGATGACGTGACAAAAAGGGAGCTTTTCCAGGTAGAAAAATGGCCATGCAAACATTAGAGCCTAGGTATGAAACTCTCTCGGGGCTGAGGGTAGAGCACAGTGTGCGTGCTCTTTTAATGGATGCTTCACGGTGACTCCATCTCTCAGATCACTTCTGAGCATCCAAAAGAATGCTGAGCCCAAATTTCAGGAAGAAGGATAACTCACAAAGCTGCCAATTGTCTAGATAAACCAGGTTTGAAATCTGAGTAACAGTAAACAGATCCTCACCCAGGCTCCTGCAAACAGCCCTCATTAAGCTGACTGGGTCACACTAAAAAAAAAAAAAAAAAAAAAAAAAAAGCCATGAAAGTAGAAGGGGGCTGTTTGGGAAAAGAAAGGAGATGAGCAAGAGTGGGAGGGGACAAGACAGGGTGACAGAGTGAGTGTGATCAAAATACATGATGCACATGTGTGAAAATGTCATAAATGAAACCCATTATTATGTGTAATTAATATATGCTAATAAAAAAATAGCTAAAGAATTCAAATCAAAGAGTTCTCTTCATTCTAGACCTGCTTTGAAATCTGGGTCCTGACCTAGATTTTTCAGTGAAAGTTTACTGGTTAACCTGTGTAACATACGAAATAAACAGGAACACAAATTAGGATGCAATTTTCTTTCTGCCTCTTTGAGAATTAGGGAACTTCCTAGCGTGGGGCTTCTTCAGTTCTGTACCCCAAGCAGAAGGCTCCATGGAGGGCTAGCTCTCAGCATATTACAGTCAGAAGAAGAAATTCTTCTGTACTATATACACAGTTGGGTGACTACGGTTAACCATACTCTATTGTGCTTTTCAGAATTTTCTCACCACAGAGAAATGAAAAAATATTTGGGGTGAAAAACACACTGATTCCCCTGAAGATACTGTACATGGTCTAGAAAATATCACTGGACTGAAGATGTAGCTCAATGGCAGTTTGTGCTCAATACACACAAGGCCCTGGGTTCAGTCTTCTCCACCAAAGACAAAACCCAACAACAGCAACAAAAAAGGAACATTAAACATCATGCTGTACCTGCATGCATATGCAATTGTTTATGGCAGTTAGACTTAGAGTCCGGGGCTAAAGAGGAAGCTCAAGGACTGAGCCAAGGACGGAGTTTGGTCCCCAGCACTCACACCACTTGACTCACAAGCACCTGAGATTCCAGCTCCAGGAGATCCAGATCCCTCTACTGGCCTCAGTGAGTACTGCACTCATGTGCACATACACAGATATATTAAAAGAAAAAAAACTTTTCAAAACCAAAATGGGGCTCAGAGGTTAAGAGTACTGACTGCTCTTCCAGAGGACCCAGGTTCAATTCCCAGCACCCACATGGCAGCTCACAACTGTCTGCAACTCCAGTTTCAGGGGACCTGACACCCTCACACAAACATTGGCAAAACACCAATACACATGAAATAAAAATAAATTTAAAAAACTAAGTGAAAATAAAATGAAACATTTAGAAGAAGCTCCTTGACAGTACTTGACTATATTCAGGCTAACTTGCTCCGAGTTCTCTTTTTGACAAACTTCATGACCTCCGGTTCTGCTGAGTCTGGATCCTCAGAGTGCAGTTGAGGCTTGGCTGTCAACATGAGTCAACACTAGGAATTCCATTTTGCTCTCTGACTTGATTTGATTCAAGTCCACTCTGACTACACCCCCGTCTTCTCAATTTTTCTGTTCTTCCCGGCACAGATCACTCCTAACCCCCTCTGCCACTGGAGAGCTCACTGCTGGATGCTCGGCTAAAACACACAGTATTCCAGGATGTACCGCAGGCAGCTTGGTGCTCTAGGACTCTTAAGTGGTAAGTGACTTTTCTACATTTATCCATATTGAATGTTCACCCGATTTTTCTTTCTTTGCTTAATAGAATTTTTTTTTCAAAGAAAACAGATTTAAAAGTTGATTTATTTTTAATTATGGGGGTAGGGGTTGTCGGCAAGTACGAGCATGAGAATTCAAATACAGGAGCTGAAGACCAGAGAGGTATCAGATCCTTTGGTAATTACAGGGGGTCGTGAGACACCAGACATGGGTGCTAAGAACTAATGTCGATTCCTCTGCAAGAGCACTACACGCACATAACAGCAAACAGGGCTTGGACTTAAACTCAGTGGGTGCTCTTTGTCTTTCTCTCCCATAGACCAATCGCTCTCCCTTGCCCTCTCTGGATCTGTCTGTGTTCACAACACCTGCCTCTCCAGGAAGCCCATATCCCATTTCTTCAGCTCCAGGAGTAGACATACATATTATTTCCCCGAGGGTAAGAGAAAGCTATCACAACTTGGCAACATACAAAGTAAATACCCACTAATTGCAATACATTCGTTTAAGTCAGTCTTTATCCCCCATTCGCATTGTAGTCCATGTCTCTCTTTGAAGTCCCGTTGAATTTGTCCAAAATTACCTCGCCCCAGGCAGGCAGCTGTTTGGAACATTTGTTTTGAATGATCCCCAAAGCAGTAAATCTCGGCGCTGGTACAGGCTCACATACCACAAAAAGGAAATGTCCTGGGCAGGGCAAGGATCCAGGCTTAGATCCCCATTGTAAGGAAAGAAGAGGGGTGGGTATGGAGAGCTCTCAGGGATGTGATACTTAGCACACCGTGATGATGTTATAAACCACAGCCCTGTGGTGAGTCTAAGAACATCTGTCTGTCTGTCTGTCTTCCCTTGCCGTACCCATCCATGCATCAGGCATCTCTCATATGAAAGTGGCTTTATGAGATAATGTTATCAATTTTTTTCTTTAAACTAAAGTCGTTTGTGGCTCTCATCATTTTAAACTAGCCCCAGAACTGTATTTTACCTATGTGAAGAAGCACATCTGATTGGCACCAGGCATCATACCTGTCTTGATGTACACTGTCCCTGCATGTGAGGTCTTCAGGCATTTCCAAAGCTTTCTACCCAGGGCCAGGGTCCTTCTTCCCTATTCAGACAGGAAGCGGCTGTCAGTGCTTTCTGCCTATGTCCAGGCTCTGCTTCTGTGAGCTCAGAGCCAGCTCTGCAGCAGTAAAGGGAGACAGAGACCTGAGCTTGAGCAAATGATTCATTAACCCCGCATGGAAGCAGCCCTTAGTGTGAATGGCTTGAGCCCAACAGTGAAGCATCTGCACTCTCCGGAGCTTCCTGGGAGACACCGTGAGCATATGGGGAGTGGTAGAAGATTGGGCTGCAGTCACAGTGGTACCCCATCTTCAGGCGGGGGCAGATGAAGCTGTCAGAGCATAGGGTTTGTGCTAAGCACAAGCCCAGAATTCCAACACTCAGCACTCGGGAGACCGAGTCAGGAGGATTGGGAGTTTGAGGCCAGCTAGTGGGGGTGGGCAGCTAGTAAGCAGGTGATTTTTTCTTCTCAAAACAGTTCCTGGTAGTTGCGAAGTAGCTCAGTGAGTATCTCAGTAAGAGTGATGTCAGTTGTTTCTCTGATTACACTGATGTCCTTGTGAACCAGAATTTTCAGAATTAAGTGTGTGTGTGTGTGTGTGTGTGTGTGTGTGTGTGTGTGTGTGTGTAAGATCAGCAAGGTTAAGAAAAATCCTGTAATCCTGGGTCTGAGTCAGCAGAATTGGCAAGAACTCACATGTTTTACTCCTTCATCCACATAGAAGTGGGGGCAGGGGTGTAAACTTTTAATCCCAGCACTTAGGAGGCAGAGACAGGAAGATCTCTGAAAATTTAAGGCCAGCCAGGTCTACATGGCAAGCTCCAGGCCAGGCAGAGCTGCATAGTGAGACCCTGTCCCAAATGAAAATAAAAAGAATAAATAAATAAATAAATAAATAAATAAATAAATAAATAGAATAAGATAGACAGAGAGAGAGAGAGAAAAGAGAGAGAGAGAGAGAGAGAGAGAGAGAGAGAGAGAGAGAGAGAGAGAGAGATCTGTGCACTAGGAAGACTAAGCAATGACAAGCCAGTAGCAATAAACACCCCTGGTGCCCAGACACTGTCCCGTCTGCCAGGGCTCGGCTAAGAAGCTTATCTGGAGAAATGTCCAGTTCCAAGTCTTGAGTAGGAAAATGTACATGTCGGCTCTGAAGGAGGGAAGCAGCTGCCCCAGGGAGAAGGGATGTTCTAAGTACTGATACCTGTAGTAACTACCATGGGTGAAAACGACCGAGTGGTCCTGAAACAGCTCTGCCAGGGCATCACTGCGAAGGACTACGTGTCAGAAGCTGATGTCTCTGCGTCTCCCTGATGCCCATGGCCTGTTATAGCCATTTGATAATGAGTAGTATGCCACTTCATCATTTTCAGTACTACCCTATCTTTTGCATGCTCCTATTATTACAATTACCTGTTGGTGTGTGTGCATATGGGCATGCCACAGAGCTGGGTGGAGGTCTGAGGACAGCTTGCAGGACTCACTTCTTTCTTTTCACCATGTGGGTCTTGGGGATTGAACTCAGGTCAGCAGGCTTTGCACAGCAATCTCCTTTTATCCACTGAACCATCACACTGGCCCTCATAGATGCTTCTTAAAAGTTTACTCCTATCTTAGAATCAGATTCCACAGGGTTGGGGGTGTGGCTCTCATGCATGAAGCTCTGGATTTATCCTCAGGGAGCACACACATACACACTCAAAAACATGAACACTCTCACACACGCACACACACACAGAGGACCAATATTTATATGTGATCAAAATAAATCAGAATATGCTAAAAGGTGCAAAGAAAATTCTTTACACTTACATATTCCTAACCCTGGATGATTATCCCTAATCCCTCTTCTAAAAAGTTGCTGTTACCATGTGTGGTTTTTTTTTTATTTTATTTGTTTGCTTGTTTTTGAGACAGGGTTTTTCTGTGTAGCCCTGGTTGTCCTGGAACTCACTTTGTAGACCAAACTGGCCTCAAACTCAGAGAGATCAACCTGCCTCTGCTTCCCATGTACTGGAATTAAAGGCGTGTGCCACCACTGCCCAGCACCATATTCTTTTTATTTATTTATTTATTTTTGTTTGTTTGTAAGGTGTGCACTTTTACTAAACTGGTCTCAAGTCAGTGTACAGCAAGCCCGGCTGTCTCGCAGGCTGTCAACTCACTCCCAGGGAGACCAAAGCCTTCATACATCAAGTTGGGGGGACAAAAACCCGGAGGGACACTCTGATGGCTGACCATTCACAACTAAAAGCAAAACAAAAAAAAGTATTAAGAAATGGGGTAGCTTTGGGGAGGGTGAGGGACTCCTGTGGCCATGTATCTCTCATGGATACTTGGAATGACTATTAAAAAAGAAAAAACAAAACAAAACAAAAACAATGTACAATCAAAGTCCTCAGCCACATTATAGAACTTTGGGGGATGCTTGCTCTAACCGACTGCTGTCACCTCCACAGTTCCAATTTTTAAATCCTGAGTCAAAAGTGCCCAAAAAAAAAAAAAAAACTTTTTTAAAAATTTAAAAAAAGAAAAACAAATAAAGCCATGTCAATGTCATCTCAATTTTGTTTTTCTGCGCAAGTTAGGTTTTGTCAAAGAAAGGGTGTAAAACGCACGCAGCTCAGTAACAGTCCGCCCAGAAGCATTTGCGGTGCATGATGGAGGGTTCGGACTCACCGGACTCCTGCTTGCTGACCCAGATCTGCTGGAAGGTGGACAGGGGGCCAAGATGGAGCCACCGATCCACACAGAGTACTTGTGCTCGGGAGGAGCAATGATCTTGATTTTCACAGCACCATGTTCTTGTGATCACCTTTTGAAATTATACCTACCCAAGTATATACATGTATTTAGAGTCATCATTTCTTTAAAAAAGAAAACACACACACACACACACACACACACACACACACACACACACACACGAGAGAATTCTAAAGCGATTATTCTGCTACTGTTTCCCTTTAAAAACGCACCTTGAGGTATCCTATTCTGAAATCCTAAGGAACCATCTAGCCCTCCTCATGGTGCCCAGCGCCTGTTACCTGGTGGTCCATAGTATGTTTAACCAGTTCTACCACTGTGGGTGTTTGTCCCAATTTTGTGCCCTTTGTCCATCTGACATCCCTGTGTAACTTCACATGTATCTGTAATTAATTTTCCTACTGAACTTACATGTGTAACTGATTTAACTGTGAATTCTTCCTTTGAGCATGAAGCCCAGAACAAGATCCTTTATGTCATATGCTATAAATTCTAGAAGATAACTCATACTTCCAAGATGGTGTATGTTTAGCCCTCATATTGAAAGACTGCTTTTTTTTTTTTTTAAGATTTTATTTATTATGTATACAGTGTTCTGTTTGCATGTATCCCTGCAGCCCAGAAGAGGGCACCAGATCTCATTACAGATGGTTGTGAGCCACCATATGGTTGCTGGGAATTGAACTCAGGACCTCTGGAAGAACAGCCAGTGCTCTTAACCTCTGAGCCATCTCTCCAGCCCCGAAAGACTGCTTTTTTAAAAAGCTCAGATCCGATTTCAGTACTAGGCAGCTCCACAGCTTCACGTTTGAGATCTGAGAATAGACGTCAATCATTTGTCATGCAAGAAAAAAATAATAATAACAGCAGAGCACTTAGCACTCTCTAAACCAGAGAAGGTACTTCTTCACAGGTGAAGTCGTCAGTGCAGAGGAGCAAAAGCAGCCCCTGAACGCTGGAAATCAGCTCTACAGATTCGGGTTGGTTTTGTCTCGTCACATCAGATTTTGTTTGAAGTTGGAGGGTAACATCAAAACTGAACAGTCCAATGGTGCCACTACTGTCCTTTAAATATAGAACTTAGGAAAGATGGAAGACACAGAGACTGCTCTGGGAACCAAAGGCATCACACTCACTTGTTTTAAACTATGTTTATTTGTGTCTCCCCTTGAAACAGCTTCTGTGAGTAGGAATTTGGACGCAGCATTCTTTGGCTCTGCTGAGAACGCCCAATGCAACAATCCCAGACACTAAAGTAATTTCTTCTGAAGTCACTCTCTTACATGGTGACATGTTGGTTGGTCCCTGGCTTCACCTGCCACCCACTGTTGCCTTTAAGACAGCAAAAAACCAGATCGATCTATAAAACACATGCCTGCCTGTGTCTAACAGTGAAATCTTATGCTGGGAAAAGTCCCAATTTTAATAAGCTTCAAACAACAACAACAACAAAAAAGTTCTACCTTAGGTGCTAATTAGAATCTAGATTCAGGTGTGAACCTCTTTGACTGAAAGTGCGTGTTGAGTAACTGCAGGAAATGGGCCAATTGGAGGCACAGCAGCAATTACTGAATTAGTAGGAAAGTTCAAGTCAGGCTTCAGGTATCAGGTCATTACAGAGCTTTCTGGGTACAGCTAATCCCACAGCCAGTGGGCTCCCAGCACCTGTGCATGCCTGTGTGAGAGCCCAGGGATGGGAGGGCGTTGCTCCACCTCAAGGAAATAACTCATAAGAGACTGCAGAATCAGGAGCTAACTGACCTCCAGTGTTTTCCCGCTTTGCTTCAAACATCAGAGAAAGAATTTTTTAGAATCCATTTCATCCGATGAGGTGGCTTCATTCTTACTCCGGTGTTAGCTACATCCTCAGAGTCCTTGGAAAGGACCAGTTTTATGCCCAACTCTGATGTAGTCTTCACATTCACAGGGGGTGGGCTGGGTGGGGTGGGTGAGTGGGGTGAGGTGGGTGGGTAGGGTGGGGCGGTGGGGGTGGGGTGGAGTGTGGTGTCCGCGAACTTGGTTGTTGCCAAAAGTGGAGAAAAGCCTTCCCCCTGCAGCAGCGAGTCTCCACAGACCTTGAGGAGGGCGGTCAGGAGGAGCCAGGGCTGCCTTCTTGGTTGGTGGTCTCAGGTCCTCAGAATGCGTTTAACTCAGCCATCAGGGCATCTTCAGGTTCTGTAGATGCCTTCTGCCACATCCCCGAGAAATGTGATTGGTGAGTCATTGTTGCACACTACCAACAACAAAAAAACACACTGCCTATAAGACAGGTCATTTCCCTCCCAGAATCCTTGGAGACAAGGATGCTACAAAGAACGGGTTGTCAGCATCCAGAGTCCCAGAATCTCTCCATCCAGTTGACTCCCCCTGCCTTCGGCACTTTACAGCCCTGCAATCGTTTCATGCACTTTGCACAGATGCAAGTCACTTTTTTCTGTGTTTTATTATTTGCTTTGAGACCTGATTGCAGTATGTTGCTCTGCTGATCTGGAACTCACTACACAGAGCAGGCTGTCTTCAAACTCACACTAATCTCATATATCTGCCTCTGGGGTGCTAGAATTACAGGTGTGTGACACCATCCCCACTCACTCACTCACCCCACCCCTCCACACACACACACACAACTGATCATTTTGAGTCCAACCTTAGATTCCATCGTTTGGATTTTCCTCTACTTGAGTTTAGCGCTTCTCTCCCAGCAGCTGGAGTGATCTGAGTTCACCAATTTCTTTCACCCCGAAGTATAATGAAAAGCCCACCTTTTGTTCGAAGCTAAGTTTGAAGAGATCTCCAGGCTCTCTGGGCTTCCAGCTTAGCTCATGCAGCTCTTCGACACAGACACGAACTCCTGTAACTTGTCATCTATCCTGAGAGTCTTGTCATATTCAGAATCGAATTGAGGAAAGAAACTGAAACAGCTGGGCGTGATGGGTGTAAGCTTATAATCCTGGCACTCAGAGAAGCTGAGGTAAAAAGATCAGAAGTTTGAGACCAATCTAGGCTATATAGCAAAACCCTTCCAAAAATGAGAGGTGGGGGATGGGAAGGAGGGAAGGAAGGTAAGGAGGGAGGGAGGGAGGGAGGGAAGGAGGGAGGGAGGGAGAGATAGATGGAAGGAGGGAAGGAGAGATGGATATGGTGCTATACACCTGGAGTCTCAGCGCTTTGGAGGTGTAGGAAGGAAGATGAAAAATCAATGTCATCCTCAGACCAGTCTGGTCTATATGAGACCCTGTCTAGAGTGAGAGAGAGATAAACAACACCGAGTCTTCAAAAACAAATGCAAGAAAATGAAAAAAAAAAAAGTGGTTAAAAATGAAAACAACAACAAAAAACAGATTTGTCCTCGTCCTCCAGAGCTACTGTAACAAAGCACTGGAGGCTAGGTAGCCTAAAAAATAGAAACTTGTTTGCTTACTTCTCTTTATTTAGTCATTCATTCACACCCAGTATTCTTAGTTCTTAAAACTGGAAGCTCAAGATGGCGGCATTGGTAGCCTAGTCCTGCTAAGGCCTCTCTCTCAGTTTGCAGATGGCAGACTTCTATGTCTTCACATGGCCTTCCCGAGCCAGAGGTCTCTTCCTGCAAAGGTGTCAGTCATGCATGTCAATAATCTTACTTTAGGGCTGAGCACAGTAGCACAATCTTTAACTGCAGCACTGAGAAGCAGAGGCGGGCAGTTCTTTGTGAGTTCAAGGCCAGCCTAGTCTACGTGGTGAGTTCCAGGACAGGACACATAGAGAGCTCCTGTCTCAAAAACAAGAGTATCGTCATCGTCGTCATCGTCGTCATCATCGTCGTCATCATCTCTTTAACTTACTCATCTCTGAAAGACCCAGTCTCACATTCCAGGGCACTGGGGACAAGGACATCAAAGTGGCTTTTACAGACATGGTTCCGCCCAGCTGTGTCTTTGACCTTTCTGCCATTCCGCATAGAGCTGGCCTGTGAGGCTTTCATGGCACTTCTGCTGAAGGCTCACATTTAACCTTGCAGAATTTGTAATCTGATTACTCAACACCCATGTTTGCACACAGCCTAATGTCTGGAGTTGAGTTTGCGTTCACGTGGTTGAAGCCTACGTATGAACCGACATGTTTACAATTCTTCACATGCTGCTGCAGTAGCTTCCCAAAGGCACCTCCCACAGGACTACCCATTCTTGTGCAGGCTCCACTTGGGCAGATGTTAAGATCATTCATTTTCCTGCCACAGTCCCCAGCCACTCTCTGGAAGAACATGAGAGTGTGCAGGTAGGGTTACCTGCCGCTGCTCTTTCTAAGAAAATGTGGCTATTTGACCAAGTAAGCTGAATTATGTGTGTAATGAGCGTTTTTCTGTCCCACAAGCCATCTCTCAAATAATGACATGGAGATGTCTTATTAATTATGAAAGCTCAGCCTATAGCTTAGGCTTGTTCCTAACTAGTTCTTATAACTTAAATTAACCCATTTATATTAATCTATGTTCTATCACGTAGCGTTACCTCTCTTCCATCTTGCACCTCCTGTTTCCTCTCTGAGTCTCCTGGCATCTCCCTCACACCTAGATTCCTTCTCCTCTTCCTTTCTTTCCCCAGAAATCCCGCCTACACCTCCTGCCTAGCTATTGACTGTTCAGCTTTTTATTACACTAATCACAGCAATACACCGGCACACAGTGTACAAATATCCTACAACATCATGCCCTAAACTGGACTTATAACCTGAATATTTACCTTCCTCCATGTGTCTTTTTAAAGCAAGGTCTTATAGTTTACACAGGAAGCTCAGGACCCTCCAAAGGAAGAAGTAGAAAAGGAATGATAGCTGCACTCTGTTGCTGACTGCCCTTGTACTCCAGACCTCTTGGAGTCTAGGAACTACCAGGTGCAGCTTAAAGTTATGAATGAAGAAAGTGGTTTAAAAAAAAAAATATACACACACAAGGACAATTCAGCCAGACCTTGTGGACTGTAGATGCCAGTGTCCCTTTAGAGTGGCAATTCCCTGTGAGCACTGAGCTAAATCCTTATGTTCTAGACCTGCTTCCGTTATCAGGTAATCAAGGCGACAGGTTGTGTAGAGCAGAAGTCTGGACTGAAGACAGCCATTAAGCTGAAGAGTTACCGTGATTAAACTGTTAAACTGGTCATTAGTAACTAAAGGATGATGACCCTCTGTCAGCATAACCAAGTTACCCCAGCTTCCAGCAGTACCAGGCAGCTGTAAGGCAAGGTCACATGTGACCCAGCTGCACACAGAGTTTAAGGGCACAGGAGAGAAAAAAAGAGGAAGCACAGGGGTACAAAAAACAGTATATTATTTTTTTAATAACGTCTCTACATCACATGTGGCCTCAAATGTATAGCAATCCTCCTGCGTCAGTCTCCAGAGTCCCAGGATTACAGGTATATAGTACTTCACCTGGCTTGTGGGTGAAGGGACTGAGGCAAACCATCAGAGGATGCTTAGATGGTAGCAGGTACCTGAGTATGGAAATTCCTTTAAAAACTAGAAATAGAGCTACCACATGACCCAGCAGCTCTACTTCTGAGCAGATCTCTCAAGGAAAGGAAGTCAGTGTGTATGTTACAGATATCTGAACTCACACACTGTCTGTAGCAGTCAGTCAGTATTTGTAGAGCTAAGATGTGGCATCCGTCTGTGTACCAATGAATGAATGGATAAAGGAAA